>NC_090035.1:15131741-15875491 GCF_037176765.1 Anolis sagrei | reverse complement strand
TTTCTATGGCAGGCATAGATGACTCACAACAATCTAGTGATTCCGACCATGAAAGCCTTTAGCAGTACATTGGAAATAATAATATTAGGGATTCAAAAGCTGATACAGGAAAAGAGACTCTCCTTGAGAATGAGTGGCTCATTTTTGCAAGGATGAATATTTCCTTTGGAGGAGGCAGAATAACTTTATTTGAAAGGACATTGTGCCCCTCTCAGATAGCAATGCCTATCCATATGAAGCATTTACCCCTAAACCATGTCTGCAGAGCACTGGAAACATTTGAAAAATGCATGCAGAGGATTACTTGGCATTCTTACTGGATATTTTTTAGTCTTTCTGAGGCTACTCCCAGCGAGAGGTGCACCACTAAACGGTGTTTCATTTGAGAAACAACAGAGAGACGGCGTGATTTGAGTGTTGGACAGTTATGACTCTGGAAAGCAGGGTTCAAATTCTCTCTCGGTTATGAAAACCCACTGGTGTCACATCACATACTCTCAGAAAAGTCTGTGATCGGGTACCATCAGTTGAAAATGACTTACGTTGGCTGTTATTGCTTTGTATTATTGTCTTTGCACTTTTTGTATTTTGCATATTTGCACCCTTGAGTGATTTGTGAGCCACCCCAAGTCCCTCTGCGAGGTGTTGGCAGAGTATAAATAAAGTTTTTATAATAATAATAATAATAATAATAATAATAATTATAGACAACAATGATGATGAATAGAACTGCACTGGAAAGGAGTCTTTTGTACTAGAAAGTGTGGGGTTTTAATACAACCACTGTGTTGTTATGTTACGGTGTGAGGCAATCCCTCGCTGTCTGAGTATGATGGCCTTCCAAGTTCTTGGAAGACACCTGTGAGTGGGATTTTTTAATGTGTGCAGGTCGGTGCACAGCCGATCAACACACAGTCTTCACAGAATGAGGGTCCCAACCAGTGGCATGGTCAATCTGTTGCAGCCTTCTTCTGCCGTTGTAACATGTACCATGTTATCATCCACCTGATCCATCGTTGAGGTCTTCAGATTGTGCTCAGTCTGGAATCTCCCCCCCCCCCCCAGTAGTGCATGACTCTGGTGGTTATGTGGTTCCAGTGAACAACCACTGTAATTGCACTCACTACAGGCAGTTACAAACATCCAACTTACAAATGACTCATAGTTAAGAACAGGGGAGAGATAATAGGATGTGAGAGAGGTCTACTCCATGGAAGAGAAATCCACTCCTGAAAGAGGAAGAAAGGAGTTGGAGCTTTCTCTCCAAACCTTGTTTTCACAACAAGTCATTTTTTTCAAAATCTAGTTATTACAGAGACAGAAAGTGAGGTGAAATCTGAACAGGAGCACAGACAGCAAAACAAACACCACAGGGATGTCTAACCTTTTATGCTATCCATAGCTGATATAGGTAGGTAGGTAGGCTGGAGTTCCACTTCAAAAAATATTCAGAAACTTACTTATACATTCAGCTTAAGAACAAACCTACAGAACCTATCTTGTTTGTAACTTGGGGACTGCCTAAAGTGAACCCATGGCAATGATGATGTGGGTGCTTGTCTAGGTAAGCATTATCTTTATATATAAAATCTCAGCCTGCGTATGCTTATGCTCACAAAACTCGAAATGTTTTTGGTCAATTGACTTGACATTTCGACACAACGTGGCATTCCAATACGCACATGTTTTTTATAGTAAAATGAAATTTCAATACAAGTTGAATTCGAATACACATGTGTATTTAGTGCAAAACTAGTAGTCCGGGAATAGACAAAGTGGAATCTATGATGCTCAAAGCAACCATTCACAGCCTAGCTTTCATTTTACCTCAGCAGTATAAGAAATGAAACTGTGCTCTAACAACCAATTGCGGCACAGCTTACCATTTACCTTAGCAGTAAAAGAAATAACCAGCAATCATTGAGCAGCTTTCATTTTACCTCAGCAGAAGAAATAACCAATCACACTGCAGCTTTCCTTTTACCTCAGCATTATAAGAAATACCAACCATTCACAGAGCACCTGGCATTTCACCTCAGCAGTATAAGAAATGAAAGTTGAACTGTGTTTGGTTGCTATTGCCATACCAATCATTCAGACGGACATGGCGTTTGAGTACTAACGTCTTCATTTTCCAAAACACTATGCATTCGCTATGACTATCAATAAAGTGCAGGGGAAATCTTTGCATGTCTGCAGTTTGAATTTAGAAAACAATTCCTTCTCTGTATTGTGGAAGGCTTTCATGGCCGGAATCCATGGGTTGTTGTAGGTTTTTCCGGGCTATACGGCCATGTTCTGGAGGCAATTTTTCTCCTGACGTTTTGCCTGCATCTATGGCAAGCATCCTCAGAGGTAATGAGGTCTGTTGGAACTAAGAAAAATGGGCCTCAACAGACCTCATTACCTCTGAGGATGCTTGCCATAGATGCAGGCAAAACGTCAGGAGAAAAATTGCCTCCAGAACATGGCCATATAGCCTGGAAAAACCTACAACAACCAATTCCTTCTCTCTTGGGCACTTATACATTGCATGCTCCGGAGTCGGTAAATCGTCAGATCTTTTTGTTTATGCTGTAAATGGACCAAAAATGTCATCAATATGCCTTGCTTTCGCTATGACTATCCTAGATTTGCAGTAAAATAAAATAAAATAGCTTTACAATTTCTATAATAAACCTTTCCTTTCCTTTCATTCCACATGGACACGGCAACACAAGGCAGGGTATTGAATTGAATGATGTGTTTTCTCGGTGAATCTATGTTTGCAAAAATACTTTTATTTACTATCTCATTCATTTCATATCAGACTGAGCCACAGTGAAACGTGGTTGGATTTAGCTAGTTATTAATATTATTCTCCCACACCACAAATGAAAGCTGGCTGCTCTTAACACGAGTACGGATAATGAGATTTCAGCCCAGTTCTCATTTCTCCATGGAGAATTTCCTGGTCTTTCAAATTGCAGGGCGTTGATGTAATGCATTCAAATTCACTCGGTCAGCAGATCTGTTCTGTTTATTGACCAAAGCATGTGTGTGTTTGGGTTTGGGTTTGGGTTTGCATAAAGATTGCGGTCTGCGAAAAGGAACAGATGGAACAAGTAGAAGAGAAAATGTCATGGCGAACACAACTCTGTGATAACAAGCACCTGCAAAATGTGTGTTAAGAATTATGTAATAATCCTGGCTGTGTGGTTACACTAGACTCTTGCGAAAATAGCATTCTTTGGAGCATTTCATGTTGTGTGGCTCTAGAAAGGGTTACAGCTTCATCAAGATGGAGGGAAAGCACATGATTGTCAACTGATCTGTCTCTGTTTTGTTCAAATAAAGGCCTGTACTGTGCTTTATTTTTAGAGGCTATGACCTGCATGCAAATACATAGGAAGTTGAATTTGAATTACATTCAAATTGTGTACATAATGTCTACATTCAGGATTGTATAGATTCCTTTGCTTTCCAAGAGTTATAATGCAGTATATTGTCTCCCTTTAGCAGTAGGTGCATTACCATAAATGTGTTTATAAAATTAATTTTCTAAATGGTAATGGTGGACATGATTTAAGACATCGTTCACGGAAATAGTAAGCAAAATGGTTCTCAATGCGCAGTTCTGATATATTACAGAGTTATAATACAGGATGACCTTATATTATTATAGTATTGTTCAGACAATGTCAGTGAATTCAGGTAGGAAGAAATACAAATTATAGTTGGGATTGTGAGAACAATTGTGCCATTGGCATGGAGAAGAAATTAATTAATGTTTTCTCTAAGGATTTAATTATAACTAGCTTGGGTAACTGGTATTGCCCGGGTAATTAGTAGTCATTTTTTTACTTTTACAAAACGCATAAGACTGTGGGTGTACTACAACTCACATCATGCCAGGTTAACCCCCTGAAACTCCAATATTTAAAGTTTGAGTTTCACCCTGGCCCGATGCCACGCTCTCCCATCAGCTGTACTCGAGGGCCGCTACCGGAAGATCCCTTTCCCAGAGAGACTCTGCCCCTGTGAATCGGGTCATGTGGAAACAATAGAACATGTGCTCCTTCAGTGCCCGTTCTACAGGGATACCCGTGCCAGGCTTATCTTACCTCTAATAGACAAGCACCCAGGCCATTCAGGACAATTTTATACCTCCCTGCTACTTGCAGATACTAATTCAGCTACAACCTACAATGTCGCAAAGTTTTGTGCAGCAGCATACACAATCCGCCAGGGGATGACTAGTTCCAAAAGTCAACTGTGTGTCCAGTAATCTTCTTCCCTGGATCTACAATTGGTGATGGGTCTGGGCATTGTATGTTTTTACCCTGTTTCCCCTTCTGCTCCCACACCCATATTGTGTTTTTAGTAGTTGTATTTATATATTTTTAATGTACCAAACATGCCAGGTTTGTATGGAAATGTGACACTATTTCCTGTGCTGGTCAATGACCGAAATAAATGTTTTTGATTTGAAAGTTTGAGTGAGTTTGCTCTAGATGCATCATTGGTGGGGTTCAGTGTGCGCTCTGGCTGTAGTTTGAATTATAACTCTCACTATGGTGAGTCTATCCCATCAAATCCCTCCAGTATGTTCAGTTGGTCATGGAGGTTCTGTGTGTCAAGTTAGGTCTAAGTCCATCATTGATGGGGTGCAGAGTGCTTTCTGATTGCAGGTGAACTATAAATCCCAGTACCTAAAAGTAACAAATGTTAAGGCCAATTCCACCCCAAATCCACCAGTATTCAAATTTTGGCATATTGGGTATGTGTGCCAAATTTGGTGCAAATCCATTATTGTTTATGTTTATAATGCTCTCTGGATTTAGGTGAACTATAATTCCTGTAAATCAAGGTGAATTTCCCCACAAAGCTGTCCTGTATTTTTTGTTGGTCAGGGGGTTCTGTGTACCAAGTGAGGTCCAGGGTCATTGTTGGTGGGTCTAGAGTGCTCTTTGATTGCAGGTAAATTATAAATCCCAGTACCTACAACGACAATAAATCAAGGTGAATCCCCACCAAACATCTCCAGTATTTTTCTTTGGTCATGAGGGTTCTGTGTGCCAAAAGTGGTCCAGGTCATTGTCAGCGGGGATCACAGTGCTCTGACTTGATGCAGGGTGAACTACAACCTCCATCACATGGAGTCAACCTCCAAACTCCTCCAGTATGTTTACTTACTGATTAGTTCTTCTCTGTTTGTTGTGCAGACAGAGTTGAAAAGAGTAGGAAAGGGTTAAGGGAGAGGCAGTGGCCGGGATCATGCAAATTCCACACCAGTGGAGAGAGTAATAAACACTGGGATGCCTGTGGTGGAGGAAACACATAAAATTTAGGATTAAATTGTACCTGAATGAAAGTATTCCTTGGGTGGTGGGCAGTATGGTGTTTGGGGAGGACATTGACAGAGTTTGAGCTATGTATTCATGGTGCTCGCTATAACCTGCAATGTCATTGGAAGGAGGGCTTTTGGTAACTTCTCAGCACAATGGGTTAAATCTGTTTTGTGGAAGTGGGAGCCTGTCTGTGGAAGTGGCCACTCCAACCACACATATACATACATCTACATTTTCACTTTTATTATCGATATAGATATAGATAGATGAAAGGTTTCTAGCCTTTTGAGACTGCAAAGAGGCTAGGAAAGTGTGTAAGCAATGCTTTTCGAGAGCTAGCGCCTGGGAATAAATAATACAGAACACGAGAGCACACTGTTACCTTTTTTATGTCATTGTCTTGTAACAGTCGAAGAATCCAGCTTTTCTTGTTTCAAATATTTTACAGGAAAAGGAAGCACTGTAGATATTGTATATTGCATGTTTGTCATTGTTATTTGGATGTTTGGATGTTTGGCTACTTGATTGGCGGTTACATTGATGGTGGTCTCATTTTAGATAATATGCCTTTGTATGTCACGAAGGATGCCAGCCAATGCGCGCAATGCAATTCTGCAGAAACATCTGGAGAGAACTATCTGGCTGACCATCGTAATAAATACTCTTTTAGAGCTGCCAACATCTACATTTGGGTTGGAGATGCCATTTCAGTAGAGGCCCTTTGCATCACAATAATCAGTCTCTGTTTGCCTTTTGGCACCACTAAGTCGCCAAGAATGGGGCCATTCAGGTCTCATGTGGCATCAGCCGAATGGTTGGCTTATTGAGGGAATCTTCTCCTTTGGCACCTGTCTGTGGGTGTTGTTGAAACAGCAAAAGTACAGGGAGTTCTTGGGGAAGAGAACAGCTTGCTGTCACAGAGATAAGGCCTGGAGGAAGGCTGCTGGATCCGTTTCAGCAATGCTGCTGCTTCTGCTGACTGCACTGAATTCGCCTTCTGTTTCAGGGAATGGGCCTGGGAGGAGAGCCCTGGCATTTCTTGCAGAGGAGAATGCCATTTTGAAAAGGCTCTCGGTTGCAGAGACTGCCATCTAAATGCATGGGTGGACCTGACTGTATCTGCATGTGTGCTGTGTATGTGCATTCTGGTATATCTCACTGAACATTAAAATCAGAATGTCTAGGGTGGTCAGCTGGTGGCAATGGAGAAAGGGAAAGCCCACTCTCAGAGAGGAATGGAGAGAGCATAGAGCAAAGTAGAGAAGGCAGGAACCCAGAAAAGGGAGGTCACTTTCATTCCTGTTCGTGTTATTTTCACATAACAATCTATACAAAATATATACAAATATATATTTGTTCTGCATATGATTGTCGCAAGAAATCTATTTTTGCAAAATCCAATGCACAATTATTATTTCCATATATAAATCAATTTTTTGGATAAAATAAATAAATAAAATGATCAGCAGGAAGATAACGAATGTCAGGTGAAAGGATATTATTCTCACAGATTCTCACTGAAGACATGCCATGAAGTTGGACACTTAACTTACCTTGAATTAAATGCGGATGGCTCAAATCAATTTATTATTTGATTTTTCTCTTTCGTGATGCCATATTCTGAAGTATACATGTATAAGTACTGTAATTCTACATTACTAGCTGTCACCTGCCACGCATTGCTGTGGCTCAGTCTGTGTATATGTGTTTTGTGTGTGTGTGTGTATTTGTGTATATATGTGTGTTTGTGTGTATATGTGGATTTGTGCATGTGTTGTAATGCATTTTTTTTGTTTTTTTGGCTTTTTAAGTCTCTTCTGCTGTGTTTTTCAGTGTTTCTATTAGTGATGGTCACTTGTTGGCCTAAGAGGTGTATTGTGTCCAAATTTGGTGTCATTTCGTCCAGTGGTTTTTGAGTTATGTTAATCCCACAAGTGAACATTACATTTTTATATATATAGATTATAACATTTCTACAGCTGCTTTGGACCTCCGGTGGCGCAGCAGGTTAAACCACTGAACTTACTGACCAAAAGGTTGGTGGTTCAAATCCAGGGAGTGGGGTGAGCTCCTGCTATTAGCCCCAGCTTCTGCCAACCTAGCAGTTTGAAAACATGCAAATGTGAATAGATCAATAGATACTGCTTCTTCAGGAAGGCAATGATGCTCCATGCAGTCATGCTGGCCACATGACCTTGGAGGTGTCTACGGATAACACCTGTTCTTCAGCTTAGAAATGGAAATGAGCACCACCACCCAGAGTCGGACACAACTAGACATAATGTCAAGAGGAAACCTTTAACTTTGCATTTACAGCTGTTTTCTTCAGGTATATGAGAATACAGATGATAATAACTTCATTCCCACAACCTTTTCCCAACTTAAACAGTATTTTGTGCACAAAAGCATGTGCATTCAAGTGTAAATATGGTTACAAGTGCCACATGCACATTAGTTCTAAGTAAAGTTACAGTATATGCTTATGTGTACAGGCTGATTGTAATGTTGCTTCCCAAGTTGCTATGTTTGTGTAGATTGGTTTGTGTGTAACCTATAAACATATAGCCATTTCTGTGGCTTCTTTTCTTACTCTCATTTTCTGCCTTTTCTCGTGATGAGTTGCATAGTTTGTGGCCGGGTACGGAAGAAGAAAAACAAGCGAACGTGTTCCACTCGGAACAGAAGGTTACTCATTGTTTAGTTTTATTGACTGTCTGTCATTTATCAGAGAATTAAGTGTCCAGTTTGCGGTTTTGGCTGAGGCTCTTTTTAAGGGCAGGTGCAGTTTCTCTGCAATAAAAAACTATTGTCCATGCCATCGCATTTTCCATTTTGATCTATGATTGTGAAAACCAGACAGTGAAGAAAGATAGGAAGAGAATCAACTCACTTGAATTGAGGTGCTGGAAAAGAGTTTTACAAAGACTGCTAAAAGGGCAATAAAACAAATCCTAAAACAAATAAAATCTGAACTCTTTCTAAAAGCCAAGATGACTAAGGCCTCTTCCACACAGTTATATAAAATCCACATTGAACTGTGTTTTATTTATTTATATATTTATTTCTTTACTTATTTCCTATATCTTCTCACCCCAAAGTGGACTCAGAGTGGCTATCTATCTATATATATACTAGCTGTGCCCTGCCACGCGTTGCTGTGGCCTATAGTAAAACTTATCAAAGTTGAGGTAGATATCTGGACTATTATGAAAGAGAGGTACCTACTATTCCTTCCCCCTTTTCCTCCCCCTTTCTCTCCTTTCTTCCTTCTCTACCTCTTTCCTTCTTTCACTACTTGGTTTCATCCTTCTCTCTTTCCTTCATTCCCTCCCCCTTTCTTCCTTTGCCTTTCTTCCCTCCCTGTTTGCTTCCTTCTTTCTCTTTTTATTTCCTTTTATTTCACCACCATCATAACAATAACAATAATGCAATGCATTGCCTCTGGGACCTGACACCTCTCCCATTCCCCCTAAAAGGGTCTCATAGGAATAATAGCATCATAATAATAATAGAAATAACAACCTTTACCCGCCACGCGTTGCTGTGGCCAACCTTCCCTCTTTCTCTCCTTCTTTCCCTCCTTCCTTCCTTCCCTCCCATCTTTCCTTCTCCTCTTCCTTCTCTATCTCTTTCCTTCCTTCCCCCTTTTTCTTTCTCTTCTGGTCTCTTTTCTTCCTTCTCTCTTTCCTTCTTTCCTTCCCTCCCTCTCTTCCCCCTTCCTTCACTCCCTCTTTCCTTCCTTCATTCCCTTTTTTCTTTCCTTCTCTCCTTCCTTCCTTCCCCCTTTTTCTTTCTCTTCTGGTCTCTTTCCTTCCTTCTCTCTTTCCTTCTTTCCTTCCCTCCCTCTTTCTCTACATCTTCCCCCTTCCTTCACTCCCTCTTTCCTTCTTTCATTCCCTTTTTTCTTTCCTTCTCTCCTTCCTTCCTTCCCCCTTTTTCTTTCCCTCCCTCTGTCTCTCATTTCTTCCTACTCTATCTCTTTCCTTCCTTCCCCCTTTTTCTTTCTCTTCTGCTGTCTCTCTTTTCTTTCCTTCCATCTTTCCTTTTCTTTCCTTTTCTTCTTCCTTCTTTCTCTAACTTTCCTTCCTTCCCCCTTTTCTTTATCTCCCTTTCTCTTTCTTCCTTCTTTCCTTCCTTCCTGTCTTTCCTGGATTTTGACAGGGCGGGAAGGGGCGGGGTGGGGTTTGGAGGTGGCGTGAAGTAAAAGGAGGTAAGATTGGGGCAGGTGAGTGATGGAGCGTGAGGTTGTGTGTGTGTGTGCGGCAGCGGGGGGAGTGATGGAGCGTGGGGTTGCGCGTGTGTGTGCGGCAGCGGGGGGGAGTGGGGTTGCGTGTGTGTGTGTGGCGGTGGGGGGAGTGATGGAGCGTGGGGTTGCGCGTGTGTGTGTGGCGGTGGGGGGAGTGATGGAGCGTGGGGTTGCGTGTGTGTGTGCGGCGGGGGGAGTGATGGAGCGTGGGGTTGTGTGTGTGCGTGCGGCAGGGGGTGTGTGTGTGCGGGAAGCGGCGGGGCTTGGAGTGGGCATGGCTTCTGCAGAGGGAACTGTGTGTGCGCGCCAGGGAACTTGCGGCTGGGCACCAATGCGCATGCTCAGTTGTTTTGCCGTTTTGTGAGTGTGTTGTTGTGTTGTTTTTCATTTTGAGTAGATATGTTTGTACCTTATGGGTTGTGTTATGGGCATGGGAATTTTGGTTAAGTTTCGTTGGGGGGGTTTGTGAATTTTGTTGATTTGCCGTTTTGTGAGTGTGTTGTTGTGTTGTTTTTCATTTTGAGTAGATATGTTTGTACCTTGTGGGTTGTGTTATGGGCATGGCAATTTTGGTTAAGTTTCGTTGGTTTATTTTTTGAGTTTTGTTGTTTTGCCGTTTTGTGAGTGTGTTGTTGTGTTGTTTTTCATTTTGAGTAGATATGTTTGTACCTTGTGGGTTGTGTTATGGGCATGGGAATTTTGGTTAAGTTTCGTTGGGTTTTTTTGAGTTTTGTTGTTTTGCCGTTTTGTGAGTGTGTTGTTGTGTTGTTTTTCATTTTGAGTAGATATGTTTGCACCTTGTGGGTTGTGTTATGGGCATGGGAATTTTGGTTAAGTTTCGTTGGGGCTTTTTGAGTTTTGTTGTTTTGCCGTTTTGTGAGTGTGTTGTTGTGTTGTTTTTCATTTTGAGTAGATATGTTTGTACCTTTTGGGTTGTGTTATGGGCATGGCAATTTTGGTACAGTTTCGTTGGGGGGTTGTGGAGTTTTGCTGTCCGGTTGAACCAACCTAACAGATTTATATATATAGATAAATGCTCTGGTCATAATGAGTACCTTAAAAACAAAAGAACCAATGAACGAAATCACACCAAATTTGGCAACAAAGCATCTCACAACACAAGGAGTGACCATGACTCAAAACATTATGATTTTTTTTTCATTTGGGAGTTGTAGTTGCTGGGATTTATAGTTCACCTACAATCAAAGAGCATTCTGAACTCCACCAACAATGGAATTGAACCAAACTTGGTACACAGAACTCCCATGACCAACGGAAAATACTGAGGGGGTTTGGTGGGCATTGACCTTCACTTTTGGAATTGTAGTTCACCTCCATCCAGAGAACACTGTGGACTCAAACAATGATGGATCTGGACCAAACTTGGCACAAGCACTCAATACGCCCAAATATGAACACAGATGGAGTTTGGGGGAAATAGATGTTGACATTTGGGAGTTGTAGTCACTGGGATTCACAGTTCACCTACAATCAAAGAGCATTCTGAACCCCACGAATGACAGAATCGGGGCAAACTTCCCACACAGAACCCCCATGACCAACAGAAAATACTTAAGGCCATCCAATCCAACTCCCTTCATCAGGGCAAGAAAACATAATCAAAGTCCTCCTGACAAAGAGCCATCCAGCCATAGATATAGATAGATAGATAGATAGATAGATAGATAGATATGATTCACACACAGAGAGATATAGTATCATAGATTTGAAAGGGACCCTTAAAGAAGGACAATGATATGTTGCATGTTCCAGGGTGGGCAAACCAGACACTCTCCACATCAACACTTACAAAGAAACAGCATGAAATACTGTTTACCAACAAGCAGAAAGAAATTACACATATTAGAAACTAATTTTATTTGTTTATTTATTTACATCACTTATATCCCGCCCATATCAGCCCGCAGGCAACTCAGGGCGGTCTAACTTTCTCATTACTTTATTTTCCAGATCAACAGACTGGGCCACAGCAACGCGTGGCAGGGGACAGCTAGTTTCCTATATTTATACCCCACTCTTCTTGCCCCAAAAGGAACCACAGATTATGGCAAAATTCAATGCCGCATTATACATATAAATAAACAAATATTACATCTAGAATTATAAAACAGTTATAACATTTAAATACAATGTTTAAAAACATAGTGCCTACTCATAGTCCTTATTCAAGCTGCTACATTCAAGTTGGATTCCATATTGCACTATTCTCTGAACACTTGTGTATAAAGACCAGGAGGGAGGGGCTAGTCTTATGTCACTGGGAAGGGAGTTCCATAGCCGAGGGGCTACCACTAAGAAGGACCTGTCTCTCGTTCCTACCAGTCATGCCTGCGAAGGTGGTGGAACCAAGAGTAGGGCCTGCCCAGCAGATCTTAACGCTCTAACTGGCTCATAGAGGAAGATACGTTCAGACAGGTAAGTTGGGCCAGAACTGTGTAGGGCTTTATAGGCCAAAGCCAGCACTTTGAATTGAGCCTGATGGCAAACTGGCAGCTAGTGGAGCTGACGTAATGGAGTTGTGTGCTCCCTGTATACAGCTCCAGTGAGGAATCTGGCTGTGACCCATTGAACTACTTGGAGCTTCCAAACAGTCTTCAAAGGCAGCCCCATGTGTCGACTCAAATAACCAATTTCAAAGCAGATATTGTGGATTATCTGCCTTGATATTGTGGGTTATATGGCTATGTGGAAGGACCCAATGCAAAATCTGCACTGCCATGTAATCCAGTTTCTGATACCAGATTATCAGCTTTGAATTGGATTATATGGCAGTGTAGACTCATAATCCAGTTCAAAGAAGATGATCTGGATTATATGGTAGCGTAGATCAAGCCTGAACCGAGACTATCATAACTTTGACACAGCATGGGAAGACATGACTCCCTTGAAAGGATATTATGACTTAGATAAGTAGAAGTCAGTATGAAAAAAGAAAGACCTCTTTAGAGAGGGGTAGACACAATCAAGTCTGCAAGACTTGAGTAGTGTGTTGGAGGGGTTAGTTCTCATCACTGGGGTAACGGCCTATATTTCTACTCACAGGGTGGTTGTTCTGGTCGAACGGGTGGCTTTCTGCTCCACTTGATTCCTGCAGACTTCCTAGGAAAGAGATCTGTGCAACGTGGAGGTTTGCATTCAGCTTCTTCCACTGGAAGCTGGTCTGGAAAAGGTAACACCCCTCCCCTTTTTCCTACTGCCCCAAACTGATAAGTTGATCTTGAACAAAATAGCTCTCAGATTTGGTTTTCCCATCTAGTTGTACCTGATCAGCTAGGCATGCCAAGAGTTTGTAAACTTATGGGGGGTTTTATTGTTATTTGCAGTGATGATCTTGGACATATACAGGCAGTCTCAGAGTTACAAACATCTGACTTGATGACTTATAGTTAAGAACAGAGGTGAGACAACAGGAAGTGAGGAGATTAACTCCTGAAAGAATGATCGTGGGGAAAAGATGTTTCCACTGAAGCTTTATCTCCAATCCTTGTTTCTACAATGTCAAAATATCCGGGCGTCCCTTAGGCAACATCCTTGCAGACAGCCAATTTTCTCACACGAGAGGCAACTTACAGTTTCTTAAGTCGCTCTTGACACAAATAATTAAAAAAGTGAGGTGAAATCTTCTGAACAGGGGCACAGATTAACACCACAGGGGGTTTATTATTATTTTATTATTATTAAACTTTATTTGTACCCCGCTAGCATCTCTCGAAGGACTCGATGCGGCTTACAAAGGCCAAGGCCTCAATACACAACACAGGAATACACTCAAAGCAAATTAAAAACAATTAAAGCAGTATTAAAACAACAAAACCACAAGCAATAAACAATACATCAACAAGATAAAACTGGGCCAGGCCAGAGTAGAGGGTACAGGATTAAAAAGTGCTGATGTGACAGGTGATATTATAAGGCAAGTGCAGTGTGCAGTGTGCGGCAGTCTTAAATTCTAATAAAGTGCTTCTGGGACTTGGTATTGGAGATTTCCTAATCGGGGAAGGCACATCGGAACAGCCAGGTCTTCAAATCCTTTCTGAAGACTGCCAATGTAGAGGCCTGTCTAAGATCTTTGGGGAGAGTGTTCCAGAGATGGGGGGCCAAAGCATGTGTGTGTGTGTGTCTATAGATTGATTGATCGATCGATGGATAGTCTAGAGTCGCACTGTGAAAAAGTACCTGTTCTGACTTACAAACAAATTCAGCAAACCTAGAGAATGTATCTTGTTCATAACATGGGGACTGCCTGTACCTAAGACAGGAAATTATTTTGAATACCACAACTGTTCCAAAGTCACAATTCTCCCATGCAAATGGATGGTTACCGCAAACTTTAAAAAAACCCAACAGTATAATTTAACGGGGTGTGTCTGTTTCATTTATTTCTATGGCTGTAAAATATTTGGCTGTCATAAATCTTTGCTTATGAAACAAGTGTGATTCCTATATATTTTTTGTGAGGAATTGAAGGTATTGTACCTTATGCAGGTCTGTTTGTATCTAGCTATAATTCCTTAATTTGTGGTTAGCTCATCCAGGCTCCCAAGATTGTGAACAATAGTATTTTACGTACCGTATATACGCGAGTATAAGCTGAGTTTTTCAGACCTTTTTAGGCTGAAAAAGCCCTCCTCAGCTTATACTTGAGTCAAGGTTATTTATCATTTTAAAGGTAAAGGTATTCCCCTGACATGAAGTCCAGTTATGTACGACTCTGGGGTGTGGTGCTCATCTCCAATTCTATGCCAAAGAGCCGGCGTTGTCCATAGACACCTCCAAGGCCATGTGGCTGGCATGACTGCATGGAGCGTCGCTACCTTCCCGCCGGAGAGGGAATTTATCATTTTACTCTATTATTATTATTATTATTATTATTATTATTATTACTACTACTACTACTACATGTATATTATTTTACTCTATTATTACAAGTATTATTTTTCTCTATTATTGTTATTATTACATTTATTGTTTTACTCATTTATTGTTTTATTATGACATTTATTATTTTACTCTATTATTATTACAATTATTATTTTACTCTATTGTTATTATTACATTTGTTATTTTACTAATTTATTATTATTACAATTATTATTTTACTCTATTATTACAATTTTTACTTTTCTTTTTTATTATTACAATTATTTCAATCTTATTATTACATTTATTATTTTTCTCTATTATTATCACATTAATTATTTGACTCTATTATTATTGGAAGGATACGTGAGCACATTTACATTGAAGAAGATTAGAATAATCAGAGTTGGACAGTCTTATCTTAAATAACAGTTTTATGTAAATATTCAGAAACATTTATCCTACGGATGCCTCAATTAATGTAATTTTATTGGTTTCTATTTTTATTTTGAAATTTACCAGTAGCTGCTGCATTTCCCACCATCAGATTATACTCGAGTCAATACGTTTTCCCAGTTTTTTTTTTTTTTTTGTAGTAATATTAGGTGCCTCGGCTTATATTCGGGTCGTCTTATACTCTAGTATATACTCAAGGATTCCTTAGAGGTGGTTTTGCAAGTTCCTTCCTTCAAATTACAATCCACAACACCTGATATTCATTGGCATTGTCTCATCCAAGTACTAACTGAGCTTGTTTAGCATCCAAGATCAGATGGGATCTGATGCCTTTGAGTTATCTAAATTGGTAGATTGTGTATCATTACATTAGTAGAATGTCTCAAACTGTTATATTCCAGCCCACTAGAAACTCCATTACACTGATCTACTGCAAATAGAAGTCTTCCTTTTCCCTTTATGTGACTGACCGAGTGCTAGTTGGCTCCCAGGCATTTCAGACAGGGGTCCCAGCCAACTCTATTTAGAGATGTCAGGAATTGGGCCTGGGATCTTTTGCATGCAAAACACGTGTTCTTTCCACTTGGAGCCGCTCTCGGGTTCCCAGCCTGCATTTCAAAAGGGTGCAGAGAAAAGAGGGAAAACTGGAAGAAGAGAAAGGTGGAATCACATGCTAACCCAGGAAGGTTACGAACAAAATAGGTTCTGTAGGTTTGTTCTTAAGCTGAATTTGTATGTAAGTTGAAACAGGTACTTTTCAACAAGTATAACTCGAGCAAAATATATACATATATTAGCTTTGGATAGCATAGGGTAGGGTTAACACCCTGGTGTGTTTGTTTTGCTTTACAGCAAGAAAGTCTCTACTTTTGTTACTGATGTAAAATCACTGTATAAACAACAGCTTTTTGTTCATTGTATATTACTCAATGCTGCATCATATAAGTTGGTTATAGGTTCAATATTGTATTATATAAGCTGGAAAAAAAATTACCTTTGTGATTTATGTACTACGACTTGTAGTGGATTTGTGTTTGTTTTGCTGTCTCTGCCCCTGTTCAGAAGATTTCACTTCACTTTTTGTCCCTGTGAGAATTGGATTTTGAAAAATGTGGCATGTTTTGGAATGAAGAATAGGTGATCAAGCTTCAGTGGAGACACCTTTTCCCCACAATAACAATTCTTTCAATAGTGAATTTCCCTTCTCTCACTTCCTGTTGTCTCAACCCTGTTCATAGCTTTAAGTCAGATGTAAGTTGAATGTTGTTTATTATTATTATTATTATTATTATTATTATTATTATTTATACACCACTTTAATTCCCAAAGGGGACCCAAAGCAGCTTGACATAAAAGCATTAATATACAATTAAAATATATGAATATACAAACATTCAAACAGAATGTTCATAACTCAGGACTGCCTGTACTACTTGTTGGGATTCAACCCCACACTGCCCAAGTCGCAAGTCCTCAACGAGGAGCAGTTAGTTGGTTTAGTATAGACTAAGGGCTTCTCTTTCCCCATGTCTCCTGTATGACAGTTTGAATATATCTAATGTCTTCTCTCCTCTCTGTTTCTGCTCTCATTCTGCTTGGCTATTTCAAATGGATCCTTTTCTACTGCAAGCCTTTTTGAATCTGACTTCTGCCTTCTTACACTTAATATGGAGAGTATGTGCTGTGTGCTTTGAGATCTCTCTCTGCTTGTGTGTCAGGAGAGATGTAGAGGTTTTCCCTCTCTTTGAAACCTTAGAAGAGAAGGGTATTAGAGTAGCGCAGATCCAGTTCTTTACCATGAAGAAATGTAGTTAGTTCTTTATTATTGTAAACTAGCTCTCCCCTGCCACGCATTGCTGTGGTCCAGTCTGTGTATATGTGTTTTGTGTGTGTGTATTTTTGTGTTATATATGTGGTTTTGCGCATGTGTTGTAATGTATTTTTTGTTTTTGGGCTTTTAAAGTTTCTTTCGCTGCGTTTTTCAATGTTTTTATGAGTGATGGTCACTTGTTGACCTGATAGGTGTCTTGTGTCCAAATTTGGTGTCAATTAGTCCAGTGGTTTTTGAGTTATGTTAATCCCACAAATGACTATTACATTTTTATTTATATAGATAAACCTTTTGTGATTTTTAAGATTGCACTCTGCGTGTTCGCCTCCTAAGCTCTAATTTTTTTTACAGCCACAACCAACAGCCTTTCACACTTTGCCAGCTGTGAGCTGTTGCTCAACTTTTTGTATCCTGTTTGTTTTGGGATGCTCTGCTATTTATTTTGGGTTGTTTTCCCTAACACTATTAACCAGGGCTAATCCTGCTTAGTTTGCAAGATCAGAAGGGATATGGTGCGTAAACACATATCCACATGCCATGTCCTCTGCAACCCATCCTCAAAATAATTTAAATATTTATTTTTTTCCCCAACTTCTCTCCGCTAGGTTCTTCCATTTGTAATACTGGCTTCTTCGGTCTTCACGGGAGCAAGGCGCTTCTGTCATCATGGCAGAGGAAGATCTTATCTTTCACATCGAATGCCTCGACAACACCAAGTTAGCAAAGACTGTTCCTGGAAGTTATCATGATGCTGATAGCGAGGAGGAAGATAACTATTATATTTGCTCAATAACAGATGATCACGACCCTTCCTTGAACAAAGGAGGGAATGACAAAGTCAGCAATTACTACAGCAACTTGGTCAAAAACGAGCAGTTTTCATCCAGCGCTTCTCCTCGAAATTCTTTCAATTTCAAGGTAAGCATCCATCTCGGCTTAACCCTCTCTGACTTACATTGGCATGGCATGCAAGGCTGATGCTTTCTGAGCAGCTTTTCTCATACTAACTATTGCAGTGAACATTACAGCTCTGTTCTGTTTACCTAGACCTGTTACAATCCTCTGGTCTACTTTTCATGTTTTGACCAAGTTTCTTTAGCATGCATATTTGCTGCACGTAGAAAAGATAATGCTTGGTAGATAGCATGACATGGGAAATTAGCACGAACACTGAAGGAAATAGTGTTTCTTCTCTCTATTGTTTATACAGTGCCCTTTTTATAGGGGACATTTTGAGAAACATGTAGAAGTGTTCACCCCTCTTCTCAACTCACACCCCCTGAAAATTACCTGCTATGACCGTCAACCAATATCATCCCTTTGGTTTACCAATTGGCCAAGTAGAGGGTACTATTTGATGGTACTATCCTCTAGCATCTAGCTGCACCATTCTCAGAACCAGATTGAATTCTGGGTGTCCATATTAGTGTAATTATAATTATATTGTAATGTTAGTAATTATAATTAATTACACAGCCCAACCCAAAAACATTTATTTTCTTGGTGTCTTGGTATTTAGGCTTATTCCTGCGGTTATTTGGGCAACCATATCTAGTTCCTAGATATGGTTATCATGTTTTTCTATGGGTATATGGCACATGGGGCCTCCAGTGGCGCAGCAGGTTAAACCGCTGTGCTGCTGAACTTGCTGATTGAAAGGTCGCAGGTTCAAATCCGGAGACTGGGATGAGCTCCCGCTGTTAGCCCCAGCTTCTGTCAACCTAGCAGTTCGAAACATGCAAATGTGAGTGGATCAATAGATATTGCTTCAGCGGGAGAGTAATGACGCTTCATGCAGTCATGCTGGCCACATGACCTTGGAGGTGTCTACGGACAATGCCAGCTCTTCGGCTTAGAAATGGAAATGAGCGCTATCCCTCAAAGTTGGACATGACTACACTTAATATCAGGGGGAAACCTTTACCTTTTATTATTTATTTATTTAGGGCTTTTATATGGCATATGTTCTATATCCCAAAAACTAAAGCTGATAGGGCAAAACCAGTGCCATTTTTGGAACCAGCAGGTCAAATATCCCAGGAACAGGTCTAACATTCAAGGCACCAAAAGGTGTGTTGGCTAGCATTATCAATATTGTAATACTATTAACCATGCCTCCTTCTATTGTTGAAATGCAAAGATTGAGTCAAAGGCAGCATGCTGTGCGTGGAATTTGAGAGTTGTATCTGAGCAATAATTATTTCTATTGACTGAGAAATGGAGGGGGTCTTTGTAGATCCTAAATAAATTATGTATCAAGTGTTGGCCCAACTGGGTGCATAGTACATCTGTTTTGCTAAGAGAAAGCATATTGTTCAGTAGCCAATCTTGTGATATAAAAGTTGTTTGGTAAAACCATGTGGACAGTTGTGTGCAGCATTGCGGATTTTGTAGAGAAAAGTGATTCTTGTGATGTCATTGCAGCGTGACGTTCGTGCGTGATTCTGTTTACATGATCATTTTTTTTGCTTTGCTTGATTGTTTCTCATGTATGTCCTTTAGAATGGCACTCAGCGGCTTTCTAAGCATGGCTCTGTGGCTGACCGTAGCCTGGTAGGTCAAAAACAATGCAAGAGTATTTCTTATGATGTTCTTGTGGATATTTGTGCAAATTATCTCCCATTTCATGAAGTTGTAACCCTAATTTTGCCCCTCAAAATCAATAAAGGAGAATGTCAGATCAGTGAATCTAAGGCTTCTTCCACACAGCTGAATAAAATCCCATATTATCTGCTTTGAACTGGAATATATGGCAGCGTGGACTCAGATAACCCAGTTCAAAGCAGATATTGTGGGATTTTCTGCCTTGATATTCTGGGTTATAGAGCTGTATGGAAGGCCCCAGAGAGATTAAATGCAACCTTCTCCTTTATTTCTCAGTCCAATTAATTCTGGGTAAATAGGCATTTATTTGCAGCTACAAGTATGATAAAAAAATAATCATACCCACACATTAAATGTCACAGGTGCAATTGTCACTGGAGGTAATTTGCAAAGAATGTGGTCTTAAATTTTCTACATAGGAGTAACTCCTTCAATGATTTGTCTCCAGTTTGAAGTAGCATTGACTAAGATGTGACAAAATATTGAAAATTTGATTATTCATAAATTTGGTTAGTATTGCCTCTAGGAATTTCTTGGTCCTCCATTGTGACTCTGTGGTCAGTTTCTGGTGGAAGTTATGCTAGAGGACCAAGAGATTCCTAGACATGATGATGATGATAATAATAATAATAATTATTATTATTGTTATTATTATTTTATTTCTTACGCGCCTTCTCTAGGAATTTCTGGATCCTCTGGAACAAATCTGTGGTCAGTGTCCATCAAAAGTTGACCCTAGAGTTGAATTGGAGGACCCTGAGACTCCTAGAGAGGCCTTCTTTCCAGGTTTTCCTACTTTTACAAGGGTCTTACAACCCTCATTCAAAAAATATGGAGAGGTGACTGTACTTCTGCTTTTTATTTTCTTTATTAGAGATCAATAATATTTTTAAAAGTAAACATTTCCTTGATGAGCATAAAATAAACATTGAAAAAATAATTTAAAATTTGAAAAAAATGCTTACATATGTGAATATGTCACATTGGCATTCCCACCGTAACAAGTTTTAATCCAGATGTAGTCAGACTTATTGAACTTGGTTGGCCTTAAGGTAATCATGATCAACATATTCCACTGATTTCAGTGAATCTGCTTGAAGTAAAGTTGAATTGGTCCTATCTGGAGCTGGCAATCGATTTGGAGTTGTAATATTCATCTGCATCTCTCATATACTAACCTCTCCTTTGGCTGCTTGGTGGCAGAGCGCTTTAAAGACAGTGTTTTAAAAGGCTTTTGCTTCTCGATGTTCTTCTGTATCTCATACATTTGGAGAGGGGGTATTTGTTTTTGCATGTTTCAGCTTGAACACATCATTTTCAAAGAATAGAAACACAGTGAGAATGTATTTTTCCCTTTTAAAGTGATGTGAACATGCTGGAATAATGGGTGGGGCCTCAATAAAGGCACCAATGCCCTCCAGTCTTTGAAGCAAAGCAGAGTCAGTCCTGGCTGACTGTATTTCAGAGGAAAGAACTAACAAAACCATCTCTGAAGATTCCTCTGAAATGCATGAGATCGCTGTAAAGTGGACAGGCGAGATAAAGGAACATATGCACAAGAATGCATGGCCAAATAAGGAAGCACTTAGCTGAGAGCAACAATTGAGGAAGTTCTCTGGAAAAGGAGCAGCTGACTCAGGAACATAACTCAAAATGTTGTAAAACATCTGCATTGAGATCTTGGCCTCACATTCATTGTGCTTCACTTGAGTGCTTCTTTTTTTGGACCAAGACAGTGCAAAACATCTTGCAGGGCCTAATTATATGGGATGCTCAGTTGCACTGAAGTAAATTCTAGGGTTTGTGTTTCCTTGATACAAAATGCAACTGCAGAAGCTTTGGAATATAATAGACCAGTGCCACTGAAACCATTGGTATGTGAACCAAAGCCAGTCCCCAAACCACAGGTTGTCGAGAATTGAGAGTTTCCAGGAATGGAAGACCCAGTGGGCACCAATATGGCCCCAGTTCCTGGCACAGTGGGAAAAAAGCAATTGGCAGCTGCATCAGGGAGCTTGAGGTGCACTGAGATGAAAGAGAGAGGGGTAGGGCAGAATGACAGAATTATTTTTAACCATCAAACTTTACTGTCATATTTTTCCCTTCTTCATCTCTGAAGCAGTCAAGAAAGTTTAGTTCAGAGTCAGTCCAGGGTCAAATCAACAGTCAGTAACCAATGCCAAGGGATAAGCAAGAGAGTAGACAATGAGTTGTTCCAAAATTTCTAAGCTAAGAAATCCTAAACAAAGTCCAAAGTAGAATCTGAAACCCAAAGTCCTAGATACAGTTCGTCACACAAGGTCTAAGAAATCGAGATCACAACTCCAACAAAGACATTGCTGCCAGCAACTGACTGCACCAAACCCCAGCTATTTATGCTGGTTTTGCAGCTGTTCCCAATTACTGGCCCTCTTTTCTGCCAAGCAGCTGGACCTACACACTTATATTCCTTTTTTCTGCAGCTCAGGGGCCTGCTCCTGATCTGTAGCCTGAGAAGTGGTGGGTTCTGCGCTCTCCACCTGAATGTGCTGCTGCTCTGTGTTTGACTCCAGCCCAGATGCTGGAAGAGGCAGTCCCTCTATAAGAGGGACTGCCTGTTCCTCTGTCATTATTCACTGTCATATTCACTGTCATTTCCCCACAAGAACTTCTGTCATGTTTAACCTTGGAAACAAAAGGTAATTTCCTATACCTTTTCACTCACCATCAAATAGTCAATATTTTTACTGGAAGAACAGTCATAGAATCATAGAATCCTAGAATTGGAAGAGACCTCGTGAGCCATCCAGTCCAACCCCATTCTGCTAAGAAGCAGGAAAATCGCATTCAAAGCACCCCTGACAGATAGTAATCCAGCCTCTGTTTAAAAGTCTCCAAAGAAGGAGCTTCCACCACACTCCGGGACAGAGAGTTCCACTGCTGAACTGCTGTTTGGTTTTTCAACCATGGGAATAAAAACACATAGCTTCTGAAGGATAGCTCCTCTTTATTTTACCCTGCTCCAGAGTTCATAGCCACAGAATATCAAAAAGGGGATTATATGATAGGTTCTAATTTCCTATTTGAGGAGCCCTCTTCTTAGAAACATCTGCTGCTTTCTAGTTATAGCTTGCCTAAGTTTCTTTATCACTTTGTCTGACTTTAGATTTTTTAGGAACTTGTCAGACAAGGAACAACAGAACGGTTGTGCAGTACATCTAACTAGTGGCTGGGTTTATCAGAGTAAACATTGAAGGCATCTCCTGTACCTTTAATGCTTGTTCAGAGGAAGGGACAAGCATCTCACCTGCTGAGATTCCGTCTTTTGCACAGCCATTAATGGCACAAGAATTTCTTCAGTTTCCCCTTCGGTATCCCTACTGGTAATCCTAGGAGCCATTATACAGAAAACACCCTGATTTAACAGTTTCTGCCATTTTCAGGAAGCCTGGAAGCATGCCATTGAGAAAGCCAAGCACATGCCTGACCCCTGGGCAGAATTTCACCTGGAGGAGATTGAAACCGAACATGCCACGCGTTACAGGTCTGTAGCTGGTTCTGATTCCAGTTTTTATTTATTTATTTATTTATTTACAGTATTTATATTCCGCTCTTCTCACCCAGAGGGGGACTCAGGGTGGATTGCAATGCACACATACACGACAAACATTCAATGCTGTTTTTAGACATACAAGACATACAGACAGATAAAGGTAATTCAGCATTTTTTTCCAACTTCAACTCCTGGAGGTTGCTTGATTTTGACCACTATGATACCGAGCCTTTGATCATAGTGTTTCCTCCTTGCTCTTTGATCTCCAGCATTTTTATGGTGTCATAAATTAACCTCTCCACTTTAAGCAGTGCTTAATTTCTCTACTCACAGCTCAGCTCTTTTAAAATTGCTTAGGTGAACAGTAAGCTGGGCTATTAACAATTGGAAGCTCAAACCCGACTCGGGCTTCAAACTTGCCACCTTCCAGTCGGCAGTGATTTATTGCTGCTAGTGATTAACCAGCTGTCCTGTAGCCCAGCTAATACAACACTAAGTGTGTGGCGCTAAGTGACGCTAAGTATGTGTCTTTGGACTTAACAGGTATGGAATTCCATTCATATAAGTTTTCTTTAAAAAAAACATGCTGAGATTGATTGATTGATTGATTGATTCATTCATTCATTCATCCATTCATCCATTCATTCAGTTTATCCTGGTCTGGGATCCAAAGTGGTCTTGTAAAACATTTATTTTATGAAATATAAAAGAGCAACCAAATCGCAATGCTATTTAAAAGTATGTAAATTAAAAGCAGTTTAAAATACAATTAAAACATAATTGACAAAATGCAAGATAAGTCAATAGAGAGAGATTAAAATCCACCGTTCAGTTGGAGCTGGTCTTAGTGGTGCCGCAGGGGCAGAAATGAACAGGAAGTGATAGCAGGTTGCTGCAGACTTCTGGTTGCTGTACAGACTGATTAAATGAAATGAGTGATAACCAGATGGCTTGTTTTAATTAGCAGTTATGTTTATGACCTTTCTCTTCATGCCTGAATAGGGGTTTTTTCTAGCTTACTTGTTCTCCATGTTAGTAGTTGTTATGATACTTATTTATTGTATCAGGAGCAAACCAAATAGTTGTATTGTATTTAAAAAAACACATACAAAGTTTGCAAACTTGGCATTCTATTAAATGTCCTTTGACCAGTAGCTGGCCACTTGGAGAGCCTCTGGTGTTGCTATAATGATTGATATACGGATGTTTAATAATTTATGTTACAATTGTTTTTAATTGCCCTATACTTGTCTCGTGATGTTTTGTATTGATGTTGTTCACCGCTTTGAGTCGCCTGAGGGCTGAGAAAAGCGGTATATAAATAAAGTAAATAAATAAATAAATAAGAAGGAGGTCCACCATTGTGCATGTGTCAGGGCTCAGGCTACATTGTAATAGGTGATCTGTGCTTTGCTCTTCTCCACACTCTCATGTCATGGACTCCACTTTGTAGCTCCATTTCTTAAGGTTGGCTCTGCATCTCATGGTGCCAGGGCTCAGTCTGTTCAGCTCCTTCCAAATCACCCAGTTTCCTGTGTGTCCAGGAAGGAGTCTCTCATTGATTGAGGTTCTGGGTTTTAGCCTGCCACTTTTGGACTCTCGCTTGCTGAGGTGTTCCAGCGAGTGTCTCTGTAGATCTTAGAAACCTATTTATTGATTTAAGTCATTGGCGTGATGGCTGATATCCGAACAGGGGATGGGCCAGAGATGTCACTGTCTTGGTCCTTTCACTATTGGTTGCTACTCCCTGATGGATGCCAGGTGGTGTAATATTGTCTAAACAGTGTAATTTCTCCAGTAGTGTAGGGCGTAGACACCCCATGATAATGCGGCATGTCTAATTAAGAGGAGCATCTACTGTTTTAGCATGATGAGATGTGTTCTACACTGGGCATTTATACTCAGCAGCAGAGTAGTAATGTGCAAGGGCAGATGTCTTCATTGTATCTGGTTGTGATCCCCAGGTTGTGTCAGTCAGCTTTCGAATGATATTGATTCTAGCACCCACTTTTTGCTTGATATTTAGGCAGTGCTTCTTGTAGGTGAGAGAACGATCCAGGGTAACTCCTAGGTATTTGGGTGTGCTGCAGTGCTCCAGTGGGATTCCTTCCCAGGTAATCCCCAGAGCTCGAAATGCTTGTCTGTTCTTAAGATGAAAAGCACTTGTCTGCATTTTAGATGGTTTGGGAATCAGCTGGTTTCCCCTGTAATAGGCAGTAAGATCACCTAGAGATTCAGAGAGCTTCTGTTCAATCATCTCAAAGCTCCCTGCTGGAGCGGTGGTGGCATGATCGTCAACGTAGATGAAACTCTCTGTCCCTTCTGGCAGTGGCTGGTCATTTGTGTAAATGTTGAACATTGATGGAGCAAGCACACTCCCTTGAGGCAGGCCATTCTTCTCTTTTCCCCATCTGCTTCTTTGGCCTTGGAATTCAACAAAGAAGTTGTTATGATGTAAAGAAAGAAAGAAAAACTGAGCAGCATTAACAAAATATATCATGGAGCTCTTCTATAGTACCAAGTTAGTTGCTTCCTCAGTTAAAAATAGCCTTCAAGAGGAAAGCCTTCAAGAGGAAAGTCTTCAAGGCTGTTCTGAATGCATGAGGAGGAACCCAAACTGTGAGTTCTCTTTCGCTCTGTATAGTTGTAACACTTTGATTCTGCTTTAACTCCCATGGTTCCATTTGTAAGAGGCAATAGTTTCATGAGTGGCTTACAATTTTCTACAGGAAAACTATAGTTCTGCACCAAATTAGAAATGGCAAGGCAACTTCGGATACAGCCGTGGCAGTTGAAGTGGCATCACGTTGTGAAATTGTGCGTTATCAAACAGACCCAAGTCTCTTAGAAGTTCCACAGTTTTGGGGTCACCACTGAGAATCTTTTCTTCATATTCCTCAATTATTTTAAAAATGGACAGTTTGAAAAAAGCTCTTGAGGCTTATGGGGAGGAAGGAAAGATGTGTACTCATCTCTTTTACTTACCCTAGTTTTGGACACTTTGAATAGGTCTTTTTGTTGTTGTTGTTGTTGTTGTCCCCTTTGTCCCAAATGATAAACAAAACGCACAGTATACTTTAGGCTTAATCTAATTAGTACAAAAGTGCTTCGGGAATATTTTAATTCAAAGCTATTAATAGTTTGACCTCTTGGTAACAGGCTGTGCTGCTCTCTAAGCAATTTTCCCTTCACTCACACGTACGTATCTCTCTGCCAAGCACGACCAGAATGTAAATCTCAGCAAAGACCAGCAGGAACACTGACAGAATACAGACGTCTGAGTTGGGCGCAGCCCTAAAATGCGGACTTGCGTCACTCATCCCTATCCAGTGTATGTAGATGTGACGTGTGCATTCAGTGTGAAATTTGACCAGCTAGTCTTCTGCTTCTGATACTTTGGAAGTACGTGAGAGCCCCCTTTGCCATCACCTGAGCATTCATTAAACCCGAAAGTGCCACTGTGGGGTAGGAACATAGATAGACAAAACTATGGCCAAGTTCAAGACTATGTTCACCACCACTATAGCATTAGATCTCACTAGCATAGCAGTGCTGCACTTTTTGGATCACACTCTTTCACAACCAGCTACACAATGGGAAATCAAGACATTCACTCTGATGTTTCACAACACATTGTTGAGATCACACTTTTGACAACTTCCAGACAATGACAGTAATTACTAATGTAACAGAGCTTGTGCCCACTGGAATAGAATATCATCCTTGACAGTAGACTGATATTACAATTTTCAATGTATTGAAATCCAGAAGCATGTGGACAATTTCAACAGAAAGGAGAAAACCATGAAAATAAACAAAATCTGGCTAGGTAAAGGTTTTCCCCTGATGTTAAGTCTAGTTGTGTCCGACTCTGTGAGGTGGTGCCTATCTCAGTTTCTAAGAGCTGGCGTTGTCCATAGATACCACCAAGGTCATGAGGCCAGCATGGAGCTCTGTTAAAATCTGGCTACCAGTATTTTAAACAACTCTAAAATCAGGACAGTAAATAAAGATCAATATTCAAAAACAGGGGAATTCCAAACTAGAAACAATCACGGCCAGCTAATCACCTCCTAACAAAGGATTCCCCCAGGCAGGAAGCAGCCAAGCTTTGAAACTGCAAGGCTATTCAATGCTAAACAAGGTGATCAATTGCAACATTCACACTTGCCTCAAGCAGACAAGAGTTCCTTCTCCCACCCTGGACATTCCACAGATATCTAAACCCCACTTGCCTAGTTCCCAAAAGACCTCACAACTTCTGAGGATGCCTGCCATCGATGTGGGTGAAACATCAGGAGAGAATGCTTCTGGAACATAGCCATACAGCCTGGCAAACTCATAGCAACCCAGTAATTCCGACCATGAAAGTCTTCAACAACACACTCTCCCTTGTATTTTTTTTCTCTCCCTCCCTCATTTTTTCCTCTGGCTTCAATATTTCAGAAATTTTACTTTTGTACTCCAGATCGAGGAATCCACTGACTGGGCCTTTTTTGGGAATTGTTGTCCAAAAAATTAATTTTCTCTGGAGTGAACACAGGTTAGATTTGGTCAGCTTTGTTCTTATCCTTGCTGCACTGTTGTTGTTTTTTAAAGAATTATATTCTGACCATACTTAGTGGAGGAGCAAGTATACACATGTAACAAAAAATAAAATCTGTTTCAGGGATGGCACAGTTTGTGCCAAGCTCTGATGTAGAAGCTACATGTGCTCTTGCAACATTTTTGAGAACAGAATCTGTCGGCATTGCTCACATTTGGCAGTGCTTCACTTATAACTGATCTAGCAGTGCTGTTTCAGTTCAGCCTGTAGCTACCTGCACCTGTTTTGATGATAAACAAAAGCCTCCAGGGCAAAATAACCATGCAGTTACATGTTGTCTTGCCCTTTATGCTCTCCCGTGTACAGAAACAAACTGAGCGTTCATCTCCAGAGAACGTCTAGCGCATAGGGGTTTGTGATTATATGTGAGCTATAAAGGCCTAGTGCTCTTTCAGTATGCACAATTATAGCACTATGATTCTAATATAAGTGCCATGGAATCCTGGAATCTGGAGTTTAGGGAGAGTATTTAGAATTTTGTGCCAGAGAGCAATAGGATCTCAATGAACTGCAAATCCCTTGATTCAGTTGGATTATCACAATATTTTCTTAATTGCCCACAATGCCCCTGATGTCACATTGTGCATTTTAATGACCAGATTTTGGTGTTTTACCTGTTTGACAGATATAATGCTGTGACTGGGGAGTGGATCGAGGATGAGGTTCTGATCAAAATGGCTTCACAGGTGAGGACAGACTCGCCTCTGACTCTTATCCTTAATTTTAATAATATATTAAAAATTGGCACAGTGGGTTAAACCCTCGTTCTGACCAAAAGGTTGGTGGTTTGAATCCGGGGAGTGGGGTGAGCCCCCATCTGTCAGCCCCAGCTGCTCATGCAGGGACATGAGAGAAACCTCACACAGGGTGGTAAACATCCAGCATCCCTTGGGCAATGTTCTTGCAGATAGCCAGTTCTCTAACACCAGAAGCTACTTGCAGATTCTCAAGTTGCTCCTGATACTAATATATATGTGTGTGTATTATTTTATTTCTTTTTCACCCTGTAAAGTGAATTCAACTGAGAACGAACAACTAACCTAAGTGCCCTCTTTTTTTAAAAAAAAATAGTGTTATAAAATTGTTAATACAAAGAGAGATTGTAGATGTCGAGTAATTTTCCATTGGTTGATTTGCAGTGAACAGTCTGACCCCATATTCCATTCAATTCTGACTTTATTGGCATCAAATTTAACATTTCTGGTGAACCCTCTATAGACTTAGATGGATGGGTTTAAATTTCCTGATAGTACATGCAGGGATTTTCATTTCTACATAAGCTTCAGATGAATGATGATCTCTGTATTACTTTCCAGCCTTTTGGCCGTGGAGCCATGCGGGAATGCTTCAGAACGTAAGTGTTTCTATTGCTCCTTGTGATTTTCCTTTTGTTGTTGTTGTTGTTGCAGAATGGGGAAATGTGGATCATTCTGCTTTGATATGTGAGGTCAGTTAGCATTAATTCATTATTTTGCATGATCCATTAGAGCGGTGATTCCCAATCTGAGGTCCTTGGACCACCAGTGATCCGCAAGAACTAAAATATGATCCGCGGCCTCACCATTACTACGCCCTTGCAACAAGAGTGACTGGTTTCGCAAAACCCTCTTATAATGCCGAGGCTTATTAAATATGGGTTTCTGTGGGCGAGCAGACGGCAACTACTGGATGGCATATATTCTGTATCAGAAACTAGAGCTGATGTGGTCTATCCAATGCAATTTTCTGAATCAGCACTCCAAATAACCAAACCAAAACTAAAGTTGACAAAAAAACCTGATTCGTAACCTTTTTGGTACTAATGTTGGAGAGTGGTCCCTGGTCAATTAGTTCCTCGTAAATAAAGGTTGGGAACCACTGCATTAGAGTAAGGAGAACAGCACAAGGAGAGTAACTGATACTACTCCTAAGGCTGCATCTACACTGCCATATAGTCCAGTTTCAGAATCACCTGATTTATTAATGCACAATAAATTAATAAATCCAATGTATGCAATGAATGGGAAAATATGCATACAATTTTCTGCTTTGGCTGCAAAATAATTTGACTTGCTTTGGGTAATAAACTCCAGAATGTGGGTAAATAACCAATAATTGAGGCAGGAAAATATCAGCTGATGGTTCCTTTGTACTTTCACTGTCAGAAGCCAACGTAGCCATTGAATCTCTCACATTAAGGTCACAAAGAAATGTCTGGGGGGAAAAATTGAATGCATTGCCTTGGGATGGCTCTCCTTCATTGGAGAACCTTCTTATTGAATGCAGTGTAACCTTCCTCCAAGTAAATATACACCAGAATGCTATGTGAATTGCTGCTCTTAATAATAATAATACTTTATTTATATTCCACTCTATCTCCCTGAGGGGACTCAGAGCGGATTACAGTATACACATATATAGGCAAACATTCGGTGCCTGTTATACAGTGAACAATGACATACAATACACAAACAAAAGCAAAAAAAATCCCTTTACATCTCTGGCATCTGGAGACGATTCTCAACTCTGGCCATGGAGAGGTGGTCTTGTTCCATTTTTCCATGCCGAGGAGCCTGTTGTCCATAGACCCTCCTGGCCGGGTTTGCTCGCTTGGCTGTATGGGTGCCTTTTACCTTTCTGCCGAGGCAATACCTATTGATCTACTCACATTACATGTTTTCAAACCATTGGTTGGAGCTAGGGCTAACAGCAGGAGCTCACCCTGACCTGCAGCTTCTGGTCAGCTTCTGGAGGGGCCCTGCTCTCGGTCCCACCTCTTTCGCAGTCGCGATTGATGGGAACGAGGGACAGGGCCTTCTCAGTGGTGGCCCCTCGGCTCTGGAACTCCCTCCCAATGGAGATTAGATTTGCCCCTTCCCTCCTGACTTTTAGAAAGCTGGTAAAAACATAGCTTTGGAATACTGCATTTGCAGAATGATGACTGAGTCAATAACTTCTGACCACATGGGCGGATGGCGATGAACTTATGATTTATTCTGACGAACTGACCTTTTGTAAGTTGTATAATTGTATTTTAATGTATGTTTGTACTATTGTAGTATGATGTTTACTGTGGTTTATCTTATTGTATTTTAACCCTCTGCTGTTAACCGGCCTGAGTCCCTTTTCGGAGGTCGAGAAGACTGGGTTATAAAAGCTCAAAATAAATAAATAAATAATATATACCCCACAAGCCAGTCGACTATTATAGAGTACCTCTTATAGCTTAAGGAGTCATCATGATATGGAGAACCTCATACAATGTCATACATTCTTGTTATGGAGGTTTCCTTGCACTTCCCTGCTCCCATGTTTACAGAGAGCACTCTGTCCATTTTCTGCATCATATTTATTTTGTCCTTATAGGAAAAAGCTATCCAATTTTTTGCACACTCAGAACTGGAAAGGTGCCTTTAACTATGTGGCCAAGCGATACATCGAAACAGTGAACAGGGATGTCTACTTTGAGGATGTGAGACTCCAAATGGAGGCCAAGTTGTGGGGAGAAGAGTATAACCGGCACAAGCCCCCCAAACAGGTATCTTTTACAAGAGAAAAAGTAAAATAATAAGGATCAGAAAGAAGGACACTCCCTAGAGTTTGCAATGCAGTTTCTCTGGGATTATTTATGTAGATCTCTTGAAGATATTTATGTATTTAATGTATTGTCGGAGGCTTTCATGGCCGGAATCACTGGGTTGTTGTAGGTTTTTTTCGGGCTATATGGCCATGTTCTAGAGGCATTCTCTCCTGACGTTTCGCCTGCATCTATGGCAAGCATCCTCAGAAGTTGTGAGGACCTCACAACCCCTGAAAATGCCTGCCATAGGTGCAGGCGAAACGTCAGGAGAGAATGCCTCTAGAACATGGCCATATAGCCCGAAAAAACCTACAACAACCCATTTATGTATTTACTTACAACACTTCTACCCTGCCTTTCTTGCCCCAGAGAGGACTTAAAGAAACTATCAATTACTTTACTAAAGATAAATCCATAAATGTTTTAAAGAAAAATTGTAAATGTTTTGGTTGAATGAACCATGTGTTCTCTCCTTTCTATTCCTGCTTGACTCTGGGAGATTTTAATAAATGTCCCATGATAGTGGCCCGTGGGTTAAGGAAAACCTTCCTAAACACATTATATATTTTATTCTTGACCAGAGTTTACCTTACCTAATTCCTGTTTGGGTCCAATGAGATAAGTTTCCTTTGTTACATCTTTCTAACTTCCTTCCTTTTTCTAGGTGGACATTGTCCAAACCTGCATCATTGAAATGAAGAACAGACCTGGCAAACCTCTGTTTCACTTGGAACATTACATTGAAGGCAAATACATCAAATACAACTCAAACTCAGGATTCGTACGCGATGACAACATCCGCCTCACCCCACAGGTGAGTCTTTCCTGGTGACAGTGAGTTAGTAGCCCAGTTGGCTAGTGTCTTGCGCTGGCTCTCAGATTGTTGGTCCAGGAGTAGATGACTGTCCATATTAGCCTGGGGTCAGGGTCAAGGGCAACAAAGAGAAATTGATCTCAGGTAATATCCTCCTGTCATTTTGCAAACAAGTGAAAACTTGGCTTTGGGAGCAAGCATTAGACCCAGCATAATTATCTGTGCAATACAGTTGGAGTTGCCCCTGGATTGATGAATATAATTATTTGATTATCTGGCTGTTGTTACATATGTTGTTTAATGTTATTTTAATTGCTTTTAATGGTGGTTGTTGTTGTTTGGGCATGGAATAATGCCAATTATGTAAGCCGCCCTGAGTCCCCTTCAGAGTGAGAAGGGCAGGATATAAATGTCATAAATCTATATAAATAAAAATGTAATGTTCGTTCATGGGATTAACATACCTCAAAAACCACTGGGTGAATTGACACCAAATTTGGATACAGTACACCTATCAGGCCAACGAGTGACCATCACTCATAAAAACACTGAAAAACACAGTGGAAGAGACTTTAAAAGTAAAAAATAAAAATACATTGCAATGCATGCACATAACCACATAAATACACATTTACACAAATATATACACACGCAAAGCACATATACACAGACTAGACCACAGCGGCGCGTGGCAGGGGATGGCTAGTAAATAATAAATATCCTCACCCAAAAGATGGGTTGCTGAAACTGAATCGCAGTCTACAAGGCATGAGATTTAGAAGTGGGCCTGGCTTCTCTTCTCTCATGAGTGACGAACCTTGTGATTCCTTGCAGGCTTTTAGCCATTTCACGTTTGAACGCTCAGGGCACCAGCTTATCGTCGTCGACATCCAAGGTGTTGGAGACCTTTACACCGACCCTCAGATTCACACAGAGAGTGGAACCGACTTCGGGGATGGCAACCTTGGTAACTGCTGACATGTTAAATCTTCAGCATGATGCCCTGTTAGAGCAGGGGTGTGAAGCTCATTTTCACCACATCAGCCTTTTGCTTGCCTTCAAAGGGCTGTTTCTTGGAGTAGAAAAGCAGAAGAACTCACATATGCATAGAGGTTGATTTTTCAAGTTTTTTTTCCTCAAGAGAAAGTTCCCTCCAGTCAGGACTTGAAAGAACAAGAAAAAGGTTATTGTTACCTTAGGCATGAAGGTCATGAGGTTCAGACTGGAAATAATATTGGAAAGACCATGATCACTGTTTTCCCCCTTAGAATCATATAACTGTTTATATGTTTTAATTGTTTTATGATTTAATATGCTACATTTATGTTATGTGCATGAGGCAGCATTAAATTTTTGCCGTAGTTTGTAAAACCGTTCTTGAGTCCCCTTCATGCTGAGAAAGGCGGGGTATAAATAACGTAAATAAATAAATAAATAAATAATAGAGTTGGAAGAGACCTCATGAGCCATCTAGTCCAACCCTTGCCATGCAGGAAAACTACATTCGAAGCACCCCTCAAGCGCAGAGAGTTCCACTATTGGACAGCTCTTCTTACAGTCAGGAAGTTCTTGCTAATATTCAGGTGGAATCTCCTTTCATGTCATTTGAACCCATGGCTCCATTGAGTCCTAGTCTCCAAAGCCGCAGAAATAAGTCTGCTCCCCCTTCCTTGTGGCATCCATTCAAATATTTAAGTATGGCTATAATGGGAGCACCCCATGGCGCAGCGGGTTAAACAGCTGTGCTGCTGAACTTGCTGATGAAAAGGTTGGCAGTTTGAATCTGGGGAGTGGGATGAGCTTCTGCTGTTAGTTCCAGCGTCTGCCAACCTAGCAGTTCGAAAACATTCAAGTGTGAGTAGATAAATAGGTACTGCTCCAGTGGGAAGATAATGGTGCTCCATTCAGTCAAAAATATATCAGATACACCTGCGACTCTAAGATGCACCCCATTTATATATAGGGGAGAAAAGAGGGTGTTAGCATTGAAGAAATCTGTAGTTGCATTCTTAGCAAGGTTACTCTGGGTATAAATGAACACCAACACCGACACCTATCTAGCAAAATGCCCTTTGGTTTCTTTCTTGCTCCAACTTGCGGCTTGACTGACCACCATTTGGGACTTTGGTCACCAGCTTACTTGGAAGCAGTGGCTAATGGAAAAAACAGCTTGGCATTTCCTCACAAGTCCTCCTCTAGTGCTCCAGGCCAGAAGATTGCTTTGACTGTATTCCTGCATGGTGGGGGGTTGGATTGGATGGCCCTTGTAACCCCTTCCAATTCTAATGATTCTAAAATGACAATAGTTGTTGTCCCAAATCCAGTGACTAGATAAACCTTCAACCAGGGAATAGGATGAGCCTTAGGCACCAACCACTGTCCATGGATGCCAAATAACAACAACAACAACACTTTATTTATATTCCGCCCTTCTCACCCCGAAGGGGACTCGGGGCGGATCACAAGTACACATACACGGCAAACATTCAATGCCATTTGTATAGACAGTACACAGACAGAACAGAAGGAGGTGTTGTTTCGATGCCATGGGCGGTTGGGCTCGAGTCCACAGAGGGGGCTGTCGCTCCATCCTCTATGACGAAGAGCCGTCAGGACTTCCTCATTCCAGCATTTTCTGATCTTTTTTTCTTTATGGTGTTGTAAAACACCTCCCCCACTTTAGTGGTACCTAATTTCTCTAATTACAGCTAAAGCTGTTTTCGAACTGCTTAGGTAAACAGTGAGCAGGGCTGATGGTCGGCCACTCACGCCGACCCAGAGGTTCAAACTTGCAACCTTTCGGTTGATAGATCTTATAGTTGCTGATGATTTGCCAGCTGTATTAACACAGGGGTGGCCAAAGCATAATTTCCTGGTACAATATCCAAGAGCTTAAATATAGGTTAAATAGACAGACACTCCTTTTAACTTATTGTTTGCACACCACAGGCTGCATTGGAAACAATGTACAAATATTGATAACTCCATCTTTTCAGTCTTACAACATGCACATAAAGACATGCGATAAAGAGAAGTGGGTCAGGGGAAATATTTAATGAACGCCCCTCGTAACATAAATCCTCTTTACATGTGAGCATCAGATTTTTGAATGATATGCAGTGCATTGAGTATATGTAGATGTTTCCATAAGAATAACCTGGCCACACACTTGCCAAGTACCCACCTTGCAGAAAGGTTTCTATGGACCTTTGATAAATAAAATAAAAGTAAGCAGGAAGCAGTGAGCCTTGGAGCAATGGTGCATGTAATGATTCTTGGGGCAGCAGCTTAGGCCTTTCAACAGATGATTGCTTTCAGAACTTCAGAAACTTTTGCCGAAGTTTCACATCTCCTGTCACAGTTCCCAGGTCTTTTTTAAGATTGGAAAAAACGACAGCGTTTTCTAATCTTCAAAAAGATCTGGGGACTGTGACAGTAACAGGAATATCTGAACAGATTCACAGGGAAGATTTAGGGCTTTCTCTATCGAAACTGTGTCCTCACAGCTCCTTTTGATATCTCTCAGGTGTTCGGGGCATGGCCTTGTTCTTCCATTCTCATTCCTGCAACAAGATTTGCAAAAGCATGGGACTGACCCCGTTTGACCTCGCTGCCAAAGAGAAAGACGCCTTAGTTCAAAGTAATAAAAAGCTTGTAAGTGCTTTCTGCCTCTAGATCAGCATTTCTCAACCTGGGAGTCAGGACCCCTGGGAAGCAGTATTTTCTGTTGGTCATGGGGTTTCTGTGTGGGAAGTTTGGCTCAATTCTATCATTGGTGGGGTTCAGAATGCTCTTTGATTGTAGGTGAACTATAAATCCCAGCAACTACAACTCCCAAATGTCAAGGTCTATTTTCCCCGAACTCCTCCAGTGTTCACATTTGGGCATATTGAATATTTGTGCCTAGTTTAGTCCAGATCCATAATTGTTTGAGTCCACAGTGCTCTCTGGATGTAGGTGAACTACAACTCCAAAACTCAAGTCAGTGCCCACCAAACCTTTCCAGTATTTTCTGTTGGTCATGGGAGTTCTGTGTGTCAAGTTTATTTCAGTTCCATCGTTGGCGAAGTTCAGATTGTTCTTTGATTGTAGGTGAACTATAAATCCCAGCAACTACAACTCCCAAATGACAAAATCATATATCTGATATACATCCTACATATCGGATATATGATTCATAACTGTAAAATTACAGTTATGAAGTAGCAACAAAATGAATATGGAATGTCCAGGGTGGTAGAAAGAACTCTTGTCTGTTGAAAGTAAGTGTGAATGTTGCAATTGGCCACCTTGATTAGCACTGAATGGCCTTGCAGCTTCAAAGCCTGATTGGTTGCTGCCTAGGGGATCCTTTGTTCAAAAAATAGGGAAATTCCAGAAAAGAATCAATTAGGGCTAGCTAACACCTCCCAACAAAGGATTGCCCCAGGCAGAAAGCAGCCAGGCTTTGAAGCTGCAAGGCCATTGAGTGCTAATCAAGGTGGCCAATTGCAACATTCACACTTGCCTCAAGCAGACGAGTTCTTTCTCCCACCCTGGACAATCTTCCATAGATAAATAAGCCCCACTTGCCTAGTTTCCAACAGATCTCACAACCTCCGAGGATGCCTGCCATAGATGGGGGCAAAATATCAGGAGAGAATTATTCTGGTACATGACCACACAGCCCGGAAAACTCACAGCAACCCACGGCAACACATAGTCTTTGAGTTCCAACATTTTATATGTTGTGACCTTGAGCCAATGTATCCAACATTAACAGATTTGGGATTTAATTCTCACTTCAGCATTTCATAATACCAAAAATATGCTTCAGAAACTTTTCCACCCCTCCAGAACAGACTATTTAAGACACAGAGAGATCACCAATTATGGCATAAGGAACAAAATCTAGGAAAAATTCAGCATTGGATACTTGATATAGTGTTGTTTCAAACATCTGTATATTACATAATGGTTTATATAATGATGTGCAGCAATATTATGTAATAGATATAGAATGCTATTTGTTTTTCTTTTCACTCTTTGAACAAATGGTTTGTGAATTACTCTAGTTCTTCAATTCTAAGGCACATTTTTTCCAATATCAACATCTCTGCAAATGGAGTGGCTCTTAGAATCACAGGTATATCTCGTGTGTTTTTGTTGGTGGTGGTGGTACTGAAATTAGGGTGCATCTTACAATCAGTGGTGCCTTACAATTGAAGAAACACAGTATCATTCCCCACAAAATGGTGGGAAATACGGGATATAAAGGAACAAATACATTCAACGTTGTATGTTCCTTTCTTTCTATTTGTCAAGGAATTTGCTCAGACTGTTGTGCGAGGCACAGAAGAGAAATGTGGCAGCAGCCGGGTCAGAACCATCTCCGGTAGCCGACCTCCTCTGCTTTTCCGATTGTCTGAAAACTCAGGGGATGAGAGCATGAGCGACATGGCCTTTGACTCCTGGCCTTCGTCTCCGTCTTCGGCAACGCCCCATAGCCACAAAAACGAGAACCTCCGTATGTTACCCTAAGATGTATATCTTTGCATTTTGTTCTCACATAATTCAGTATTTGAAGAACTTTTTCCTTGATGGTCAAGATTATAAGTTAATTTCCAGTTTCCCCCCTGATTTGTCATGATTGCATATTTAAGTGAATTTTTTATTTGTGTAACGTACTGTATATTCCGGAATACAAGGCGACGGAGGGTATAAGACGTCCCCCCAACTTTTGATGATAAAATACGGAGTTAGGGATATACTCAGCGTTTAAGACTACCTCCCTCTTCAAAGACTATGCTCCCACGGCCCCCGCCACTCACCATTCAAGGACCTCCTCACCCTCTCTGCTTACCTCCTCTGAAGGGCACTGGGCTTACCTAGGCCCAAGGAGGTGTCTCTGGACGCCGACTCCTAGCAGCACTGGGTGACTGCGTGCCTTGGATGTGCTCCCAGAGGCATGCTGGGAACAGTAGTTCCCCGACTCCTACTGCTCCCAGCATGCCTCTGGGAGCACATCCAAGGCACGTCGCCGCCCAGCACTGCTAGGAGTTGGCGTCCGGAGACACTTCCTTGGGCCTGTGGATGCCGACTCCAAGCAGCGCTAGGTGACGGCGTGCCTTGGATGTGCTCTCAGAGGCATGCTGGGAGCAGTAGTTCCCTGAATCCTACTGCTCCCAGCATGCCTCTGGGAGCACATCCAAGGCATGCCATCGCGTAGTGTTGCTTGGAGTCGGTGTCCAGAGACTCTTCCTTGGGCCTAGGCAAGCCTTCGGAGGAGGTAAGCAAGGGCAGAGGAGGTCCTTGAATGGAGAGAAAGGAAAAACCCAGCGGGTCAACACCCCCAGCCGGTTTCCGTGGCAGTGTGGCCTGCCACTCCTCCTCCCCATGCCCTCCCTCCACCCTCCTCCCTCTCTCAAGCCGCGCCATTAAGGCCGATTTTATTTTTTTCTTATTTTAATTTATACCCAGCGTACTAGACGACCCCCAACTTTTAATAAGATTTTCCAAGCATAAAAAGTCATCTAGTACCCCGGAATAGACGGTATTTCTTTTCTCCCCAGTGGTGCAATGTTTTTATATTGCATTTTAATATTGAGACAAATGTTTTTAATGTTTATGTATGCATATAATGAATTCATGTCCTAGCATTGATTGTTTGCCATATATATGCTGTGCTCCGCCCTGAGTCCCCTTCGGGGTGAGAAGGGTGGAATATAAATGTTTTAAATAAATAAAACCCTTGTGCCAACAGGACTGTTAACAGTCCTGTCGGCACAAGGCAGTTTGAATCTGGGGAGTGGGGTGAACTCCCGTCTTGTCAGCTGCAGCTTCCCATACAGGAATATGAGAGAAGCCTCCCACAGGATGGTAAAACATCCAGGCATCCTTTGGGCAACGTCCTTGAAGACGGCCAATTCTCTTACACCAGAAGTGACTTGGCAAAGAAAGACTCGTTTTCTAACAAATACAATCTCTATATTACTCTTCTCTAGACTGGCCTGTATTCAATGAAGTTGACAACTTGGTTCATAATGATCATGAAGGCCTCGACAATCAAAGGGTAAGTGTTTCTCCAATGGTCAAGTTAAAAATGATTGTGTCCGTTGTGCTTTTTAGACCCTAATAATATAGGAAATATGTGGTGGGTTTACTCTGATATATGAGGATTGCTTTTGTTCCCATTACACTCTTTCTGAACACTTTCTTTCTTTGGATTTGATTGTGGCAATTAGATGCACAAAACCAAACACATTTATGCCTCTTTTAGCCTAAAGTTCTAGACAGAGGCACTGAAAGGTAAAATCCCCTTATCTTAATCTTCACAATGTAAAGCACCATCAAACTCTCATACTCAAATAGTCTATTTTATCTGATCCAAAATACCTTAATCTCCAAAGAGGATTAATTGACGTCTACAGTGATATAGCTGTGAACAGGCGCCTTGATCATCTACTACTTTTCTTCTCATTCCTTGCCCTAATTTAAATGTCCTAATATTTACATACTATTTTTTACATACTATTTTTTTAAAACTAACATCGTGACCTGGTGTGATGATTTCCATTGTTGAATCTTTTTGTTTAAGGCAATAATGGGTAACCTGTAATTCTCCAGGTGTTACAGGATTACAAATCACATCATCCTTAACCTCATGTCATTTTTCCCTTTCTAGGACTGTGAAAATGGAGGCGACAGTGGATACCCAAGTGAAAAGAGGAGTGAACACGAAGACATGGATCACAAAGTAACATCTTCTATTGCTGTTTGAATATTCTTTTCTTCATTTATTTACAGCTTGTTGGTATTATTGAACACGAGCAGAATAAGTTGAGAGCGTCAGAAACCCCAGTACTCCTTCAATTGTTTTAAAATTCAATTACTGTTTTGTATAATATTTAGATGATGGTAATGATGATGATGATGATGATGATGATGATGATAACAATACCATTTATACTAGAGTATAAGATGAATTTTCCAGCTCTTTTTTTAAGCTGAAAAAGCCCCCTTCGGCTTATACTCAAGTCAACGTTATTTATTATTTTACTCTGTTGTTATTATTATTATAACATTTATTATTTTATTTATTATTGTTATTACATTTACATTATTTTACTCTATTATTATTACATTTATTATTTTACTCTATTTATTATTATTATTTCATTTATTATTTTACCATTATTTATTATTGTTATTACATTTATTATTTTACTTTATTATTATTGGAAGGATACGTAAGCACATTTACATTGAAGATTAGAATAATGGTTTAATCAGAGTTGGAGAGTCTTACCTTATATTAAATTTATTATTTTACTCTATTATTATTACATTTATTATTTTACTCTATTACTGTTATTATTACATTTACATTATTTTACTCTATTATTTTATTACATTTCTTATTTTACTCTATTATTACTGTTATTACATTTCCATTATTTTATTCTCTTATTATTTTTATTATATTTATTATTTTACTCTTTTATTATTATTGGAAGGATATGTAAGAACATTTACATTGAAGAAGGGAAGAATAATGGTTTAATCAGAGTTGAACAGCCTTAACTTAAATTAGAGTTTTATGTAAACATTCAAAAGCATTTAACCTACTGATGCTTCAATTAATGTAATTTTATTGGTTTTATTGAATTTTGAAATTTACCAGTAGCTGCTGCATTTCCCACCCTTTTTTGTAGTAAAATTGCATGCCTGGTCTACACTGACTATATAATTCAGTTCAAAGGGGCGAGTGCAGATGGGGCTTTAGAGGAAAGTGTACCAATAAATCCTCTCTCTAATGTGGAAATAAGAATACTGTCAGTCTCTTAAAATCCTGTGGTCAATTAACTGTTATGCTTTTAAATGTATTCATTGATTCAGCCTTGGTGATAATGTTTTGATGTGACTTGACATTGAAACAGAGGCATCACTCAATCCCGCCCCCCGCCCCCCAAGCTATCGACAAGAGCTTCTTGTAATAATGATCAACACAATTAATTTTGTTTTATTTTTTTATATTAATATAGGTGCAGTCCAACTGTAACCGAAGACATGAAAGTGACGAAGACAGTTTGGGCAGCTCTGCAAGGGTAAATAAGACAGAAACTCTCTGAAGATAATACCTGGCTTTGGTTGGTTTGCTCCCCATGCCTCCGATGTTACTCCTCCAACCCACATGTGCAGTATGATCCTTGTATCCATGGGCAATATGTTCCCATTCTTTGTGTAAATCAAAAAAGCACAGATAATATCAAGCCCTATTCAAATGAAGGGCTTCTGGCAATGCTGGAGGACCTAGAAAATGGCCAGCAAGCCCATATTTTGGTAGGCATGGATCAACGAAACTGATCCCAGGGATACAGGGGTCGTACTGTATATTAAAAGCTATTTTTATTTCAGTTGCAGAATATTGTTTTTCATTACTTACATCTCGTTTTCTTTCACTTTTTAATTCCTTTCCTTCTCAATTAGAGAAACACTGTTGTAAATAAACTCTCTTCAACTACTAAAACCAGCCCCTGGAGCAAACGGGTGAATCTGCATGAATTCCTTCATCATGTTCTTGGCTTTGTTTTCTCCCTGCCGATTGATTTGGCTTTTGCTGATTTCTGCTGCTGTTTCCATGGTTCGAATCCGTATTTTTCTAAAACACACCAAATCTTGAAATGTGCTACTATGTCTTGCTACTTTCTTTGAAGGGTGTAGGTATCAAGACAGCTTGAACCTACATATGGATCATTCAAAATTCAGGCTATCACTTGGGCAACCACTGGCCATGCTGGTTGGGGCACTCTCAGAGTTTCAGACTTACCATATACACTCGAGTATAAGCCAACTCAAATATAAGCCAAGACAGCTAATTTTACTACAAAAAACTCGGAAAATGTATTGACTCGAGTATAAGCCAAAGGTGGGAAATGCAGCAGCTACTGGTAAATTTAAAAATAAAAGTAGATAGCAAGAAAGTTATATTATTTGAGGCATCAGTAGGTTAAATGTTTCTGAATATTTACATAAAATTGTAATTTAAGACAAGACTGTCCAACTCTGATTAAACCATTATTCTAACCTTCTTCAATGTCAATGTGCTCACGTAGCCTCCCAATAATAATAGAATCAAATAATGAATGTGATAATAATAATAGAGAAAAATAATAAATGTAATAATAATAGAGTCAAATAATATTTGTAATAATAATAATAAATAGAGAACAGTAAAAAAATGTAAGATTAAAATAATAAATGTAATAACAATAATAAATTAGTAAAATAACAATACAGGAAATACAATACAGTAAAATAACAAATGTAATAATAACAATAATAGAGAAAAATAATAAGTGCAATAATAATAGACTAAAATAATAAATATCATAAAATAATAAATGAGTAAAATAATAAAGGTAATAATAACAATAATAGAGAAAATAATACATGTAATAATAACAGAGTAAAACAATGTACATGTAATAATAATAATAATAATAATAATAATAGAGTAAAATGATAAATTCCCAATCCGGCGGGAAGGTAACTGCACTCCATGCAGTCATGCCAGCGACATAACCTTGGAGGTGTCTACAGACAACGCCAGCTCTTCAGCTTAGAAATGAAGATGAGCACCACAATCCTGAGTCGGACATGACTGGACTTCATGTCAGGGGCATACCTTTACCTTTAAAATGATAAATAACCTTGACTCGAGTATAAGCTGAGGGTTTTTCAGCAAACTATTATTCTAACCTTCTTCAGTGTGCTTACGTATCTTTCCAGTAATAATAGAGTAAAATAATAAATGCAATAATAAAAGTAAAGTAAAATAATGTAAATGTAACAATAGAGTAAAATAATATAAATGTAATAATAATAATAAATAGAATAAAATAATGTGAATTCAATAATAATAATAATAATAATAATAATAATAGAGTAAAATAATGTGAATTCAATAATAATAATAATAATAATAATAATAATAGTAAAATAATAACTGTAATAATAACAACAAGAACAGAGTAAAATAATAAATAACCTTGACTGGAATATAAGCTGAGGGGGGCTTTTTCCAGCCTTTTAAAAGGGCTCAAAAACTCAGCTTTATCTCGAGTATATACGGTATATTCTAAATTTTCTAAATTCTTTTCAATGCCCCCAATCCTTTGGCCTTCCAATAGACAGCCTTTTACGCTGCTCATCGGGGACCAGCACTGCCTGTTTTGCTAGCATTTTGCTGCCATCACAATAAGTGCAACTAGGAGTTTTGTGCATGTGACTTAGTCTTCCCCAAACTGATTAGAAATTAATTGCTGTGGAGAATGAGCTACAGCATGAATGGGAAGTGGGTGGCCCTCCAGATATTTTAGAACGGCAACTTCCAGAATTTTGTTCTATTGACTAGGCTGCTGGGACTTGCAATGTAACAACATCTGGAAGTGGGTTGCTGTGAGTTTTCTGGGCTGTATGACTATGTTAAGAAACATTCTCTCCTGACATTTCCTCTGGAACATGGCCATACAGCCTGGAAAACTCATAGCAACCCAGTGATTCCGGCCATGAAAGCCTTTGACAATACATTGAACATCTGGAAGGCCACACAGTTCCCATTTCTGAGTTACAATGCAATTCTATAATGTGAGTTAATTGGGACAAATATATGTATAAGATTTCTGCCTGATTGAGTTCTGTTTTAATTTATTCCTTTACACACATTTGTTTTTGTGGGGAAATTACTGCTGCAGCTTGAGAAGGCTTTCTTGGCTCTGGATGGCAGTGTGGTCTTGATAAGAAGACACGCTTCTTTCTTTTCCTTTTACATTTCAAACTCACGTCAGCAGTGCCTTTGCTCTGTTCTAGGTCAGTGTGGAGAAGTGGAATCTCTTTAACGCAGCCAGAGTCCATATCCACAGACCCTCCTGTGTTGCAGTGGAAGTGCAGAGGCTCAACGCTTTGGAACTGGAGAAGAAAATTGGGAAATCCATCCTTGGGAAGGTTTGAGCATCTCAGACTCTTGATTCTGGCATCCGATTTGGTGGCTCTCCCTCTGGAAAGAAGGAGGGATCAATATGAAAGGGCTTGTCTCTTCCTTTAAATAGGGCAAGGCTGGAAAGAAGTTAGGCTGTTGTCTATGCACCTCTGTCAACTGGGTCTTCAGCTGTAGCTTATGGTTTGCTAAGAAGCACTTTAGAAATCCTATACTACCATTATAACCACACACCAGTGGATCTCAAAGCGTCAAGGGACTGGAGGGTTTAGTTCTTAGAAAAGGAAAGAGGTTATAGCGTGTACTTACTTACTTAGGCGATCCCTCGTTGGCCGAGTAGGATAGTCTTCCAGGATCAGTATTCTTATGAGTCCGTAGGTGCCTGTGGAGCCCTATTCTTGATCTGCATCTTCTTCCGCAGTGAGGGCATTGGTTTCCAGGTGGAAGGCAGTCTCGGTCAGGGTTGGCTTGATGTGCCTTCCTCTTGGCACGTTTCTCTCCTTCACCCTCCATTCGTGCCTCTTCAAATTCTGCAGCACTGCTGGTCACAGCTGACCTCCAGATGGAGCGCTCAAGGGTCAGGGCCTCCCAGTTCTCAGTGTCTATGCCAGAGTTTTAAAGGTGGGCTTTGAGCCCATCTTTATAGTGTGTAAAAGTGTAGAAAATAGAACATACTGGCAGGCTGGGCTCAGCACAAAAGGCTAAACCTGCTGTGCTGCAGAAAAATCCTGCCGATTAGAAGGTCAGCAGTTTGAACCCAGGTCGGGGTGAGCACCTGTTGTTAGCCCCAGCTCATCTGCTAGCTAGCAGGTCGAAAGCAGAAATACGAGGAGATAAAATAGGTACCACTTTGAGCGGGGACGTAATAAAGGGGCCTTTAAGGACATTGATTGGAGGAAAGCTCCTCAACCTGGAAGATGGAGTGACAGCAACCCCCCCCCCCCCCCCCCCGGGGCCAGAGTCAAGCACAGCCTCCAAGATGCTGGAAATAAGATGGGAAACCCCAATTTTCCTAGTTTCCAACAGACCTCACAACCTCTGACGATGCCTGCCATAAATGCAGGCAAAACGTCAGGAGAGAATGCTTCTAGAACATGGCCATACAGCCCGAAAAACCTACAACAACCCAAACATTCAATGCTGATTATACAATTAACAAGGACAGACAACACAAAGGGAGGGAAAGGCAGTTTATAAGCCTTCGACAATACATTGAATGTTTGCCCTATGTGTGTTTTGTAAAGCCCTCTGAGTCCCTTCGAGGTGAGAAGGGTGGGGTATAAATACTGTAAATAAATAAACATGTGCCCCCCCCCCCCCCCCACCTCCATTTACATATTGGAATAAGTTAATGAAGGAACAAAAGACATCTTGTAATACTGACATGGGTCTCAAGTTTGGGGGGAAATCAAGGTCTAAGTAAAAGTTAAAGGTTTCCCCTGACATTAAGTTTAGTCATATCTGACTCTGGGGAGTGGTGCTCATCTCCATTTCTAAGCCGAAGAGCTGGTGTTGTCCATAGACACCTCCAAGGTCATGTGGCTGGCATGACTGCATGGAGTGCTGTACAAGTATAAGTAGAGTAACTAATAATAACAGCCCTTGTACCTTCATGCAAGATACACACAGTGACTACTGTATGCCTAAACACTGCAAAAGCACTAGATCCCATCTGATCCTGGGTGTTAAGCTGGGTCAGCCTTGGTTAGTGTTTGGATTGAAGACTGCCAATGAATACCAAGTATTGTAGGCTAGATTTCAGAGATGAGAACTGTCAAAACCTGTATCTTAAATTTTCCTGTGAATCTACTTCTGTGCCTTGTAGTCTCGAAGGAAAGTGGTTGTGTAAGCATTTCATGAAGCAAAGCCTAACACCATGTTGGGAACAGCAGCTTATGGTTTCCAAACTCTTTTAGTGGAAGATTTGGGTCCTAGCAGGGCTGGCTTGGGATGATGGGAGTTGTAATATAAAATAATTGAAAGGCCATGTATTTCATGCTTTCCGTAGTGAAAAATCTACCTATTTTTGTTGTGGAATTGCTAAAACAGGTAGTGATCTGGATCAGCACCCACCCAAGAGCAGATATAAATAACAATGAAACACTTGTAGAGCTATGTTCAGGCTTAGCCAGCAGACTGATCTAACTTTTAATCATTCCTCCTCCAATTTCTTCCCTCTCCTCTTTCACACAGGTTCATTTGGCCATGGTTCGATACCATGAAGCTGGCCGTTTCTGCGGGAAAGACCAGGAATGGGACGAAGAGTCGGCAATTTTCCACCTGGAGCACGCAGCGGACTGCGGAGAGCTAGAAGCCATTGTGGGACTCGGGCTCATGTTCTCTCAGCTGCCACACCACATTCTCTCTGAGGTCACACTCAAGGTCAGCAAGGCAGCACCATAGTTGAACGAGACCAGTCGTGAATCCTTGCAACCTTTCTAGACTCCTTGTGTGAAAGCAGAGATATATAGCACATTTTTTCATGTTCACTTGGAAAACATAGCAAGACCAGTCTTAGGAGCTTCTTTCACTGCAAAATTAATATGAAAGAATATGGAAGAAGGCAGTCTAGTGAACTAAAGGTGCAATTATAATACAGAGAAAGGCAAAAGTTCCATTTTGCCTTTCCCAAAAGAGTGGTGCGACTAATATGTGATGAAATACAGTAATTTGGTCTGGGAAATTGTTACAGTTACAGTAGAAAAACTAGCTGTCCCAACCCCTGAGCCCTCTACAGCCTGAAGATTTTGGAATGGAGTCAGTTTAAAAACAGTGAAAAATGATAAAACAGAAGTAAGTAATGAGACTCAATAAAATATGTGGGCTTCTGACTGTTGTGGTGCTGTGGAAACCCACATGCCTCCATCAATGTATTATGCCACGAATGCCCTACTATCATATCTGGTCCTGCTTATGCCAGCTGGTATTTGCAGCAGAAATATCAAATTCTGAAATGTTTGTTATTTTTGTGCGAGGAGAAAGACTCATCAGATTTTCTGCCTCTGCAGCCAAAATGACTTTACTGGCTTTGACTCTGGTGATTTAATTAATTGTTGCTCTGCTTCACAGTAATCCAAATGGTTTTCTGCCAATTATCTCTTGAGAGCTGTGATTATCACAAATGATATTTTAGAGGGTCAAGATCCCAAACAATGATTTCTTTTTGTCCTAGTTCAGCCTTTTCCTTCAGTCAGATTCTGGAAAACAATAACATAATTATTCAGCTCTTTTTCCTCCATTTGTTTAGGACACCAAGGAAAATAGAATCAAAGGATTTGATTATTTATGCCGAGCAGCAGCAGCTGGAGACCGTCCTGCCATGATCCTTGTTGCAAGAGCATATGATACTGGCCTGAATCTTGCTCCTGACAGGTACTATGTTGTTAGGGATGCTGGCTGGCAATTCCTTGGTTAGCCAGTTGCATGAGTCTATGGTCCAGGTTGACCAATCAATGTGTTTTAGTGAGAGTCAATGACAAGGCAGGGGGAGGGGAGGGGTGTCATATAGATAGAAATCTGTCCTGGGTTTTTGGAATGTGTTTCCCATTAAATACATAAAGCATCCCCTTCCTTCCAGCAGAGTATCTATGTTTTAGAGACAATTGGCAATAGACTTCTGCTGGAGTTGCTGTTGGAGTTGTTTTCTGAGAATCTGATGCTAAGTATACAGGAATATATTTGCCTTCATTAGAACAAATAGGAGCCCCCAGTGGCACAGCAGGTTAAACCGCTGAGCTGCTGAACTCTGGGGGGTGAGGTGAGCTCCCGCTGTTAACCCCAGCTTCTGCCAACCTAGCAGTTCGAAAACATGCAAATGTGAGTAGAGCAATAGGTACTGTTCCGGCGGGAAGGTCATGGCGCTCCATGCAGTCATGCTGACCTCATGACCTTGGGAGGTGTCTATGAACAATGCCGGCTCTTCGGTTTAGAAATGGAGATGAGCACCAAGCCCCAGAGTCAGACATGACTAGACTTAATGTCAGGGGAAACCTTTACCTTTTAGAACAAATATGGTATTGCTCATCATAGGTATCTGGGGCTCACTCAATCATATATATTAATTAAATATCAGGGCTCAAGAGCTTGCAAGCAGATGTGAACAAAAGTCTTCCCACAGGAATACTCCTGGAGTTTTTTCATATTTACCTTTTATTCTTGAATTACTCAGAGACCGAGATTGGAAGGAAGCCCTGCATTGGTACAATGCGGCATTGAACATGACCGATTACGACGAAGGAGGGGAATACGATGGAACGCAGGATGAGCCCCACTACCTCCTCCTGGCAAGAGAGGCAGAGATGCTGATGAGCGGAGGGTTTAACCTGGACAAAGATCCACAGAGATCGGGTATGGCGCCATGCTTCCTATTTTGTGGGGGTGTTCTGTCTTTTGCAGCAAAACCATCTAGTTGTCCTCTGGTAGCTGAAAGAGAGAAGCTATGTTTGGCATAAACTTTCAAGGAGTGCATCTCAGATTGCTTCATCTGAAAGACACCTAAAGTTTCCAGTTCTCAGGGCATTTAGTTTGTGAGTTCTGTGTGCCGGTGTGAGAAATCAGAAACTCCTGTAAGGTAAACAAACAGGCAGAGGGAGAAGAAAATGAGATTTAATTGATGTTCACCTTATCTGGTTGGTGTGACTGTGTTTATCCTTTCCTTTGGAAGCTGGGGGGTCCCTGTTATCTTAGGGACCACCTCATTCCTTTTCTCCATCAGTGGTCACCTCGATCCACCCAGGAAAATCTCCTATACATACCGGGCCCTAGGGAGGTACACCTGGAAGCTACAAGGCGTAGAGCTTTTTCGACCTATGCTCCAATTCTGTGGAACTCATTGCCTCCATAAGAGCAAGGTCGGAGTTGCGACCTTTTGTAAAGGCACTCAAGACTTGGCTGCTTGGTTGTGCATTTAAGTAATCAGATCTAATTTGCCAAATAGTCACTGTTGAATGTTTTTATGTTAAATGTTTTTATGTTGTGTAAATGCTATTTTAGATTGTAAGTCACTTGGAGCACCTTGGTGGAGAGCGACTAATTAAGAAATAAAGTGAAGTGAAGTGAAGTGTTACCCTTTCCATCCAAAAAGATATTGAGTATGGCCATTTGTTGAGTGATTGGGCTGGCTTCACAGGGACTTAAGAGCGGTCATTTGTAGAGCAACTAAGAGGCCATTTTAGGCACAGGCAACAACATCAAGCACTGTAAACAGATTGTTTACATTTAATCATAATCTGATCTGGATCATAGGAGCCAGCATACGTAGGGATCACAAACAGAGCATTGCCCAAATATGAATTAAGGAACATGACTAGTTCAACCAGAGAAGATAGTCATAGCAGAGCACTTGATGAAACAACCTGGACACAGCATATTATTTGGGAACACAAAAATGCTGGACCACTCTTAACAAACTACACTCTTGTCAAACTACACAGAGAAGCCATTGTAATCCACAAGTATGTGGACAATTCAACAGAAAGGAGGAAAACCTGAAAAGTAACAAAATTTGGTTACCAATTTTTTAAAAAAAAAACTCTGAAGTGAGGACAGTAAATAAAGAACAACACTCAGAAAACGGAATTCCAGACAGGACACAATCAGGGCCAGCTAACACCTCCCAGCAAAAGATTCCCCCAGGCAGGAAGCAGCTAGGCTTTGAAAATGCAAGGCTATTCAATGCTAAGCAAGTTGGCTTAAGTGGCGGAGGGTGAAAAGGAAGGGTTCTGAGACTCTCAAGAGATTGTGGGAGCTGAAGTCCAAAACATCTGGAGGGATGAAGTTTGCCCATGTCTGGTCTAGGACCCCATTTTCTCTGGTTGGGGATGATGGGAGCCGTAGCAACTTGTGCTGCATCTATAGGAGAATAAAGTGTCTTGTCTTCGCTCTCTCAGTGTGGTTCTTCCCTTCCGTTGTTCCAGGTGAGCTGTACACTGAAGCTGCTGAAGCTGCCATGCAAGCCATGAAGGGCCGTCTGGCCAACCAATATTACCAGAAAGCGGAAGAAGCCTGGGCCATGATGGAAGAGTGACACTTGAAAAGAGGCTGTTTACTTGTATATATAGCTCAGATAGATATTTTTAAAAGACTTATTTTGTTTGGGGCAAAGGGGGTTGTGGCGGGGGGGGGGGGGAGAGAAAATAATCTTTTGTATGTGTTGTTAACTTGTGTTTTTCATATGACGATTTTTCTAACTCTGTTTCAACTGAAAAGACAAACAGAAACGGCAAACTGTACTGTTAATGGCATTTCAGAGATGCAGTCTTAACCGATCCTTTTGTAAAAATTGTCCAACCAGGGAAATCAATATCTTCACTTGGAAGAAAAAAAATTGTGTACATTGCATCTTCATGGCAAATTACATCTCTGTCTTCCATCCCAGCCTTGCTATGTTACAAATGCAGATGTTCTGCATTATGCCTTTTTGATACAAGTGCATGCAATGCTGTGAGGATTTACGGCACAGCATGAGAGATGTGGATGTGAGGCTGGAGAAGGGGACCCTCTGTCCCCACAATTATTAGATCTGTGGACAGCTGTCTGGAAATAGGAACACTTTTTTCCTTTTTCTTTGTATTAGTTTCATTTTTCACCCTTCCTCCAAGAAGCTCCCAGTAAATACATAGCTCTAGCGCTCTAATAATAATAATAATAATAATAATAATAATAATAATAATAATAATAAATAATCTGTACTGCCCTTTCTCCCCAAGGGGTTCTCAGGGCAGTTTACACATAACAAGGCAGACATTCAATGCCTAAATGAGTACAAAATATATCAAAAACTTACCAAAATACATGATAAGAGCACAATAATAACAGTGAGTTTACCACAAAAGATTTAAGCATTGAGATAAAAATATAACAGAATAGTTAATAATACTGCACAGTCTCTCTTATCCAACATAAACGGGCTGGCAGAACGTTGGATAAACGAAAATGTTGGATAGTAGAGAGGGATTAAGGAAAAGCCTATTAAACGTCAAATTACATTATGATTTTACAAATTAAGCACCAAAACATCATGTTTTACAACAGATCAACAGAAAAAGCAGTTCAATACACGCCAACGTTATGTAGTAATTATTGTATTTACGAATTTAGCACCAAAAGATTGTAATGTATTGAAACAGCTGTGGATCTGGGCGGGAGGCAGACTGCGTTGGATAATACAGAACATTGAATGAGTGAAGGTTGGATAAGCAAGACTTTACTGTATATAATTAACTAAAACATAAATAACAATTACAGCAAATACCCTCAAAACAGTTTAAAATACAGTTACATTAAAATGGCTAGTGCTGGTGTTCCTTTAAGATGTATCATGGCGGCCATATAGTGCAAGTGGAGTTGACCAGTATCCCAATTGGGTAACGTTTTTTAGTCCTCCTCCTCTCGGTACGCTAAAGTGCATAAGTGCGTTTTTAGACGTCTCTTAAAGGAGAGGAGGGGGTGTGTTTAGAGCCCTGGTTAAGTCAAATTAACATATTGGTTTTCTTCGATGTCCACCAACTGGGATTCCAATCAATTCATGCAAAGAGCAAATACAGATTGCAAAATCCTTCATGTTGAACTGTATTCCAGAAAATAAGTAAACACAGAAAGATAATGTTTATCTTTCCAGTACTCGTGGGAATGGAAAGTTGGTAGGAATGAATGCAAGCGTAGATAATAATGATAATGATAATAATAATAATAATAATAATAATAGCTGACACAATATGAAGGTTTAAAGATCGAACTGCAAAGACTCTGGCACAAGCCAGTAAAGGTGGTCCCAGTGGTGATCAGCATACTGGGTACAGTGCCTAAAGACCTTGGCCTGCACTTAAACACAATTGGCGCTGACAAAATTACCATCTGCCAGTTGCAGAAGGCCACCTTACTAGGATCTGCAGGCATTATTCACCGATACATCACACAGTCCTAGACACTTGTGATCCAATTCAACAGCCAGCAGAATGACCTTGTCTGCTGTGGACTCATCTTGTTGTGTTAATAATAATAAATAATAATAATAATAATAATAATAATAATAATAATATACTTTATATTCCTCTCTATCTCCCTGAGGGGACTCAGGGTGGATTACAGAACACATATACAGCAAATATTCAATGCCATTATACAATTAACTAGGACAGACAATACATCAACAGAGGTATAGGCTTTTTCCATCTCCAGCATCTGGAGGCTGTGCTCGACTCTGCTCCATCTTCCATGTCGTGGAGCTTTTTGTTCTCTGTAAACATCCTCTTCACTGGCATGTCCTTATGAGCACCTTTTATTACCTCCTCACTTAAAGTGGTCCTATTTATCTACTCACATTGCTATTTCGATCTGCTAGATGAGCAGAAGCCTAGCTGACAGCGGGAGCTCACCCTGACCTAGGCTATGAACTGCCAACCTTTCAATCAGCAAGACTTTCTACAGCTGACGGTTTAATCCGCTGTGCTAAAGCCTGGCCCAAATAAATAAGATGTTTGTGTAGCAAGGCTGATATCATTCAAAAGTATATAGAGAACTGCTGCTACAACAGAATTCTTTAACACTGCTGAGGCCTTTGCATAGTTGGAATTAATAGGAAATTCAATATTGGTCAATAGGTAGCGTGTCATTAACCTTTTGCTTCAACAAAGATATTTTGCACTTCTAGTTATAAGTTTCTTCCTTGTGGGTTTATCCATTCTTGTTTAGTGCTATTAGGGAGTTAGGAATTAATTGTTACCACTAGATTTCCCTTATTTTTATCAGATTCTGTCCTCCTTGGATGCGAACGATTTTGCATACTGTTTTCTCATGCTCGGTTGTGTATATATTATTGTAGCAAAATAGTATAATTTAAGGAAAGGTGGGGGGGGGGAGGTAATTAAAGCTGCTACTACCATCACCTTTTAAGAAAGAAAGTCAGCAAAATACAAATGAATTGAGATGTTATTCATGAGTAACCACCTAGCTCAGGAATGGGCAAATTTGGGTCCTCGAGGTGTTTTGGACTCCAACTCCCACCATTCCTAACAGCCTCAGGCCCTTTCCTTTCTTCCCTCAGCCGCTTAAGCGGCTGAGGGAGGAAAGGAAGGGGCCTGAGGCTGTTAGGAACGGTGGGAGTTGGAGTCCAAAACACCCGGAGGACCGAAGTTTGCCCATGCCTGTTCTAGCTGAACAGTACATAACAAAACAGAGCCTGCAAACAATAAGCTTTTACTTAAAGACACATTAGCCTTGAAAACATGACTGTTATTATGCCTATGAACACCAAGAATGGTTAGCGGTGCATTTGCATTATCCTATGTAAACATATCCTCATATAAAGTTGGGAAACATAATGAGAACAACACAGAAGATGTTGGAATGTATATTAAAATTGCTAATTCTATTCACAAGTAGTTGGAAGTGGGTCCATTGAGACTGACTTGCTCGGTATTGGCATGCAACTCTTCTGATCACATCCTGCAAGAGAGTACTACTGTAGTCTTGCTTGTTTGTCTATGCAATTAAGCCTTCTGCTTCCATAGTAGCATCTTTGAATCTGTTTGTGCTAGTGATATCTCTGTTCCCATGAGGTTAAGTTGTCCCACGTGCTGTTGAATGGGTAACTACTACTACAAATGGACAGATGTAGTTCCATAAAAAGCCCAGGAATCTACACTACATTATATGACCAATGTAGAGTGATATAATGTGGTTTCGCTGCATTGAATTGCATTATATGAGTCTATGCCAGACATGGACAAACTTTGGCCCTCCAGGTGTTTTGGATTTCAACTCCTACCATTCCTAACAGCCTACCGGCTGTTAGGAATGGTGGGAGTTGAAGTCCAAAACACCCGGAGGGCCAAAGTTTGCCCATGCCTGGTCTACGCTGATGATATAATGCAGTATAGATGGTGCCTCTGATTTGGTTTTTGAGATTGGGAAAGCAGGTGGTGACATGGTCCATTTGTAACAGCACCACTTTGTGGCCACAACTGAGAGCTCACACAATTGAGTGTGTCCTCCCTCCAAACATATCCCTTAGATGGAGAAAAGGAGATGTCCATTTACACTGCAGACTTTTCATTCAATTGCATCCATGGCTTTTTGCAGACTTCCCTTCATCTTGCTAAACTTGAATGAATTAACCTGGAATATGCTGAACTCAATGTCTTGCTCCCAGTACTTCCTGTTCAGGCCTTTTGGAAGTCTATTTGTGCAGAGAGAGTCTGATTGTCATCCATAAGTAGTACCTATCACTTGTGAGCTCCTCACAGATTTGCTGCACTCTTTGCAAAGGATCAAAACCTCACCGACCCAAAAGGCTGGAGTTCCTGTATGATGTTTACATTATCCTGTGCAAGGGAGGAAGCACAAAATGCTGTGATGGGTACATTTTCAATAAAGAGATTAAAAATTAAATTTCTTCTAAGTCTGTGTCTTTCTTTCCAACAAGTTTCCATGTACACTGCCATATAAAATCCAGATTATCTTCTTCTTTGAACTGGATTATATGACAGTGTAGACCAGCGTTTCTGAACCTGGGGGTCGGGACCCCGGGGGGGGGGGGGGATGTCGCAGGGGTCACCAAACACCATCAGAAAACAGTATTTTCTGTTGGTCATGGGCATCCTGTGTAGGAAGTTTGGCCCAATTCTATAGTTACTAAGGTTCCAACTGATCTTTGGTTGTAGATGAACTATAAATCCCAGCAACTATAACTCCCGAATGTCAAGGTCTATTTTCCGGAATCTGCAACATTATTCACATTTGGGCATATTGAGTATCCGTGTCAAGTTTGATGCAGATTTATCATTTTTTGAATCCACAGTGTTCTCTGGATGTGGGTGAACTACAGCTCCAAAACTCAAAGTCAGTGCCCACCAAACCCTTCCAGTATTTTCTGTTGGTCATGGGAGTTCTATGTGCAAAGTTTGGTTCAATTCCATCATTGTTGGAGTTCAGAATGCTCTTTGGTTGTAGGTAAACTATAAATCCCAGCATCTACAACTCCCAAATGACAAATCAACCCCCCCCCCCCAAACCCCACTAATATTCAAATTTGGGTGTATTGGGTATTATTGCCAAATGTATTCCACTGAATGAAAATATATCCTGCATATCAGATATTTACATGATGATTCATAACGAGCAAAATTAATGTTGTGAAGTAGCAACGAAAATAATGTTATGGTTGGGGGTCACCACAATATGAGGAACTGTATTAAGCAGTCATGGCGTTAGGAAGGCTGAGAAACACTGGTGTAGACTCATATAATCCAGTTCAAAGCAGATAGTGTGTTGTGGACTACTCTTCTGCTTCTGAGGAGGAGGTAAAACAGGAAGTTGAAGAGGTAGCACTTAGGGATTTGGGGCCAAGTGTTGAGGAAGGAGAAGGCGAGGCAGACATACTACAAGTCCCAACATTTCAAGAACAGCAAAGAGCAAAAGAAGGTCAGACAGAATCAGGAAAAATGACCTCGCCCTGGGAACATCTGTGCTGGGAGCTCAGGGCTATAAATTAGCAGTGAAGCCAGAAGTCAGCACTGGCAGCCACCCACCTACTTGGTATGTTTGTGTTCCAGTGTCCTGCCAGCTGTCGGGAATTGTGGAAGTTGAGGTCCAGGGCATCTGGAGGGCTGGGGTTTGTCCATGCCTGGGTTAAGCCCTTGTGCTGCTGTACTCCTAACCTGAAGTTTGGCTGAACTGCTGATCTGAATGTTGGCTGAACTGCTGACCTCAAGGTTGGTAGTTTGAATCCACAACACCAAGTGGGAATCATCCAGGGCATTATAATTGTGATTTCTGTATATCACGCATGGGCAAATTTTTGCCCTCCAGGTGTTTTGGATTTCAACTCCCACAATTCCTAACAGCAGCTAAGGGAGGAAATGAAGGGGCCCGAGGCTGTTCGGAATGATGGGAGTTGGAGTCCAAAATACCTGGAGGGCCCAAGTTTGTCCATACCTGGTGTAGACTCATATAACACAATTTCAATCAATATAGCTCTATAATAACACAACAACACTTTGTTTATATTCCGCCCTATCTCCCCAAGGGGACGCAGGGCAGATCACAGTACACATACATAGCAAACATTCAGTGCTGTTTTGTATAGACAATACAGAGACAGGCAGAACAGAAGGAGGTATGTTGTTTCACTCAATGTTTCGCTTTTTTGGTGCCTAAGAAGTTGGGCTCGAATCCAGCTCTTTCGCTCCATCCTCTGTGACGAAGAGCCATCAGGACTTCCTCCTTCTTTTGGTCATCTAGCATTTTCTGATCTTTCTTTATGACGTCGTAAAATACCTCCCGCAGTTTTTCTCTAATTAAAGCTATGGCTGTTTTCAAACTGCTTAGGTCAACAGTAAGCTGGGCTGGACAGTCGGCTTCGAAATGGCAACCTTCAAATATACAAATATACAATCATAAAACAATATACCATTACATATTATCAGTAGAAATTATATTTCATACAGTAATATTAACATTACAATATTATTGTATATTATATTGTATTATTATTATTATTATTTATTTATTTTCAAACTCATTAGGTCAACAGTAAGCTGGGCTTGACAGTTGGTAGTTATTATCAATATTAAAAGTATATACAATATAATATATTTGATATTGCAAATTTCTCTAATTAGAGCTATGGCTGTTTTCAAACTGCTTAGGTCAACAGTAAGCTGGGCTTGACAGTCGGTAGCTCATGCCGACTCAGGGCTTCGAACTGGCAACCTTCAAATATACAAATCTTCAATAACAAAGCAGTATATCATTATATATTATCAGTAGCAATTATATTTCATACAGTAGTATTAACATTTGACATTATTATTATTATTATTATTATTATTTGTTTTCGAACTGCTTAGGTCAACAGTAAGCTGGGCTTGACAGTTGGTAGCTCATGCCGACTCAGGGCTTTGAACTGGCAACCTTCAAATATACAATCATAAAGCAGTATATCATTATATATTATCAGTAGTCATTCTATTTCATATAGTAGTATTAACATATTGCAATATTATTGTATATTATGATATTGTATTATTATCTTGCATTACATTATAATATTATTATCAATATTATATGTAGATACAATATATTATATTTGATATTGACTTCAGATTAATATTGGAATGCAGGGCTTCAAAGCACATTAGGATCCTCCCCCTTCCCTTAAAAAAAAATACAAACCAAAAGTAACACAGTTTTTACTATATGATAAAAAAAATGGAAAATCCTCCAATTGGATTCTCTTTGTAGGCATGGAAATGGTGCCTTTTCAGCACTACGGTAGCGTGGCCGAGCGGTCTAAGGCGCTGGATTAAGGCTCCAGTCTCTTCGGGGGCGTGGGTTCGAATCCCACCGCTGCCAAAAACGTTTTTCCTGCCGGCTGCTTTGACAGTCAGGCGAAGATTGGACTACAGCGCCCCCTGCTGCACGGCAGCGCGCATGCTCACCTCTCCCTTACGGGCGCCTGGGCAGAGAGCATTGTGGGTAAGAGGAAGGCAGCCCTCGCCCTCCCACGTGGCCGCCGGCGGAGGGAAACCAACATGGCGGCTGCTGCTGGTTCTGATGCTGCTGGCTGAACCTCTTCTCCCCACGGGAAAGTGGGGGGTTCTCCTCCCCAACGGAGGCCCAGGTAGGGAAAAGGAGTGGGGAGTGGGGAACCTCTTTCTTTCGCCTTTGCAGCTCTTTGGTTGGGGAAAAGGCTTTGCAAGGCCTCCCTGACTTCTCCTCTCTATTCCCTATCAGTCCCAAGCCTGCCTCTCATAAAGGGATTCTTAGGAAACCATAGGGAAAGGGGTTCCTCCAGCATCCTCCCTTTTGCATGACAAGAGGTTAAGGCAGGCATGGGCAAACTTGGGCCCTCCCTCCAGGTGTTTTGGACTTCAACTCCCAGGAAGGGGCCTGAGGCTGTTAGGAATTGTGGGAGTTGAAGTCCAAAACACCTGGAAGGCTGAAGTTTGCCCAGGCCTGACTTAAGGCATTGGGCACTTTGTGGGGAGAAGTCCCTCCTTCCATATAGGTTAGATTTAGCCTTAAACTGTTTTGACTGCATTTAGCTCCAAGCTCTGGAGTCCTGGGAGTTGTAGTTTCACACTCTAAGACATTGGGAAACTACAACTCCCTTTATTCCAGAGCCCTAACCAAACTGAATTCATTCCACAGTGTATGCAGCAAGCCTGGGCAAACTCCTGCTCTCCAGGTGTTTTGGATTTCAACTCCCACAATTCCTAACAGCTTAAGCAGCTGAGCGGGAAAGGAACGGCCCGAGGCTGCTAGGAATTGTGGGAGTTGAAATCCAAAACACCTGGAGGATCCAAGTTTGCCCATGCCTGGGTTAAGGAATTGGGCAGTTTGTGGGAAGAAGTAACTCTTTCCATTTAGGTTAGATTTAGCATTAAACTACTTTGATTGCATGTAGCTCCAACTACAGGAGCCCCCGGTGGCGCAGTGGGTTAAAGCACTGAGCTGCTGAGCTTGTTGATCGAAAGGTTGCAGGTTCGATTCCGGGGAGCGGCGTGAGCTACCGCTGCCAGCCCTAGCTTCTGCCAACCTAACAGTTCGAAAACATGCAAATGTGAGTAGATCAATAGGTACCGGTCCGGCAGGAAGGTAACGGCGCTCCATGCAGTCATGCCGGCCACATGACCTTGGAGGTGCCTACGGACAACGCTGGCTCTTCGGCTTAGAAATGGAGATGAGCACCACACCCCAGAGTCAGACATGACTGGACTTAATGTCAGGGGACTACCTTTACCTAGCTCCAACTCTGGAGTCCTGGGAGTTGTAGTTTCATGCTCTAAGACATTGGGAAACTACATCTCCCTTTATTCCAGAGCCCTGGCCAAACTTCATTCATTCCACAGTGTATGCAGCAAGCCTGAGCAAACTCCTTCTCTCCAGGTGGTTTGGACTTCAACTCCCACAATTCCAAACAGCCGGTATGGGGAGAAGTCTTGCCTTCTATATATATTAGATCTGACATTAAACTGCTTTGACTGCATGTAGCTCCAAGCTCTGGAGTCCTGGGAGTTTTAGTTTCATGCTCTGAGACACTGGAATTGTTGTTGTTCATTCGTTCAGTCGTCTCCGACTCTTCGTGACCTCATGGACCAGCCTACGCCAGAGCTCCCTGTCGGCCGTTACCACCCCCAGCTCCCTCAAGGTCAGTCCAGTCACTTCAAGAATGCCATCCATCCATCTTGCCCTTGGTCGGCCCCTCTTCCTTTTGCCTTCCACTTTCCCCAGCATAATTGTCTTCTCTAGGCTTTCCTGTCTCCTCATGATGTGGCCAAAGTACTTCAGCTTTGTCTCTAGTATCTTTCCCTCCAGTGAGCAGTCGGGCTTTATTTCCTGGAGGATGGACTGGTTGGATCTTCTCGCAGTCCAAGGCACTCTCAGAACTTTCCTCCAACACCACAGCTCAAAAGCATCGATCTTCCTTCGCTCAGCCTTCCCTAAGGTCCAGCTCTCACATCCGTAGGTGACTACAGGGAATACCATGGCTTTGACTAGGCGGATCTTTGTTGCCAGTCTGATGTCTCTACTCTTCACTATTTTATCGAGACTGGACATTGCTCTCCTCCCAAGAAGTAAGCGTCTTCTGATTTCCTGGCCACAGTCTGCATCTGCAGTAATCTTTGCACCTAGAAATACAAAGTCTGTCACGGCCTCCACGGTTTCTCCCTCTATTTTCCAGTTGTCAATCATTCTTGTTGCCATAATCTTGGTTTTTTTGACGTTTAGCTGCAACCCGGCTTTTGCGCTTTCTTCTTTCACCTTGATTAGAAGGCTCCTCAGCTCCTCCTCGCTTTCGGCCATCAGAGTGGTGTCATCTGCATATCTGAGGTTGCTAATGTTTCTTCCAGCAATTTTCACCCCAGCTTTGCATTCATCCAGCCCCGCACATCGCATGATGTGTTCTGCATACAAGTTAAAAAGGTTGGGTGAGAGGATGCAGCCTTGCCGTACGCCTTTCCCAATCTTGAACCAGTCTGTTGTTCCGTGGTCAGTTCTGACTGTTGCTACTTGGTCCTTGTACAGATTCCTCAGGAGAGAGACAAGGTGGCTTGGTATGCCCATCCCACCAAGAACTTGCCACAATTTATTATGATCCACACAGTCAAAGGCTTTAGAATAGTCAATGAAGCAGAAGTAGATGTTTTTCTGAAACTCCCTGCCTTTCTCCATTATCCAGCGGATATTGGCAATCTGGTCTCTCGTTCCTCTGCCTTTTCTAAACCCAGCTTGAACATCTGGCAACTCTCGCTCCATGTATTGCTGGAGTCTTCCTTGCAGGATCTTGAGCATTACCTTACTGGCATGAGAAATAAGGGCCACTGTACGGAAGTTTGAACAGTCTTTCGCATTTCCCTTTTTTGGTATGGGGATATAAGTTGATTTTTTCCAGTCTGATGGCCATTCTTGTGTTTTCCATATTTGCTGGCAAATGGCATGCATCACCTTGACAGCATCATCTTTTAAGATTTTAAACAGTTCAGCTGGGATCCCATCATCTCCTGCTGCCTTGTTGTTAGCAATGCTTCTTAAGGCCCATTCAACCTCACTCCTCAGGATGTCTGGTTCTAATTCATTCACCACACCGTCAAAGCTATCCTCGATATTGTTATCCTTCCTATACAGATCTTCTGTATAGTCTCGCCACCTTCTCTTGATCTCTTCAGCTTCTGTGAGGTCCCTGCCATCTTTGTTTCTTATCATACCAATTTTTGCCTGAAATTTACCTCCAATGTTTCTAATTTTCTGGGAGAGGTCTCTTGTCCTTCCTATTCTGTTGTCTTCTTCCACTTCCATGCATTGCTTATTTAAAAATAGTTCCTTATCTCTTCTGGCTAACCTCTGGAATTGCGCATTTAACTGGGCATATCTCCCCTTTTCACTGTTTCCTTTTGCTTTCCTCCTTTCTTGGGCTACTTCCAGTGTCTCAGCAGACAACCATTTTGCCTTCTTCGTTTTCTTTTTCTTTGGAACGTACTTTGTTGCCGCCTCCTGAACAATGTCGCGGACTTCTGTCCATAGTTCTTCTGGGACTCTGTTTACTAAATCTAGTCCTTCAAATCTGTTCTTCACTTCCACTGTATATTCGCTAGGAATGTTAGTGAGATCATATCTAACTGGTCTGTGTATTTTCCCTGATCTCTTTAGTTTTATTCTAAATTGGGCAATAAGAAGTTCGTGATCTGAGCTACAGTCAGCCCCAGGTCTTGTTTTCACCAACTGGATGGATGTCCGCCACCTTTGGCTGCAAAGGATGTAGTCAATCTGATTTCGGTGTTGACCATCTGGTGAGGTCCATGTATAAAGCCGTCTTTTAGGTTGTTGGAAGAGAGTATTCGTTATACACAGCAAGTTTTCCTGGCAGAATTCTATCAGCCTGCGTCCCGCTTCATTTTGTTCTCCCAGACCATGCTTGCCTGTGATCCCAGTTGTCATTTGACTTCCCACCTTGGCATTCCAGTCTCCTGTAATGAAAATAATGTCTCTTTTTGGTGTATTATCCAGTAGTTCCTGCAGATCCTCATAGAACTGATCTACTTCTGCTTCTTCAGCAGCTGTGGTTGGGGCGTATATTTGGATCACTGTGATGTTGAAAGGCTTTCCTTGCACTCGAATTGAGATCATTCTGTCATTTTTGGGCCACTTCACATCAGATGACCACCAGATCTACTACTGCGGAGACACTGGAATAAACTCCCTTTATTCCAGAGCCCTCACCAAATTGCATTAATTCCACAGTGTACAGAGCAGGCCTGTACAAACTCCTGCTCTCCAGATGCTTTGGACTAACTCCCATAGTTAACAGCCGGTAGGAATTGTGGGAATTGAAGTCCAAAACACCTGGAAGCCCAAGTTTGCCCATGCCTGGTGTAGAGACTCTCTCTGCCTCCTCTCTTCCTTGTTTAAGGGCCATCCCACACAGCCCTATATCCCAGAATATCAAAGCAGAAAATCCCGCATTGTCAGAGTGTGGATTCAGATAACTCAGATCAAAGCAGATATTATGGGATTTTTAGCCTTGATATTCTGGGATATAGGGCTGTGTGGAAGGGCCCTCAGTTACAGCATCTTAAGCCTCTTTAGTAATGTGTTCCTAAAATTATTATTATGTTTATGTTTACTTATATCCCGCTTTTTCTCTCTCTCCGAATGTGACTCCAATGGACAATGCAGCACATTCAACAATCATACAAGTCCCAAGAGAAACAATAACAAATTAAAAACAATATCAATAAAACAGGGGTAAAAGCCATGTCCGTATTACATTCCTATTTCATAAGGCCTATTTCAAAGCAGATAGTGGATTTTATGTGGCAGTGTAGAAGGGGGCCCCAAACTTCACAGTCCCAGGAACCCACAACATTCAAACCACATTAATTCTATAATGTAGTTGGGCATTTAATCTTCGCATTGAGCTGTGGCACTTAGGCCCCTTCTACACTGCGATACAAAGCACAGATTATATGCTTTGAACTGGATTATATGGCAGTGTGGACTCAGGGCTCTTCCAGATAGGCCCTATAACCCAGTATCTGATCCCAGGTTTTCTGTTTATCCCAGATTATCTGGCAGTGCAGACCTATATTATCCAGTTTAAGGCAGAAAATCTGGGATCAGATCCTGGGATATAAGGCCTGTCTGGAAGGGTTCTCAAATAATCCAGTTCAAGGCAGATAATGTGGATTCTCTGCTTTGATAATGTGGATTATATGACAGCGTAGAAGGGACCAAAGCGGCCAAAACAACCCAGTGCAATGTCAAACCCCAAAATATACAGACGTTAACATCAAATTGAATATTGATGTTATTAAGAATGGACAGTTAAAATATATCAAATTGTATCCCTCTCACAGCAGGCTCAGAACTACTTTAGACTCTTTCCTAAGGAGTGAGAAATAACATTTGGACAGGGGAGATCCAGTTATAGCACTATCAGGGAGGGAATGATTTAGGCCAGGACTAAAATATATGCTTTCCTCATCTCTGCTGGTCTTGCTTCCCCATTGCATCAGTGTGTTTTATTTAGGAAGCTTGGGCACTCCCAGGAACTTGAGATAAAACAAGCAAAATCTAATGCCTCTCCTCCTGTAGAGGAAATGTTGCTGGTAAAACAGAAAGATTCTCGCTTCCCAATGTCAGTTTGTTTTAGATAGGGAATATTACTAAAATTGCTTGATCATGAGTGGGTGGAGATAATCTGATCAAAGGAATTTTGAGTTGTTATAGGGGGGTGTGTGTATGCACATACCTACAGTAGGCTCCTAGTTAACCAGAACTCTCCAGCAAAGCCATTGAAAAAATAATACTCTAAATAAAAATGCATTTATAATACGGTTTATTTATTTATCGTGTCATCCGCAACCAGAACATTGTATTTATAATACAGTAAAACTGTGTTACATTAGAGTCATAGAGTTGGAAGAGACCATATTGGCTGTCCAGTCCAGCCCCTTTCTGCCATAAAGCACATTCAAAGCACCCCTGACACTTCTGTTTAAAAGCCTCCAAAAAAGGAGGCACCCCAAGGCAGAGACTTCCATGGTTATTTATTTGTCATCATTTTGCTTTTAATCCCTGTATTTCAATATTAATATCAAACCAATACAGAGTTTATGGTATAGTATTAGGCCTTTTTAAATAGTAACTCTCAAACAACCAGAAACTACACAGGACATCTTCCAATCCGAATGCTGGTTAACTGAGAGTCTACTCTGTGTGTGTGTGTGTGTTTATATGGGATCAGTAAATGGATTTTGTAGCGGCTGCAGTTTTGGGGAGCAAGAGTGGAGTTGAGTTTGTCTTTGGGGCGTCTCTTCCTCCTTGACTTTTGAGCAGGGAGTGGCCTTGTGGCAAAGGCCCAGCCTGTTCAGCCCTGGCAGGATTTATCCCCTTTATCTGCCATGAAGTTTACTGTGACTCACTACCCAAGTAGCTTAGCTTGCTTCTGAATGTTTTTTTTTCAGTTGGTTACATCAGCCATAATACAATATTGCAATCCAAATAGATCACCAGTGCTGCTAATTCTGTTAGTAAATACGTTTCTTGTGGTTGGTTCAGTGCCTTTAAGCCATAACATTAGTCTTCCAACCTTACCAGATGATGTTTTTATCTTATGGAGATAAATATTACACTGGGCCCTTATACCCACTAAGGTTTGGTTCAGGACCCCCCCCCCCGAGGATACCAAAATCTGTGAGGCTTAAGTCCCATTGTATACAGTGGCATAATAAAATGGTGTCCCTATGTTGTTGTTCATTCGTTCAGTCGTCTCCGACTCTTCGTGACCTCATGGACCAGCCCACGCCAGAGCTCCCTGTCGGCCGTCACCACCCTCAGCTCCTTCAAGGTCAGTCCAGTCACTTCAAGGATACCATCCATCCATCTTGCCCTTGGTCGGCCCCTCTTCCTTTTACCTTCCACTTTCCCCAGCATCATTGTCTTCTCTAGGCTTTGCTGTCTCCTCATGATGTGGCCAAAGTACTTCAACTTTGTCTCTAGTATCCTTCCCTCCAGTGAGCAGCCGGGCTTTATTTCCTGGAGGATGGACTGGTTGGATCTTCTCGCAGTCCAAGGCACTCTCAGAACTTTCCTCCAACACCACAGTTCAAAGTCATCTATCTTCCTTCGCTCAGCCTTCCCTAAGGTCCAGCTCTCACATCCGTAGGTTACTACAGGGAATACCATGGCTTTGACTAGGCAATGGATCTTTGTTGCCAGTCTGATGTCTCTGCTCTTTACTATTTTATCGAGACTGGACATTGCTCTCCTCCCAAGAAGTAAGTGTCTTCTGATTTCCTGGCTGCAGTCTGCATCTGCCCCTATAAATGGCAAAACTAAGCAGTGGTTTTTGGGATCAAAATTTTTTTTTTCAATCCTACTGAGGCATTGATCATATTGACTGTCAGTGTTTGTTCATTGAATCGAAACCAGATTAATGCAACAAACCATACAGGTTATGATAGAAAACATTTTATGTTCTCCATCATTATCCATACAATCATAGAATTGGAAGAGACCTCGTGGGCCATCCAGTCCAACCCCTGCCAAGAAGCAGGATAGTCACATTCAAAGCACCCCTGACAGATGGCCATCCAGCCTCTGTTTAAAAGCTTCCAAAGAAGGAGCCTCCACCACACTCCGGGACAGAGATTTCCACTGCTGAACAGCTGTCACAGTTAGGAAGTTTTTCCTAATGTTCAGGTGGAATCTCCTTTCCTGTAGTTTGAAGCCATTGTTCCGCGTCCAGATATCTGGAACATTGGCATTTTTTTTTCTAACTGTAAGCTTCTAGTCTGTATTATGTAAATAACATTTGATCCCATTTAATTGTTGTCTGCAGGTGACTTTGGGTTCAATAAGCACAGCTTTTCTCATCTTCCTGGAATAGAAGGCAGCCATTGGACACAATGGCTCATATCACAATTTTATCCATTCTGATTGGGAGTTGTCATTCTGGATTAAATGAAGTTATCAGAAATAGAATTATTATTTTTATCATGGCCAGGGATCATGCTGGTTGATGGATTTGTGGAACTGCAGTTCAAATCCTTTTCTTACCAATCAATCAATCAATTTATTAATGGTCCCACCAATGGTCATATGCATTTACACCCACAGAAACAACCCTTATCTTACCACTGGAGAATCAGATCAGTGCATACCAAAAGTATGATCTGTTTAGTGGTGACCCCATAGCTATGGAAGTCTTTGCCCAAAGAACTCAGTCAGAACCCCTCTCTTTGGTTCAAATGTTCTAAAACAGTGGTTCTCAATCTGTGGGTCCCCAGATGTTTTGGCCTTCAACTCCCAGAAATCCTAACAGCTAGTAAACTGGCTGGGATTTCTGGGAGTTGCAGGCCAAAACATCTGGGGTTGAGAACCACTGCTCTAAATTCTGTAATAACCTGACTACTGTGTCGCTAAAAATAAAATGTGATGCTGTATCCCAAATAACAATGACTGACACTCTTCTGAATGCTTTCAAGTAACTTTAAGGGGAAGCCATAATGGGATTTCCTTGGGAAGATTTATTCAGGGAAGGTTAGTCTTTGCGAGTAAGACTTGACAAAGATGGGTTTCAGTGGCCAAGCAGATTCAAAGCCTAGACTCCAGAGTCATAGTCTGACACTCCATCCACTTTACCTTTCTCTAATTTCGAATCTCTTGGAAAAACATGCACAAGGAGAAATGGGAAAAAGACACTCTTTCCACCCTGCTTAGGGGGAAAAAACCTTGAAAAAGACTGGTTTTCACTTTTTTTTTCCACTTTGTAGCATCACTACTTTTCTTTGTCCATTCAACAGAGTTATGAGATAGATTAGAAAGTGTGTACACAGGAAGTAAAGTCACTGGTACCAAAGGGGAAGGTATAATGTTTCATATAGACATTGCAGTAAATTCAGTATTTCTCTTTTTTGTAGATTTTTTTCAAAAAGATACTTTCCTGTCCTCTGGCTAAAAATAATTAAATAGGATTGAAGTAGGAATCTCTTGCATGCAAAGTCTTCATGCACCCCTGTGCATTTCCTCCACAATGACCTGCAGAACCTAGGGATCACAACCAGACACAGTGAAGACATCTGCCCTTGCGCTTTGCTACTCTGCTGCTGAGTATGCATGCCCAGTGTGGAACACATCTCACCACGTTAAAACAGTGGATGTGGCTCTTAATGAAACATGCTGCATTATCACGGGGTGTCTGCACCCTACACCACTGGAGAAATTACACTGTCGCCGGTATTGCACCACCTGACATCCTCCGGGAAGTAGCAGCCAATAGTGACAGGACCAAGGCAGAGACATCTCCAGCTCATCCCCTGTTTGGGTATCAGCCAGCACGTCAACAACTTAAATCAAGAAATAGTTTTCTAAGATCTACAGAGACACTTGCTGGAACACCCCAGCACGCGAGAGTCCAGAAGTGGCAGGCTCAAACCCAGAACCTCAATCAATGGCTGATACCAAATGAGAGACTCCCCCCTGGGCACACAGAAAACTGGGCGACTTGGAAGGCGCTCAACAGACTTCACTCTGGCACCACGAGATGCAGAGCCAACCTCAAGAAATGGGGCTACAAAGTGGAATCCACGACATGCGAATGTGGAGAAGAGCAAACCACAGACCACCTGCAGCAATGCAACCTGAGCCCTGCCACATGCACAATGGAGGACCTTCTTGCAGCAACACCAGAGACACTCCAAGTGACCAGCTACTGGTCAATGGACATTTAATCAACTACCAAGCTTGCAAACTTTTGTGCTTTGTTTGTTTGTTAAAAAATGCAATGCAACTGCTTGGTCTGCCCCTGACACGATAAATAAATAAATAACCTGCAGAAAGATAATAGACTCCTCCTGCTTCTTGTCTTCATGATCCAAAGGTTGGAGAAAGATGGTAGAAAGGACAAGGATCCTTTGCACGCCTCTGCATCTTTTCCTCACTGAAGAAGTGAAGAGTAAACAATTGAGGGCTTGGATGGGTTTTTCAAGTACCAGTTGCCAATCCTAGGTGTTTACTATGGAATGAGTAGTGATGACCTAACTGATCCCTGCTGTGTTTTCTTTCAGCCAGCTCTAAGTGATACTTCAACTCCCATTTTTCTTTCGATGCTACTATGGCAAATGAAGAAGATGACCCAATTATACAGGAGGTAAATAAATAGGTCTTGTTTCTTTTAATCATCTCATGCGTTAACGTTTGCACTGATCAAAGAATGTTTCCTGTCTTTTTCTCTGGACTTGTCAACCTGGATGGGTCAGAATGGAGGCAAGTTTGGATTTGATGATTAAGAGTAATGTCTTACAGTTGGGGCACTCTTACTTCAAGGGAGATAGGGGCAGACATCTCAGGCCGAGAACTTGTTGCACGTTGTAATTATTGGTGCACCTGTACTATGTAATTAATACAGTTTGGCACCGCTTTAATGGGTCCAAGGGAGTTTTAGCTTTACAAAACTGGGTTGTTGTGAGTTTTCCGGGCTGTATGGCCATGTTCCAGAAGCATTCTCTCCTGACATTTGCCTGCATCTATGGAAGGCATCATCAGAGTTTGTCTGTTGGAAACTAGGAAAATTGGGTTTATATATCTGGAATGTCCAGGGTGGGAGAAAGAACTCTTGTCTGTTTGAGGTAGATGTGAATGTTTCAATTGACCACCTTGATTAGCATTTAATGGCATAGCAGTTTTCAAGGTCTGGCTTCTTACTGCTTGGGAATCCTTTGTTGGGAATCCTTTGTTGGGTTATGATTAGCTGACCCTGATAGTTTCTTGTATGGAATTTCCCTTGTTTTTTGAGTGTTGTACTTTATTTACTGTTATTATTTTAGCGGTTTTTAATACTGGTAGCCAGATTTTGTTCATTTTCATGATTTCTTCCTCTATTGAAACTGTCCACATGCTTGTGGATTTCAGTGGCTTCTCTGTGTAGTCTGATATGGTAGTTGTTACAGTGATCCAGCGTCCAGGTTGGTTCATCAGGTGCTCTGCTATGGCTGACTTCTCTGGTTGAATTAGTCTGCAGTACCTTTCATGTTCTTTAATTCGTGTTTGTGCTATGCTGCTGCGTTTGGTGGTCCCTATGTAGACTTGTACGCAGCTGCATGGTATACGGTAAACTCCTGCAGAGGTGAGAGGATTGCTCTTGTCCTTTGCTGAGTGTAGCATTTGTTGGATTTTCTTTGTGGGTCTGTACATAGTTTGTAGGTTCCCTATGCAGCTTCTCTATGCGGTCAGTGGTTCCCTTGATGTATGGTAAGAATACTTTTCCTCTGGGTGGATCTTCGTCTTTACTCATGGCGTTTTCTCGGTCTACAGGGTTTCATACATCAAGGCTTCTGGGAGTTGGAGTCACAAATATCTGACCTGCCTTAATATGCTGTTTTAATGTTTTAATGAGGTTGAAAAGAAAGGCATATCACATACATCCTTTTTCCAAGATAAGTTTGCAAAGCATTATCCCTACAACACAAGGTAGAAGTAAGAGCAAAAGAGTAAGTGTGTATTGTTCCAGGCCATTAGGGTTGTTGGGGGGCTCATTACAAATATAGTGCTACACATGTTAAGTATCTATTATCCGCAATGCCTGGAATGAGAAGTGTTTTTGGTTTCAGAATACCGATACATGCCTAATGATATAGTGTGGGGATGGGACCCAAATCTAAACATTTAATTTAATTTATTGATTCCCTGTCGTGGTCCCTGTGAATCGTACATGTGGTATTTCCTGCGCCTGCGCAGAGCAATTCGGAACGTTCTAGAGATATAAAAGAAACAAATTCAATGAGGCCCGCCCACTCCCCTCTGTCACCATAAATAGCCTGGGGGTGGGCCCAACCCCTCTAGTTCTCTTTATCCGCCTGAGAGAGCTGAGGGAACCTTTCTCTATCAATCGGTTTTTCTGCTGTTTTGGACTGCCTTCTGTTATTACTATTGAACATTGCTGTTTTATTGAGACTATGTCTGCCACAACGTCCTTTAAACGTCGTGCACGTTGTCCCAACAATTATCCAGACAACGATGGCCATTCTTTATGCCTTGCGTATTTGGGGGAATGACATTTGACTCAGGCCTGTGTGGTCTGTCAGTCTTTCACCCCCAAACCATTATTATTTGGATAACGTCTCCTGTGGCCAGTGACCATGCTAGTTAATGGATTTGGGGAACTGTATTCCAAATATTGTCGAAGGCTTTCATGGCCGGAATCACTGGGTTGTTGTAGGTTTTTTCAAGCTATATGGCCATGTTCTAGAGGCATTCTCTCCTGATGTTTCACCTGCATCTATAGCAAGCATCCTCACCACCTCTGAGGATGCTTGCCGTATATGCAGGTGAAACGTCTGGAGGGAATGCCTCTAGAACATGGCTATATAGCCCGAAAAAACCTACAACAACCCAGTGTATTCCAAATACCTATCTTACCACTGGAGAATCAGTTCGGTGCATACCAAATGCAGGGTCTGATTGGTAGTGACCCTATAGCTATGGAAGTCTGTGCCCAAAGAACTGAGTCAGAACCTCTTTCTGGTTTCGAGAAAACATTATGTATTTTTAATTGGTTTTAATATGATACATATTTATTACGTTATTTTCTCAGTATTGCTTCTACTTCTGCAAGTATTATATACACATTTAAAGTAAAAGGTATATTGGAATATGTCTACTTTGTTTCCTGTTTCCTAGATTGATGTGTACCTGGCCAAAAGTCTGTCTGAGAAGCTCTATCTCTTCCAGGTATTTTTGAATTAACTTTTTTTGGGGGTGGGGGGATAAAAGCACATGTATTAAAGCTATACTATTTTTTCAAAATTAAATAGCTCAGTAATTTTGTTCTTTTCTAGTATCCCATTCGTCCAGCATCGATGACATACGACGAAGTGACTCACTTGTCAGCTAAGATCAAACCGAAGCAGCAAAAGGTTAAGTGCTATTTTAAACCTCGTTTGGGAGGATGTTTTCCTCCAAATTACCGTAACCTGCTTTTAAAAAAAAGTTTAATGGGGATGAAGGATCTCATGTAGCCATATTACCTTCTCAACCCATCTTGCTGTCTCTTGGTTGATGTATTAAGTATTTAAATATTCAGTTTGTCTTTTTTGTTTTAGACATACATTATCACAGACGTAGGTGAACTACAACTCCAAAACTCAAGGTCAATGCCCACCAAACCCTTCCAGTATTTTCTGTCAGTCATGGGAGTTCTGTGTGCCAAGTTTGGTTCAATTCCATCGTTGGTGGAGTTCAGAATGCTCATTAATTGTAGGTGAACTATACATCCCAACAACTACAACTCACAAATGACATAATCAATCCCCCCTCCAACCCCACCAGGATTCACATTTGGGCATATTGGATATTTGTGCCAAATGTGGTCCAGTGAATGAAAATACATCCTGCATATCCAATATTTACATTATGATTCATAACAGGAGCAAAATTATAGTTATGAAGTAACAACGAAAATAATGTTACGGTTGGGGGTCACCACAACATGAGAAACTGTACTAAGTGGTTGCGGCATTAGGAAGATTGAGAAACACTGTTTTAGATGTTCCCTTGCATTTTAAGTCTTCCTTTGTCCTTATTCAACTACTAGGTTGAGCTGGAAATGGCTATTGACACGTTGAATCCCAACTACTGTCGCAGCAAAGGGGAACAAATTGCGCTCAACGTCGATGGCACCTGTACAGATGAAACAAACACTTATTCCTCGTAAGTGTGGCCACGGTTTAGGATCCAAGTGCTGGGTTTCAGTCTATTCTAGAGGCATGGTTTCAGATCCCTTTTTTGTCAGTACGTTTGGAAAGATGACGGTGCGAGTTTTAGTACAACAGATGTGAACAATGCAAATGACAATCAGAAGGGCTCCTGGATTATGTGATTTTAAGTAATGTTTTTATGCAATATGTTTTAATTATGTGATTTTAAAGTATATGTTGTTTTATTTTACATGTATTTAAGACATCAAATTGTGCCTTTTTTGTGAGCCGCCCTGAGCCCCCTTCTAGGATGAGAAGGACGGGATATAAACATGGCAAATTGTTGTACTCCACACCTGGAAACACCTATGACCACCGCAGCACACAAGAGTACAGGAATATAAGCAAACAGTTTATTGTAAATATATATATATATAGCATATAAAATCAGGAATAAGAAAGGAAGATATATAATCCAAAAGGTTTTAGCAACAGGTAAAAACCAAACAATAATTCAAATATCTCATAAAGTTCCAGAGGTGACAAAATCCAGGAACAGCCAGGAACCTTCAGTTCTCCCTGTAAGAAAACCAGCTCGGAAAGTGCAGGGCCACAAGCACATTCAGGGGAGTCAGAAGCAGCAACAGCAGATAAGGAATCAAGCAAAGAGCTGAGTGATAAGAAGTGTTCCCATGGGAACCTACTGTGTCTACAGAGATCAACAAAACTCTTCGGTTACAAATCAGAGCAGAAAATAGATTGCATCGTTCAGAGAGATTATGTGGGGAAATTGTGCAGGAAACTCATGGGAAACAGAATGATTTCATGGGTATCTATTAGACAAAATGTTGTTTAAGGTCAGTTCAGGCAGTGCTGCGATAGCATGAGAAGCTAAGCCTGAGTTCTTCTCTTTCTGGTTCAAGTCAAGCTTTGATTTTGGATTTAATATATCCTGGAAGTTTTTTTAAGTTCCTGTTCATGTACTCCTATTCACATTTTACTACTTCTATCTTCTTGATTGTGGACTTATGCTGTATCTGTGATTCCTCACAGACTTGCCATACAAAAGTCCACTCTTGGTTACCTTAATTTTTCAAGTGGTATAATTTTTGGCAGAAAGGAATCAATGTGTAGCTGTTTCCCATCAAAATGATTTTAAAGTCGATCAGTATTACTTGGCTCACCCAGAGATCTGACCCTATCTCCAGAACTATCTTCTCTCGGATCCTAAGGAGTTGACACTCTTCTCTCAAGTGGTCACAATCTAAGCAACTTTGTATATTTTGCAGGAAGTTGATGGACAAACAATCTTTCTGCTCTTCGCAAACCACCAGTAACATTTCACGATACGCTGCTGCTATCTACAGGAAAGGTAACTTGAAATCTCAAAGTTTCTACCACCTTTTAAAAAGAAGAGTCGTTTTTAATTTTTATTTATTTTACTAGCCGTCCCTTGCCACGTATTTCTTGCTGTTTCTTTGTCAGTGTTGATGTGGAGATTGTCTGGTTTGCCTACTCTGGAACATCCAACATATCATTGTCCTTCTTTAGGGGTCCCTTTAAAATCTATGATACTATCTCTCTCTGTGTGTGAATCATATATCTATATCTATGGCTGGATGGCTCTTTGTCAGGAGGGCGTTGATTACATTTTCTTGCCCTGCTGAAGGGAGTTGGACTGGATGGCCTTAAGTATTTTCTGTTGGTCATGGGGGTTCAGTGTGGGAAGTTTGCCCCAATTCTCTTGTTGGTGGGGTTCAGAATGCTCTTTGATTGTAGGTGAACTGTAAATCCCAGTAACTACAACTTCCAAATGTCAAGGTCTGCTTCCCCCAAATTCCATCTGTGTTCATATTTGGGCATATGGAGTATTTGTGCCAAGTTTGGTCCAGATCCATCATTGTTTGAGTCCACAGTGCTCTCTGGATGTAGGTGAACTACAACTCCAAAACTCAAGGTCAATGCCCACCAAACCCTTCTAGTGTTTCCTGTTGGTCATGAGAGTCCTGTGTGCCACGTTGGGTTCAATTCCATCATTGGTGGAGTTCAGAATGCTCTTTGATTGTAGGTGAACTATAAATACCAGCAACTACAACTCCCAAATGACAAAATCAATTTTTGAGTGATGGTCACTCCTTGGGTTAGTAGGTGTCTTGTGGCTAAATTTGAACTATAAATACCAGCAATTACAACTGCCAAATGACAAAATCAATTTTTGAGTGATGGCCACTCCTTGGGTCAGTAGGTGTCTTGTGGCTAAATTTGGCGGCAATTGGTCCCACAAACGAACATTACATTTTTATTTATATAGAGTAAGTTGTTAAATGTTTTTCCTGCCTTTCCACTGTAACAAAATTGTTCAAGACAGCTAACAATATCACTATTCGAAGTGATATTTTTAAACTTAAGAATTTTGGCTTCAAAGTGAAAGTCTATTAAAATATTTCTATTATAATGTTATGATAGTATTATAATAGGGAAGGCCAAGACCTTGAACACTTTTCCCACCTTAAATAACTTGGTGTCACCTTAGATTGAACGCTAACATTTAGGAAACACTGTGCAAACACCAAGTACAAAGTAACAGCACGCAATAACATCCTGCGGAAACTTACTGGCAGCACATGGAGACCCCAAAATTAATAAGAACACCAGCCCTGGCCTTGTCTTACTCAACTGCTGAGTGTGTCTGCCGTCTGGCATAAATTTACCCACACAAAGCAGGTGAATATAGCATTGAATGAGACGTGTAGAATAATCACAAGACATCTTAAACATACACCTGTTGATAGACTCTATAAGCTAGCTGTGCGACGGGAATTGTGAGAGAAATAAGGCTGTGGCCCGTTTTTGGTCTAAAATTATTTAGCTGCTTGTGCTCCCTTGATTTATCAGTTTTAAACTTATTTGTTTAAGCAAAATAATTAAATAAATCTAACGAATGAATGAAAATATTTTGTATTCTTTTTAGGTGAACTCCACCTTACACCACTACATGGAATCTTGCAAATGAGGCCCAGTTTCACCTACTTGGACAAAGCAGATGCTAAATACCGGGAAAGAGAAGCTGCTAATGAACGTGAGTCGCTTGATAAGGACTTTCTTGCGATGACACCAATATCTGAAGTGAGCTTTCTGTGTGAATTAAGACAATTAATACACGGTGCGGTTATCACTGGTATCACTGGCAGGTAGAGAGGTTTGTGGACATCCCAATCCCTGCATATTTCCAATTTCCTTTTCCTGGACTGCAACTCCCAGCAATCCCCCAAATAGATAAGAAAGATAGATTAGATAGAGGTAGATAGGTAGGTAGATAGATTGATCTGGGAGTTGCAGTCCAAGAATGGGTAGAGAAGGGAGAAAGGGGAGAAAGAGGAAGGGAAAGAAAAGGGGGGAAGGAAGGGAAGAAAAAGAAGGAGAGAATGAAAGAAAAAGGGGAATGAAGGAAGGAAAGAGGGAAGGAAGGAAGGAGAGAAAGAAAGGAGAAGAGAAAGGTGAAGGGAAAGAAAGGGGGGGAGGAAAGGGAAGAGGAAGAGAAGGAAGGGGAGAAGGAAAGAAAAAAGGGAAGGAAGGAGAGAAAGAAAGGAGAGAAAGACGGAGGGAAGGTTGGCCACAGCAACTCATCGCGGGTACAGCTAGCGTAGTAATAAAAATAGAGTAAAATAATAAATATAATAATAATAATAATAAATAGAGTAAAATAATAAATGGCAGGTACATCTAGTGTACTAAAAATAATAAAGATAATAATAATAGAGTAAAATAATAAATGACAGGTACAGCTCGCGTAGTAATAAAAATAGAGTAAAATAATAAATATAATAATAATAAATAAAGTAAAATAATAAATGTAATAATAATATTAAATAGTAAAATAATAAATGGCAGGTACATCTAGTGTAGTAATAAAAATAGAATAAAATAATAAATATAATAATAATAAAGTAAAATAATAAATATAATAATAATAAATAGAGTCAAATAATAAATAACTTTGACTCGAGTATAAGCCGAGGGGGGCTTTTTCAGCCTAAAAAAGGCCCGAAAACTTGAGGGTTTTAAAAATTCCTAACTTCCAAAATTCCCAAGACATAATGTCCTGGCCCTGTTTGTAGGCTTCTGAGATGCAAAATAGGACAAGGTAGTTCCTTCAAGAGCTCCAGAAAACACAACAGGGTTTTCCAGATCTTTGATCATTATATTGCTTTTATTACTTACTGTCTTATTTTTCTTGCTGCAGCTGGCGATTCTTCTCAAGATGAAGCCGAAGAAGATGTCAAGCAGATTACGGTACGTCAGAACCCCCTCCTAACTATGTATGAGCTGTAAGCTTGGCTTCACTTGGTTCCATAGGAAGCTGTCTGAGTCAAAAACAAAATATTCCAAGTCTAACCCATCCCTGCTAGCTGGAATCTTCTCAACTCTTTCCAGGTGTTGGTCTCCAGGTGTTAGGCTGCAAGTCCAGTCAACTCCAGCCAGCACCACCAGTGGAGAGGAATGTTAGAGTACATTGTTGGGCGAGTGGACTTTTGTTAATAAGACCCTCCTCATAAATGTACAGCAGAGTAACTTATAAGCAGCAGTGTAACTCAGCACCAGAGCCCAAAGTGATAAAAAGAACAAAAACACACAGACCAATGTTGTCTCTTCATTAGGAGGCTTTTCTTTGTAGCAAAATAATATGGTTGCACTATTTACACGAACAAGGTTTCCATGACACAAATAAAGTTTGGTCTTATTTGGGGTGATTTGGTCCTATCAACTTGTAATGACAATAACACTTTTTAGGTGAGATTCTCCCGCCCGGAGTCAGAGCAGGCACGCCAGCGACGGGTTCAGTCTTATGAATTCTTGCAGAAAAGACAAGCTGAGGAGCATTGGGTCCACCTCCATTATTACGGTTTAAAGGTAAGTGTTTGCATCATTTTCCTGTAGGGGTTGTGTGTGTGTGTGTGAGAGAGAGAGAGAGAGCTGTTTTATTATATTTGCTCATTGGTTGGTTGAATCCATAGACCCAGTGCCTATAAAATATTTTATCTATAAAATAATATGTGTTCTTTAGAAATACATTTTAATATAGGTATTTTATAGAATGTTTAAGATTATTATATGTTTTTACCTGTGTTGTAATCCACCTCGAGCCACCAGGAGAGGTGGGTGAGAAATAAAATTGTTGGGTTGCTGTGAGTTTTTGGGTGTATGGCCATGTTCCAGAAGCATTGTCTCCTGACATTTTGCCCACATCTATGGCAGGCATCCTCAGAGGTTGTGAGGTCAGTTGGAAACTAGACAAGGGAGGTTTATATACCTGTGGAATTATGTCCAGGGTGGGAGAAAGAACTCTTGTCTGTTGGAGGCAAGTGTGACTGTTGCAATTGGTCACCTTGATTAGCATTGAATGGCCTTGCAGCTTCAAAGCCTGGCTGCTTCCTGCCTGGGGGGATCCTTTGCTGGGAGGTGTTAGCTGGCCCTGATTCTTACCTGTCTTTATTTACTGTCCTGATTTTTAGACTTTTTAAATACCGGTAGCCAGATTTTGTTCATTTTCATGGTTTCTTCTTCTTTTTTAATGGTAATTGTCCACATGCTGTGGATTTCAATGGCTTCTCTGTGTAGTCTGACATGGTGGTTGTTAGAGTGATCCAGCATTAAATGGCCTTGCAGCTTCAAAGCCTGGCTGCTTCCTGCTTGGGGAAATCCTTTGTTGGAAGGTGTTAGCTGGCCCTAATTGTTTCCTTTTTTTTTGTGTTGCTCTTTATTTACTGTCTTGATTTTAAAATTTATTTTTATTATAAACCAGGAATAGGCCTTTTTAACAACTGCATAAGGCAGGGGTCCTCAAACTATGGCCCGAGGGCTGGATATGGCCCTCCAAGGTCATTTACCCAGCCCTCGCTCAGAGTCAACCTAAATCTGAAACAACTTGAAAGCACACAACAACAACAACAACAACAACAACAATCCTATCTCATCAGCCAAAAGCAGGCCCACACTTCCCATTGAAATACTAATAAGTTTATATTTGTTAAAATTGTTTTTTGTTTTAATTATTGTATTGTTTTAAGTGTTTTTTGCACTACAAATAAGATATGTGCAGTGTGCATAGGAATTCATTCATGTTTTTTAAAAAATTCTAATTCAGCCCTCCAACAGTTTGAGGGACTGTGACCTGGCCCTCTGTTTAAAATGTTTGAGGACCCCTGGCATAAGGTTATCTGCTGGGACTCTTCTAGACCTAAAATAGGCAAGGAAAGACAAAAATATACCAGGAATATCCATATAGAAGGCGTTATTTAAAACAAATAATTTGACTCATTGGGGTAACAAAATGGCCCTGGAGGCTTCACTTTGGTCTCCCAGTTTCTATCGAAGCAAATGTTCCTTTAGAATACGAGGAGGAAGGGTATTTCAAGCAAGTCTTCCCATAAAAATATGAGCTCTCTTTATATATTTATGATTCATGATTATGTGTATGGAGCTAACACTAGTTGTTTGTAACAATGTAGACTGGTACACAAAGGTTCTTCCATTTCAAGTGAATTGTCTCATCCGTTAGGACATATAATTTATGGGGGGGGGGGGGGGGGTTTGCAGTAAAAAATGCTAGGCATCTTTGTTTCTGAGCTCCTGCGTGCCTCTCTGGTAGCAATGTGAAAAGAATTCCAGCTATTCTGTGTAACACTGTACAGTACTTAAATGGAGATTTAAACACAGTGGGATCTGGGCGGTTGTTTATGTGCAAACCAATTAAATGTCTAAAGATTGCTTGGAATCTCTATCCTATCATGAATCTTGGGCTTTCTCCCCATGTTTCTTAGGACAGCCGCTCGGAACATGAACGCCAATATTTGTTTAGTCAAGGTCACGGCATAGCTGGAAATACCGAATTAATTAAATCCCCAAGGTAAAAAAAAACCCAACCTTTTTAATTCCTTGAATTATTTGTGGGGAACTGTTCTTACTTCAGGGGAAACCTATATTCTAATTTAAAATGAGAGGGGGAAAGGCACCGAATGGGAAGTTTTGACCCTCTCGTCTCCTACTGTCCTGATTCTTTTTTCAAATTCAGATGAACTTCTTTACGTAAAGTTTCCTTAAACTCTGTGTGTAGCTATTTATCCTCAATTCTTTCTTGTCTTTAGTTGATAAGACTGTCTTGTACGTTTTACCAGAAGCAAGTCTCTTTATGCCCAGTAAGATATTAGTACAGTCCCCATTATTTACTATATTTGTACATTTAAAACATTACATTAACTGTCGAAGGCTTTCATGGCCGGGATCACTGGGTTGTTGTAGGTTTTTCCGGGCTATATGGCCATGTTCTGGAGGCAATTTTTCTCCTGACGTTTCGCCTGCATCTATGGCAAGCATCCTCAGAGGTAGTGAGATCTGAGACCTCACTACCTCTGAGGATGCTTGCCATAGATGCAGGTGAAACGTCAGGAGAAAATGCCTCTAGAACATGGCCATATAGCCCGGAAAAACCTACAACAACCCAACTTTAAGAGATTTCCTTTAGGCATCACATAATTACAAGCCAGTTGCCACCCATTAGACCACTTGAAGCTTCGAACAGTCTTCAAAGGTAACCCCACGTAGAGCGCGTTGCAGTAGTCTATTCGGGATATAACAAGAGCTTGGACTACTGTGGCCAATCTGACTTCCCAAGGTACTGGTGCAACTGGCACACAAATTTTAATTGTGCTAATGGTCTGAATCCGGAAGTCCCAGAGTGTTCATTCTCTGTAACTTTTTCTGGCTTGTGGTCCCACCAGTTTTTTGACGCAGGCAGATGATATTTGTGGCACAAGTTCCAATGAATCATCTGAGCAACGGTGTTATGCCTCTGCTTGTAGTCTGTCTGCGCGATCTTCTTGCAGCAGCTGAGGATATGATCTATTGTTTCATCTGCTTCCTTGCAGATTATTATTATTATTATTATTATTATTATTATTATTGAGGATGTGAAAGTGAAACCATGGCTTAGGGTGTCGTAATGTGTATTTGGGACTGAAACATCATTGAATTTGTTGAGATACATAGGACTGATCTGTTAGTCTGTGATATGACAAAGAAGATAGACTGTCAACTATTTAACATCAGCAATGTATTTTAGTTGACTGTGTAATTAATGGCGGTCAGAATCTTACAAAAACAATACATATATTTTGCCCTGTTAAATATTCAGCTAATCCAGCCTGTCCCTGTAAACAATACAGTCTTAACTATCCATTCTGGAGGACCTTATAGACACTCGGGGTTTTGTTATTGTTGTTAGCAGAAACTTTGGTACCCATAGCTCAAGCCTTAACTACGAATTATCATTATTATAGTTATTGTTATATCCAGCGGGACTAGCAACATTGAGTATATCTGAATTGGAAAATGCTGCTCAAACCTACTTGATAAAATGTAAAACCACACATATTCCATCCCTCATTATGTCTTCTCCATCATCATATTGATAGGTCATGTGTGACCTTCCTTCTAGCCAGTCTGCATCTCCAGATCAAGCATATGCAACTGGTGGCTCTTCAAGTGTTGATGGGATGGAGATTAATGGCTAGGGTTGAGGCACCGTTGATGCTGTGCCTGCCTCGACTTCTCTCCATCTAAAACCATGGGGATTTTTCTCCTAGTAGACAGGACCCAAGACCACCCACAACAAAGATTCTCTGTGCCTTCTTTGTGGATCACTTTAGAGAATGAAGCCATTTGTTGTATGACAGTTCCCTGAATGGCAGTGTTGTGAGGATGTGTTCTTTGTCTTTCTCCAGTGAGTACCTGATGATGCTTGTGCCGCCAAGCGTGGAAGAGGAGAAGTAAGTGCATGGGGATGACGGGCTCTTCAGCTCTACAGCAAAGGCTTAGATTTTGTATTTACTCAAGTACTGTATGAAACTAATGTTCACCTTTTTTAGCTGAATTACCTTCCCAATTTGTGTAATATGGTGATCTTAGTGCTGAGTCAAAGGAAAAGGGGAATCTCCTTCAGGAGCACCTAGAGCTCCTGTTTGAGGGACATCTCCTCTCATTTAATGGTCGGGGCTCAATGCTATGGGATCCTGGAAGTTGTAGTTGGGTGAGTCATCAGCATCCTTTGGCAGAGAAGATCTTGTAAAACTACACAATTTCATAACATTGTGCCAGAGCAGTTAAGGTGGATTTGTTCTACAGCATAGATTCATCTCAAGGACTTTCTGGATAATTTCTGGCAATCTGTAGGTCACAATGTCCCAAGAACTTTGTATCATGGAGGCCCAACCTTTATTTGCCAATGTAGTTATGCCCTCTCCTCCTGCTTTGTTTCTAGGGCTGTCCTCCAAGAGAAATCAATATGTTGGTTGTCTTAACACATTTCCTTGTCCTGCAGGGACAAACCTGTGGCTCCTAGCAACGTCCTCTCTATGGCTCAGCTGAGGACTCTGCCCCTTGCTGATCAAATCAAGATCTTGATGAAAAATGGTATGTTATTGTGGCATTTGTTGTGCTTGTCGGTCCTTCTAAAAACTAAGCTCTTTGAATTATGGGTATTTATTGCCTCTGTAGTCAGGTTCCTAAGGAAACAATCTAAAAATGTAAAGGTTGATGCAGATCATCAGATCAGTTCTAGTAGTTTTTATTCCCATGAGGAACAGGTCTTTGGTAAAACAGTGGTTCTCAACCTGTGGGTCCCCAGATGTTTTGGCCATCAACTCCCAGAAATCCTACCAGTTGATAAACTGGCTGGGATTTCTGGGAGTTGTAGGCCAAAACACCTGGGGACCCACAGGTTGAGAAACACTGAGCTAATGGTTCTTAATTTCAAGAATGCGACAATTTAAAAAACTTCTGTTATTACTGGGAAAACTCAAACCTATTCACTTTTGCTGAGAAAATCCTGTTAGAGAAAACTTTTTTTAAATTTTTTAATCAGGAGCAACTTCAGAAACTGCAAGTCGCTTCCGGTGTGAGAGAATTGACCATCTGCGAGGATGTTGCCCAGGGGATGCCTGGATGTTTTGATGTTTGCACCATCCTTGTGGGAGGCTTCTCTCATGTCCCTGCATGGGGAGCTGGAGCTGACAGAGGGAGCTCATCCGTGCTCTTCCCAGATTCGAACCTCTGTGCTGGGACAAGGGTTTAACCCATTGCACCACCAGGGGCTCCTGTTAGGGAAAACTACCCTAAAATAAAGCAGAGCATCCAAAACTAAACAGGATACAAAATAAAGCAGAGCATCCAAAACTAAACAGGATACACTAGTGAGCAGAGCTTGAAGTGCCATGTGATGTGGCTGTAAAGAATTTAGAGCTTAGGCAGGTAAAGATGCAGAGTTCAGTCTTAAAAATCCCAGAAGGTTTATTTACAATAATAAGAAATAATTGCATTTCTTAATAATCAAGAACTGAGTTTGAGCTATTCTCTTCTATGGTTCCAAGAGAGGGGAAAAACACCAATGACTACATCTCTCTGACACACACGCAGAGAGAGATCTCAAAGCACACAGCACATACTCTCCATTGTATCCATTTTAAACAACCAGTCAAAAAGAGAAGAATGGTATAATACAATGGTATAGCACAATATAGTAATATATAATACTGATATTGTACTATGCTAATAATATAATATATTGTATGTATATATATCTTGTAAGCTGCTCTGAGTTCCCTTCGGGTTGAGAAGGGCAGCATACAAGTGTCGCAAATATTTATTTATTTATATATTTCTAACCGTCTCTTCTCAACCCCGAAGTGGGACTCCGGATGGCTTACATTAGGCAGCGATTCAATGCCGCTTCATATAAAAAATTACAATAATACAACAAAATTAAAATACATAAAACATTAATTAAACAGTACATAAACATTAATCAAAACAATAATACAATATCATCAGCTGTATTGTCATTCCAGTCAATAAATAAATAAAAGGATACATTCCCAACTGTCATTCAGGAGACATCGGAAGGGGAAGGGAAACCCTCAGACTATTCTAAACTATCTGCTCCTCATTGAGGACGTGAGACTTGGGCAGTGTGGGGTTGAACTCCAATAAATCTATCCTCCCAATACTAGTATGGGAAGTACAGTTAAGTTCGGAGTGAGCAAGGAAACCTGAAGAAAACTGAAGTTGGTATCATCTTCCTTGATATTGCGGAGGCCTTATTCTTCTAACCCTGATATTGTTCTCCAGATGCGTTGGATTACACCTCCCATTCTCCCAGCCAACTTGGCTGTGGCTTATTGGGGTTTTAGTCTCACATGTCAAAAGGGAAGCAGAGTTATATCATTTTCGGAATCCCTGAAGCATTCTGTTTTGTGTGTTTTCACCTTCAGTGAAAGTCATTGCATTTGCAAACCTGATGAGCCTCTTGGCTTCTGGGACGGATCCCACAGCAGCCTTGCGTTGCATCCAGCAGGTGGCGCTGTTGGTGCAAGGAAACTGGGTGGTGAAAAGGTAAAGCGCCCTTTTGTTCTGTTTCTCTTTACAAAATAGACTCTATTGTTCTTCTTTTGCTTTTTGGGGGGCTGCAGAGTCAAATGGGGTGCCAAATTATTAACATGTGTTGAAGAGCTTCCAGCAGGCCATGTATCTATTGCATATTTACAAATGTGATCTACTTTGTTCTTTATAACTGTGCTACTTTGGAATTGAATTAGAAGTAGTTGCACAAAAATGAAGTATTTCCTCTACTTGGGGTTACCAGGGGCCCCATACTGCAAGGGATGTTCCTTATTTGTGAGTTAAGAAGCTTGACTCTTATGCAAACTAAAAAAGATGCCCAAGTTCCCTTTTTCTGGAGAGATTGGAGAGTGAATAAAACAGGCATGAGCAAACTTTGGTCCTCCAGGTGTTTTGGACTTCAACTCCCACAATTCCTGACAGCCTACCGGCTATTTGACTGGCTTTACAGTACTGGTTAATTCTCATCTATCTCAGTTTCTCATCTGGTTTTAAAATGTTCTAATTTGTAAAAAAAAAATTGAAATATTGGGGAAAAAAGTTCTGATTTTTTTGTCACATTTTCCCTTTCTTCCTTTGCTTAGTTGTTAAAAACTGAGTTCAAATGCAAAAGTAGTTTGCACTCACTTAACTAAGCAGGAGGGAGATGGGACTTACTATTATTATTATTTATTATTATTTAGAAGTTTTATATACCGGTCTTCTCACCTCCGAGGAGGGACTCAGGCCGGTTCACAACATGTGTTCATATACAGTAATATAAAAACAACACAATGCAATTATACATTAAAATATAAAATACAATAAAATACATCATCACATTACACAAGCCAAGTCGTCCCAATTCATCGCCATCCTTCCATGTGGACAAGGGTTATTTACTCAATCATCGAATGCCATATTCCAAAGCCAGGTTTTTATTAACTTTCTAAAGGTCAGGAGGGAAGGAGCAGATCTAATTTCTGGTGGGAGGGAATTCCAAAGCTGAGGGGACACCACCGAGAAGGCCCTGTCCCTCGTCCCCACCAGACATGATTGCGAGGGTGGTGGGACCGAGAGCAGGGCCCCTCCGGAAGATCTTGGTAACCTTGATAGTTCGTAGGGGAGAATCCGTTCGGACAGGTGAACTGGGCCGGAGTCGATTAGGGCTTTATAGGTCAAAACCAGCACTTTGAATTGTGCTCGGAAGCTAATTGGCAGCCAGTGGAGCTGGCGCAACAGAGGGGTCGTATGTACCTGTTAGCAATCTGGCTGCCGCTCGTTGGACTAATTGAAGCTTCTGGGCAGTCTTCAGAGGCAACCCCACGTAGAGAGCATTGCAGTAGTCTAAACGGGATGTAATTATTACCAGTAAATTTATTTATTTACCTTATTTATACCCTGCCTTTCTTTACCCCGGGGGGAACTCAAGGCAGCTTCCAAATGGTACCTACACAGTGCCTCAAAACATACAAAAATCACCTAAATAAAATTACAACATAATAAACATGATTAAAATACATTCAAGGTTAAAATACCCCATCCAGAGTCCAAGGTCTAAAGCCATTCTGTGATCTATTGCACATAATTCTACATTAAGATTACTGCGCTGCCCTATTTTTCAAAAGCCTGGTCCCAGAGCCAGGTTTTGACTCTCCTCCTGAAGGCTAAGAGAGAGGGGGCTGATCTGATGTTGCTAGGGATGGAGTTCCACAACCGAGGGGCCACCACTAAGAAGGCCCTGTCCCTCATCCCCACCAACCGCGCTTATGAGGAAACCCATTTTGTGGCTTTTTCGAAGGCTTTCTTAAACCCAGTCCATACATTCCAGGGCTTCTGTGCATAAAATAGCAGGCTTTAGATGTTTTTCTGATATTGCTCAAGACAAAATTGAAATTTTGGAAGGTATGAGCATTAAAAAAAAAGCTTTCCAAGCTTTGAGAAGTAGGTGCAGTGTTTAGATTTTGAAACAATATAAAATAATGTATATAAAAAAGGTCCTTTTGAGTTTTTCTCCCCCTCTTGAGTGCATTTTGTATGTATCCCTGCCAGGCCTGACATGACCAGTTTTAATGTACTATTTGCTTTGTAAAATCCCTTAAAGTGTAATTGATCAATAATAATAATAATCTTTATTTATACCCCGCTACCATCTCCCCAATGGGGACTCGGAGCGGCTTACATGAGGCCAAGCCCAGACAACATATTACAGCAAAATAAAACCAAAACATCAGCAACAAGCAACAGCATCAAAATTACATTTAAAAAGGGGCTTTGAGTTCTCTTTTGAGATATTCGAGCAGTTTCTAATCCAGGCTGAATGAGATGGTGCCACCGAGCAGGTGCCTGGAGCCATTGTATTAATAACACAAGGAGCTGCAACTCACAAGGCTTTATCTTCACAAACAGCGATGTCCTCTACCCAAAGGACACCTCCAGCCCACACAGCGGAGTCCCAGCAGAAGTTCTTTGCCGCGGAAGAGATTTTGTGGTGAGTATGAAAGACATCTATTATCTTGACTCTCCCTTGGGCTGTAGTTCATTGGAAGGACATATACTTTGCAGGAGCAATCCTTGGCTTCTCCAGGTGGGGCTGGCAAGAAAAATCACACCACAAATTCAGGAATGTCTTGCCAGTCACTATCAATATAGATTAGGCCTGGGCAAACTTGGGCCCTCCGTGTGTTTTGGACTCCAACTCCCACAATTCCTAACAGCCTCAGGCCCCCTCCTTTTCCCCCTCAGCCGCTTAAGCGGCTGAGGGGGAAAAGGAAGGGGCCTGAGGCTGTTAGGAATTGTGGGAGTTGGAATCCAAAACACACGGAGGGCCCAAGTTTGCCCATACCTGGTATAAGTATACCTTACTTAACTGATAGTGAAACATTCCTTCGGTTTCTTCCTCGTTCTCTGTCTAGGTGAGATTTTTATGTGCATCTCTGTAAAATAGGCAGGTAAGTTTCAACTACCTCCAGAATCCTATATTGTTGTGAATAAACAATAAAACTGAGGGCTGCGAGAGGAGATAAACTTGCCTTTTCAACTAACCCCAGTATATTAAATAGGCATAGACTTATTTAAATGGAAAGGATAAGAAAACTGGAGAGCCTGTGCTGGTGCAGCGGGTTAAACCGCTGAGCTGATGAACTTGCTGATTGAAAGGTCAGCAGTTCGAATCCATGGAGCGGGGTGAGCTCCTGCTGTTAGCCGCAGCTTCTGCCAATCTAGCAGTTCGAAAACATGCAAATGTGAGTAGATCAAGGTAATGGTAAGGTAATGGTGCTTCATGCAGTCATGCTGGCCACATGACCTTGGAGGTGACTACGGACAATGCCGGCTCTTCGTCTTAGAAATGGAGATGAACATCGCTCCCCAGAGTTGGACACAACTAGACATAATGTCAAAGGGGAAACCTTTACCTTTACTAAGAAAATGGGCTCAGTGAAAGAAAATGTCATCCCTGGATGCATGTTAGTTTCATGGGAGATTCCAAATATGTTTGCTTACTTATTACAAGTCATATGTGACCTGATTGTTTCATGTCATATAGAGAAAGGGTCTCTAGTCTAGTTATGGACATACATTCCCTGACAGCTGCTTCTTCCTACTCATGATGGTGAGTGGAGACTAATTCTGGGCCAAAATATTGGAAGAGAAAGATTTTCCACATCCTTGCCCTAAAATAAGCCAAGTAAACGTGTCAAAGTTTTATGTGTGTGTGTATATAATTTAAACTATCTCTTCTCAGATGTGGAAGTTCACACAAGACCGCTGGGTTGTACGGAAAGAAGTCGCAACGGTTACAAAAGTACGTTTCTTTTACAGTGAATTGAATGGGGTTCAGGCTTGATGTTCTACTCGAACTGTCTGTCTCCAGACCCAATCTTCAAAATATCCCAAATACGACAAAATCTTGTGGTTCACCCAAATGGGAAGTTTCAGGAAAGATGTCAGATGAAGTCTATGTCTAGGTATTCTGTGTAGAGCACCCCATTCCGATTTGGATTCATTTAAACCAGTGGTTCTCAGCCTGTGGGTCCCCAGATGCTTTGACCTTCAACTCCCAGAAATCTTAACAGCTAGTGAACTGGCTGGGATTTCTGGGAGTTGTAGGCCAAAACACCTGGACACCCAAAGGTTGAGAACCACTGATTTAAACAAAACAAAAAAAGCTCTAGTTCTTGTAGGAATTCACACCTCAGAAGATCTGGTTGAGACTTCCATTGATCTACAAAGTGGGAGTAGGCTTTTCCCCAGTTCAGGTTTCCATTTCTGATATTTGAGAGCTCACTTGGATGCTGTGAAGGGTTGCTGATCACATAAGGCTCTTGGTTATTATTCCAATCAACCAATGAAATATACTTTACATCAGTATATAGTCAGTCTCTTGAGTTACAAAATCCAACTTATGAATGACTCATAGTTAAGAATAGGGCTGAGACAACAGAAAGTGAGGGAAATCTATGCAGTCCTGAAAATTATCATGGGGATATATATCTATTTGGCTGGAGTTACACTTAAAAATGTACCTGCTCTTACTTATATACAAATTCAAGTTAAACCTACAGAAGCTATCTTGTTTGTAACATGGGGACTGCTTGTATAAACATAAATACTGTTGAGCGAGTAGCCTTATTAACAAAAGACCCTCCCCATAAATGTATAGCAGAGTAACTTATTAGCAGCAACGTGACCCAGCATCAGTAGCCCAAAGTGATCAAAAGTACAAAAACACATAGACCAATGTTATCTCTTCATTAGGAGGCTTTTCTTTGTAGTAAAATAATATGGTTGCACTAGTTACAAGAACTAGCTTTCCAAAACACATGTTAAGTTCTTTATACTTCCTTCTTTGCTTCCACGCTGGGCTTCTTTCTCATGCAGATAAACAGCTTCACTCCCACAGAGCTTCCTCTCACACCAATCTTACTCAGGATCTTCACACAGTAGCTTTACACATGAGGTCTTCAACCTGAGGCTTCTTTTGCCGAAGCTTCTCACAACAGACCTTGTCACGCTCAACCTACTCGTAGACTTTAAGGCCTGCCTCACGGAGAAGCCTTCTCACAGACTGAGGTGTTCTCTCACTGAGGCAATCTCTCATACAGAGAGGTTTCTCTCACACTGAGAGTCCTCTCAGACTGAGGCATTGCTAAGCAACAGGCACACCTGCTTATATTGAGTCACTGCATCCATTTAACCTTTTCACCGCTTGACTCACATTTTTGTAACCAAAATTAGTTAATTTTTAATATTTCTGACAAATACTTGCTTTTTTTCTAGCTTGGCCCAGAGGATGTGAAGGACTTCTTGGAGCACATGTCTTTCCTGAGGATAAACAGAGGCTGGGAATTCAAGCTCCAGTACGACGAGGATTTTGTCAGGAAGCATCCGGACGTGGTCCAAAGGCAGCAGATGCTCTGGATGGGGATCCAGGCCAAGTAAATGGTTTGATTTACCTTTCCCAGGGAACAGGGTGAGGAGGGGGGTGCTGTGGAGAGCGAGCAACGTGAAGCTTGGCAGTGGCCCTAAATTGGCAGATTGATTTGAAGAGCCATTGGTTTGGCCAAACAGAGCGCATCAAAGTGCTACTCAAATGTCTGTGGGTTCATGTAGACGGGTATTTTCCATGAGTTCTGGGGACATTTTCTCCAGCCTTGGAACTCTGTTGGAGCCCCACCAGTCCTTTATAATAAAACTGGAGGTGACCAGAATATTAATCATGGTTGAGGTTCAGTCTTTAAATGGATTTTTGACTAAAATAAACAGGGAAGGATGGTTTTTGGTGGAGGTCTCTGCCACTTAGATACAGTTCTCCCATTTGAGGGACGGAAGTCCCATCTTCCCCCATTTGGGAGCATTTATTTTCTCTTCTGGAGTCTTCACCAATGAATGAAAAATCAGCTACGTGATTTCTATCCCTAGTAGGTTGGGCTTTAGCACAGCAGGTTAACCACCAATGGCAGTAAATCTTGCCAACCAAAAGGTTACCAGTTCGAAGCCTGGGTCAGGGTGAGCTCCTGGCCTTTAGCCCAGCTTCTGCCTACCTAGCAGTTTCGAAAACAGCAGTGTGAATAGATAAATAGGTACCGCTTAAGTGGGGAGGTACTTAAGGCACCCATAAGAAAATGTCAAGAAAATTATGGCAATTCAATCAGTGAGGAAGTTTCTGAACAAAGCTCTTCGGCAGGGAAAGTGGGTATAATTTTAAGGATGAGTGGTTTATATTTTCCAGAGTATCATTATGGTGTTTTGAATTAGATCAATTAACTGATAAGGATGTGTGTGTGTTTGTGTAGTGTTGTGTAGTGATCTGAGTGCTGGGTTATGACTCTGGAGACCAGGGTTTAAATGGGCAGCTTTGGCCAAGTCCTACCCTCTGAATTTCAGAAACGCAAAAGCGCCTCTGAACAAATCTGTTCAAGAAAACCTTGTGATAGGTTCACTTTAGGATAATAATGAATTGGAAACAACAAGTAACATACATTTCTGTCTTTTCTTCAGGTTAGAGAAGGTGTATAACCTGGCAAAAGAACACATGGCGCCAAAGAAACAGGCTTCTCAGGCTGGTAAAGGAATCTCAATCTTTTCTTTAAGGCTTTATTGCAGCTTTGCATTACATTTACATGGACTTTTATTTCTATATTTTAGTACAAGACTCTTGTTTACAGGGATCCCTCATGCCACAGTTTCTCTGATCAAACAGCAGAGGAAATGATGGTCTAAGAAAGGAGTAGTGTTATTTTATTTTTATTTTTTTGGTGTCAGGAGCGACTTGAGAAACTGCAAGTCGCTTCTGGTGTGAGAGAATTGGCCGTCTGCAAGGACGTTGCCCAGGGTATAGCCTGATTTAATGTTTTACCATCCTTGTGGGAGGCTTCTCTCATGTCCCCACATGGGGAGCTGGAGCTGACAGAGGGAGCTCATCCACGCTCTCCCCTGATTTGAACGTGCGACCTGTCAGTCTCCAGTCCTGCTGGCGCAAGGGTTTAACCCATTGGGCCACTGGGGGCTCCTGTAGTGTGAAATGGGATTCCAATAGAGATGGAGACTGAAATAACACACAGTTCATTGAACCAAAGTAGTTCAAATCAAATCAATCAAATCAAATCATTTATTTCGGTCATAGACCAGCACAGGAAATAGAAATCACATTTCCAAAGTAGTTGTATCTGAGCTAGGAGGCATGTAAATCTTTATGTGCAGGAAGGAAACCAAAATTTGTTCCCCAACCGATTAGTTTGTGAAAGGGTTCTTCACACACATTTGGTGATTTTTCATATTTCTAGTACTTGTGAAAATTTCATGACATTGTTTTTGTGCAAAAAAAATAAAAATGTAAAGCACTATATTATGTGCAATACTTTTTTTTTGCACAAAATTATTATTATTATTTTGTTCCCAAATGTTGGGACTGGAAAAACTAGTTTTTTTCGACTAGATGTCTTAGCACATTGGCACACCCTTCCTGGGAGGCGAGAGGAAAATTCATGAATATTTTTTCATGAAGTGAACCAAGCTCGTTTAAAATAACAGTCATATCAGCTCTTTAAACTGGTTTAGCAACCAGTCTTTTGCCCCAAAGACTCTTCCAGATGAGGGAACAGGTGAGGTCTCCAAAGACATTCTTCTTTCATCATGAAGCTTGAAGGAGAGATTTGGGAAGTAGAAAAAAACAAGAGTGAGTCCGAGACAGTTGAGTAAAGAATTCACATTAAGTGAACATAGCAATCTCAAATTCAGCATTTGGCTTCTTTCCAGACTCTGGAAACGATAAGAGGAATTAGCCCACAGAGAGCATGAATGGACCTTGCTTCCCCCCCTCCCCTTCCCTTTGCCCTTCCTGCTTTTCTTCCCATCCAAAATCTGCTTGGAAGGATTACTAGCTGGGCAGTCTGAAAGGCGATTAGCAGTCTAAGTGGCAGCCCTGATTTCAAGGAGTCTGCGTTGCACATATGTGCTGGGCGTTTATGCATCGAGGGCTTTGTTCTTCAGCTCCTTTGGGATTGTGCCTTGACATTCTTCTGTCTTTGGAAGTCGTCAGGTAAAACCAACAGGATCTGGATCTTGGTAGTTGCTTTTGTTATAGACTTCAAAATCCTCTCCAAGGAAATTAGTTAACATACACAGTCACCACTTTTTTTTTGTAGGGATGGTTCCAGTTTTCTTAATTCCATTACTTTCTCTTTCTGGAGGGGAGCAAGCAAAGGTTTTGTAGAAGTCGTACATTGCATACTGATGGTACTATGCCAATAATTACAACAACTGTAGACTGCAAATCGCAATTTCTATGTTCCCAGAATTTCTACATTGAATGTAACATGAGAACATTCACACGATTAATTAGAGACTGTTCATAAATAAAAGATAAGTTTTCAATACTTTGTCAACACAGTGAAACTAGAGCTTCCAAAATAACAATTAAACAATGTCAGGCATAGTGACACAAAATAACACTTTCTATATTGTTGAAAGATCTTCCATAAACACCATCAGCTGGCTCTGATTGTTTCCTATCCGGAATTCCCCAGGCTTTGAAGCTAAAGTGCCATTCAGTGCTAATCAAGCTGGCCAATTGCAACATTCACACTTGCTTCAGGCAGACAAGTTTTTTCTCCCACCTTGGACATTATTCCACAGGTATATAAATCTCTCTTGCCTAGTTTCCAACATACCTCACAACTTCTGAAGAGGCCTGCCATAGATGTGGGAGAAAAGTCAGGGGAAAATGCTTCTGGAACGTGGACAGACAGTCTGGAAAACCCACAGCAAGACAGGGATTACGGCCATGAAAGCCTTCGACAACACAATGATTAAGGTGGTGGGAATGGAGACACAATGGCTTGAAAAAAGCCACCCAAATTTTCTCTAAAATTGCCTTTTAATAGTAAATTAAAAAATAACTAAATATTGTTCCACCTTCCCCTCCTCTTAAAATCCCAGTCGCCCTGTTTTTTTGGATGCGACTTGGGGTTTTTTTTGGGGGGGGGGGTTGCATTTAATAAACAATGAAAGTCATTATGGATAACCAAGGTTACTTATAATGCATTCATGCAAGTTGTGGCCGAGAAGCAAGCTGGATGAGAATCTTTGCTACAATCCTAGGGTTTTTTGTAGAGGCCCTTAATTACTGGATGATGCACTGGTTATGGAAAGTGAGGCAAATTGTAGCTCATTGGAACATGCAAATGACCCCTCCCCTTGCACTTGGATTACTTTAAGTAAATGAGACAGTTGCTTGCATTGCCCTTTTTTCCCACCCCACCCAAAGCGTCTGAGATCCTAGATTAGTACTGGCTTTCTTGAAGAGCACACAATTCTATTAATAAATAAATTGAGTAGTGGATGGGCATCAGTTCATGCTTTTTAGCTAGTTCTCTGTTCATGGCTTCTAGTCATGCAGGCAGTGTACAGCCTCCATTATCAGAGTCAATATTCCTCTCAGTTATCTGTTGCTGCACAATATGAGTTAGAAGGCTCTTTTGGATTCAGACCTTGTTTGTGTGTTTCCCAAACTGGATCTACGCTGCCATATAATGCAGTTTGTGCCAGACAGCTTTTGTACAATATTATTTATAGTACTCACCATTTGCTTGATATTCAAGTAGTGCTTCTTATGAGTCAGAGCATGGTCCACAGTAACTCCCAGGTATTTTGGAGTGCTGCAATGCTCCAGTGGGATTCCTTCCTGGGTAATCCTCAGAGCTCGAGATGCTTGTCTGCTCTTGAGATGAAAAGCACATGTCTGCATATTATATGGATTAGAAATCAGTTAGTTTTCCCTGTAATTGGCAGTAAGAGCACCAAAAATGTCGAGAGCGTCTGTTCAACCATTTCAAAGCTCCCTGCTTGAGTGGTGATGGCACAATCGTCTGCATAGATGAAACTTTTCAATGCAGTTAATCTGTATTCTAAAACTGTTATATGACAGTGTAGCTCCAGGCCTAGAGCTGCTATGATCAAACCACTATTATGAGTTATGGTACACTTGAGTAAACTAATTTAATTCAGCTTAATATGTCAGGTTCTTTGCCCAGATTCATCCATACCTGTTCTTGTGTATTTGCACCGGGACTGTGGCGCAGCTGGCTGGGAATCAGTTGCATTAAGATCACTACTGACCAAAAGGTCATGAGTTCGAAGCCAGCCTGGGTCAGAGTGAGCTTCCGACCAATTTGTGTAGCTTGCTGTCGGCCTTTGCAGCCCGGAAGACAGTTGTATCTGTCAAGTAGGAAATTTAGGTACCGCTTATGCGGGGAGGTTAATTTACGATGCCATAAAAATCTCCAGCAAGCATGCCAATAATGAGGAAATACTTCATCAGTGTCACAAATGGGCGATGAAGCAACAGCTCCCCTGGTGGCCAAAATACCCTCATGAAAAAGCTGGAATGTTAAATGGTCTCTGTGTGTCTGTCTATATATGTTGTGTGTCTACTGCATTGAATGTTTGCCATGTATATGTACATTGTAATCTGCCCTGAGTCCCCTGCGGGGTGAGAAGGGTGGAATATAAATACTATAAATAAATAAATACATTCTTTTTTATGTGTAGCTGCTCCGTTGCTGGTTTCCGGAGAACAGAGGGTCAACCTGGCCATTGCAAAAGTCAAGCAGAGCTATGGGCAACTGGAGCAAGACTTTCGGAAGCGGAAGGCCGAGAGCCAAGCCTTCTGCCCGATGGACGTTCTTGGGGTCCACATAAAGGAGGAGCCCCTGAGCGACGAGGAGCCAATGGATACATCGGTCTGTGATGGCCTGAATAACGGACTGGCCAACGGTATCCATTTGGAAGAGAACTCAGTGGACTCCTTAAATGGCCACTTGCCAGTCCAGGAGAGGGTCACTCAGGAACTGAGAGCCTTTTTGGTGGCAACGTTTAGGAGACAGTATGTCCTAACCCTGAACGAGCTGAAACGCTTGTTTAATCTCCACGTGGCTAGCCTTCCTCCTGGGAACCTCTTGTTTAGCGGCATTTCAGACAAAACGTTGCAGGACATGGTGTTGGACCTGGGCTGCAAGCAAATCATGGTGCCTGTAAGTGCTCTTATTTTGCTACTAATTATTATTATGTGTTGCAATGGTGTATGCCAGTTTCCCTTGTGCCTGTTTCTGTCCTCTTCTGGGCAGTGTAGATTTAGGGTTCTTTCCCTCCATCATACAGAATCCTGTGCCCCCTAAATACATTATTTATGTGCCTCATGCACTAGATTGGAGAAGGGTCCGGCTATATCACCATTACCAGGCACAACATGATGCCAGCCACTATACAGAACAACAGCTGTAATGTGTATTTGTGGGCCTAATCTTTCAGACAGCCTGTTGGCTTCGCTGCTCTGAGGTCATAGAAGTGTCAGGTAGCTTCATACCTAGAAAAGTTCTAATGAGATCAAAGGCTTGGAATTCCAGAGGCAGGTTGTCTCCTCCACTTCTTAAATTGTTGGTCCTGACTCCAAATGGGGGCCCTTTAGCTCTATGTTGGGGTCCTGAATTTTTCTAAATGCCACCTAGTGACTGTTTTGGACATTTACACAACTTTGTGTTGTCATGTTAATAATGGACTCTGCGGAAGATGCTTCAGCTGTACTTCATACAAACAAAAATGAGCCTGTATTGTCGAAGACTTTCATGGCTGGAATCACTGGCTTGTTGTAGTTTTTTTCGGGCTATATGGCCATGTGCTAGAAGCATTCTCTCCTGACGTTTCGCCTGCATCTATGGCAAGCATCCTCTGAGGATGCTTGCCATAGATGCAGGCGAAACGTCAGGAGAGAATGCTTCTAGCACATGGCCATATAGCCTGAAAAACCTACAACAACCCCGAAAATAAGCTTGTTTAACCCTAACTTTGACTCGAGTATAAGCCAAGGGGGATTTTTCAAGCCTTAAAAAATGGCTGAAAACTCATCTTATACTCGAGAATATACGGTATATATAATACATATATATGTTATATGCCATATATACATATATGTTATATACATATATGTTATATGCCATATATATTGTATAAAACCCTTTTAAGGGGTTGGTGTAACCTCCGTTTGCTAGTAAAACTGAATTACCGTGCCGTGAAAGGAGGCATATCTCAAAAGTGTGTCACCAACATGAAAAGCTTGGAAAGCTCTGATACAAGCCTTCTGGCATCTTGAGTTCCATGAGTCATTTAGCCCCACTTTACATGCAGACTATGGATTCAACCATCCACGGCTTGAACATATTGAATGAGGGGAAGGGAATCCAAAAAGCAAAACTTGATTTTGCTGTTTTGTACAAGAGGCACCAACTTCCTTTGCCGTTGTTTATAATGGTAATCAGTTATCTGTCGGGAGTCCAGAACATACCAAGGCTTAATACAAGTGGAGAAAAAGTTTCCAGCGTGTGCTAAATTTTGCCTGGTTTCTACCTTTCCACTTCTGTCTTCCTGTCGCAAAATAAAGAGATTCCAAAGCCATTCTGTTTGATCAGAAGCAAAGCCGCATCCAAGGCATAATTCAAGGAGTTTGCTTGAATTGAACGAATATTGTCTTGCCATAAAAAAGGTAACTGAGCAAGAATGTCTGTTTGTAATAATAATGTTTGAAAATTACTCGTCTAGCCAGACATGAATAAGCTGAGCATGACTTAGAAGCAGCATTGTGTCAGAAAGGAATGACTGTTTCATCAGCCTCTCAGGTGTATTTTAAGATGGGAAAATGTTTATATTGTTCCCCATAAATCCCCATAAATTATTGCCTTTGGTGCTAGATGCAGAGTTCAAGGAATTCCTTTGCGAACTATAACTTTCAAAATTTTGCCATGCTGACAAGGGAATTCTGGAGGTTACAATCCAGATTTATTTATTGTTTATTTATCGTATCAGGAGCAAATCAAGGGTACAGTTGTAATGCATTACAAAAACCCCACAAAGTTTGAAAACTTGCCATTATATTAAATGTCCTCTGACCGGAAGCTGACCACTTGGAGTGCCTCTGGCATTGCTATAAGGAGGTCCTCCATTGTGCATGTGGCAGGGCTCAGGCTGCATTGTAATAGGTGGTCTGGGGTTTGCTCTTCTCCACACCCACATGTCGTGGACTCCACTTTGTGACCCCTTTTCTTAAGGTTGGCTCTGCATCTCGTGGTGCCAGAACGCAGTCTTTTTTAACACCTTCCAAATTGCCCCTTCTTCTGTGTGCCCAGGAAGGAGTCTCTCATTTGGTATAGGCCACTGATTTTTTTAAATATAATTTTTATTAAGGTTATATAAAGTTACATGGAAAGAGGGGGAATAACTAGAAGGAGATAGAAAAGTAGGAATAATAGTATAACACCTATTAGCAAACAAAAACAGCTCCAAAAAGAAAAAGAGAAAAATAAGATAAAAAAATAAAAATTGACTTCCATTCCATCTTCAGGTTCTTAGTCTCATTATTTTTTTGGTTCTTTTTCAAAAATCAGCTTCCTCTTGTTCTCTTCTGAGTTTGTCATAGTCTTGAAAGAGGGCCCAATCAGTCCTCTTTATCAGTTTCCCGGTATTCTTTTTAAGAAAGAAAGTTAGTTCATCCATTTCTCTTACTTCTCTTATCTTGTCCAACCATTTATCAGTATCTGGGATTTTATCCTGTTTCCAAAATTTCACTAAAGTTATTCTTGCCGCCGTAGTGATATATGTGAATAGTTTATCTTCGTTTTCATTAGGCTGTAACTCCAAATCAGTAAAACCTAGCAAATAGTACTCTGGTTTCTTTTTGAATGACCTTTTCAATATTTTTTGTGTCTCCTCATGGACCAATGTCCAGTATTTCGTAGTTTCTTTACATGCCCACCACATGTGGTAAAATGTACCTACTTGTTGGCAGCCTATCCAGCATTTATCGGAAGTATTTTTATATATGTGAGCCAATTTTTTTTGGAGTGGTGCACCATAAGCCACTGATTGAGGTTCTGGGTTTTAGCCTGCCACCTTTGGACTCTCGCTTGCTGAGGTATTCCTGCGAGTGTCTCTGTAGATCTTAGAAAACTATTTCTTGAATCCAGATAAATAGCTTTCTTCATATATCTCACTGAATCTGAAATGAAAGTATGCACACCTGCAAAAATCCTGGGTGAGGCAGATTTTCTGTCTTTCCTGTTTTTCTGCTTGAAAGTGAAAAGACAGGTTTTAATCAGAGTTTCCTTTTAAGGCAGACCTTTTGAGAAGCTGAACCATTGATTTCGACGTCTTTCCTGTGGTTCAAAAAATAAACCATGGCAAGCAGAAAGCCCTTCTCTATTTTAAACTATAATCAAAGACCATCGGCTTCCTCCTTAGAATCGGCCATGCTGTGCTAAAGCTGTATTTCTTTGCCCATTCCTTTATTTCTCTTCTTGTCTGACAAGGGAAGATTTTGTTGTGTTTTCTTGTAAAATAGGTAATAAACGTTAAGCGCTGTGAGTAGAAGGACCTTATATTCAGACATCACCGTGAGCCAGTGTTGATATTTTGGTGCCATAATTTGCTGTGATGCCCATGAAAAATCATCATGCATAATTGCTCTGTAAACCTAGAGAGAGAGAGAGAGAGAGATAGGTTTTGTTTTTAATCGCTGTTTTGGCTTGCTGTAAAGGTTTCGACTAAATGTCTGTGTTTACAAGATGGAGCTTCTCTTCCATAGTCACTGACGTCACAGAAAAGGGAATGTTGAGATGATGGAATATGAAAAACAACCAAGGCAGTCTGAACCGTTGTCTGTCTACCGACTGCTCAAGCATAAGAGAAAAACATGATTTCTGCTATTCATGTATTACCTTTCATTTGATTTTATACCCCAGATATGTGGACAGCTAGGGTACATCCCATTTCCTCCCATCGAAATCCCTGGACGCTGTCCCAAGCTAACTCTAAGGGCATTTAAAGTTCCCCTTCTGCTCAAAGGCACAAAACATAACTTCTCTATTGTGTCTAAACTAGGCTATCAAGGGGGTTCAGATACAACTCTGGACCATTACAATGTCCAAACTACAGGCATCAAGTAAATAGTTTGTTAAGCAGCCAATCAAGCCATAAAATTAGGGACCGGGCAGCTAGTTAGTAGCCAGTTGCATTAAATCACTACTAAGAGGTCATCAGTTTGAAACCCGGGTCGGATTAAGCTCCTGACCATTAATAGTCTAGCTTGCTGTCAACCTATGCAGCCTGAAAGACAGTTGCATCTGTCAAGCAGGATATTTAGGTACCACTTTATGTGGAGAGGCTAATTTAACTAATTTATGACACCATAAAACCTTCCAGCAGCATGCAGAAAAATGAGGAAGTACTCCATCAAAGGATGCGGTGTCACAAGTGGGCGGTGAAGTGGCAGCTCCCCCTGTGGCCGGAACCAAGCATACCCTCATGAAGCCGGAAAACTGGAATGTTAAATTGCCTCTGTGTCTGTCTATCTATGTTGTATGTCTAAATGGCATTGAATGTTTGCCATGTATATGTACATTGTAATCTGCCCTAAGTCCCCTGGGGGGTGAGAAGGGCGGAATATAAATACTGCAAGTAAATAAATAAATAAATAAATAAATAATCCTATACGCCAGAAAATACAGTACTCACATTTACATGTTTTCGAACTGCTAGGTTGGCGGAAGCTGGGGTTTAAACCGCCCTGATTCACCCTTGGACTGAGAAGGGCGGTATAGAAATATAGTAAATAAATAAATAAAAATAACAGCGGGAGCTCATTTTGCTCCCTGGTTTCAAACCGGCAACCCTTCGGTCAGCAAGTTCAGCAGCTCAGTGGTTTAACCTACTGCGCCACTAGGTGAAAATAGTATTTTTTAAAAACTTAGTAGGGAAGGTTTCCAGTATTTGATTTCTCCTCGTTCGTGAATGAGAATGACAGCAGAAATAAGATTATCAGGCCAACAAATTGGAGCGCTGAAGCTGTGATTCAGTTCAAAACCTGTTTTTTTCCCTGCGCACCTGTTTGGTGTAACGTTTGGGCTGAACTAGAAAGGACATGACATGAGCTCGTGCTGTGTCTAAAATCTGTCCACATGGGACATGTAAACAGAGTAAAATTGTCTTGGATCTGAATGGGTCGTGGTTAATGTGGATCCCATTGCTGTTGTGATCATATTGTTTTGTGTGTTGTATAAGGCTTTTATAGCCAGAATCACTGGGTAGCTGTGAGTTTTCCGGGCTGTCTGGCCATGTTCCAGAAGCGTTCTCTCCTGATGTTTCGCCCACATCTGTGGCAAGCATCCTCAGTGGTAGTGAGGTCTGTTGGAAACTAGACAAGTGAGGTTTATATATATGTTGAATAATGTCCAGGGTGGGAGAAAGAACTCTTGTCTGCTTGGGGCAAGTGTGAATGTTGAAATTGGCCACCTGGATTAGCATTTAATGGCCTTGCAGCTTCAAAGTCTGGCTTGATGCTGCCTGGATCCCCCTAGGAAGGGGGGCTAATACCTCCTAACAAAGGATCTCCCCAAGATCCTTTGTGTTCTGTCACAATATTGTTTTTCTCTGCCTTTGGTTCACGCTGAGAATCTAAAAACTTATGTTCTCCCTTCTGCATGCAATGGACCAATGCAAAATCTTAATTGAATTAGCCTTTTTCCTGTTCTGTATATTTTAATGCCCTAAAGCCAATAATCCTAACGGGCACAACCTGTTCTTAGTTTCCTCCCCAGACGGCTGCATTACCGGATGAACAAAAGGTCTTTGCACTATGGGAAGTCGGTGACATGTTTGACCAGGTAAGCTCTGGCGGACTCTGTGCATTGGAATGACCCCTCCAGCAAACTTAGCTATTTATTGCATTTAGATCCCACCTTTCTCCCCAGATAGGATTCGAGGTGGCATTTTGTGCATTGTTTGTCAGAGTCAAGGGGATTCAGCTCACTAGATAGCCAGAACCTGGATAATTGAGTCTTTTCGGTCAGTTTTGGGAAATGGAGCAATGGGTTAAACCCTTGTGCTGGCAGGACCGTTGACTGAAAGGTCGGCAGTTTGAATCCGGGGAGTGGGGTGAGCTCCTGTCTGTCAGCTCCAGCTTCTCATGCAGGGACATGAGAGAAGCTTTTTGATGTAAGAGTGGAATGTGCCTGTCCATTTCTAGATTTATCCACAATTTCATCAAGAATATTAAGCCCAGATATTAAGAGGATGCTTACCTTTGCATATGTATTTTATTTTTATGCTAGCTTAGGTACCTGGTGATGCTTGGGTTAGAGATTTTGTCATTTGTAACACTATGTATTTGAGAAAGTCACAGTTTTTGAGTTTTATGAATGGTTCCATTAAGAACATGCATAAGGATGTGGGTGGTCTACAACTCACATCATGCCAGGCTAATCCCCCCGAAACCCCTCCAGTACTTAAATTTGGTCATGTTGGGTATGTGTGCCATGTTTGGTCAAGATCCATTGTTGGTGGGAGTCTCTGGTCTCTGTGTGTAGGGTGAACTATAACTCCCAAAATGGTGCTCCATACAATCATGCCGACCACATGACCTTGGAAGTGTCTACGGACAACGCCAGCTCTTTGGCTTAGAAATGGAGATGAGCACCAACCCCAGAGTCGGACATGACTGGACTTAATGTTGGGGAAAACCTTTACCTATAGTTTATTTTATATTATGGCATTGAATGTTGGCCGTATATATGTTGTGCTCCACCCTGAGTCCCCTTCAAGGTGAGAAGGACGGAATATTCATGTTTTAAATAAATAGTAAATAAATATAGTTCATTAGTGGCATCTTAGTTTAATCCCAGAGCTGCATGCTTGATCCTAATACTGATTTTCTCATGTGCCTCTGACTGTCCATTTTTTAAACCTATTAACTTGAAGTTTCTTCTTTTCTCGCTCTTTCTTGGTCTCAAAGCACAGGCAAATTTTGCTTGATATTTTTTCCAAAAACTACAGAGTGCGTAGAAATGTCATCCAGAATCGGCTTGCGCAGGAATATGGAGACGGCATCGATAAGCAAGAGGTGGATAAAATCTTGAAGGTAAGACTCGTCAAGCTTGAGGATAAAACCTGAAATGCCCACCACCTCCTGAAGCAGAGCTTGTGTTATTTAACTGGTTTTCTTGTAGAATTGCTCATAGGATTAAAATAATCAGGTTCTTTTTTACCTATATTACTAGCATATATATCTAGTGGTGCCCAAGTATGCCTTTTCTTTGTGGCTCTTTGTTGCTTTCCTCCTTCCCTCCTTTTCCCTCATATATCTTCTCCTTCTGTGGGCCCTTCCACACAGCCCTGTATTCCAGAATATCAAGGCATTAAATCCCGCAATATCTGCTTTGAACTGGGTTATCTGAGTCCACACTTGATATTCTGGAATATAGGGATGTGTAAAAGCGCCCTGTGTTTTCTTTTTTTTACTTTTTTCCTTGCTTTCTCTCATATACCTTCCCTCTTCTCTTTCTTTCTTTCTTTCTTTCTTTCTTTCTTTCTTTCTTTCTTTCTGTGTCTGCCTGTCCTTTCTTCCCTTCCATTCTTTTTATTTCCCCTCCCCTAATATATTTTTTCTTTCCTTTCTCTTCCTTCTTTCCTTCCCTCCTTTTTCTTTCTCCTCCTCCCTCCTTTTTCTCTTTTCTTTCTTTCCTTATAGCCTCCCTTTCCCCGCATACACACATCACCTAGTAGCAACCAAACTGCTTTGCTCCCTTTCTTTCCCAGTCGTGTGACAGAGGGCCACTTCACCTAGCAACAGCTAATCCATTCCTTAGTGCTGATCATTGACTGTGTGTGTGTGTGTGTGTGTACATACACACACACATATAGAATCATAGAATCAAAGAGTTGGAAGAGACCTCATGGGCCATCCAGTCCAACCCCCTGCCAAGAAACAGGAATATTGCATTCAAATCACCCCTGACAGATGGCCATCCAGCCTCTGTTTAAAAGCTTCCAAAGAAGGAGCCTCCACCACACTCCGGGGCAGAGAGTTCCACTGCTGAACGGCTCTCACAGTCAGGGGTGATCCTCATGTTCAGATGGAATCTCCTTTCTTGTAGTTTGAAGCCATTGTTTCACGTCCTAGTCTCCAGGGCAGCAGAAAACAAGCTTGCTCCCTCCTCCCTGTGGCTTCCTCTCACATATTTATACATGGCTATCATATCTCCTCTCAGCCTTCTCTTCTCCAGGCTAGACATGCCCAGCTCCTTATGCTGCTCCTCATAGGGACCCTTGATCATTTTAGTCGCCCTCCTCTGGATACATTATATATACACATACACACACACATACGTTTCCTCAACTTTGTGTCCTGAAAGAGTGTTGTTGTTTTTAAGTTCAAAGTCCCATCATTTTAAGTTAGATAGTGAAGCGTACATGGGCCAGGTTTGGTCCAAATCTATCAAGCTCCGATACAAACCAACCAACATACATAAATACATTGACTTACACATATATGTATAGATAAGAGTTGCAACTCTTAACATGTGGCCCTGCTTTCTATTTGTAGCATGGATTAGGTGGAAGATAAGCAAAGAAGGTATCCTGCAGGGAAGAGTAGGAGATGCAACATAACGTAGCTGGAAGTCGCTTGATATCAGTGATTCCCAACCTGTGTTCTGTGGGCCACCAGTGGTCCACAAGAACTAAAATATAGTCCACTGCCTCACCACTACTACATGGTTGCAATGAGAGCAACTGGTCTCGCAAAACCCTCTTATAGTGTCAAGTCTTATTAAATATGGTTTTCTGTGGACGAGCAGATGGCGATTACTGGATGGTATATGTTCTGTATCAGAAGCTAAAGCTGATGTGGTGTATCGAATGCAGTTTTCTGAATCAGCACCCCCCAAATAACCAAACTGAATCTAAAGTTGACCAAAAAATGATTCGTAACCCTTTTGGTACTAATGTTGGAGAGCGGTCCCTGATCAAAGTTGGTCCCTGGTCAAGAGGTCCCTGGTCAAAAAAGGTTGGGAACCTACTGCTTTATATGGAGTCTGTTCATGTCTCTGCATTGCTCTCTCCATGCCTCAGGCCTCATTCCCATCCACTCCTTAAAGATCTCTGGGATTGAACCTGTCATCAGCTACATGCAAAGTGTGCAATCGCACTCCAAGCATTCATCCCTGTGAATATTTAATTCACATGAAACAATCCACTGCTCTGTATGCAAGACATGGTCATCACTGCTGACACGTTTGCGTACATTCAGTTATAAATTAGGTGATATTGACTGTAGTGCACTCAGCCCGATTATTAGAGTTCTTGTCAAAGGGCTGCTGCCCATCTCCTTAATTGCGGTCGCACTTTCCCCTGCTGCATCAATATTTTGAGCCTTTTAATTAGAATCACCTTTCAAAAGCATTCATTTATCCTGCAGCAGCAGCAGCAGCAGCCCCGGGGCCAGCTGGCAGGTGTTATTTCAAGCCTTCTCTGAAATCCCTAGGAGACCTTTGAAGGTCATTTTTCCTTCGGCTGATCCTCCTTCCTCTGTATGTAAAAGATATCCTTTTGTAAATAAATAAATAAATGACCCTGGAATGAACAGATGAAGCGATATTGAAGACCAGGTGCCTGGCATCATCATCAATTTATTTATTACCTTCTCATGGCTCCAAGGCAGGTTCAACACAGTCAAAACACACACGTACAATAAATTACAAATATTTAAACAGAATCTTCATAGTACATGTGCGCACCCTTTGTCTTGCAAAAACATCAGCATGACTACAGTTACCTGGTTAATGGCTCCAGTTAGCCAATCCTTTTTTGCTTATAATCACACTGCAAACCAGGTCTCGGTCTAAATGTTGTGTTTGGGGTATTGCCCAAGGAGACGGTGCCAAACGATTCCTATTGGAAATGCTACCAAGGCACCATATGTTCTCAGAAGACTGCTATAATTGCCCAGATAGCATCAGCAGTCGCCTGCAAGCCCCAACGAGTTCCCTTTCTCCCTCATCATGTTACCTCTGTGGTTCTTGCTTCTTAAACAATAAGCAAGGTACACGGTGTCCTGCAGTTTATAGAGATGTGTGCATAAGGTATATTAAACTGTTAGAAGGGTCTATGCCAGGTATGGGCAAACCCAGGCACAGAGGCTGGATGTGGCCCCTTGGGCTCTTTTCTCAGTCCCTCTTTTTTCTCACCATCCTATCCTTCCTTCCTTCCTTCCTTCTCTCTCTCTTTCCTTCCTCCTTCCCTCCCTTCCCTTCCACTCTGTTGTCTTTCCTTCCCTCTTTTCTCCTTCCCTCTCTTTCTTTCCCTCCCTTTTGTCTTTCCTCCCTCCATTTCCTTCTCTCTTTCCTTCCTCCTTCCTTTATTCTTTATCTCCCACTTTCTCTCTTCCTTCTTCCCTTCCAACTCTTTTGTCCTTCCTTCCCTCTTTCCTCCTCTCTCTCTCTCCTTCCTTCCCTTTTGTCTTCCCTCCCTCCTTCCCTCCATTTCCTTCCATCCTTCTCTTCCTCCCTTCTCTCTTTCCTTCCTCATTACCTCCCTCCCTTCCTTCCTTCCCTCTTTTTCCCTCCCTTCCCTTCCATTCTTTCCTCAGTCCTTCCCTCTCTCTTTCTCCTTTCCTTCATTAGCTTTTCTCTTTCCTCCCTCCCTCTATTTCCTTCCACCTTTCTCTTCCTCCCTCCCTCCCTTATCTCCCTCTTTCTCCCTTCCTTCCCTTCCACCCTTTTATCCTTCCTTCCCTCTTTCCTCCTTCCCTCTCTCTCCTTCCTTCCCTTTTGTCTTTTCTCCCTCCCTCTTTTTCCCTTCCTTCCCCTCCATCCTTCCTTCCTTCTTTCCTCAGTCCTTCCCACTCTCTCTTTCTCCTTCTTTCCTTCATTCCCTTTTGTCTTTTCTCCCTCCCTCTATTTCCTTCCACCTTTCTCTTCCTCCCTCCCTCCTCTCTTTCCTTCCTCCTTCTCTGCCTCCCTTATCTCCTTCTTTCTCCCTTCCTTCCCTTCCACCCTTTTATCCTTTCTTCCCTCCTTCCTCCTCTCTCTTTCCTCTTCTTTCCTTCCTTCCCTTTTGTCTTTTCTCCCTCCCTCTATTCCCTTCCACCCTTCTCTTCCTCCCTTCCTTCTTTCTTTCCTTCCTCCCTTCCTTATCTTCCTCTTTCTCCCTTTCTTCCCTTCCATCCTTTTGTCCTTCCTTCCCCCTCTCTTTTTATTTCCTCCCTCCCTCCTCCCTCCATTCCCTTCCACCATTCTCTTTCTCCCTTTCTTCTTTCCTTCTCTTTTTCCTTCCTCCTTTCCTCCTGGGGGATATTTAGCTGGGAGAAGAGACAGCTGGGAGAGAACATGAGAACCATGTTTCTAGATTTCAAAGGGTGTCCCATTGAGGAGGAGGGGGGAAACGGACTTTCTGCTGCTCTAGAGACCAGGGCGCAAGGAAGCCATGGGTTCAAATGGCAGGGAGAGAGATTGGACTGAAAAGATTAGGGAGAACTTCCTGAGCAGAAGAGCTGTCCAAGAGTGGCATAAGCTGCCTTGGAGTGTGGTGGAGTCTCTTTCTCTGGAGGCTTTTCCACAGAGGCCGTCTATCAGGAGTGCCTTTATTGTGCGTTCTTGCATGGCAGGGGGTTGGACTGGATGTCGCTTGGGGGTCTCTTCCAGCTCTAGGATTATATATCAGAAGTAGGCAATACAGGGTCTAATGGATACACTTTTTCCTCTCCCTTCCACCATCTCCTCCTGAGCAAGGCCAATCCTTTTGGGATCCAAAATTTTTCCATCCTTCCTTCTGCCTCCAAAAAAGAAGAGGAAGGACAGGGAGGGGGCTTGGAGAGAACCCCCTCCCTCCCGGCCCACCTACCAAGCTCCGGCCCGCCATGCAGCCCCCAAGTTAGAAAGTTTGCCCATGCCTGATCTATGCACATTGAATCCATTTTACTAAATCTTTAATCAGAGCTAAAAGGGGGGTCTCGTGCACCGTCCAGTTCAAATTTGGTCCAGTGAATGAAAATACATCCTGCATATCAGATATTTACTGTATATACTCTAGCATAAGCCTAGTTTTTCAGACCTTTTGGGGGGCTGAAAAAGTCTCTCGGCTTATACTCGAGTCAAGGTTATTTATTATTTTACTCCGTTATAAATACGTAATAAATTATTATTATTATTACTACATTTATTATTTTACTTTATTGTTATTATTACATTTATTATTTTACTCTATTTATTTAATTGGAAGGGTACACAAGCACATTTACACTGAAGACAGTCAGAACGGTTTAGTCTGCTCATATGCCCTTCCACAAGCACCAGTATCACCTTCCGTTCATGTCCCAGCATTATTTCCAATTTTAACTTAACATTTGGCCTTCCCGCTGTTTTTAATTATGTGTTGTTTTATTGATAATGTTGTTTATCTTATTGTCTATGTTGTTTTTAATTGCTTGTATTGTTGTGTTTGTGCTTGGCCTCATGTAAGCCGCACCAAGTCCCTTGGGGAGATGGTAGCGGGGTACAAATAAAGTGTTGTTGTTATTATTATTATTATTATTATTATTATTATTATTTATAATCAGAGCTGAGCAGTCTTATCTTAAATTAGTTTTATGTAAATATTCAAAAACATTTAACCTCCTGATGCCTCAATTAATGTAATTTTATTGGTATCTATTTTTATTTTGAAATTTACCAGTTTCTGTTGCATTTCCGACCCTCGGCTTATACTCAAGTCAATACGGTTTCCCAGTTTTTTTGTGGTAAAATTAAGTGCCTCGGCTTATATTCGGGTCGGCTTATACTCTAGTATATACTGTATATTACGATTCAGAACAGTATCAAAATGACAGTTATGAAGTAGTAACTGAAATAATGTTATGGTTGGGGGTCACCGCAACATGAGGAACTGTATTAAGGGGTTGTGGCATTGAGAAGGTTGAGAACCACTGCTTTCGAGGCATGCCATTAGGACTAGAATTATTTTTATCCATTGAGATTTATAAGAATGCTGCTAACCAGCTTTGCCTTTCTTCCAGGACTGCTGTGTCAGCCACGGAGGCATGTGGTACCTGAAAGGAACAGTGCAACAGCCAGCGTCTTGACAAAGGGGACTGTGCTTGTCGTCACATCAGGTTAACTCCCAAGACTAGAGAGAGACAAGAGTGACGCAGGCAAGAAAGCCACTTCGAGGCCCTGCTTCCCCTTTGTATGGGGCAGAACTGGTTTCGCGATGGATGGAGGAAGCGATGGACCCAGTGGTATCTGTGTGGCATCTGAAATGCCAGCCTGGAACGGGAAGAAGGAACTGCGGACCTTCGTGGCCTGTTCGAAGTGTTTGGGATTCCTAATGTATTTTGCTTCTCGTTCTGATAATAACAGCAATGACAGAAACTTACACTGACCCACATGTTAACAGGAGATCATGATCTAACATTTTATTTTGTAACTAATGCCAATAAATTGCAAGTTTACACTTCCAGATCCAGATTTTGGGGGGCGTGGGAAAATATTCTAACTTTGCTCCTCCTTGGGAATACGTTCGTCTTACTTAGGGAGAAGGGCATTATTAATTTTTCTGTAATTTCATTTTTAATATGAAAATTAATCGGATGCAGAGACATCAATACACCTGAAAGGTTTTTAGGTTTTCTGGGGAGTTTTTATTTTTTATTTTTTTGCATGATTGAATTCACCTGTCAACAGATGTATACTTTCCCATCCGGGATTATGTGCAATTGGTATCACACTTGATAAATACCAATACTATTGAAGTAACCAGCCCTGAAAACAGAATGAAATGTGTCTAGATAATCCATTTTACGCAGAAATCCCTGAATTTGAGATACAACCACATGCAGAAGTATTTTGCCCAAAAAAGAGATATTGGAGACTGGCCCATAATGCTTGGGTACCCGACATAACCCCGAAAAACTCCATCAGTACTTAAAAGTTTGTTATGTTGGGGAAGTTTGCTCTACATGCATCATTGGTGGAGTTCAGTGTGCTCTCTGGCTGAAGGGTAACTACAACTCCTATAAATCTTTCCAAAGGCCTCCAGTATGTTTTGTTGCTCATGTGGGTTCTGTGTGCCAAGTTAATTCCAGGTCCATCGTTGGTGGAGTTCAGAGTGCTCTTAGATTGCAGGTGAACTATACATCCCAGTACCTACAACTCCTATAAATCATGGTGAAATCTCCCCAAACCTCTCCAGTTGCTGATCAATTCCTCTGTTGTGTGTCATAGAAAAGAATAGGAAAGAGTTAAGGGAGAGTCAGTGGGCGTGGTCATGCTAATTCCACACTAATGGAGAGAGTAAGAAATCCTGGGATGTCTGTGGTGGAGGAAACACATATAATCTAAGACGAAATTGTCCCCATATGAATACCTTCCCTTGGGTGGTGGGCAGTGTGGTGTTTATGGAGGACATTGACAGGGCTCTTGGACATGTTCATGGCGCTCACTATAACCTGCGATGCCATTAGAAGGATGCCGTTGGCGTCTCCTGCGTAGTGGGAGCTATAGCTGTTTGTGGAGGTGGGAGCCTGTCTGTGTAAGTAAACCCCCCCAACCACACACACACATGCATATTTTCACTTTTATTATGTGTATAGAGTGTGGGATCCAGAGACATTTTTGTTTCAGAAGAGGCCTTACAACCATGTCTTTTGGGCATATTGGGACCCTGCCTTGTAAAGTGGCATTAAGCAAGATTTTCCCCTTGTCCTTCAAAGAATATCTCCCCTCCCTTTGCTGCCATATTTCTACTGTGTTTTGACTATGCAAGCAGTGTTTCGACTGGAGTTAACTCCTCGCCCACTCTCTTCACAACTTGGTAGAATTCTTGCATTGTATAGGTTTAGCACTTGATGTGGGTGCAAAAAACAGCTGTGTTATGAAGGGGGCTGTATCATGTTACGTCCTACCTCTGCTCAGAACACCAGTTTACAGCAGGCATGGACAAACTTAGGCCCTCCAGGTGTTTTGGACTTCAAATCCCACAATTCCCAACAGCCTCAGGCTCCTTCCTTTCCTCCTCAGCCACTAGGAATTGTGGTAGTTAACGTCCAAAACACCTGGAGGGCCCAAGCTTGCCCAGACCTGATTTAAGGAATCCTGTCTCACCCAAAGATGGCCCAGTGCACCAGCAGTTTGACCTGATATGGTCCTGACCTCTCTGACTTTCAACTGAGAATATAAGTGGCTTCTGCTCTAGCATATGTTTCGTCACTTATTTCCTCCTGTCATCATTTCCACCCTTGCTATAAAAATCTATTTAAAATGAATCATAGTACAAAATAAACAGTACAGTCACTGTCAAAATGGTTACAAGGAGGGAATAGTTGGTAGTTAACTTTTATAAGGGACAGCTGCCAGAAATATTAAAAATTAAGTAGGTACTTTTCATTACAAAATTGTGTGTTAAGCACTTTTTTTTGTCGTGTCAGGAGCGACTTGAGAAACTGCAAGTTGCTTCTGGTGTGAGAGAATTGGCAGTCTACAAGGACGTTGCCCAGGGGATGCCCGGATGATTTGATGTTTTTATCATCCTTGTGGGAGGCTTCTCTCATGTCCCCGTATGAGAAGCTGGAGCTGATAGAGGGAGCTCATCTGCCTCTCCCTGGATTTTAACCTGTGACCTGTCAGTCTTCAGTCCTGCCGGCACAGGGGTTTAACCCACTGCACCACCGGGGGCTCCGTGTCAAGCATTGAAAGGGTTAAATGGATGCAATGACTCAGCAAATGCTGCAGTTCAATACAAGTAGGTGTATCTATAGCTTAGTACGCCTCAGTGTTAGTTGCCTTCAGTCTGAGAGAGGCCTCAGTATGAGAAGGCTCCAGTGTGAGCCTCAGTGAGAGAAAGGCCTCAGTCTGAGAGAGGCCTCAGTATGAGAAGGCTCCAGAATTAGAGAGCCTTAGTGAGAAAATGGCCTCAGTCTGAGGAGGCTCCAGTGTTAGAGAGCCTCTGTGAGAGAAAAGCCTCAGTATGAGAAGGCTCCGGAGTTAGAGAGCCTCAGTCTGAGAGAGGCCTCAGTATGAGAAAGCTCAAGTGTTAGAGAGGCCTCAGTCTGAGAGAGGCCTCAATATGAGGTAAACCTTTGTCTTTTGTCATGTGAGTCAAGACTAAAAGCTAGATACAGGAAAAACATATTCATCTGTCAGTTCAGGTGTGGTTTCCACCTTCGGGTCATCAGACATCAGAAACATCTTGAAAGCCCACAGCAGCAACAGGCTTATTTGCGCTCGTATGTGTATATACAACACTAGCAGCACAAACTTAGTTGCTGAAGGGATTTATTTGCTTCTTACAAAATATTTGCAATAGCTTAACAACACTTTAAATAACTTTAAATAAGCAGTTTGGGATGAGTCTCCCATCTACAGAACAGAACAAACAATCCCCACTTTACACTGAACATAAGGCAGAGAAGTTTGCAGATAGCAGCAATTGAATTAAAGCTGCGGATACCATTGATTTGGGGGGGGGGGGGGGGGGAGTTCAAGTCTCATTGTTTTCCTAACTAGTAAATTAACAATCATGCATCACTATAGGCATAGCCTCGTTGGGAGTTCAGAATAGCAAATCACCCTTTGAAATGCTGAATAACTGGTTTTCGCCTTCTAATTTTTTTTAGCTCCATTATGAGCTGTATTGGAGACTTCTCAGAGCTGCTCACTAAAGCTGCTGAAGATCGAGCAATTGTTCATCAACGAGGTTCTCAAACTACACCCCCACGTTCTGCAGCCAAGACATAGTATATATTAAAACCTATCTGTTCCCTTTTTTAAACAGCTTCTCAAGGCTTTATATGAAACATTGCCCAGCTTCAATTAAATACAATTTTTGAACAATTAAAAATGACCCAAAGGTACTTTCAATCAAGTGTCCCATTAGCAGCAAAACTAGAACTGTGTGCAGGGTCCACCGTCAGGAGTGGGTTATCTCTGGCCCCGAGTGCTTCTGGATTGCAGCTCCCATCACATTGGTCATGGCTGGTGGAAACTATGGTCCAACATCATCTAATGAGCCATAGCTTGCCCCACTCCTGCTTTCAGCCAAAGCACTCCTATCCACCCCTCCAATACCTACACACCAGAATTCATTTACATACAGAACAATTGCACCTCGTAGGCGCTTACACACACAACCTTGCTACAACAAGGGCAATTCAAGTGCACAGGAGGGATATACTGGTTTAAGCTACGTCTGACTAAGGCTGCAATAGTGTTTTCTCAGGTTGTGCTCACACATCATTACTTAGGAAACAATACTGATACGGGCTAAATTAGCTGTTTGAAAGATGATTCTCATCTAATTCGTTGTTAGTTTGTGGTGAAATTGGAGAATGTATATAATACTCTTTGCCTTTTTTTACTTTACTGGACTTTATATACAACTATCAGATTTTTAGTTCCAATCTTACTCAGGTTCAGGGAGTAATGTAAGATTTTGGAGGGCTTTTCACTGGGACTTACTTCACATTGATACACCTGGAGAAAGCAGTGGCCTCTCTTCACAGGAAGCATTGTTGTGGATGCTTTCATTGAAATTAAAAGAGCATCCAACATCCCAATGAGGCCTAGAGACAATTTGCTCACCTTCTAAAGTAATTCTGAATGTATGGTACTGGGAAACGTTCAATAGAGATATAAGTCTAAAGATGAACATTGATCAACAGGCCGTTCCTTACTCTTAATTCCTTATGAATATATATTTTTTCCTCTTAAGAGAGAAAAGATTGGATTTGTGGAAGACACCACGTCTGCCTGTTTAGGGAAATCAAACAATGGATCTGTCCAGAATGGTTTACTCTTCTAAAATTGTATTTCTTATGAAATCGCATAATATTCAGTGCCAATGTTATATCTGAGATAAAAGAATAGTGTTAATGTTGGAAATAACTTAGTTCATATCATGCTTAGTATCTGAATTGCCATTAAATAGGAGTTTCTATTTTTCAACACGTGACCACAGACAATCTAAACCAGGATTTCAAGAGTGATGGCTCTATACGCTCTAAACTATTGGTTGGCTCTCATATCTCCTGTGTACTGACCATTGCAGTTATTTGAAACAACTCACCACGTTTTCTAAGGAATCAGTGCCAGTAACTGACCCTGAGCAATTTGGGTTTCAATATAGTGGAATCAAGTGTTCCAATGGACACAACTCTCCCCCAGTGGACTCAAGCCATTCTAACAACAACAACAAAATATCTTACATACACCCTGGAAAAATACATACATGCAACCTCGTGTTTCATATGAAACATTAAAGGGCAATTTCAGGAACGGTTGTTTCCTAATGTAATATTAACGTGTACATTCAGAGAGAGAGACAGAGAGATGACGGAAGGAAAGAAGAAGGGAAAGGATGGAAGAAAGGAAAGGAAAGAAGGAAAAGGAAAAAAGGAAGGGGAAAAAGGAAGGAAGGGAAAGTAAATGAAGAAAGGAAAGAAGAAATGAAGGGAAAGGAAGAAAGGAATGGAAGGAAGAGAAAGGAAAGGAAGGGAAAGGGGAAAAAGGAAGGAAGGGAAAGGAAAGGAAGAAAAGGAAAAGAAGGGGAAGGAATGAAGGGAAAGGAAAGGAAGGAAAAAGAAGAAAAAAGAGGAAAGGAAAGAAGAAAGGAAGGAAAGAAAAAGAAGGATGGGAAAGGAAAGGAAAGGGAGGAAGGAAGGAAGACAGAAAGAGTAGAAGGGAGGGAAGGGTTAAGGCTGAGAAGGGAAAGATTTATATTTTGCCCGGTGTTCATCTATTTCCTGTTTAGTTTTCTTGATACAGCTGAAGATTTCTTTAAAGAGCAGTTTGTATTCAGGTGGACTACTCGAAGATGAGCCAGTTGTGGGCTCAGGCGTTCTAGTGCATGTGTCCAATACGACATTTCCCACACTTACATCTTTGGAATACTGTTTTGAGGTCTGCACTGCCTTATGTTTCAAAGACTCTTCATCTATTTGACACTTCTTCAGCAGTTCTTCATACTTGACTTTCAGGGCATTGTACTGTGCGTCCACCTCATTGAGCAGAGAGATGCCCCTTTGCTTCACGGCTTCTGCCCGCCGAATACAGGTCTCTTCGTGGCCTTTGAGGAGGTCCCCACCCGCGCCACTGGCCAGGAGGGTCTCGCTGCTGCTCCTCTTGAGAGCCCGTTTGTCCGGTTCCGGAAGAGTTAAAGGCAGCCCCTCGGAAGGGCTCGGGCTCAGCTCTCTTTCTAAAGAGTCTTTAAAGGAAATGAAAAAGGACTCTGGAACGAGCTTTTCCACCCCGTTCACAAAGGTGTTTTCGGACTGAAAGATCTGCTTCATTTCTGCCACTTCGACCTCCAGCTCTTCGGCTCTGGCACGGTACAGGTCAACATCCATCAGCCTCTGCTCGAGATCACAATTCTCCTTGAACATGAGGCTGTACTCTTCCTCTATGGTCATCCGCTTCTCTTTTTCCAAATTCAGCTGAGCTTGCAAGAGCGTAACGGCCTTTTTCAGGTTCTGGTTCTCTTCCTCCAGAGGACTCGGCTGGCTGTCCATCGAAGTAATTTTTTCCGCGAATATATGATCGTAAACGAAATACCTGGGTACATATCAAAAGAGCCAAGAAAATACATTAATCCATCTTTTCCTCAATCAATATAGTTCATTATAAAATTGATACTCTCTACAGGCTAGCTGGCATTCCCCCCACCCCACAATGTGTATTGGATTATGCAAGGAATCAGTTAATGTGTGTATGTCAACTGTAAGATAAAATGCATGAAGCTGATTGATTGGACAATGCCGGGGAATATGGCTAAACCTGGGACTTTTGGATACTGTTACGTTTTTGTTCAGGTTTGAGCTGTGCAAGTATTTCGAGAGAAGCAGAGAGAGACAGAGTTTGGAGTGTACTAGGAGAAAAGAAAGGGACCTGAGGTTGTTAGGAATGATGGGAGTTGGAATCCAAAACACCTGGAAAGGTGGCCCAAGTTTGTCCAGGCCTGATCTACCAGAAAAACTACAGGTGACCCAATGAGGGACAGCTTCAACATTGTGACTTCATCCTCTTTACCCACTACACAAACTTAACATATTATAATGTCTACATATGCTTCTTCCCTTTTCCTAATTCAGTCATACCAGGAAGGGACATTTCAGCTATTTTTCCCCTCTAGAAAACAACTAATTTTAGCATAAGCTTGTGCCTTACTTGCGAAGGTCGTACAGTTCCTTTAGACACGGGAAACTGTGAACCGATCTTGGCTGCTCCGGCCTTTCCCGGCTCACGAGACCTTGCCCAGGATTCTTCATATCTTCCACTTGCCTCTGGAGGTCATCGATGTGTGTTTGAAGGCTTTCAATTGTCTCAGTTAGGCTGAAAAAAAGAAAATATGAGTGTGGTGGAGGCTCCTTCTTTGGAGGCTGGATATCCATCTGTCGGGGGTTCTTTGAATGTGATTTTCCTGCTTCGTGGTGTCGGGAATATGCAAGGAATCAGTGTGTGTGTCTGTGTCTGTGTCTGTGTGTGTGTAAACTGCAAAATTAGATGTATGAAGCAATTCCTGGAGAGCAAGCTGAGCCTGGGACTTTTGTTTACTGTTACATTTTTGTTCAGGCTTGAGCTATGCAGATATTTAGAGAGAGAGAGAAAGAAGCAGAGAGAGACAGAGTTTGGAGTGTGCTCTCACTTCATGAACTGCTGAAAGAGTTTATCCACATGGGACAAAGAAAGACCATTTAAAATATCTCAAAAAAGGACATTATATGCATTGATGCAACTGATCACATTGTACATATATTGTTCTGAGCTACGAAGAGTAAAAGGCTTGTTCTTTACTGTTTGTCTGCATGGCATATTTTCTTTTTCTGGCAAGGAAGCGGGTGGGCTGATCAAACGTGAACTACACATAGTTTATTTCACATTACGCCACACTTGGCAGGGAGTTGGACTGGGTGGCCCATGAAGTCTCTTCCAACTCTACGATTCCATGAAATGCTTGTTTCAGGTTCTTGATTTTGGTATCTATCTAATCAGGGATCCCAGGATCTTACTCCTCCTGCAAAATGAGACTGGGAGACCCTTCCTCTTGACTTCAGGAAAGGGATCCCAGTCTTCCCATACTGCAGCATTTTGAAGACCTTGCATTCAGATAAACATGGGATCTTGAAGTTTTGTTCAACATGGGGGAATAAATGGAACAAGGCCCAAAATAACAGAGGGAGAGATGGGCCAGGCTTTAGCAGAGCAGGTTAACCACCAGCTGCAGTAAATCTTGCCCATCAAAAGGTTGACAGTTCGAAGTCTGGATCAAGGTGAGCTCCTGGCCTTTAGCCCAGCTTCTGCCTATCCAGCAGTTTCGAAAACAGCAATCTGAGTAGATAAACAGGTACCGCTTAAGCAGGGAGGTATTTAAGGCGCCTATAATGAAATTTCAGAAAATGCCAGTGATTCAATCAAGGAGGAAGTTTACAAACAAAGCTCTTTGGTAGGAGAGACAGAGTGACAGCACCCCACATGGCCAGAACCGAGGACAAGCCCCCAAGACGCCGAAGATGGGGAAAAGCCTATATATACTTCTATCTATGTACAGTTGTCTGTCTTGTCAGTGTATAACGGCTCTGAATGTTTGCCGTATATGTGTTCTATGATCCGCCCAGAGTACCCTTCAGGGTGAAAAGGGTGAAATATAAATACTATAAATAAATAAAAATAAATATTCTACATAGTTTTCCTTCTGATTGTATATAGATGCAGTGGATGCTGATAAATGACAGAAAACAAAGTGCTGCAGTAAAATATTACCTTATTATCTTTTGCTGTGCGCCTCTACTATCGGCAACCAGTTTTTGATTAGCGTCTTCTAGTTCCCTGGCAGTAACATCAAGCTGCTCATAAACTTTGGCATGTTGGTCATTCATCTGACGCAGAAGTTCCACCTGTTTTGTAAGATACTGAAAAATAATTTATGATTAGCACTCAACCAGCAGTTCAAAGGGTCAGTTTTTCGGCTGCTTTCATTGCACTGCTCAATAATGGCAAAGTAATCTCTCAGACTTCTATAAGTCTGCATAAAAACAAATGTTGAATGTTCCTATTTTAGCTCTAAAAGCATACTGTTTACACATTAAAAGCAAATGCAAAGGAGAACAGAACCAGGGTTCAAAGGAGCTGAAATGGCACAATAGGTTAAACCAGGCATGGGCAACTTCAGCCCTCTGGGTGTTTTGGACTTCAACTCCCACAATTCCTAACAGCTGGTAGGCTGTTAGGAATTGTGGGAGTTGGGAGTCCAAAACATCCAGAGGGTCGAAGTTTGCCCATGCCTGAGTTAAACCCTTGTGCCCCTAAACTGCTGACCTGAAGGTTGGCAGTTCGAATCCACGAGACAGGGGTGAGCTCCTGTCTGTAAGATCCAGCTCCTGCCAATCTAGCAGTTCAAAAACACATAAATGTGAGTAGATAAATATGTACCAATTTGGTAGGAAAAGGCAAAGAGACGCTCCAAGCAATCATGCCGACTACACAACCAAGAGGTGACAACACAGGCTCCTGAGCTTGAAAATGGAGAAAAAAAGCATCTCCCCAGAACCAGAGATGAACACTGCCTCCAGAAGCCGGAAATGAAAGGAGAAGCCTCTGCCTTTGTTTGTTTTTGTCTGTCTCATTGTATGTGATTGTAAAGGCATTGAATATTTGCATATGTATGTAAATGCTATAATCCGCTCTGAGTCCCCTAGAGGAGAAGGGTGCAATGTAAATAAAGTGCATTATTATTATTATTATTATTATTATTATTATTTGAAACACAACAAGATGAGTCCACAGCAGACACACGTCGGACACTTCCCAAGTGTCTAGGACTGTGTGATGTATTGGCAAATAATGCATGCAGATCCCAGTAAGGTGGCCTTCTGCAGCTGGCAGATGTTAATTTTGTCAGCACAGATTGTGTTTAAGTGCAGGCCGAGGTCTTTAGGCACTGCACCCAGTGTGCCGATAACCACTGGGAACACTGGGACTGGCTTATGCAGTTCGATCTTTTATTATTATTATTATTATTATTATTATTATTATTGTATTTCTACATGGCCAAGAAGGCACCAGACTATATCTTCCCAAGCATGATCTCCTTCCACATCTCCTCTGTGTTGCATTGAGAACCACACTGTAAATAAAAAAATTGAGAGATTCAATCTAAAAGATGCCTTTTGGATGTGCCTGAGATAATGCTGAGCAAGCATTTATTTCCACAAGAAACATGGGCACTTCACATTGTAGAACAGCGTTTCTCAACCTGGGGGTCGGGACCCCTTGGAGGGGTCGCAAGGGGGTTTCAGAGGGGTCGCCAAAGACCACCAGCAAACTTATTTCTGATGGTCTTAGGAAGCCCTTTGGCAGAGAAGGCTGAAGATTTCTCCCTCTGTCCTTTCTCTTCCTTTTTGGAAACAGATGGCAAATCCTCCCACCAAAAGCCCTCCTCCGCTGGGATTGGCCAGCCTCTCAGCCAAGGGGGGGGGGGGGAATGTTTCTGAGACCAAGTGGGGAGGGGAGAACAGGTGTGCTCAGTGCATGGCAGCGTGATGTGCCCGTATGGGAGAGGGAGAGCATGCAAGGTGGGAGCGAGGCTCATGTAAACAAGTCCCTTCATAGCATAGAGGTTCTGTGTGGGAAATTTGGCCCAATTCTATTGTTGGTGGGATTCAGAATGCTCTTTGATTGTAGGTGAACTATACGTCCCAGCAACAACTCTCAAATATCAAGGTCTATTTTCCCCATTGTTCACGTGTGCACATTTTGAGTATTTGTGCCAAGTTTGGTCCAGATCTATAATTGTTTGAGTCCACAGTGCTCTCTGGATGTAGGTGAATTACAACTCCCAAACTCAACGTCAACGCCCACCAAACCCTTCCAGTATTTTCTGTCAGTCATGGGAGTTCTGTGTGCCAAGTTTGGTTCAATTCCATCATTGGTGGAGTTCAGAATGCTCCTTGATTGTAGATGAACTATAAATCACAGGAACTACAACTCCCAAATGGCAAAATCAATCCCCCCTCAACCCCACCAGTATTCAAATGTGGGTGTATCAGGTTTTGTGCCAAATTTGATCCAGTGAATGATAATACATCCTGCATATCGGATATTTACATTACGGCTCATAACAGTGGCAAAATTACAGTTATGAAGTAGCCATGAAAATAATGTTATGGTTGGGGGTCACCGCAACACGAGAAATTGTATTAAGGGGTCATGGCATTAGGAAGATTGAGAAACACTGTTGTAGAAACAATGCATATGAAGTAAGAAGGCACCCTATGGCTGATCTGTACGTGCTGATGAAATATTCCTCCAAGGGGAATTACTGCAAGGGGAGAGACAGGTTATTTAATCTCAGCCAGGGTGTTCCTGTTTTGCTTAAATCTGTATGAAATGTAATCTTCTTTATTCAAGAAACACAACAGGTTGTTTATAGTTGTGAAAACTGCTTTCGGAAAGCCTTGGATAAGAGGTCTCCTGTATAAAGAGCACTAAACCATTAGCTTTAAGCGGCTTTGCAAGAGGCATCTTAGTGTCAAACCTTGGATTTCTATTTCCACTTCACACTACTTAATCTCACGCTCCAAGGAGGGGAGGAAGAAAGACGCTCCAACTCCCCGAGTCTCTCCATTGCAGGGTGAAACAGGTCGATTTAGAATATTTCCAGAGGATCAGGTTGCACAAACCCAGGTACAATCTCCGAACGCCCAGCTCTGGTTTTGGCAGAACGGTTCAATCTGCAAATCTTTTTAGATCACTAAGAGGTTTCGGAGTCCCAACTCCTGTAAGTAGCCTATTGATTATGTAATCAAATCTTCTGCACTTGGCTGTTCACTTCATTAAAAAAAGATTGGTAGGCTTACATTTTTTAGAAGCATAAATCGGGATTACCACTTGATCTAGAGCAATTGCTCACAACCTTCACCCTATGCACATCAATTAGGCACTGTTTACCTGTTGCCATTTATAGCCAGACTATGCACAACACGGAGATTAGTCAAGGGCAGCATTAGCCAGAACATGAGTGTCACCTGAAGCAAGTTAGTATTTTCTACTATGTTGAATGCAAGTAGAACACATCATTATAACAAAGTATTTCCTAGTAGTAGTAGTAGTAGTAGTAATCTTATTATTATTATTATAAGAAGATGATGATGATGATGATTATTATTATTATAAACTTTATTTCTACCCCGCCACCATCTCCCCGATGGGGACTCGGTGTGGCTTACATGGGGCCAAGCCCAGACAACATAATACAGCAATAAAATCAAAGCATATACATCAGACAACAACAACATTCTCCAAATGACATTATAATAATAATAAAATAATAATAGTAGTAGTAATAATAAAATAAAATAGAATAAAATACCAATAGATACAATCACGATAAAGATGACAATGGGCGGGCCACATATTCCAAATGAAAACAATTAACAGACTATGATGAGATAAAATAGGAGCAGGGAGTTTAAATGGAACTCATAAAACACACAGAGTTGTGGGGCAGAACATCCTATTTGGTAGTAGAAAGGAACTTATGCAAACATATATTACCAGAAAGAACCCAGACTGAGGAGTTCGAATTAAGAAGCTCCAGAATGCAGTAAAGGAGGAGTAGAACTAGTACAACATAGATCAGGCATGGGCAAACATGAGCCCTCCAGGTGTTTTGGACTTCAACTCCCACCATTCCTAACAGCAGCCTTCACCCTGGAGCTTCCTTTCACACTGAGGCATTCTCATACTGATGCCTGCTAACACTGAGGACTGCCTCACACTGAGATGTTCTCCCACTGAGGCAAACTAACACTGGGGCCTACTAACATAATGAAGCTGGTAGGCTGTTAGGAATTGTGGGAGTTGAAGTCTAAAACACCTGGAAGGCCTGACATAGATTGATTTGAATGCTGAGCACATGGATGAGAGTGAGGGGCTGAGACATAGGTGGTCTGGAATTTTATTCCATACTTACTGCAATCTTGCTTCGTAGGCACAAAAATCTTACTCCAATAATATTTTAAATGGGAGTACAAAACTATCACCAGCAATTCAGTATATCTTCTTTTCAGCAGAGAGATATGTCAGAAATATTAAAAATTAACTAGGCATTTTTAATTACAAAAATGTGAATCAAGCACTGAAAGGATTAAATAGGTGCAGTGATAAGATGTTCTTTTAGCTTAGTAGCCCTCTGTGGGAGAAGGGCCTCAGTGTGTTAGGAGGCCTCAGTATGTTAGTAGGCCTCAGTGTTAGTTACATTGTGTTGTTCTCTCACCCAGTGTTTTTAAACTTTTAATCCTTGCAACTGGCCCTGCCCAATATGATTAATTCTCTGTGTTCAAATATTGTGATTTTATATTGTCTGATGTGTTTATTTATAATGTTTCTTGTATTTTATATTTTACTGTTGTATTCTTATGCTGTACATTTGCATTGTTATACTGCTGGGCTTGGCCTCATGTAAGCCGCCCCGAGTCCCCTTGGGGATATGGTGGTGGATAAATAAAGTTTTATTATTATTATTATTATTATTATTATTATTATTAAAACAACATTATCAGAATTGAAAATCTCCATGTTAAAACAACAACATGGGATAGTGAGATATCATCAATATCAACTTTAAGAGTAGTGCTTTTTAAACACTGATATAGAAATTTCAAATGTTCGGAATATTATCCCTGTGTTAGGTTGCAATTTTAAGAACAATTTTATTAGGAGTAACCCTAGACTGCAGATGTGAGAGAAGATGACAGCGACTCTAATAAGGACATTGAGTGATATTATGGCAGACCATATAACTGATCGCAGACATTGCTCTGCATGAGAAAAACAAACAGAATGCTACAGCCACTTATGTGACAATGTGGAGTTGTTACCTCTATTTCCTGCAACTGCTCTTGATTGGTCGAATACATCTGCTGCAGAGATGTTTCCAGCTCAGTGTTCCGGTCCAACAGTGTCTTTCCAAGTTCAGCAGCAAGATGGAGATCTGAAATGAGTAGTGATTTTTTTAGCAGATTTTACTCAATGCCAAGGTTACCATATTACAGTAGAGTCTCGCTTATCCGACATAAACAGGCTAGCAGAATGTCGGATAGACGAAAATGTCGAATAATACGGTATCTACTACCGTCCGACGCGGCACTAGACACCTAAAATACTAACAGCAGGGACTCAAAGAGTTAAGGCAAGGCAATGCCTCAGGTCTAGAGAGTTCCAGCAGGAAGTGCCTGGATATGGAAGAGGAGCATGGAAATCACAGAGGGAAGGAGGAAGGATGCTTCTACTTCTGGCCCTGCCTCTTTCCCCCCTTCCTTATCTTGACTTTTTCACTTATTGGAAATTGAGAGAGAGTTTGGGAGCACTCCATTAATTGAAGGGGAAATGCTGGAGGAAAAGGAGAGTGTAGGATAAGACAGAATGTCGGATAAGCAAAGGTCGGATAAGCGAGACTCTACTGTATTTCCAACGCGCCTTTCAAAACGAAGGAGAAACAAAACTAATTACACTTCTGTAGCTTTTGAGAGAAACAAGTTAGAGTCTAGATGTTCCCTCATTTTCTTCTTGGGAGTAGGATGTACTTCCTGATGTTTGTTTACAACTGAGCCACGGAAGGGGTGATTTTGAAACTATCTATTCCAACACATGACATCAAAAGCAGGAAAAAGACTGATCCATTATATTCTCGCAGCAAAATAAGTATTTTAAAAGCTTTTTTTGCCAAACAAAATTAGTTTTTAAGGGGACATATTTGGTTCAGCTCTGGAAGACATGGTAGTCTGGTGGACCAGATTTCTTGTGTTTTTGATGCTGTTCCTTTACAAAAGTTTGGTATAGACCCAAGTGTTGGCGTCAAACCAGAAAATGCAAGCTATTTTTAAACAAACCAACTTCTGTTGATATAAAGTGTGTGTGCAAGTGCTCTTGGGCACAGAGTAGACACGTTCTGAACCTTGCATGCTCATAAGTTCATTAAACGATGGCAAAATTAAAACTTGTCGCACTATTATATCAAGCTCAAGGGCATTCCCAGCCATGAGCACAGGTATGGGCAAACTTGGGCCCTCCAGGTGTTTGGACTCCAACTCCCACCATTCCTAACACCCTCAGGCCCCTTCCTTTTCCCCCTCAGCCGCTTAAGCGGCTGAGGGGGAAAAGGAAGGGGCCTGAGGGTGTTAGGAATGGTGGGAGTTGGAGTCCAAACACCTGGAGGGCCCAAGTTTGCCCATGCCTGATTTAATATGCTAAACACATGTCTTCATGTAAACTACTATACACCTTGAAATTCTTCACAAAGGTTAAATCTGTGGTATTAAGGCCAATGTTTACTCAGCACATTGCATTTTTTTTTAGCAGATAAGTGGGAAAGTAGCTCAGTCCCTGATTGTTATAATTATTATGTCTGGATTTTGCAAGGCAACGCAGGACACAGACTGATCTGCAATATAAGACTAAGTGAGAAATCCTGACATCTTGGTGACAATAGAAAAATAAAAGTCAAAACACCCAGTTATCTCTGTCCGACACATATATATCTTAATAAGCATCTCAGCATACAGTGATAACTCATAAGATTGTTGACATCAGTGGCATGTTTCAAGGATAAGAACACAAACAATCCAGGATCTCCAAGGTCCACAACCTTTTGCAGAATAAGTTACAACTCGCCCAAGCTTTTGCTGGAAAATGTAGTCATATTACTCTCTCCCTCCTTAAGACTCTGATGGATGGACTGAAGATCCTCATGGGCTTTTGCAAGATACTGAAACCACTGAATATGAAGGGACGATGTGGATCAATTCTCAGCAGAAAAGGTTCTGGCCCAATTTACCTGTCCAAATGCATCTCCCCTTATGAACCATCTAGGACCTTAAGATCGTCTGGGGAGGCCCTGCTCTCGATCCTGCCTTCATCACAAGTACGATTGGCAGAGACGAGAGACAGGGCCTTCTCAGTGGTGGCCCCTTGGCTATGGAACGCCCTCCCTAGGGATATCAGATCGGCTCCCCCCCTTTTAACATTTTGGAGGAGTTAAGACATGGTTGTTTGAGCAAGCATTTACAAATGCAGAGTAACTGACATAGGAAATGGAATGACTAGACAATGAAACTGGACAATGTTTTAACAAGGAGTTGCTAATGATGTTGGTTTTTATTGTTTCTGTTGTGGTGTTATATTATATTTTAATGTTTCTATTGCATCTTGATATTGTGCATTGATTTGCTGCCTGTAAACTGCCTTGAGTCACCAAAAGGCTGGGAAAGGCGATATACAAATACAGTAAATACATAAATGAATAAATTAAAAAGGTGCATGCTATAGTAATGTTGCTGGGTTTGGTAAAACCGTCCATGGATTGAGGTTGTCTTACACTCCCTGCAGAATGGTCAATACCTATTGAAAAGGGGGAAATGTGCATTGGTTGCTGTGAGTTTTCCGGGCTGTATGGCCATGTTCCAGAAGCATTCTCTCCTGATGTTTCGCCCACATCTATAGCAGGCATCCACAGAGGTTGTGAGGTCTGTTGAAAAGTAGGCAAGTGAGGTGGAATGTCCAGGGTGGGAGAAAGAAGTCTTGTCTGCTTGAGGCAAGTGTGAATGTTGCAAATAGTCACCTTGATTCGCATTTAATGGCCTTGCAGTAAAATCAAGACAGTAAATAAAAAGCAACACTCAAAAAGGAGGGTAATTCCAGACAGGAATCAATCAGTGCTAGCTAACACCTCCCAACAGGCCCGTAGCCAGGATTTCGATTCCGGGGGGGGGGGGGGGGGGCTGAGTCTGAGCAAAGGGGGTCTACCCTAGCAAACCTTTTGTATCGTTACCCCAATACCCCCATGCATATGGGATATATTGAGTATGGTGATCAGATCATGATATGAATAAACATAACAGTTTAAATAATGCACCAGTAAGGCCTTCTCGCGGACCACCCCAGGATTCCCCCAGGCAGCAGGAAGCCAGGCCTTGAAGCTGCAAGGACATTAAATGCTTGAGATAAGTGTGAATGCTGCAATTGGTCACCTTGATTCACATTTAATAGCCTTGTAGTAAAATCAAGATAGTAAATAAAGAGCAACACTCAAAATGCAGGGGAATTCCAGACAAGCACCAATCAGCGCTAGTTAACACATCCCAACAAAGGATTCCTCCAGGCAGCAGCCAGCCAGGCTTTGAAGCTGCAAGGGCATTAAATGCTTGAGGCATCTATGAATGCTGCAATTGGCCACCTTGATTAGCATTGAATGGCACTGCAGCTTCGAAGCATGGCTGCTTCCTGTCTGGGGTAATACTTTGTTGGGAGGTGTTAGATGGCCCTGATTGTTTCCTGTCTGGAATTCCCCTGTTTTCTGAGTGTTCTTCTTTATTTACCATCCTGATTCTAGACATTTTTAAATACTGGTAGCCAGATTTTGTTCATTTTCATGTTTTCCTCTTTTCTGCTGAAATTGTCTACGTGCTTATGGATTTCAATGGCTTCTCTGTGTAGTCTGACATGGGGGTTGTTAGAGTGATCCAGAATTTCTGTGTTGTCAAATAATATTTTGTGTCCAGGTTGGTTCACCAGATTTTCTGCTATGACTGACTTCTCTGGTTGAAGTAGTCTACAGGCTGTTAGGAATTATGGGAGCTGAAGTCCAAAACGCCAGGAGGACAGGAGTTCGCCCTTGCCTGGTTTAGAGAATGGGTGCTCTGGCTGTAAAAATCTCTCTCTCGGATCTGCATGATCCAAAACCTTCAAATTGCTAGGAAATGAGGACAGGTTATAAGGCAAGTCCTAGATACCTTTTGAAAAAGGTGTCCCACTTTCCGTATACATAACTACTTAAAGTAGTTTAATTTACAGGCTGTAAAGACATAATCCTAATGAACAAGAAGTATTATATATCACCTCTAGTGGGAAATAAATGTTATGTTAATAGGTACAAATCTGAACAGGTGGAGCTACTGTTCAACATCCAAAGGTGAACAAGTACAAGGCTTTCCTGATAAGGTGGTGGCGCCCTGTAACCTCCAACTTACAGTGTAAGGCAAAGTCTAATTCTTGGTTCTCAAGGGTGACAAACACAGAGCTGCGCTGTATTGGATTAGCTGCATTTGCGATGATGAGAAAGAGACTCTGTGTTTCTGCCTCTAAGCCTCCATGCCCTCCTCCAGACCTCATGCACTCGATGGTTTTCTTTGCATACAGCATTCAGCAGCAGCCATGATCTTAATAGCAATGGATTGATAGGAGAGCTGTTCAGCAGGGGAACTCTCCTTGTAGCTTCAAAGTCTGGCTGCTTCCTGCCTGGAGGAATCCTTTGTTGGAAGGTGTTAGCTGGCCTTGATTGTCTCCTATCTGGAATTCCTCTTTTTTTGAAGTGTTGCTTTTTATTTACTGTCCTGATTTTTAGACTTTAAAATACTGGTAGCCAGATTTTGTTCATTCTCATGGTTTCCTCTTTTTTTGTTGCAATTGTCCACATGCTTGTGGATTTCAATGGCTTCTCTGCGTAGTCTCACATGGTGGTTTGCCCATGCCTGGTTGACACACTTTTCTATGTAGATGTATAGACAGAGGCTGGCATTCCATTCATTAGTTATTAGATCATAAACTGGATTTGTAATCTCACAGCTCTAGGGATTCAAATGTACAATGGGTTGCAGTGAGTTTTCCGGGCAGTCTGGCCGTGTACCAGAAGCATGCTCTCCTGATGTTTCACCCACTTCTATGGCAGGCATCCTCAGAGATTGTGAGGTCTGTTGGAAACTAGGCAAGTGAGCTTTATATATCTGTGGAATAATGTCCAGGGTGGGAGAATATTGCAAATAGCCACCTTGATTAGCATTGAATGGCCCTGCAGCTTCAAAGCCTGGCTGCCTGCTGCCTGGGAGAGTCCTTTGTTGGGAGGTGTTAGCTGACCCTGATCGATTCTTGTCTGGAATTCCCCTGTTTTTTGACTGTTGCTCTTTATTTACTCTCCTGATTTTACGGTTTTTTAATACTGGTAGCCAGATTTTGTTCATTTTCATGCTTTCCTCCTTTCTGTTAAATTTGTCCACATGCTTGTAGATTTCAATAGCTTTTCTGTGTAGTCTGACACGGTAGTTGTTAGAGTGGTCCAACATTTCTGTGTTGTTAAATAATATTCTGTGTCCAGGTTGGTTCATCAGGTGCTCTGCTATGGCTGACTTCTCTGGTTGAATTAGTCTGCAGTGCCTTTCGTGTTCCTTGATTCGTGTCTGAGCAATGCTGCTGCGTTTGGGGGTCCCTATGTAGACTTGTCCACAGCTGCATGGTATATGGTAGACTCCTGCAGAGATGAGAACATCCCTCTTGTCCTTGGGACAACACTCAGAAAACAGTAGAATTCCAGTCAGGAAACAATCAGGGCCAGCTAAAGCCTCCCAACAAAGTATTCCCCCAGACAGGAAGCAGCCAGGCTTTGAAGCTCCAAGGCTATTCAATGTTAATCAAGCTGGCCAATTGCAGCATTCACACTTCCCTCAAACAGACAAAAGTTCATTCTCCCACCCTGGACATTATTCAGATATATAAACCCCACTTGCCTAGTTTCCAACAGACTTCACAACCTCTGAGGATGCCTGCCATAGATGTGGGAGAAACGTCAGGAGAGAATGCTTCTGGAACATGGTCTGACAGCCTGGGAAACTCAGCAACCCAACAATCATTGATGTTTCTTCAGGGTGAGCACAATCAAGGGTGCTTATATGGTACAAGGATCACAGAGCGTCAACAACGCTAAAGACTTCATTGCACTGCAGAATGAATCAGCTTTAAATCCGATTTCTGCCTCCTGCAGAATTCTGGGGTTTGTAGTTTAGTGAGGCTTCTAAAGGCTCCTCCCTAAACCACAAACCCCAGAATTCTGCAGGAGAACAGGAACCTGATGTAAAGTGGATTAATTCTCTAGTGTGACGAGGCTAATAATGTAGTTTTGATACCACTTTGACTGCTTTGACTCAATGCTATGGAATCATGGGAGCTGTAGTTTTAAATGGGAGTAGAAAACTACCACCAGCAATTTAGTATATCTTCTTTTCAGCAGATAAATATGTCAGAAATATTAAATATTAACTAGGTATTTTTAATTGCAAAAATGTGAGTCAAGCACTGAAAGGGTTAAATCGATGCATTGTCTCAGCAAAAGCTGCAGTTCAATATAAGCAGGTGTGCCTGTAGCTTAGTAGCCCTCTGGGATTAGGGCCTCAGTGTGTTAGAGTAGGCCTCAGTGTTAGTTTACCTCAGCATGAGAAGGCTTCAGTGTGAGGTAGTTGTCAGTGTTAGCAGGCCTCAGTGTGAGAATGCCTCAGTGTGAGAGGAAGCTCCAGTGTGAAGGCTGCTGTGTGTAAAAAGCTACTGTGTTTTAATAATTTTATTGAAGTATTTTTTTGTGAATGAGAAAGATAATACCAGATATTAGCTGGGGACGAATGCATTGAGGAGGGGAGAAAGGAAAGATGGATATATAGGACTGGGGCAAAAAAAAAAAAACCTACTGTGTGAAGATCCTATGTAACATTGGTGTGAGAAGAGGCTCTACGAGACTCTATCACTGTTAGTTTGCCTCAGTGTGAGGTGGTCATCAATGTTAGCAGGCCTCAGTATGAGAACGCCTCAGTGTGAGAGGAAGTTCCAGTGTGAAGGCTGCTGTGTGTAAAAAGCTACTGTGCTTAAGCGGCTGAGGGGGGAAAGGAAAGGGCCTGAGGCTGTTAGGGATGGTGGGAGTTGGAGTCCAAAACACCTGCAAGGCCCAAGCTGGCCCTTGCATGACCTATCTCAGCCTACTAATTTGCATATGGTTTCTGACTGGCCAGGCTCAACATTCTTAAGTGGCTGAGGGGGAAAGGGAAAGGACCTGAGGTTGTTAGGAATTGTGGGAGTTGGAGTCCAAAATACCTGCAGGGCCCAAGTTGGCCCTTGCATGAGCTAGCTCGACCTACTAATTCGCATATGGTTTCTGATTGGCCAGCCTCAACATTCTTAAGTGGCTGAGGGGGAAAGGGTAAGGACCTGAGGCTGTTAGGAATTGTGGGAGTTGGAGTCCAAAACACCTGCAGGGCCCAAGTTGGCCCTTGCATGAGTTATCTCGACCTACTAATTCGCATATGGTTTCTGATTGGCCAGCCTCAACATTCTTAAGTGACTGAGGGGGAAAGGGCCTGAAGCTGTTAGGAATTGTGGGAGTTGGAGTCCAAAACATCTGCAGGGCCCAAGTTGGCCCTTGCATGAGCTATCTCGACCCACTACTTTGCATATGGTTTCTGATTGGCCAGCCTCAACATTCTTAAGTGGCTGAGGGGGGGGGGGGAGGAAAGGGCCTAACGCTGCTAGGAATTGTGGGAGTTGAAGTCCAAAACACCTGGAGGGTTGAAGTTTGCCCATGCCTACTGTAGCCCTTCAAATGTGCTTTCAAATTATGCCAGGAGCCACCTTGTGAGGTATAAATAGCTGCTAAGTGTTTAAATGACTATCGGAAGTAGAGCACTTCCCCAACGCATTAGTTGATAATTTCCCTAGAGCGGACTTTGGGATAGGAAAATCCAAGCAAAGAGGCAGAGTCAAGGACTAATTATAGAAATAGGAACGTGAAGGGGCGAAGAAGAGAAAGGCCTGGGGAGACACTCAAAAGACGAAAAAGAGAAGCTCAAAATGAGCCTAGCAAGTGGGAGGAATGATAGGATGAGGAGATGTATTTAAGGCACAGGTGTATGGGGTAATGAAGAGAACTAAATGAGGAAGAGGTTTGTATTGATTATAAACAAAGGCTTAAAGTGGAAGTGTGAGCATGAGGGCATTTAAAAAAAGGTTTGTAGCCATCAGTTAAGTTGAAGCGGGGAGAGCTTAGATATATTGTCAAAGGCTTTCGTGGCTGGAATCGCTGGGTTGTTGTGAGTTTTCCATGTTCCAGAAGCATTCTCTCCTGACGTTTTGCCTGCATCTATGGCAGCCATCCTCAGATCTCACAAGCAGCCAGGCCTTGAAACTGCAAGGCCATTCAATGCTAATCAAGGTGGCCAATTGCAACATTCACACTTGCATCAAACAGACATTCCACAGATATACACTTTCCTAGTTTCCAACAGACCTCACAACCTCTGAGGATGCCTGCCATAGTTGCAGGTGAAATGTCAGGAGAGAATGCTTCTGGAACGTGGTCATGCAGCCCGGAAAACTCACAACAACCCAGCTGACATACAGCTTATGTGTAGGACATATGGGCAAGATACACATTTAATAAAAGACTGGGAAGATGGAGAAGGACAACCAGATGCAGGGATACGTTGATATATTTATATTCCTCTGATATATTTATTGTTATCCTGCTTTTAAGACAGAGACTTCTGTGTGAAAGGTCGGAAGGTCTGTTGTGTGTGGAAAGAGAAGGGCGGGTGGAAACATCCCCTTGAGGAGAAGGCAAAGGGCAAAAAGAGGAAGGGAAGCGAGGAAAAGAGGAAGAAAAATAACTGATGGAAGAAAAGAATAGAAAGGAAGGAAGGAAGGAAAAGAAAGAAAGGAAATGAGGAAAGGAAAGAATGGAGGGAAGAAAAGAAAGAAGGGAAACGAGGGAAGGAAGGAAAGGAAAGAGGTAAGGAAAGGAAATAAGGAGACACAGAAGTAATGGGGAAAGGAAAGAAAGGTAATGAGGAAAGGTAAGGAAGAAAAGAAAGGATTGAAGGAAGGAAGAAAAGAAAGAAAGGAAATGAGGAAAGGAAGGCAGGAAAGGAAAGCAGTAATGGGGAGAGTAAAGAACAGGGAGGGAGGAAGGAAAGAAGGAAGGAAAGAAGGTAAAGAAAGGAAATGAGGCAAGGAAAGAAGTAATGTGGAGAGGAAAGAAAGGTAATGAGGAAAGAAAGGAAAAAGGAAAGGAGATAAGGAAAGGAAAGAGGATAGGAAATAAGTAATGAGAAGAAAGAAAGGAATGGAAAGGAAGGGAAATTACAAAAGGAAAGGAAGGGAAGAAAGGAAGGAAATGAGGAAAGGAAGGGAAGGAGTAATGGGGAGAGGAAAGAACAGTAAGGAGGGAAAGTATGGAAGGAAAAGAGGTAAGGAAAGGATATGAGGAAAGGAAGGAAGGAAAGAAGGTAATGAAAGGAAAGGAGGAAGGGAAATGAAGAAAGGAAAGAAGTAATGGGGAGAGGAAAGAAAGATAATGAGGAAAGATAAGGAAGAAAGGAAGAAAGAAAGGGAAGGAACGAAGGAAGGAAAGAAGTAATGGGGAAAGGAAAGAAGAATAGAAAACAGTGAAATGAAATGTGGAAAGGAAGGAAGAAAAGAAAGGAAGGAAAAGAGGCAAAGAAAGGAAATGAGAGAAAGAAATAAGGGGGAGAGGAAAGAAAGGTAATGAGGAAAGGTAAGGAAGGAAGGTAAGATGAAAGAAAGGAAGGAAGAAAAGAAAGGAGGTAAGGAAAGAAGTAATGAGGAGAGGAAAGAATGGTAAGGAGGAAAAGTAAGGAATGAAAGGGGTAAGGAAAGGAAGGAAGGAAAGAAGAAAGGAAAGAAGTAATGGTGAAAAGAAGGAAATGTAAGGAAGAAAGGAAAGAAGGGGAGGGAGGGAGGGAGGGATGAGGAAAGGAAGTAATGAGGAGAGGAAAGAAAGATAATGAGGAAAGATAAGGGAGGAGGGAAAGAAAGAAAAGAGATAAGGAAAGAGGAAAAGAAAGTAGTAATGGGGAGAGGAAAGGAAGGTATGGAGGAAAGGTAAGGAAGGAAAGGAAATGAGGAAAAGAAAGGCAAGGAACTAAGGAAGGAAAGGAAAGTAGTAATGAGGAAAGGAAAAAAAGAATAAATTTATGAAGAAAAGAAGGAAGGAAGGAAAGAGGGCAAAGAAAGGAAATGAGAGAAAGAAGTAACGGGGGGAGGAAAGAAAGGTAATGAGGAAAGGTAAAGAAATAAGGTAAGAGAGAAAGAAAGAAGGGAAGGAAGGAAGGTAAGAAAGGAGGTAAGGAAAGAGGAAAGGAAAGAAGTAATGAGGAGAGGAAAGAATGGTAAGAAGGAAAAGTAAGGAATGAAAGGGGTAAGGAAAGGAAAGAAGTAATGGTGAAAGGAAGGAAATGTAAGGAAGAAAGGAAAGAAGAGGAGGGAGGGATGAGGAAAGGAAAGAAGTAATGAGGAGAGGAAAGAAAGATAACGAGGAAAGATAAGGAAGGAGGGAGGGAAGGGAGGAAAGAAAAGAGGGACGGAAAGAAGTAATGGGAAGAGGAGGAATGTGTCCAGAGGAGGGCGACTAAAATGATCAAGGGTCTGGAGAACAAGCCCTATGAGGAGCGGCTTAGGGAACTGGGCATGTTTAGCCTGAAGAAGAGAAGGCTGAGAGGGGATATGATAGCCATGTATAAATATGTGAGAGGAAGCAGCAGGGAGGAGGGAGCAAGCTTGTTTTCTGCTTCCTTGGAGACTAGGACGCAGAATAATGTCTTCAAACTACAAGAGAGGAGATTCCATCTGAACATGAGGAAGAACTTCCTGACTGTGAGAGCCGTTCAGCAGTGGAACTCTCTGCGCCGGAGTGTGGTGGAGGCTCCTTCTTTGGAAGCTTTTAAACAGAGGCTGGATGGCCATCTGTCAGGGGTGATTTGAATGCAATATTCCTGCTTCTTGGCAGGGGGTTGGACTGGATGGCCCATGAGGTCTCTTCCAACTCTTTGATTCTATGATTCTATGAGAGGGAAGGAAGGAAGGAAGGAAAGGAAATGAGGAAAAGAAAGGCAAGGAACGAAGGAAGGAAAAGAAATAAAGAAAGGAAGTAATGGGGAAAGGAAAGAAGGCTAAGAAAGGAAATGAGAGAAAGAAGTAACGGGGAGAGGAAAGAAAGGTAATGAGGAAAGGTAAAGAAATAAGGTAAGAGAGAAAGAAAGGTAGGAAAGGAGGTGAGGAAAGAGGAAAGGAAAGAAGTAATGGGGAGAGGAAAGAAAGGGAAGCAGCAAGGGAAGGGAAAAAGGAAAGGAAACGAGGAGAAGGTTATGAGGAAAGGAAAGGAAGGAAAAGAAACAAAGAAAGGAAAAGAAGGGTTATGAGAAAAGGAAGAAAAGAAAGAAAAGAAAGAAGGGACGGGGTGGGAAAAAGAAAGGAACGAGGTAGAGAAGAAAGGAAAGGAGGCGCCCGAGAGAAGACAATGGGGGACGCGGCTGCAGGTGATGCCCTTCCTCCTTCCTTCCCTCCTTCCGGGCTCACCTTGCTGCAGGTCCTGCTGGTCGTACCAAGGCTCATCCTCGCGGATCTCGAACTCCTCCACCAAGCTGTCGGTCAGCATCGCGGAGAACAACACCCGCCACTGCCGCCTCCTCGCCTCTTGTTCTGCTCCGGCGAGCGAGGTTTTAAAAGCCGCCTCCGAAGTTTCCCGAGCGCTTCCGGCTTTGCCCGAAGGCCCCTCCTTTCTCCCTCCCTTTTCGTCTCCGAGCCGCAACGTGGCAAAGGCGCTCTTCAAAAAGGCGCCCCCACCTTTTCTGGATTCAGGCAGCCAATAGCAGGCCACTACTCCCGCCGTCCGGCCAATGAGGTGAGGCTTGGGAGGCGAGAGCCCGCCTCCGGTGCTTCTCAGCGTCGCTCGAGACGGAAGGAACGGTTAGTCGGTCGTGAGGGAGGGAGGGAGGGCGCGGCCGTTGCCATGGGAACCTCGCCCTCGCCAGGCCGGAGGGGCCTCCTTTGTCACTCTCCCTTGTTGCGTGTCGTGTTCTTAGAATGGTCTGAACCGCAAAGATACACGCGGAAATGGCTACTACATTGAGAGAGGGGTTCACTAGTGCAGGTCTGGGCCAACTTGGGCCCTCCAGGTGTTTTGGACTTCAACTCCCACAATTCCTAACAGCCGGTAGGCTGTTAGGAATTGTGGGAGTTGAAGTCCAAAACACCTGGAGGGCCCAAGTTGGCCCAGGCCTGCACTTAGATTGATTTTCTCCATTTAAACCTCTCAGTCCCCATTCCTAACAACCACAGGACCTTTCTTTTTTCCCCCTCAGCCGCTTAAGCCCGATGAGCTCCCACTGTTAGCCCCAGCTTCTGCCAACCTAGCAGTTCAAAAACATGCAAATGTGAGTAAATCAATAGGTACCGCCCCAGCCGGAAGGTAAAAGGCATTCCACGCAGTCATGCCAGCCACATGATCTAGGAGGCGTCTACGGACAACACCGGCTCTTCGACTTCAATTACTGGAAACCTTCCCTACTAATTTTTTTTTTAAGAATACTATTTTTACCCAGTGGCGCAGTGGGTTAAACCGTTGAGCTGCTGAACTTGCTGACTGAAAGGTCGGCGGTTTGAATCAGGGGATTCTGCCAACCTAGCAGTTCAAAAACATGCAAATGTGAGTAAATCAATAAGTACTGCTCCAGCGGGAAGGTAAAAGGCATGCTACGTAGTCGTGCTGGCCACATGATCTAGGAGGTGTCTAGGGACAACACTGGCTCTTTGGCTTAGAAATTGAGATGAGCACCACTTCCCAGAGTCGGACACAACTAGCCTTAATGTCAGGGGAAACCTTTACCTTTACTCACATGAACATAAAATATGTTAGTTATTGTATATATTTTATGTTCATATGAGTAAAGGTAAACGTTTTCCCTGACATTAAGTCTAGTTGTGTATAAAATACATACAATAATAAATGACATAGTAACCTGTGTCATTTATTATTGTATATATTTTATGTTCATGGAGCCCCTGGTGTTGTAGTGGGTAAAACCAGGAGCTGTTGAGCTTGTTGACCGAAAGATCACAGATCTGATTTCAGGAAGCGGCGTGAGCTTCCGCTGTCAGCCTCAGCTTCTGCCAACCTAGCAGTTTGAAAACATGCAAATGTGAGTAGATCAATAGGTACCGCCCCAACAGGAAGGTAATGGCTTTTCATGCAGTCATGCTGGCTACATGACCTTGGAGGTGGCTACGGACAATGCCAGCTCTTCGGCTTAGAAATAAGGAGATAGGATAGCCATTTATAAATATGTGAGAGGAAGTCACAGGGAGGAGGGAGCAAGCTTGTTTTCTGCCACCCTGGAGACTAGGACACGGAACAATGGGTTCAAACTACAAGAAAGGAGATTCCATCTGAACATGAGGATGAACTTCCTGACTAAGAGCCGTTCAGCAATGGAACTCTCTGCCCCGGAGTGTGGTGGAGGCTCCTTCTTTGGAAGCTTTTAAGCAGAGGCTGGATGGCCATCTGTCAGGGGTGATTTGAATGCAATATTCTTGCTTCTTGGCAGGGGGTTGGACTGGATAGCCCATGAGGTCTCTTCCAACTCTATGATTCTATGATGTTACTATGTGGCAGCTAAAGTGGTGTCAAACTGCATTAATTCTACAATACTGCTTCACCCCAAAACTGGATTTAGATGTCTGTGAATGGGACCCAGCAGCCAGAAAAAGGAAGCCTTGAGGCTTTTCCTCATTCCTCCAGAACAGGCTGCACCGCTTCCTACTTTTCAGCAGCTGTTGAAAAATTTCAAAAGGCATGAAAGCAACCTCTTTTTATGCAGCTGTATATAACACTATGTTACAGGATCTTTGTTCCTGGGTTATAAATGTCATTTCCTAATTGGTTCTGTCATAAAAAAACATTTTTAATCGGGTCAGAAGCAACTTGAGAAACTGCAAGTCACTTCTGGTGTGAGAGAGTTGGCTGTCTGCAAAGAGGTAGCCAGGAGACACCCAGATGTATTACCATCCTGTGGGAGACTTCTTTCATGTCCCGCATGGGAATCTGGAGCTGACAGATGAGAGCTCACCCTGTCTTATGGATTCAAACTGCCAACTTTCCGGTCAGCAGTTCAGCTGGCAGAAGGGTTTAACCCATTGTGCCACACAATGAAAAAGTGTATTAAACTGCGAAACCTTTGTTATTGCAGGAGCGACATCCTGCAGCACATTTTGCTCTATTTTTTCAATGAATATCTTCAGAGTCTCAACCAATTCAACCTAGTTTGTAGCAGCCATAAAAACGAAGTTTCTGGAGTAGAATAACTACTTTCAAAATAAGTACCGCACAATTAAACAGGAAATAAAACTTTCAAACCAGGAACATAATTTTCCCCCAAATTTTGTTACATAGTGTAATAGGCAACCTTTTAGTCCAAAATGCTCAGGGCACGGTCTATACTCGTGTGTTGGCTGCAGTGTCTACGTGTGTCACATGAACATAGTGAGAAACCTCTGACACTATGTGAAAGAAGCAAGAAACCATATAAGTTTAAACACATAAATGAAAGGTTTTCATACGAGATACATTTTGTTATTCCAATCTATGTCTGTGTCCGTATCTCTTACAAACGGATGGTTTCACCTCCAGTCCCTCAATGGAGCTCCAAATGCAGCTCCTGAAGCTTTGATCCAGCACTAAGATGACTGTGTTACTCGAATCTAATGTGCACCCTAATTTTGGCAAGGTAATTTAGCAAACAAAGCTGAGCATTAGATTTGAGTAAATATGCTAATACACAATGGCATAATAAGATGGTGTTTATTGTGTCTAAATCGAGGCTTGCTTTCTGGATTTTCAAAAATATTTGCAAGCCACGGATGATGGAATCTGAGCATACAGAGAGCCACCTAATTCATTTTTAGATGACAATTCTGACAAGAATTAAACATCTTACAATTAAAATATACAAGAGTTCAAAAAAGTAAAAAAGCAAAAAACAAAGCTGCAGTTTCCTCCATTAATGAAATAAAAGTAGAATTAGTTGGCATGAGGCCAGCTTTTAAGAAGCCAATCACATTTTCTTCTCCCTGCCATAAGAGGAGCATGCACTCAGCTTAAATGCTTACTAGTAGTCCCTGTTCGCCAGACAGTTTGTGTTACTGTTGAAAAGCTTTTAAGCTTTAAAAATCATCGCCTGTTTGCTTCCCTGCTGTTTCTAGTTCTATTCTGTAATACAACAGAAAACAAAACTGATCTTTTCTTGGCAGGACAAGTGTTCAGATTCTTATGTGCCAATTGAATTGGTGTCCTATACCATTTTGTTATTACTTTCTGCTCTAGATCCCTATATTTTTCTATCTTTATTTTATTTAATCCATTTCTTATTCTATCTATTATCTTCCTGAGTTATAACATTTAAATTGACTATATGCAGAAAAGGTATGTGGTTTGTACAGGTATAGTTAAATTCAAGAAAAGTAATTTCCTGTGTCTTTTGTTTGCTGAATGATTCAATGTGACGGCTATGAGAACCTCATATACTGTAATATATACTACTAGCTGTGCCCTGCCACGCGTTGCTGTGGCCTATAGTAAAACTTATCAAAGTTGAGGTGGATATCTGGACTATTATGAAAGAGAGGTACCTACCTATTCCTTCCCCCTTTTCCTCCCCCTTTCTCTCCTTTCTTCCTTCTCTACCTCTTTCTTTCTTTCACTACTTGGTTTCATCCTTCTCTCTTTCCTTCATTCCCTCCCCCTTTCTTCCTTTGCCTTTCTTCCCTCCCTGTTTGCTTCCTTCTTTCACTTTTTATTTCCTTTTATTTTACTACCATCATAACAATAACAATAATGCAATGCATTGCCTCTGGGACCTGACACCTCTCCCATTCCTCCAGGGTCTCATAGGAACAATAGCATAATAATAATAATAATAATAATAATAATAATAATAGAAATAACAACCTTTACCCGCCACGTGTTGCTGTGGCCAATCTTCCCTCTTTCTCTCCTTCTTTCCCTCCTTCCTTTCTTCCTTCCCTCCCATCTTTCCTTCTCCTCTTCTTTCTCTATCTCTTTCCTTCCTTCCCCCTTTTTCTTTCTTTTCTGCTGTCTCTCTTTTCTTTCCTTCCATCTTTCCTTTTCTTTCCTTTTCTTCTTCCTTCTTTCTCTAACTTTCCTTCCTTCCCCCTTTTTCTTTACCTCCCTTTCTCTTTCTTCCTTTTTTCCTTCCTTCCTGTCTTTCCTAGATTTTGACAGGGCGGGAAGGGGCGGGGTGGGGTTTGGAGGGGGCGTGAAGTAAAAGGAGGTAAGATTGGGGTGGGGGAGTGATGGAGCATGGGGTTGCGTGTGTGTGTGCAGCGGCGGGGGGAGTGATGGAGCGTGGGGTTGCGTGTGTGTGTGCGGCGGCGGGGGGGAGTGATGGAGCGTGGGGTTGTGTGTGTGTGTGCGGCGGCGGGGGAGTGGGGTTGCGTGTGTGCGTGCGGCGACGGGGGGAGTGATGGAGCGTGGGGTTGCGTGTGTGTGTGCGGCGGCGGGGGGAGTGGGGTTGCGTGTGTGCGTGCGGCAGCGGGGGAAGTGATGGAGTGTGGGGTTCCGTGTGTGTGTGCGGTGGCGGGGGGAGTGGGGTTGCGTGTGTGTGTGCAGCGGCGGGGGGAGTGATGGAGTGTGGGGTTGTGTGTGTGTGTGCGGCAGGGGGTGTGTGTGTGTGCGGGAAGCGGCGCGGCGGGGCTTGGAGTGGGCATGGTTTCCGCAGAGGGAACGCTGGCCGGAAGGGCATGTGCGCGCACCAGGGAACTTGCGGCTGGGCGCCAATGCGCATGCTCAGTTGTTTTGCCGTTATGTGAGTGTGTTGTTGTGTTGTTTTTCATTTTGAGTAGATACGTTTGTACCTTGTGGGTTGTGTTATGGGCATGGGAATTTTGGTTAAGTTTCTTTGGGGTTTTTTTGAGTTTTGTTTTTTTGCCGTTTTGAGTATGTTGTTGTGTTATTTTTCATTTTGAGTAATATGTTTGTACCTTGTGGGTTGTGTTATGAGCATGGGAATTTTGGTTAAGTTTCGTTGTTGTTTTTTTAGAGTTTTATCCTTTTGCCATTTTGTGAGTGTGTTGTTGTGTTGTTTTTCATTTAGAGTAGATATGTTTGTGCCTTGTGGGTTGTGTTATGGGCATGGGAATTTTGGTTAAGTTTCGTTGGGGGATTTTTGAGTTTTGTTGTTTTGCCGTTTTGTGAGTGTGTTGTTGTGTTGTTTTTCATTTTGAGTAGATATTTTGTACCTTGTGGGTTGTGTTATGGGCATGGGAAATTTGGTTAAGTTTCGTTGGGGGATTTTTGAGTTTTGTTGTTTTGCCGTTTTGTGAGTGTGTTGTTGTGTTGTTTTTCATTTTGAGTAGATATGTTTGTACCTTGTGGGTTGTGTTATGGGCATGGGAATTTTGGTTAAGTTTCGTTGGGGGATTTTTGAGTTTTGTTTTTTTGCCATTTTGAGTGTGTTGTTGTGTTGTTTTTCATTTTGAATAGATATGTGTGTACCTTGTGGGTTGTGTTATGAGCATGGGAATTTTGGTTAAGTTTCGTTGGGGTTTTTTTGAGTTTTATTCTTTTGCCGTTTTGTGAGTGTGTTGTTGTGTTGTTTTTCATTTTGAGTAGATATGTTTGTACCTTGTGGGTTGTGTTATGGGCATGGGAATTTTGGTTAAGTTTCGTTGGGGGATTTTTGAGTTTTGTTGTTTTGCCGTTTTGTGAGTGTGTTGTTGTGTTGTTTTTCATTTTGCGTAGATATGTTTGTACCTTGTGGCTTGTGTTATGGGCATGGGAATTTTGGTTAAGTTTCGTTGGGGGATTTTTGAGTTTTGTTGTTTTGCCGTTTTGTGAGTGTGTTGTTGTGTTGTTTTTCATTTTGAGTAGATATGTTTGTACCTTGTGGGTTGTGTTATGGGTATGGGAATTTTGGTTAAGTTTTGTTGGGGGATTTTTGAGTTTTGTTGTTTTGTCGTTTTGTGAGTGTGTTGTTGTGTTGTTTTTCATTTTGAGTAGATATGTTTGTACCTTGTGGGTTGTGTTATGGGCATGGGAATTTTGGTTAAGTTTCGTTGGGGGATTTTTGAGTTTTGTTGTTTTGCCGTTTTGTGAGTGTGTTGTTGTGTTGTTTTTCATTTTGAGTAGATATGTTTGTACCTTGTGGGTTGTGTTATGGGCATGGGAATTTTGGTTAAGTTTCGTTGGGGGTTTTTTGAGTTTTGTTTCCTCGTTGGATGCCCCTAACAAATTTATATATATAGATGGCAGAATTTGAGTATTTTAAGTGGAGCTCACAAAAAAACCCAACAAAACATTTTTGTTCTTTGTGTTTCAACCTAGTTCTGTTTACGTGTATCCCATGCACTGCTTTAAACGGAGCTGTTTAATCAATGCTATTACCTATCTGTCTTATGTACCTAATGTTGCCCAGATATGCATCTTCTAATGCTATTTATTACAAATAACCATTATTAGCTTTATGATTTTATGAATTGTCCCATTAGAAAGTGTATAGCTGTACATAATGGGAGGTTTATAAAATTATATGGGTGATGAGTTGGAATTTCCATTAGCCCAAGTCCTGGTCAGGCTACAAATCCCATTAGCCCTAGATTTGGTCAGCTGGAACTCCAATGTGCCCCGATCTGTTTGGATTGGAACTGGCAATGATGTGGTTCTCCAGACGTGGCTAGACGCCAATTCTCATTATTCGCTATCATTCTCCCCTAACCTCATTAGTATTTTAAAGTTAGATCTTGAAATGTATGTATCTCCAAGTGTGGCCTCCATCCCAGGGTAGTATACACATGGATCTCTGGATGTGACAGGACTACAACTCCCATCATCTACCAGTGCCTCCCCGCCTCAAAAAGAAAGACCCACCGGTATTTTAAGTTGAATCATGATGGGTAGGTATGCCAAGTTGAGGCCAGATTCATCAAGCTGTGTAGTATCATATGTGGATCAATCATACATATACATAAACATAGATAAGTACATACATTCTGTGTGTGTGTGTGTGTGTGTGTATGTGGTAGATTCACCCTATGATTGAATCCAAATATTGATAAAGATAATTACTGCCACCTGTATAGGTTTTTTAGCTTGTTTTCCAAACACATTTCTTAGTGTGCTGGGACCAAAAATGGGCTTGTGGTGGTGGTGGACTAATCATCCTGGTTTTGGAACAAATTATCTTGAAAACTGCCCCTTACCCTTTTTTGCTTGTTTGCCTTGGATCTCTGGCAAATTGCAGAGCCATCCTATAGCAGTGAGACAAGGGCAAATCGATTAGGAAATGCTGCCCTCTTATGGATCATGTGAAGATTGTAATTGTCGAAGGCAATTACACAAGAACCTAAGATTGTAATTAATGTGCATAAAGATGTGTGGTCATGATTGAAACAAGGCATTATCCCTTTAATAGGTACTAAGTGGGAAAAGTAACATTGGTTTAATCTATCTGAAATGAAGCAGTCAGGTCTGCCATTTCTATAATATTCAAACTCTGGCAGTAGCCAAAAAACCCCAAGAAAATATGAAGAGATTATTAAAAGCATACATCATGTGTATCACCAATTTAATTTCCCACCAAAACCATCTATTATACCATACCACAATCCAGCATAATCTTATATTCTGTCATGTACATAAATACTTTACTGCAAGTGTCACACAGTGTTTATTGTGGCTTCCTTAATGTAGAATCCCACTAGAAATATGAATCCCCTTCCTGACAACAACTTATCCCTTCAAAATATATAAATAAAACCACAAAATTATTAATACACTGGAAATTCATAAGTAATTAAAATTGTCCATAGTAAAGGATCACACAAACATGCTTACATTTATACACATAAGTGCATGCATATTAACAGAAGAACACAAAGCATAGCAGAACACAACACACAATAATAGTATTTACCAACAAATATTGGTTGAATTGTGACTTCAATATTTAATGTTAACAGGCACATGTCATATGTTTACTTTAGCAAATAGATGATGAGATACAGTTAGCTCTCCACATTTGTAGATGTGACTTTTGTAGATTTGATTATAATGCTCTTTCTCTGAATCTCTAGATCCTGCAATACAATTCTGTGGTCAACGTCCAGCAGAAATTGACCACAGATTCATATTGGAGGATCTGAAAATCCCTAGAAAGATTTTCTCTCAGGTAAAAACATTAAATATGTCTTTCTTCTTGGTTTTTCATTTTCACAAGGGTCCCGTGTTCCAAGCAACAGCGAATGTGAAGGACTGACTTGCGTTTCAGTTACAAAAGGATAAAATTATTGTTCTTAACTCAGGCTGATCTAAAGTCAAGAATTTTAAATGTGTGCAAAACTAGGTAAACAATTTTAAATTTGGTCCAGAAATACCTATCGATAATGATTCAATGATAGGTACCTTTCTGTTCTGCAAACTAATAAAAAAACTCACATATCATAATGTAATGTCACTATCACTATCAACTGTGCTGCTTGCCTCTTTACATTATGTCTGCACAGTGTTGTAGTTTTTTAAAATTGATGGCCAGGTGCAGTATTTATAAAAGAGTGAATATGAATAAATTGTATTTTTTTTGGGTTGCTGAGAGTTCTCCGGGCTGTATGGCCATGTTCCAGAAGCATTATCTCCTAACGTTTCACCCCCAAATCTATGGCAGGCATCCTCAGAGGTTGGTGTGATCAGGGATTCCAGCCATGAAAGCCTTTGACAACACATTGTATATTTTTTTCATGCATTGCTACAGTCCTGTAGAACAAAATTCTGGTAGCCTTTGCTTTATTGATTAATACAGCATTGCAGGCATTTTCAGCAGTGCTTCCCAAACTGTCTGACATTGGAGGGACTTCAACTGTTTTTATTTATTTATTTATTCATTCATTCATTATTTTGCTCAATATGCCAGGGGCCAGTATAACATTTGTGACCATTTGCTACAGGTGTTTGTTTCTTTCCTGAAAGCTGGGCCCCCATTTTGAATAGCACCCATTTACAGTTATTTTCAACATAAAGCATACTGTACACACATGAGTATATTTCCAAATAAATCTCGATAGGACTGATGTCGTATGAATTGCATTGATTCCTCTCTGAATGCAGGATTTACTTTTGTATAAGACTGACTTACTAATATTCTTTCAGTCCTCAGCTTTTGATAAAAATTACAACCATCTGTACTATTTTTCATAAGTATGTATTTTATGCTAGGGACAACAGAGACTCTTATATTTGAAAAATGAAGTTTATGTCTGGAATTCATCGCAATGCGCTGGCATACTCCATGACCACATTGGGTGCTGGAATGATGAATAGTATCTTCAATTTCTATTATGTTAAACTTTTTCTAAACCGATACAAGATCTCAGAAACCGCGTTCCATCAAGCGCAGGTACATTGGGTTTGTTTCTCAGTAGATAAATGTTTTGAATTCAGAATTAAACACTGTGTTACAAAAGTTATGCTATAATGCTGGCTAAGACTGTACCTAGCCAATACGAATGGATCATGTTATAAGACATGATCATAACCAAAACGGCTTATTTCCATTACCCAATTTTAAAATACTTATAATTTTTAAGTTTCCTTTTCTTAATTGTAGTTACTTTTAGTTCCCTTTCATGTTCATAATTCTCTGATTTATTGCCAAACATGATGGCTCTAGCTATCATATAAATATGGTTGATAACAGATTTAAATGCTGTTTTTTTCCCTTTTTGACCATCTCTTATATTCTGTCCCAGTCCTTGTTTTAAGGATCTGTAAGTTCATGAGGTTTATTAGCCAGTCACTGGTATCCCTAAAACCTTTTTATTCAGACAGGTGTTTAAAGATTTAAGATCAATTCAGGGGATGTTGTGGTTTTTAACTTTGAATTTGTTTTAACTGTATTTTTTTTAGTACTGTTTATATTTAATCCTGTTTTAATGTTTGTATTTTTGTATATTTTAAATAGTTATGCTAATGCTTTTATGTTAAGCCACTTTGAGTCACCTTCAGGGGAGATAAAGCGGCATATAATAATAATAATAATAATAATAATAATAATAATAATAATAATAATAATCCCTACTTGGATCTGTGCACATCATTCGAAAATACATCACACAGTCCGAAACATTTTGACTTGTGATTTTGTGATACGAAATCCAGCATATATATCTCATTTGCTTTGTCATACTGTATTTTTGTGTCAGTAAAATAATAATAATAACAATAATAATAATAATAATAATAATAATGGCATCCGTTTTAGGAATATTGTGGAGAAATAAGAGGGAGACAGTTACTTACATGGCTTGAGTTTCTTGGATGAAGGATGCGATTTAAAAATGACATATTATGTCTACAGAAATTTCTTCTAAGTTTTCATTTCTTGCAACAAAGCATCATCTATTTCCCATTTCACACTTTTTCTGTTTTTTTCTACACTGTTGTTTTTAATGGATCAGTTATCAACCATTTAATTCATCAAATTGATAAAATATTTAACAAATTTGATATTTCCATTTCACATTGCATTTATTTCATATTGTGTTCATTTGCATAGTGTTCTTTGTAACTGAACAATGCAAATGGTTGTATTTTGTTTTCACCTAGGTTGTTTTTATGATCTGGAATGCCATTAATGATCCTCTCTTTGGGTATATTCAAGACAACTCCAGAGTACCATGCTGCTCTAGACGCCAGTTTTCCATTCTGTATGGTGCTCCCTTGTATGCTTTGGCCTTTCTGCTTCCTTGGTTTCCTTGGAAACAATATGGAGAAGATGACTGGCTTAGCGGGCTTCATCTTATTGTTGCCTTGTGCGCTTTTGACGGCCTGCTTACATTTGTTTTACTAGCACAATGTGCACTTTTTGCTGAAATTTCCACTCGACATGAAAGTAGGCTCCAGCTGATTAAGTATAACCAGGTGGCGAGCTTAGTTGGATCTACCAGTATCCTTTTCTGTGGTTTAATTACAGATAATATGGAGAACTTTGTCTCTTTCCAAGCCTTTACAGTTTTAGTAGGAGTTATCGCAACAGCTTGTATGTGCTACACTGGACTCTACAGCACAACTGAGTATGAACAAAAGGAGATTCTTGCAGAAGAGGTTGTTTCAGAGAGTGCTGAGGGTTCTCTGTCTTGGTCTTCTATAATTTCGTTGACCAGGCAGATCATGACCCAGAAAAACTTCTTGCTTTTTGTGACCATGAACTTCTTTCAAGTCTTCCACCTGGCCTTTTGCAACAATTTCATGATGATCTTTGCAGATAATCTCATCCCCAAAGAAGTTCTTGCATCTTCTGTCAGAAGTATCATGTACGGAGCAGGCTTTATTTGTCCTCAGGTAGGCAAAACAAACAACCACTCTTTTTTTTTATCTTGAAAGGAAAATGTATTACCATAAATCCTAGAAAATTCCTCCCATTGCTTGATGTTAGTAATTCTGCATTATTGTCTTCCTACTCTACAGTTATCATATGGTATAACAAATCTTTTGACATGATGGATTTGTACAAAGAAGCTTGAATTCTTTCCCATTTGCTCCTAGGACATATTTTAAAAAATCATATACATTTATACTATGAAATACTCTTGATGATTGAAGAATTTATTTTATATTTTTAAGGAGAAGGTTTGGAAACAATTAATGCTTAACTAAAATCGCTTTTCCACATGTATTAAATAATAAAACGGGAAAATACAGTCGTTCCACCATATTTGCAATTTTGTCTTTTGCTTTGGATGAAATATTTGCCTTTCACATTTTGAAATGAATTTATATCAGGCGAGTCTCTAGAAAATATATGCAATAAAACAGCTGAGAAGTTTCAGTTGTCTGCATTGTCAGCCATTATGTGCCTCTGACTTTGAGCGATATGTGTACTTGGTGCAGTTGCACATGAGTGTGTGTTTGCAGTGATAAGAATCCCGTGGTCATTCTAAAATGTCATTTTGGTGTGGAACAGTGTGTCACCATAGTAGGTTCAAGCATTTCTAGACAGTGCACTTGACTCACTGTCACTAGTCTTAACTGTTCAAACTTTTCCTGCCAAGTGCTAGGCACTGGCAGTGCTGAATCCAGCAGCACACCTCAACTGTGTCCTTGAGTCCCCTTCTGGTACTGACTGAGCCTGTATTTCCTTATGTTGGAACACAGAGCCAATCTCTATGTTACTGAGCAAAAACCAGTGTTCTCAAGTGACATTTTTGATCTTTGTTTCTAATTATTAAAATCCAGGTAAAGCAAGCCTAGCAATATTTAGCATCTCTTTAGCAGGATTACAGTATTATAGGTAAATATTTTCTCTTATCTTTCAGTGTCTTGTGCTCATCAGTCAAACTTTGTTGCGGAAATTTGGTTACTATAAGATTGTCCTATATTCCTTCTACTTGGAAGTGATGGCTGCAGCTGCCATGTTTTTTCTAGGTGTAGAACACTACTACCTTCTGGCTGCTTATCTTACAGGAAATATGTAAGTATTTCCCACATGTTAGACACCTTTTGGAAAGCTCCTTTAGGTTCAAAGGCTGCCTGAATTTGATGGAAGCGCAATGATGAATTGGGCTAGCTACTGTCAGTGGTTTACTGTGCCTTAGGATGGTGGAAGAAACAACACCACCAGGCAGAAAGGAAGATGGCTGTTTCTGTACCCAGTCTTGGCAATGTGAAATGTTTTTATATTGCTAACATACCTGGAAGATATTACTGAAGACCTCTGCTTCTTTAAAAGGGTATTAGACAAACTCATATACGAATGCTCTGTTTGCACTTTTTCATCTGAATAGCCTTACTTTTGACTATTCCTTTCATATCCTGTTTGTGCATTTCCTGGAAACTTCTGGTTGTTTATACTCATGGCAAACTCCGGGTTGGAGAGATCAGACCTATGGTCTACAGATTATTAGCCAGGCAATCTGGGGATAGATGGAAACTATAGGTAGAGCAGCTGAGAAGTTGTAGAAAACCTGATTAGATGGACTTCTGAACTACAAGGACTCTTGAATTTTTGCAGTAATTATTGGAACTATTAATCATAGTCTTTAGCATCACTGGGAAAGTTAGTATTAAATATTGTTTTATCTATTAACTGTTATTTTGGATATTAAGGAAATAAGGAACACAGATTCACCATGTAACTTAAGAGTAGCACAAGCTGCAATTGTCTTAAAATGAAAGGCACTGGGATTCCATAATTGTCACATTTCAGGTATATTGGATTTTTATCTGTTTGGTTCTGGAATGTTTGTTTTGGCCACTAATTGAGTCCTGATATTTATTTCCAGCGCTGTGTATTTATTAATGTTTTTGTTTCTAAATGCTTCATATACACATTTTGTTTCTTCAGAAACAAAACCTGCTTTCCTATTTATTTAGGGTAATTGTTCAAGCTGCCTTCAGTTTGTTTAATCTGCCTTTGGCTGATATTGTGGATGAAGATTTAAAGAAATATAAAAGAAGGTAGTATTTTATACTTATATACACATTTATCATAGCTAATAATGCTAAATTATTTTGCACATACTACTGGCAGATTGGAGCCCCTGGTGGTGCAGCAGGTTAAATTGCTGAGCTGCTGAACTTGCTGACCGAAAGGTCAGCGGTTCGAATCTGCAGAGGGGTGAGCTCCCACTGTTAGCCCCAGCTTCTGCCAACCTAGCAGTTTGAAAACATTCAAATGTGAGTAGATCAATAGGTGTACTACTCCAACAGGAAGGTAACGGTGCTCCATCCAGTCAGGCTGGCCATATGGCCTTGAAGGTATCTACGGACAACGCCAGCTCTTTGGCTTAGAAATGTAGATGAATACCATACCCCAGACTCTGACACAACTAAACTTAATGTCAAGCGAAACCTTTACCTTTACTGGCAGATCAGCAAAGCATTCAGCTCCTTGCAATCTATTACTGGTAATTTTTTCTGTATCAACCCTTTTACACATTTTTTTCCTTTCCTTTTCTTACATTTGAAACTAGATGGTGATTCTGCTTGAATACTTTATTCAGCCGACAAAGGTTTTAGTCTAAAAGAATATTAAACATGTTAAGAAGTTTCTGGGAGCTGAGAAGGTTCCCTTTTCATTATTCATAAGAAAAATATCCTCTGTATTAGGATTTGAAGAATCAGAATCCAAGCTTGGTCATGGTTACATTCATAGTGAAAATAAATTGATCAATCTAGAATCTAACTGGCCAATGCATTCTTGTTCAGTCATTACCACTATATTGTGAAATGAGATCTTATACTTTATTCACATTGATAATGGCTTGTAACACAAAACCATCTGCTGACTTTTCAGATCACCACTTTCTTCTATGGTCTTTGGAACAAATGCCCTGTTTACAAAACCAGCTCAGTCTTTAGCCCCTATGCTTGTGGTTACAATACTAAATCAGTTTGGGTACGCACAACTGAATAACAAAGCCATCCAGCCTGACCCACAGTAAGTGTCAGAAAGATATTAAATGTTAATGCTATCAAGTGTTTTATACACACGTATGCATAGATACATTAGTCGGGAATTTGTTTTAGTATATTGCAGATTTCATCATCACCTCCAGAGTACTAGGACTCCAAAGGCAGATTTGCATAAAATTTATTGCTTTCCCCATACAGTCAGACCAGTCTCTCCTTTAGTATATTGAACAAATAACCAAAATACAAATTGGACTGTGCACAGACCACAACTGTAGTGAATCCTGTGTTTGGAGCAAAAAAAAAAATGTCTATGCCTGATTCACAGCTCCATTTTCCCACACAATTACTTGTTTGTTGTTAACTGAGAAATAGACATGAATGGACATGCAGAGAAGTAAAGTTCTTGTGTTGAGCTGTCACTAAATATTGTTTTCTAAACTGCAACTATTTCAGAATGCTACACCTCCAGAGAGTTCCCTAGTTTGTATGGAATCTTATTAAAATGAATGAGGCACATATTTTGCAGGACATCTTTGTGAAATACAAGGGTAGCAAAGCAAGAAAAATGTTTTATAGAAATAGTATACATGGCTTTGACAGCACCACTTGTTCAGAATTGCATGTGCCATTGTTTGTTTGAATTCAATTGACATATAGTTCTTTCATTCTATTTACTAGTCCAGCAAAATAAAGTTAATATAATTTTATTATCTTCTGTAGGACAACAGAATTTTTCTATATATGTACTGTAATTATTTGGGTTTTGTAATGAGTCCTCTGAATACTGAACTTGAAAAATTTGGACTTTCCCCCCCAGTTTGTTTTTAGGTCTCCATGATGCCATGTTCTACATGATTTGCCTGATTCCTCTCTGCATTGCAGTCATACAAATTTTGACATGGACACCCTTTTCTATCCAGAATAGCCACCTAATGCACTAAGTTGTAAACATGGCCTTCAAAGGACCAGACAGTGAATTTCAAACAATAGCCAATGACAGCTGTGAACTCGAACACTGGACCCTTTTGTATCTTTGGACAAATAGATCAGATGCAACCTGAGCCATTTATTGGTTAATTGTTAGCCCTGGAAATGCATTCATTAAGTACCTGAGTACCTTGACATGAAGTAAGTATCTCTTTCGAGCTGAGTGACTTGAAGAAGTTAGGGATCTCCAAAAGACTTGAGGAGGACATTTAAAATACTGCTATATTAAAATTAGTGGTAAACTGGAATTCCGTGTACCACCTCGACATCCTCAAATTGGATTCCTTTTAGAGTGTGTAAAGACCTACAATAACCTCAAAAGGGTTCATTTGAATATTCTAAAAATATGGAATATTACTTCCACATGTGCAAATTAGATGTCATTTCCCCCGCCCCCAAGAAATATAGAAAGATTTATTGCATTTATCTCTTCCTAATATCCAGTATGCAACACTCAATATGATTTTCTTAAATAAGATACTTTAACTCTGCAGGGAAGAATTAATGGCTGTAACCATTGAAAGCAGATGAGTAGAAGTTATAGGGACTATTTAGTAAACAAACAAGAATAAAAGGGAAACGTAATTGAAGGGGAATGAAGGTAGATGCTCTGTAGAGAGCACAGACATCAATATATGTATTTAGCAAAGCCAGTAGGGGTTTTATTAGAAACACTGCCATTTGTCACTTTGTAAAGGATGAAGTGGTAGGAAACAGAAGTAGGTTAGTAAGTAGGAAATCTAGGTGGAGGGCAGGCATGTTATTGCCTGAAAGAAAGCAGATGCTTCTACCAAGCTTGAATCTTTTGATAGATACTTCATAATTAAAGAAAAGGGGGTTGAGTACTTCCAAAACATGTTACAATAATTTTGGAAATCCAACTTTTTGGAATTTTGGACTGTAAAACTAGAATAGTAGTAGTAGTAGTAGTGTGACTTCAAGGCAACTCCATGACTTCCACAGCATTTCCTTAGATAAGGAATACTCAGATGTATTTTATAATGTACACACACACAAACATGCACATTTAGTGATTGGAAGATTTTTTTACTTTTTGGATAGCTTATCAATGCAAATAGGGATATGATGTACCATTCTAGTGCTTTGACAGTCCGTTTGGCTTGCCTGTCAAGTTTTATTTATATTATTTCAAATAGCTGAGAACTGTACTTTGAATTTGACTGTTAAAGACATTTGCAATTTTCATCTTCCAGGTGGAATTCACACCTAATGACAAGGTAATACCACTTGATATGTCACAAAGCCTAAATTATAATTGAATATATCCTACAATTCTTATCTTAGCCTAGTACATTATATATATATAATCATTTTACTCTCTGTATAGTAGACTATTTAGCTGAAGTTTAAGTCATTTTCTTCTTCAACACGGGAAGAAGAAAATGACTTCTTAGAAAACTTGTTCATGATAAGATTTGGATTTTCTTTCCCAGAATCATTGCATACAAGCTAATCTACCTCTTTTGTTAAACAGCTTAACTCCAATGGAACTGTGTTGTTGAAGGCTTTCATGGCCAGAATCACTGGGTTGCTGTGAGTTTTCCGGGCTGTATGGCCATGTTCCGGAAATATTCTCTCATGACGTTTCGCTGTGACCTCACAACCTCTGAGGATGCCTGCCATAGATGTGGGTGAAACGTCAGGAGCAAATGCTTCTGGAATATGGCCATACAGCCCAGAAAACTCACAGCAATCCAATAGGATTGCTTTCACATTCTTCAAGAAGTAAACATACCATTAAATCCTATAAGAACAACACTTTATTACAGTCCATAGACTCAACAAGTTCACATTAATAAAATGCTAGACAAAAAGCAATTATCGCAGGTCAAATCATACTGGCAGAACTTATTTCAGACAGTTTTCCCTAGTAAAGAAGTTTGCTGTTCTCTAATCTTGACCAACAAAAACTTGGAAAGGGATTCCAGCCTATTTTTTAATGCAGTAATATGCCAAATTTTTCTGTGTTTTTATTTATTTATACTAATGTTTCTGGTGGCTTTTATTTATATATTAGAACAATCATCATTTGAAATTTGTATTAATGGCATACATTAAGGGATGCATTTTCAAGTTCTGGTTTTATTTTGTCCTGCACATTTGTGGCAATTATTGTGGTGTTCTATTTTGCACAGCTATCCAGCAGCCTGTCCTGCACATGCCCCATTAAAATGAGGAGTTGTTCAAGTTTACTTCTATGTTGTTTTTTTTAAATAGTTGTAACTTCTAAATTATGGAAATCAATTTGGGATTTTGTTCCATTGAGAATGTTTACTTGAAGATGGGAGTGGAGATTATATTATGCCTAAGTCTATGCAAAATATTTCTGTATAAGTGATTCTGAATTGTTAATAAAAATGAGTAACCTGTTCTAACCTCTTGTAATATTCCTATTTTCCTTCATAGTTTTCAGTGTTCAAAATTAGAAACAAACAAGTTTCATTTGTGAATGTTTCAAGTGCTTTCCAGTATATTCTGTATGGGGAAAATCACTGGTTTTGTAGCAAACAAATCGTCGTATTACTAGTTGGTGATTAGAATGAGCGCTGTATTATGTGGGAAAGCAGTAACTGAATTTACTGTGGAGGTGTGCAGCATTGTGATAATGGAGTGCCACTTAACATATGTCCTTCTCACAAGTGAGTAATCGCTCCCACATCTTTAGAAGCATTTTGATTGCCTTTGAGCCAGCGCTTTCTAAATCTTACTCTTAAGTCACTCTGATATCTATATGTGAAGTGGTAACACAAGGATGTGGGACTTCTCTGATCATGTATAAGAGCCCTATCCTGTCTAAAAAGTGACCCAGAAGTGGAGAAAGTAGATAGAATTTATTTGCTCCTGTTTTATAGCACAAAAACTGAAGTGAGGTCTACCAAGGAACTTAGGCCCCTTTCACACAGCTGAATAAAATCCCTCATTTTCTGCTTTGAACTGGAAGATATGGCAGTGTGGACTCAGATAACCCAGTTCAAAGCAGATGTTGTGGGATTGTCTGCCTTGATATTCTGGGTTATATGGCTGTGTGGAAACAAAATCCTGCTCAAAATAAAATACTTTACACATATAAGTAGTGTCTTACACTTCCAAATGCTTTTTAAAGAAAATAGTATTTTAATAAAATAATTTATTCCACTGTTAAACTCTTGTTATCGTTATAGTTCAGTCCATGCTGTTAGCTGACTTGGGTTCCGTGCTGGAATAATTATGGGATATACAATAAATAGTCTGCCATATGGATTTTCAGGACTTGAAAAAGGGATTAAGACATATTCATGAAAGAGGAAGAGATGTCTGTTGATGGTATTTCTCATAGGTAGACAAAACTCCTGTGTTCAAAGGCAGTCTCTCTCCGAGTATCACTTGGTCACATAGCAGCCACAGTGGCACAATGGGTTAAACCCTTGTGCTGGCTGAAGTGCTGACCTGAAGGTTGGTGGATCAAATCCATGAGATGAGGTGAGCTTTCATCTGTCAGCTCTAGCTTCCCAAGCGAGGATGAGAGAAGCCTCCCACAGGGATATCCTGCCTTGATATTCTGGGATATAGGGATGTGTGGAAGGGCCCCAAAAAACCACCCTGAGTCCTCTCGGGGAGATAGGGTGGGTTATAAAGAAAGTATTAATATACTAGTTGTCCCCTGCCACGCAGTGCTGTGGCCCAGTCTGTGTATTTGTGTTTTGTGTGTGTATATATTTGTGTATATGTGTGTTTGCGTATATATATGTAGTTTTGCACATGCATTGTATTGTAATTTTTGTTTTTTGGCAAAACACAGCTGTGTTTTGCTGTGTATTTATGAGTGATGGTCACTCGTTGGCCTGATAGGTGTATTGTGTCCAAATTTGGTGTAAATTCGTCCAGTGGTTTCTGAGTTATGTTAATCCCACAAATGAACATTACATTTTTATTAATGTAGACTAGCCATCCCCTACCACGAGTTGCTGTGCCTCAGTCTGTGTATGTGTTTTGTGTGTGTATATATGTGCATGTATTTGTGAATATGTGTATTTATGTGGTTATGCACATGTGTTGTAATTTTTGTTTTGGCTTTTTAAGTCCCTTATGCTGTGTTTTTCAGTGTTTTTATGAGTGACTAGCCGTCCCCTGCCACGCGTTGCTGTGGCCCAGTCTGTGCATATGCTTGTGTATATATATGTGGTTTTGTGTATGTGTTGTAATGTTGTTGTTGTTAGGGGTTTTTTTTGTTTGTTTTTTTTGCTTTTTAAGTCTGTCCCGCTGTTTTCCTGTGTTTTTATGAGTGATGGTCACTTGTTGGCCTGAGAGGTGTATTGTGTCCAAATTTGGTGTCAATTGGCCCTGTGGTTTTTCAGTTATGTTAAACCCACAAACGAACATTTTTATTTATTTACTAGCCGTCCCCTGCCACGCATTGCTGTGGCCCACATGGGGGTTCTGTTTGGGAGGTTTGGCCCAATTCTATCGTTGCTGGGGTTCAGATGCTCTGTGATTGTAGGTGAACTATAAATCCCAGGAACTACAACTCCCAAATGTCAAGATTATTTTTCCCCAAACTCCACCAATGTTCACATTTGGGCATATTGAGTATTTGTGTAGAGTTTGGTCCAGATCCATTATTGTTTGAGTCCACAGTGATCTCTGGATGTAGGTGAACTACAACTCCAAAACCAAAGGATACTGCTCACCAAACCCAGTATTTTCTGTTGGTCATGGGAGAACTGTGTGCCACGTTTGCTTGAATTCCATCGTTGGTGGGGTTCAGAATGCTCTTTGATTGTTTGTTGTTCATTCGTTCAGTTGTCTCCGACTCTTCGTGACTTCATGGACCAGCCCACGCCAGAGCTCCCTGTCGGCGGTCACCACCCCCAGCTCTTTCAAGGTCAGTCCAGTCACTCCAAGGATGCCATCCATCCATCTTGCCCTTGGTCGGCCCCTCTTCCTTTTGCCTTCCACTTTCCCCAACATAATTGTCTTTTCTAGGCTTTGCCGTCTCCTCATGATGTGGCCAAAGTACTTCAACTTCGTCTCTAGTATCCTTCCCTCCAGTGAGCAGTCGGGCTTTATTTCCTGGAGGATGGACTGGTTGGATCTTCTCACAGTCCAAGGCACTCTCAGAACCTTCCTCCAACACCACAGCTCAAAAGCATCTCTCTTCCTTCGCTCAGCCTTCCCTAAGGTCCAGCTCTCACATCCGTAGGTGACTAAAGGGAATACCATGGCTTTGACTATGCGGATCTTTGTTGCCAGTGTGATGTCTCTACTCTTTACTATTTTATCGAGACTGGACATTGCTCTCCTCCCAAGAAGTAAGCATCTTCTGATTTCCTGGTCACAGTCTGCATCTGCCGTAATCTTTGATTGTAGGTGAACTATAAATCCCAGCAAGTACAACTCCCAAATGATAAAATCATTTTTTGAATGAAGGGCAAACATTGGGTTGTTAGGTGTCTTGTGTCCAAATTTGGTGTCAATTCGCCCAGTGGTTTTTGAGTTCTGTTAATCCCACAAATGGACATTACATTTTTATTTATATATAGATGGTCACTCGTTGGCCTGGTAGGTCTATTGTGTCCAAATTTGGTGTCAATTCGTCCAGTGGTTTTTGATTTATGTTAATCCCAGAAACATTACATTTTTATTTATATAGATAAACGGTATTATAAAATGAACACCCTTCAAAACCCTTAAATGATGAAAACACCTATTCATAGCTTGTGTGTCTTTGGCCCCTACCCCACACAGCTGTATAAAATCCACACTGAACTGGGTTATATGGCAGTGTGGACTCTAGATCAGTGTTTCCCAACCTTCCTAATGCCGTGACCCCTTCATACAGTTCCTCATGTTGTGTTGACCCCCAACCATAAAATTATTTTCGTTGCTACTTCATAACTGTAATTTTGCTACTGTTATGAATCATCATGTAAACATCTGACATGCAGGATGTATTATCATTCACTGGACCAAATTTGACACAAATACCCGATATGCCCAAATTTGAATACTGGTGGGGTTTTGTCATTAGGGAGTTGTAGTTGCTGCAGTGTATAGTTCACCTATAATCAAAGAATATTCTGGACTCCACCAGTGATGGAATTGAACCAGTCTTGGCACACAGAACTCCCATGACCAACAGAAAATACTAAGGGTTTGGTGGACATTGACCTTGAGTTTTGGAGTTGTAGTTCACCTACATCCAGAGACTCAAGCTAGGATGGATCTGGACCAAACTTGGCATGAATACTCAGTATGCCCAAATGTGGACACTGGTGGTGTTGTTGTTCATTCGTTCAGTCATCTCCGACTCTTCGTGACCTCATGGACCAGCCCGCGCCAGAGCTCCCTGTCGGCCGTCACCACCCCCAGCTCCTTCAAGGTCAGTCCAGTCACTTCAAGGATGCCATCCATCCATCTTGCCCTTGGTCAGCCCCTCTTCCTTTTGCCTTCCACCTTCCCCAACATAATTATCTTCTCCAGGCTTTGCTGTCTCCTCATGATGTGGCCAAAGTACTTCAACTTTGTCTCTAGTATCCTTCCCTCCAATGAGCAGCCGGGCTTTGTTTCCTGGAGAATGGACTGGTTGGATCTTCTCGCAGTCCAAGACACTCTCAGCACTTTCCTCCAACACCACAGCTCAAAAGCATCGATCTTCCTTTGCTCAGCCTTCCCTAAGGTCCAGGTCTCACATCCGTAGGTTACTACAGGGAATACCATGGCTTTGACTAGGCGGATCTTTGTTGCCAGTGTGATGTCTCTACTCTTTACTATTTTATCGAGACTGGACATTGCTCTCCTCCCAAGAAGTAAGCGTCTTCTGATTTCCTGGCCACAGTCTGCATCTGCAGTAATCTTTGCACCTAGAAATACAAAGTCTGTCACGGCCTCCACATTTTCTCCCTCTATTTCCCAGTTGTCAATCATTCTTGTTGCCATAATCTTGGTTTTTTTGGTGTTTAGCTGCAACCTGGCTTTTGCGCTTTCTTCTTTCACCTTGATTAGAAGGCTCCTCAGCTCCTCCTCGCTCCACCAGTGGACCCTGGTGGAGTGGGGGAAATGTGGACACTGGGGAAAATAACATTTGGGGGGTGTCATTTCTGGGATTTATAGTTCACCTACAATCAAAGAACATTCTGAACCCCACCAACGATAGAATTGGGCCAAACTTCCCACACAGAACCCCCATGACCAACAAAAAATAGTGTGTTTTCTGATGGGTCTTTGGCGACCCCAGTGACACCCCCTTGTGACCCCCCCCCCGGGGTCCCGACCCCCCAGGTTGAGAAACACTGCTCTAGATAGTCCAGCTTCAGGCCAGGCGCTTCGGAAGCCTCTGGCAGAGGGGACAAGGCGCGCGGCCGAGCCCTCGTGCGTGCGTGCGTGCGCGCCCCCTGGCCACCTGGAGGCGCGTCCATTGTGCCTCCGCGAGCTTTCAAAAGCAGCGCCCCCAAGAGGCGCAGCTCGCGCCGCTCTCTAATTGGCGGAGCGCTTCCAGGAGAAGGAGGCGGGGGAGGGAGAGAGAGGCACGCCGGCGTGCGTGCGCGCTCCCGAGGCCAGCGCCTCTCTGTGTGTGTGTTTCTGTGTCTGAGTGTGTGTGTGTCACCGGCCATCCCGTCCGGCCGGCCCCGCTCTCCCCGAGGCCTGGGGTTCCGCGCTCGGCCTGTGCGGCCACTGAATGGGGAGCTGGGCGCGGGCGGCTGCCATGGAGAGAGGCGGCGGCGGCAGCAGCAGCGGCGGGAGAGGCAGCGGCAGAGGCGGGAGAGGGTGACCGCGCGGCCCTCTCCTCCTCCTCCTCGGCCTCCTTCCTCCCTTCTCCCCGTCCCCTCATGAGACTCTGGCTAGCCTGGCTGGGCTGCTGCACCTTGTCCCTGTGGGCGCTGAGGAGGAGGATGTGGTCTGGCCCTGCCCGCTACCTCAGGAGCCCTTTATCCCGCTCGCTCTTCTACGCCAACATGATGGGCAGCCACGGCCAGCCCGCGCCGGGCCTCAAGGAGAACCACCAGGTAGGCGCCTCTGAGCGGGAGGGAGGGGAGAGAGGGGACGCCTCCCTGAGGGAAAGTCTCAGGAAAGAGAGGCCTACCCAACACGGAGAGGCGAGGGAAAGAAGGCGCCTCTGCTCGGCGTGTTGCGCTTTGTGTGGACGTCATAAAGGCAAGGGAGGCCGCCTCCTCCTCCTCCTCCGAAGGGGGAGCCTGGGAAGCAATGGCCCTGTCGGCGGCGGAGGGGGGCCCTGGGCCTTCCCTACCCCATCCCCCCCCCTCAGTGAAGGGCAGGAGCCACGGGGAGAGCGCCTCCTGCTGGGGAAAAGGGGACACGCACACAGGGGGGTTGCTGGGGGGCCCTTCCACACAGCCCTGCATCCCAGAATATCCAGGCACAAAATCCCACAACATCTGCTTGGAATATATGGCAGCATGGACCCAGGGCCCTTCCACACAGACCAATAATAATAATCATAATCTTTATAATCATCAATATAATCAATAATAATAATAATAATCATCATCATCATCTGTATAAATAAAAATAATGTTCGTTTATGGGATTAACATAACTCAAAAACCACTGGGGGAATTGACACCAAATTTGGACAGCATACACCTAACAACCCAATGTATGTCCTTCACTCAAAAATTGATTTTGTCATTTGGGAGTTGTAGTTCCTGGGATTTATAGTTCGCTTACAATCAAAGAGCATTCTGAACCCCACCAACGATGGAATTGAACCAAACTTGGCACACAGTTCTTCCATGACCAACATAAAATACTAGAAGGGTTTGGTGAGCAGTGTCCTTTGGTTTTAGAGTTGTAGTTCACCTACATCCAGAGATCACTGTGGACTCAAAGAATGATGCATCTGGACCAAACTTGCCACAAATACAAACTCAGATGGAGTTTGGGGGGAATAGACCTTGACATTTGGGAGTTGTAGTTGCTGGGATTTATAGTTCACCTACAATCAGAGCATTCTGAACCCCACCAATTGGGCCAAACCTCCCACACAGAACCCCCATGTGGGCTACAGCAACATGTGGCAGGGGACAGCTATCAATAATAATATATTTATAACCCGCCCTCTCTCCCCAAAAGGACTATAACCCAGAATATCAAGGCAAAAAAATCCCACAAGATCTGCTTGGAACCATGGCAGCATGGACTCAGGGCCCTTCCACACAGAATAGTAATAATAATATATTTATGATGCACCCTCTCTCCCCAAAAGCACTGTAACCCAGAATATCAAGGCACAAAATCCCACAACATCTGCCTGGAATATATGGCAGTATGGACTCAAGGCCCTTCCATACAGACTAATAATAATAATAATAATAATAATAATAATAATATATTTATAACCTGCCCTCTCTCCCCAAAAGGAATGTAACCCAGAATATCCAGGCACAAAATCCCACAAGATCTGCTTGGAACTGGAATATATGGCAGCATGGATTCAGGGCCCTTCCATACAGACTAATAATAATAATACATAATAATAATAATATATTTATAACGCGTTCTCTCCCCCCAAAAGGACAGTAACCCAGAATATCTAGGCACAAAATCCTACAAGATCTGCTTGGAACTAGAATATATGGCAGCATGGACTCAAGGCCCTTCCATACAGACCTATTATTATTATTATTACCCGTCCTCTCTCCCCTAAAGGACTGTAACCCAGAATATCTAGGCACAAAATCCTACAAGATCTGCTTGGAACTAGAATATATGGCAGCATGGATTCAGGTCCCTTCCACACAGAATAATAATAATAATAATAATAATAATAATAATATATTTATAACCCGCCCTCTCTCCCCAAAAGGACTGTAACCCAGAATATCAAGGCACAAAATCCCACAAGATCTGCTTGGAATATAGGGCAGTATGGACTCAAGGCCCTTCCACACAGACCAATAATAATAATAATAATTTTATAACCTGCCCTCTCTCCCCCAAAGAACTGTAACCCAGAATTTCTAGTCAGAAAATCTCACAAGATCTGCTTGGAACTGGAATATATGGCAGCATGGACTCGGGGCCCTTCCACACAGACCTATAAGATACGTTCGGCCCGACTTACCTGTCAGAACATATATCTCTTTATGAACCATCTAGGATTTTAAGATCGTCTGGGGGGGGGGGGGGGGGGCTGCACTCAGTGCTGTCCCCTTCACAGATGTGATTGGCGGGGATGAGAGACAGGGCCTTCTCAGCAGTGGCCCCTCGGCTGTGGAATGCCCCTCCCACAGATATAAGATTAGCCCCCTCCCTCCTGACATTCCGTAAGAAGGTTAAAACATGGCTCTTCGAGCAAGCTTTTGCCAGTGAAACATAATTAGATAAAGATGAATTTGAAATGATTGACGATGCACTTGGATCATGATTTCAGTAAGAAGACATTGAAGATTGTGTTTTATAGCTTTGTCTGTGTTTTATACTATATGTTAATGTTTTAATTGTTTTTATAATCTGTTTTTAACTTGCACTTTATAGTTCTGGAGGCATCAAATTGTTGCCAATTATGAACCACCCTGAGTCGCCTCTGGGCTGAGAGGGGCGGTATATAAGTGTAGTAAATTATTTATTTATTTATAACCCGCCCTCTTGCCCCAAAAGGACTATAACCCAGAATAGCAAGGTATAAAATCCCACAAGATCTGCTTGGAAGCGGAATATATGGCAGTATGGACTCAGAGCCCTTCCACGCAAACTAATAATAATAATAATAAGAAGAAGAAGAAGAAGAAGAAGAAGAAGAAGGCTTTTGTGGCCGGAATCAACCTGGACATGCCACAGATATATAAACCCCACTTGCCTAATTTCCAACAGACCCCTCAACCTCTGAGGATGCCTGCCATAGATGTGGGTGAAACATCAGGAGAGAATGCTTCTGGAACATGGCCATGCAGCCCAGAAAACTCACACCAACCCAATAATAATGATACTTTGTTTATAACCCCCCCCCCTCCTTGAAGGGACTACAATACAGAATATCCCGGCAGAAAATCCCACAATAGGTGTTTTGAACTGATTTATCTGAGTCCACACTGCCATATATTTGAGTTCAAAGCAGATAATGTGGGATCTTATTTAGCTGTCTGGAAGGGGCCTGAGACACAGGGCCTTTCCAGACAGGCCCTGTATCACAGAATCTGATCCCAGGTTTTCTGCTTTAAACTGGATGATATGAGTCCGCACTGGCAGAAAATAATAATAATAATAATAATAACAACAACTACTACTACTACTTTATTCTTATACACCACCACCGTCTCCCTGAAGGGGCTCGGGGCAGGTTACATATGGGTCACAATGCTAACAAAACATAAAAGCATAACTATCTATTAAAGCAAAAACACAATTAAAATAAGAGCATAGTAAAATACAACAATGCAAATTTTAAAATCACAGGTAATCTGGGATAAACCGAAAACCTGGGATCAGATCCAGGGATATAGTGCCTGTCTGGAAGGGTCCTCTGTCACCAGGAGTGAATCTTGGGGGAGGTGAATGGTAGCCACTTTGAGTCTCCTTGTGGAGAAAAAAAGTGGAATATAAATGCACATAATAATAATCATCATCATCATCGGTGGGTTGCTCCCTTTCTGGGTTTTCCCAAATAAAGACAGTTCTCAAGTTACCAACAAGATTAATTCTGTTGAGTTTTTCTAAAATTTAATTTGTATGTAAGCCAGTACAGGTACTTTAAAAATGGAATTCCAGTCATATGTGTATACACACACACACACAAACACACACACATGCTTTGGATAACATAGGAAAAGTGTTTGTTTTCCTGTCTGAGCCTCCGTTCACAAGATGTCATCTCAGGGCCCTTCCAAACGGCCATATAACCCAGATTATCAAGGCAGATAATCCACAATATCTGCTTTGAACTGGATTATCTGAGTCTACACTGCCATTTAGTCCAGTTCAATGTGGATTTTATATAGCTCACTTTTTAAGGAGCCTCACTTTCCCTGTGAGAATTGGATATAGGAAAATGTGGCTTATTGTGGAAACAATGATTGGGAGAAAGCTTCAGTGAGGACACCTTTTCCCCATGATAATAACTTTCAGGAGTGGATTTCCCTTCCGAGGGGTAGAGGAACTCGTGGACTACCTGTACACGTATGACTAAGCCCAAGAGATGGGGTTCATATAATGAAACCTGGGCAAGGACTGAGTTCTTCATTGCTTGTCATCTCAACTCCCCTCCCCATTTCTACACTTCTATGTTTTCCTTCCCCATATAACCCATGGTTTAGATCAGAGCTTTCCAAAGTTTTTATGTTGGTGACACACTTTGTAGAAATGTGTCCTTTTGTGACATGGTAATTCAGTTTTATGTATAAGGGGAGCCCCCAGTGGTGCAATGGGTTAAACCCTTGTGCCGGCAGGACTGCTGACCAATAGGTCAATGGTTCGAATCTGGGGAGAGCGGGTTGAGCTCCCGCTCTCAATCAGTTCCAGCTCCCCATGTGGGGACATGAAAGAAGCTTCCCCCAAGGATAGGAAAACATCAAACATCCAGGTGTCCCCTGGGCAACATCATTGCAGACAGCCTATTCTCTCACATCAGAAGCAACTTGCAGTTTCTCAAGTCGCTCCTGACACGAAATAAATAAGTGTATACTAGTTTAGAATATAAGGGAAAGGAAATGATACAAAGAGTTAGAAGGTGTATCTACAGAGTAAAGTTAAGGCAATTTGACAGCACTTTAAATGCCATGGCTGAATACACTGTAGTTCTGGGAGTTGTTTGGTGAGGCAGAGAAGGCTAAAGACCTTGTAAAACTGCACCTCCTATGATTCCATAGCTGTGGGTTATGGCAGTTCAAGTGGTGTCTGACTGCATTAATTCGACAGTGTAGATGCATCCTTACCTTTTCAGGAACTATACGTTTATTGCCACAATTTGAGTGCCATCAACATGATAGCCCATTCTAATTACATTGGTTGTTGTGTTCCTTCAATGCGTTTCTGCCTTATGGTGACCCAAAGGTAAAACCCGTCCTTTTCCCCCCAAGATATATCCTGTGTTGGTTTTCCTTTGCCTTTCTCTCAGTCCGATAAAATGGGACTTGCCAAAGATCAGCTGGTGGGTTCCCATGGCCAAGCAGAGATTCAAACCTTCATCTCTAGAGTCATAGTCTCTTTTAATTACATCTACATGGACCTCATCACACTAGGGAATGAATCTACTTTAAATCTGGTTTCTGCCTCCTGCAGAATTCTGGGGTTTGTAGTTTAGGGGAGAGGCGGATGAGCTCCCTCTATCAGCTCCAGCTCCTCATGCGGGGACATGAGAGAAGCCTCCCACAAGGGTGATAAAAACATCAAATCATCCAGGCGTCCCCTGGGCAACGTCCTTGCAGACGGCCAATTCTCTCACACCAGGAGTCACTCCTGACATGACAAAAAAAAAGTTTAGGGAGGAGCCTTTAACAGCCTTGCTAAACTACAAACCCCAGAATTCTGCAGGTAGCAGAAACCGGATTTAAAGTGGATGAATTCTCTAGTGTGATGAAGTCCCATATCCATCTTTATGCGGTTATTTCCCTCTATTAAGCTTTCTCCTGAAGCATCGCAGAGGTATCTGCAGAAGGGATTGTATACTTACTGCTCTCTTCTTGCTCTAGTTAGGCCCCCAAATTTCCTCCTTTTTCAGGGGGCAAGTTCTCTCCTTTGATTGGGCGAATGTGGTCTCATTCATCATGTTTCTCTGGAGATGTTTGTCCTACAAGGAAGTCTAGTGATAATAGATAATGTTGCAATTTGACCTCCAAAGCAAGAATGTGTAGACTGAAATACATTGAGATATTTGCAAACAGGAAAAGAATCAGCGAAGGAGGAGTTGTTTAATATACAAACGCTGTAGCAGTTGTGCAAACTACCTAGATACATGTTTATAAAAGCATGTTACAGTTCTGTAAAACTTTCAGATCCATCTGTTCTCGTAACGTGGCTATAGGTAAATTAGGACACTTTTCAGCTCCTTTTGGTATACAATGGCAACCTCGTTGAGAAAACGAGTAAGTGGAACATTATCTTCAGACTACTGTACTGTGTTTAGTTGTTTAAAAGCCAAGCAGAAATATTAGAGTTGTGTTGAAAAATACCTAAACCAATTTGGAATTTATAGGGTTTTTTCTGGACCATCTTTTTGGTACTGTTTCATTCTGTACAGTTGTAAAGAATTCATTTTCAGGGAAACTTTCTGAAGAGTTTTAGATGTATATGTGGGTTCTTATGCAATTAAACTGACAGTGGATCATCAATATTGATAATGTTTATTGTAACAGTACGTGCAAACATTTCCAGATGTCATTGAACTGGGACCAAGAAAAACTGGAATACTAAAACTATTTGGTGTAAAGCTTTCCAGATACCATATCTATGATTGCCATTGTTGAACAGGATTATTTCTGACCCCTTTTTGGTGAAGTTGTGCAGTCAGAAGCCATGTGGCCGCTTTGGATCAGTTTACTCTTATAGTTGCCTGCTTCTCAATGAACCTGTCTAATCCCTGAAATCATTTTTGGGTATCATTTCTATTAATGTGAGGCACCTTGACCAAGGATTGGCTATTCTTCATTGTGATGCTCCAGCTTTCTTCATTGTGATGCTCCAGCTATGGAATATCTCAAGTTCAAAGTGATTCCCCCAGCACCTGCTGACTGTTTGTGAGTTTTCACCGCTAGGTGAAAATATTCCTGTTTGTCTGTTCTTTTATCTGCTGGTGGTCTGGTTTTATCCATTTGTTTTGTTGCTTTTCCTTCATTCTATTTTTTTCCCTTCCCTATCATTTTTATCAGATTTTTTAAATGGATAGCATCTTTCTTGCTTTATACCACACTTATTATTCTGGTTCAGTGATTTTCGTATACATTATTATCCACCTTGAAACTGTGGAGATAAAGCAGGTTTAGAATGAAGATGAAAAAAATGTAAAACTATTGTGTGGCACTTGTCAGCATGATGGGAAATCTTTTGTTTAGCGACATGGTTATTCTTATCATCACTACCTCTGGATTGCCACTTATAATTTTAGGCAAAATGGAGACGCAGGCCCCCTTCACACAGCTGAACAAAATCCCACATTTTCTACTTTGAACTGGAATATATGACAGTGTGGACTCAGAAAACCTAGTTCAAAGCAGATATTATGGAATTTTCTGCCTTGATAATTCTGAATTATGTAGCTGTGTGGAAGGACCCGCAGTGATACTGAGCATAATAACATGGTCTGACTATGGGTTTTCACCTTCCTTCTGAAAATTAGATGTCAAACAGTAAATTTTAAAGCAATTTTATTAGGCCTTCTGGTTGTCTCAAGTCCAGGCTTTTAAAAACTATTTTAATTACAACCTTTTGTGTTTTATATCTACCTTTTGAGTTAATTTTCTTGTGTGATATACCTACCCTTTGAGCTAATTTCCATTCCAGTTTTATGAGAAAGGAGGCCTATAACTCAATTAAGTAAAGTGATAGAGATTGTGGGGTTTTTGTTGTTGTTGTTGTTTGTTTTTTTTAATTTTATTAGGTTGAGAATTGGCCAGCCTTTTTATATATTAAGTTTGCTTTTATTTCTTTGCTCTAGAAGTACTATCCCATACCCCTAAAACCCTTTCTGAAAGGACCCAAGTTTGGAAAATTATAGGGTTTTTTATTAATAGAGTGATAATGTCCACAACCACTTCTACACATGCCAATTTTTATATACTCAACTGATAATGTATTAGGCATGCTATCTAAAGTAAATATCATTGCTAATCTTGTCTATATGACTTTCTTTTGTCATCATATGAACAACAGACAAGAAATAGCAGCTGGCTTCCTGTAGCTTGCTAGACCAAGGATGAGGAAGGTGTGGTTCTCTATATGTTGTCCAACTCCACTCGCTTGAGCTAACATGGGCAGACATCAGTTGTGATGGGAGCTATATTCTGCCAAGGTCTGCAGGAGCAATTGCTCCTCATCCCCATGTTAGAAGAAATTTGTGGAAGATGACAACTATGAATCTGCTTCTACAGGGTGCAGCAGCATAACTTCCTTTTTTCAAAACTTATTATTATTATTATTATTATTATTATTATTATTAACTTTATTTGTACCCCGCTAGCATCTCCCGGAGGACTCGATGCGGCTTACACAGGCCGAAGCCTCAAAACACAATACAATAGAGAATGTAACATCACAACAACAAAGCAAATCAAACAATAAGCAAAATAACAACAATGGCAGTACATCAAGACATTATTAAAAACTGGTTCGGCCGGCGCACTGGGGTACAAGGGTTAAAAGTGCTGAAATGGCAGGAGGCACGTAGGGTTAAAAGTGCGATGTGCAGCGACAGTTTGTTATGCTAAGGTGCTACTAGGACTTGGGGTGGGGATTCCTAGTCTGGGAAGGCACAACGGAACAGCCAAGTTTTTAAGTTCCTTCTGAAAACGGCTAGAGTGGGGGCCTGTCTGAGATCTTTTGGGAGGGCGTTCCAAAGTCGGGGGGCCGCCACAGAAAAGGCCCTGTCACGTGTCCCCACCAAGCGCGCTTGCGACGTGGGTGGGATCACGAGCAGGGCCTCTCCAGATGACCGTAACGAGCGCGTGGGTTCGTAGATGGTGATGCGGTCACGCAGGTAGGGTGGTCCCAAACCGTTTAGGGCTTTGTAGGTGAGCACCTGCACCTTGAATTGGGCTCGGAAAATGAATGGCAGCCAATGGAGCTCCTTAAACAGAGGGGTAGACCTCTCTTGATAATGAGCTCCGGTTAGTATCCTGGCTGCTGCCCGCTGGACCAATTGAAGTTTCCGAGCCGTCTTCAAGGGCAGCCCCACGTAGAGCGCATTGCAGTAATCCATTCTAGAGGTGACCAAGGCATGGACCACCCCAGCCAGATCAGCCTTCACGAGGTATGGTCGCAGTTGGCGCACAAGTCTCAGTTGCGCAAAGGCCCTCCCGGATACCGCCGACACCTGAGCCTCAAGTGTAAGCGAAGAATCCAAGAGGACGCCCAAACTGCGGACCTGTGGCTTCAGGGGGAGTGTAACCCCGTCCAACACAGGTGACCACCCTATACCCCGATCTGGTTTGCGATCGACCAGGAGGACCTCTGTCTTATCGGGATTGATCTTCAGCTTGTTCTTCCTCATCCAGATCGACACAGCGGCCAGGCACTCGTCTAGCACCTGAGAAGCCTCCTTGGAATTAGGTGGAAAAGAGTAGTAGAGTTGTGTGTCATCCGCGTAGAGATGGCACCCAACTCCAAAACTCCGGATGACCTCTCCCAGCGGTTTCATGTAGATGTTAAAAAGCATGGGTGACAAAATAGAGCCTTGCGGGACCCCACAGGTCAAAGGCCAGGGGTCAGAGCAGGCGTCTCCCAGCTTCACCATCTGAGTTCGTCCCTCCAGGAAGGACTGGAGCCACAACAGAACCGTGCCCCCAAGGCCCATCCCGGAGAGACGACCCAGAAGGATACCATGATCGATGGTATCGAAAGCCGCTGAGATGTCCAAGAGAACCAGCAGGGTCACACTCCCCCTGTCCAGTTCTCTGCGGAGGTCATCCACCAAGGCGACCAAGGCTGTCTTGGTGCCATGACCAGGCCTGAAACCAGACTGTGACTGATCTAGGTAGTTGGTATCGTCTAGGAAACCCTGAAGCTGAGAGGCGACCACCCTTTCCAGCACCTTACCCAAAAAGGGGAGGTTGGAGATCGGCCTGTAATTATTCAGCACCGTGGAGTCAAGGGAAGCTTTTTTGATAAGTGGGCGGACCACGGCCTGCTTCAAATTAGATGGAAAAATTCCTTGCTCCAGCGATGCATTGACAATCAGTACAAACCAATCAAGCAACCCCCCTCTGGCTGATTTAATGAGCCAAGATGGGCATGGGTCTAGAGATGAGGTGGTCGCTCTCACAGCCCCAAGAATCTCCTCCACGGTTTCAGGGAGAACAAGCCTAAAAGAATCCCATAAAACTGGACAAGCAGGTGCCTCTGTCACCTCTTCTGGCACTGCGATGGAATTGGAGTCGAGCTCGAGGCGTATCTGGGCGACTTTATCTGCAAAATGGTGTGCGAAATCGCGACACCGAGCTGCGGGGTCGTCAGGGACCTCCTCCACCGCAGGTGGTTGGAGGAGTTCTCCCACGACCCGAAACAGCTCCGATGATCTATTTGCTGCAGATGCTATACGAGCGGTCGTGAATGACTTCCTGGCCGCCCGTATGGCCACGGAGTATGCCTTAAGAGAGGCTCTAGCCCGTGTTCGATCAGATACATCTCGAGATTTCCTCCATTTGCGCTCTAGCCCCCTTCTCGTATGCTTCATCACAGCCAGCTCCTCGGTGAACCAAGGAGATGGCCTGTCACGACACAACGAGATGGGGCGTTCGGGTGCGATCGTATCTAACGCCCTGGCCATCTCCCCGTTATAGAGAGTTACCAAGGCGTCGATAGAATCGCCAGGCTCCAAGGCAGGAAGAACCCTAAGATTCCTCAGGAATCTGTCCGGATCCATCAGTCTCCTAGGGCGGACCATCTTAATTTGTCCTCCATTGTATGAATCAGATTTTTTTTATAATGGAGGCGCATACCTAAAGTTTTGTTTTATGTAGTTTTGAAGATCAAATTAGGTAGGTGACGTCCCCCATTCTCCATTCTCCATACACTGAGTAAACCAATTTCTGGTGTTTGTCATGACTCTTCCCAGCATAGCAGGCGTTATATTGGCAATTTCTTCCTGGATGTTGGTCTTCAAATCTTGTAGGGTCCTTAGACGGTTCACATAAACACGGGATTTCAAAAAAACCCATAGAAAAAAATCACAAGGGGCCAAATCTGGAGAGCGGGCCAGCCACTCCAAATCCACTCGAAAAGTAGGCCTCAACCGCAAAAGCACACTCCTCACTGTTCCAACGCATGATGGCGACTGAACTGTGTCAGGACAAAACTTTATACTCCCGCCTCTCGAACGAGACCACTAGCGCTCTGCTACGTCTTCAACCGACTGAATGGCACGCATTTTAAAAAAGGAAGTTATGCTGCCTCACCCTGCATATTTGACTAAAACCCATCAAATTTGTTATGCAACGGAAAAAAGAACTGAAGCTTAGTATATATCAGTAGTTCCCAACCTTTTTTTTTTTTTTTTTTTACCAGGGACCATTCTGCAACATTAGTACCAAAAGAGTTACAAATCAGTTTTTGATCAACTTTAGATTTATTGTCGAAGGCTTTCATGGCCGGAATCTCTGGGTTGTTGTAGGTTTTTTTGGGCTACATGGCCATGTTCTAGAGGCATTCTCTCCTGGCGTTTCGCCTGCATCAGATGCAACAACCCAACTTTAGATTTGGTTGGTTATTTGGGGTGTTGATTTAGAAAATTACATTGGATGGACCACATAAGCTCTAGTTTCTGATACAGAACATATGCCATCCAGTAGTTACCACCTGCTTGCCCACAGAAAACCATATTTTATAAACCTTGGCACTATAAGAGGGTTTCGCAAGACCAGTCGCTCTTGTTGCAATGGTGTAGTAATGATGGGACCACAGACCATATTTTAGTTCTTGCAGACCACTGGTAGTCCACAGACCACAGGTTGGGAACCGCTGGTCTGTATAGTTGGCCTCCACCTTTGCTGGGGATAGGGACTCCTATGTAATGGAAAAACAAGAATTACAAATAGAGCCTATTTGTTGCTTGAGGAAACTCATCTCTAGGAATCTCTAGATCCTCCCCATTGGAGGAACTACAAGTGCATACAAAAGTGTTATCTCTGAAATAGTTATATGCTAGCTAGTCATACGGAGCAGCTGACATTTACTTCTGTATAATGAATTGTGGCTTGTTTAAACTACAGGCAGTCCCCGTGAATTACTTTGATATGATAATCCAGTCAGTGTCCCTTTCTGTGCAAATAGAAAGTTTTGCCATATAATTTCCTTTGGGATACGCAATTATATTGCTATGCTGTTTCTAAATTTGTAGTGCCTTCATAAATTACTATCCTATTACTGTTTACCTCTTCATCCTATTGTACTGTTATTGTCACATTGCAGGATAACAGAATGGAGTGCTCTTTTCCTCATTATTTGTGTAGAACGTAAAAGAGCAACTGGTGCATATTTCAACACAGAGCAGTTTGACTCTTTCGTAAATGAATGTTAAGCATTCATGTTACAGGAAAGGAAGTGGAGCAAGACTTTATATGTTGTTCAGAGATTGTAATGATGTCATCTTCTAAATCATAATTCATGTTCCTGCTCAGTTATATGCTCCCCCCTTCCCCTGTAATTTTGTTATAGTATAGCTGATAAAACAATCAATGTAATTAACTTAACCAAGGATAAACTAGGAGTGATGCTTATTTTTGAGTTCTTTGTGTTCTGGAGTTGTGTCTTTCAGTTAATAAGAAATTTTATTTCAATATTCTATATGTCTGAATGTCAAATATACCGTATATACTCGAGTATAACCCAAATAACCCAAATATAAGCCGAGACACCCAATTTTACCTCAAAAAAACTGGGAAAACATACTGACTTGCGTATAAGCCAAAGGTGGGAAATGCATCAGCTAGTGATCAATTTCAAAATAAAAATAGATACCAATAAAATTACGTTAATTGGGGCATCAGTAGGTTAAATGTTTTTGAATATTTACATAAAACTGTAGTTTAAGATAAGGCTGTCCAACTCTGATTAAACCATTAGTCTCACCTTCCCCAATGTGTTTACGTATCCTTCTAATAATAATAAATAGAGTAGAATAATGGAAATGTAATAATAACAGTAATAAAAGAGTAAAATAATAAATGTAATAATAATAACAATAATAAATAGAACAAAATAATAAATGTAATACAATAATAATAATAGAGTAAAATAATAAATGTAATAATAACAACAGAGTAAAATAATAAATAACTTTGACTATAAGCCGAAGGGGGCTTTTTCAGCCTTTAAAAAGGGCTGAAAAACTCAACTTATACTCGAGTATATACGGTATGTATTGTACATACTCGTGTATAAGTCTAGAAAATTTAGTTTTAAAAATTAAGCAAAAAAAAACTGGTTTCTTTTCTATGGTTCAATGTAAGTATGGTACTTTTATTTTTAAAGGGAACAATCCCCTTCTCTATATAAAGTGGTGAAAGGTGAGAGCTTAGTCCATCAAGGAGAACTTAGAAGAAGCACTGACCTTGTCTACTCTCTGCCTCAACACTACTTCTGGCCTTTTCAAATGCCTGGATAGGAAAATGGTAGCAGCATCGAGGGATGGCTGAACCCCTGACACAATGCTTAAGTTTTCTGATCTCCATGAGATGAGGCTTGGCATATCCCTGGTGTGGTGAAGTGTGAGTTTTAATCTACAGTTATGTATAATAATAGATAGGTGTTTAAAAGGGTAAGTATTTAAACTAGCATAACTGGGGGAATGGTAGCCAGCTTAGCTCACTTTGAGCTGGGTTGCCATGGAAAAAGGGGCAGAGCCAACTGCCACTTGGCAGGGCAGCCATTTTAAAACAGTTAGTCTGTAGTCAGCGAACTACAGGGAAGGCTGGTTCTATTGTGTGTTGAGAACCAGTAAAGTAGTCTAAGAACTACAGGGAAAGGCTGATTCTACTGTGTTGAAAATCAGGAGCATTTAGGCTTTTAGCCTGTGTAGTTTGGATAGGTCAAGTTGACTTATTTAGGTTAGTAGTTAGTGTATGAGTAGAAAGGGTGAGAGAACCCTAATAAGAATCTTTACTAACAGAAATAACATAAGGAAAGAATAAGCCTGTGCCTGAAGTAATCTGTTAAAGAAAGAAACACATTTTGAAGGAAAATAAGTTTGAAACCTGTTTAGTAGAAGGAATAGTCCTCTTAAGAGTTGTTTTATGAAAAGTTATAAATGTAACCTCTGAAGATATGTGCCTCTAAGAGTTAAGAAACATTGAAACCATCAAGCTTCTTCTATACTTCAATAACCTTGTTACAGTTTCTTCTAAAGCCAAGTCTCTGTTACAAATACTTCCAAGTTAAGCCACGCTACACATTGAAGAAAGACTAAATCAATATTACAAGTTATTAGTTGTGTTATCAATTTAGTAAGTCCTTACAAAGTGGTGGCTCCTTTACAAACATTTACAAACTGGTGGCATCGTTACAAATTGGGTGCCCTCTTTACACCTGGCCATATATAAATCTATAATTTTGGGCCCCAGATCTGTTCTCGACTAATAAATGAGATCAATTTATACATGAGTATATATGGTATATACTTTAATTCATTCTCTAGGAGTGACTTAAATGAATGGACAGATTATGTATAATAATGACGACAAAATATTGCAGCAACTCAAAATAATTATATTAATAAATTTTATGCTCTTACTCCCCAACTCAGTTAGCAGGACAGCTTGTATCAGGTTTCTTCATCATTCATAGTGGGATAAAATACTATATGGGTTTATTTAACTCCTATATGATTTAATAATTGCTCATTGAAAGAAGTGGAAGAAGAGATGTATCTTCTGCTGAGTCACTAAAGCCCTACATCAGTTATGACTGATGATGATGTTCCTCTAAAGCAGGCATGGGCACACTTCAGCTCTCCGGGTGTTTTGGACTTCAATCCCCACAATTCCTAACAGCTAGGCTGCTCTAAAGCCTACTGTTTCTGCCTAAGAATGCCTCAGTTGAAGGGTTTCTGTAGATTAGAACACCCAGTAATAATATCTGCAATTCCCTCTAGTTATGGGACACATTGAGATCTTGAGGTCTTACCACAACTCCCACAGCTTGTCTTAAGGCACCACACAACCGGAAGGGCATTGCTATCTGCAGCACCTTGAAAATCATTAAGTTGTTGTGCTGCCAAATAGAAATTGTAAGGTTTTTGGGGGGTTGTTTTAGATGTGTGTGGTTATTGAGTCTCCTTGTGGAGAGAAAAAGTGGTAATAATAATAATAATAATAATAATAGACTTTAAACATGAATCTCCAGCAGTAGCAAGACTCCAAATCCACCTTTAAATCCTGAACAGGTTGCCAGCCAAGTTTATTAAGGTCATTCCCGACTGCCATTGAAATTTATGTGATTAGAATTCAGAATTATTAATTTATTGGATTTATGCCCCAGCTTGCTTCTGAAGTACAGCTCTCAAGATGGCTAATAATGATACTATCAAGCAAAACGAATCCAATTAAAACATAAAACAGATTCCCAAGTCAATTAAAATGATGAAATGATAAAAAGTTTTATGTAAATGGTAGTTTCTCACATGAGATATTGTAACAATTTCAATCTGTTTGATTAGGCTATTTGTAATGGGGAAAATTCCAGTCTCCCCCTGCCCAGCCACTTTTAGAAACATAGGAAAAGACGGGAGGGGGACACATAAGCTTTGTGGAACTTAACTAAAGCAGCAGAAAACCTAGTTGTAGCGATTAGGACATTTCCAGGAATATAGAGGAAGTGCAGGCGAGATGTGTCCACAGTTGCTCAGAATGGGAAGGAACTTGAGTCACAGCTTATGTGTAAGGAATACAAAACAAAGTGTTGGCGGTGTACTAGAACCAATTATTAAAGACTAGGATATAATTGGATCTTGGGCAATGATGATGCGTAGAACTGAGCCATTTTCATCAATGGGCAGCTGAAACAATTCAGTCTGCTTATTTCATACCTCATTTGCTCAAAACTGTCTTATACTTAGAGATTATCTAGCCAACAATTGGGATTTTTCTCTCTCTCTGTTTAGAGCCACATTTTCTTAAGGATAATCCGCTATGCTGTTTGTGAGACTCTGGGAGCTATAGTCCAAAAGCTACCTTGTCCAAGCTCTGTTTGGTGAATGATGCAACTATCTGTAGGTTTCTGTAGCCTTCTGATTTGTGCCACAATTGGATGCTGCGTTGTCGTGATCTTTGCAACAAGAGAACAAGGTTTTTGGCAGGTAGGCAGGTATGACCATAGAATCATAGAGTTGGAAGGGACCTCAAGAGTTATCAAGTCCCACCCCATTCTGCCATACAGGAGCACACAGTCAAATCGCTTGCAACAGAAGGAGGCTATACCACACTCCACAATCCTGCCTGTTCTTGCAGGGCTTCCCAGCAAGAGGGAACCTCAAAGTTAGCGTCATAATCTTGGTATTTTGATACCATCAGTCTAAATTGACCTGGAAACTACAAATGGGCAAATTACACTTATTGCCTGCTAAACTTTATATATTTGGCAAAGTTCTAAGAAATTCTGAGGGATCTTCAAAGTGTTTATTTATTTAGTCTTTCATACAAAGTCAAATAGTGTCCATCCACCCCAATTTTGTCTGTTCTGACTGGCAGCAGTTCTCTAGAGTCTCTTTGCCATCCCTTGGTGCCTAATCTTTTGAATTATTAACATGAAGGATCAAATGTAAGGGCTTCTGCATGCAGAGCACATACTCTGCAGTTGGGTTACATTCCTTCACTTCTCTCAAGACTATTCTTTAGTTAAGTCTCATTTGGCGGTACTGAAATGTGAATAATAATTCTTGGTTATTTTTCTCCCCTGCTCACCTTTAGTGGTACGTGTGCAATCGAGAGCAGCTATGTGAATCTCTTCAGCCTATGTTCGTCCAGAGTTACCTTGACCAAGGAACACAGATCTTCTTAGATAACAGCATTGAGAAATCTGGCTGGCTATTCATTCAACTCTACCATTCCTTCGTGTCCTCTGTTTTTAGCTTGTTTATGTCTAGGACGTCTATTAATGGGTAAGTAAAAAAAAATGAAAACATCAAGCTTGGGACGTGTTCTTAAATTTGTTTTTTAATATTGCTATAATGTAAAGCATGCATAAAGAAATGTTAAATTTAACCAAATTGAGTTAACCGAGTTGATCTTCAGGCTGAGATCTTCATCTTCAAAAGCAGTATCTCTTTGAATATCAGTTAGGCATGGACTATTGTCTTCATGCTTTTTTGTGGCCTATGTAATGACTGGCCAAACTGTCACAATAAACTGTCTTTAAGATAAACCATTTTTCCTTATAGTGTTAATTGCATGTCAGATGATCAAACAAACCATGGTTTATGTTCACCATTTTTAATGTGTTCTCCCACCACTCTCTGCCTAATTCAATTATTTTAAAGGTAAACATAGAAAACCATGATTTAAACAAATCAGAGGTAATAAACCAGCAACTAACTGTAGATTCAGATTGTCATTTGTGACTGGTTAGCAAACCATAACTTGTTATCTGAGATAAGTTGATGCATCACATCAAACCACCCCATGTCGTATTGGAACATGTCAATGCAAACTGTTGAGTTCAATGAGAATGAATGCTGTGGTGTTCTAGACTTTGACAGCCCCTCATTGTCCTGTTGAGTTCAGCTGTAGCACATCCCTAGGCAGCACAATTGCACTGACTGTGTCAGGAAGTTCTAACCACAGCATCAACTAGCCAAAGAAGTTATGTGTTCATAACATATAATGTGCACTTGAACCAAAACATTTATCAGAATCCCAAATACCAGCCAGAGCCCTAGTTGTTTCAGTAGCAATGATGGAGGTTAGTTACTGATTAAATTATTTAGCACTGACCTTTGGTAAACCTATAATGCAAATGTTAGTCTTGTGTGAACTACTTTTTTTCTTACTGGGGGCTGTCCCTGTTGACCATTAAGGCAAGAATGTGCAGAAAACAAATCTCCAGGTGATCTGTGGTAGATCAGCAAACATTTCTAACACTCAATTGCTTAACAGCAACCACTACAAAATGACAGCCTTCCTTGCCAAAATTGTACAGAAATGAAAAAAACTGTGTGTAGAAAAGCACTGTATTTTTTGCATGGAAGAACTGGGAGCTGTGTTTATCTCTAATGCTAAAAACCAACTGCCGGGCTTGGAATGTTTTAATTCTAAGTATATGTGTTTTGTATCAGTCTCAAGTTTTTGGCTCTCAGAAGTCAAAACAAATAAAACATCAAAGGATATCCTTTAAACACAGTCTGTTCGCCCTTGCAATAAAATGTAAGCTGTGTTGAATGATCCTGAGTTCTCACTCTTGTTTGAAGGCCATGCAATCTAGAAGTGGTCAGCCTATATCAGTTCTACTTCAGCTTCAATTGCTTTTCAGCCAGTTTGGGGGGGGGGGGGGTTAAAGATTTTGTGACATGTGTAGTTGAGGGCCTGTGAAGGCAAACTGTTACGTTTTCCTGTGGTTTTAACTATTTGGGGCTTTTGATTGTGAAAAATTGTCTGAATGTTTGGAGTTGGTGTTTGAAGGCTTATGGGGTGCTTCATGGTCTACTAAATTGGGGCTATGTGTGTCTCATTCCCCATTTTGCCCACTTTAGCCCAGGGTGGGCAACACAGTTGTTCTAAGAACATGTTTCCCTGGCAATCCACCAACAATTGCATCCATACACAGTGCCATTTATACATTAAAATGAGGCAGACGGGGAAGCATGTCTTAATGTAGAAAGGTTCTTTTATTTTACCATTCTTGGATTTCAGTACCATCCAACTGAACAGAGGAAAATAGGAAAGTTGCACATGGATTGCCCTCCATATTGTAATCCAATGCTTGTTCTAAGACCCTTGCTCTCGGGAAGATAGTTGGCTGTGTGTTTAGTTTTGGAAGAAATTGGGTAGAAGTTTACCTTAGATAACAGATACATTATTTTGTGAAGAATGCCAATGTTTTTGGGTAAGATGTGTTCCAAGTGTCTTGTCCTGAGACACAAAACTGTTCCTGGCAGTGTTCATTGTGTCCATGTCATTTATTTTTGGTTGCTGAATAAGGCACACAAGGATCCTTTGCCTTGTGGCAGATATTTGATTGGAAGGCACTGACAATTTTTCATTGTGCAAATTAACTTCACAATCTGTGTTGCACTGCAAAGACCCCAAGTCAGAGCATTTTGATTCTGGTGGAGCTTGTGGAAGAGCTGCTGATGAATGTATGGGATTATCTTGTACCTTACTGATTTTGTTTTCAATTGTCTTTCATTCCATTGTTCTTTTATATTACAATTTGCTCCATTGTGGTTTAATGTTATACCGTTCTATGTTTCTGACCTGTACTTTTTAACTGTAGTAAAAGGGCCAGGGAAAGAGGTTGTTCAGAAAGTTATTTATTTTGTATCAAAAGCATTGCATAAATTAGTATAAAACTGATAAAAATAGAAGGAGCACAAGTGGCTAAGTATCTTTTGACCATAAATGGACAAAAGCAACCGTATTATCTGTAGCCTCCAACAATTCTTCCTCTCTACATGAGGCAGGACATTGTGGACAAGCATACAGTTGCAGAGTTGTCTGTTCTGCTCCACAGTCACACAAGGTGGAGGATTCTTTTAGGTAGTGCCATTTTGCCAGGTTGTCTTTTGATCTGCTCACTTCAATTCTGAGTGTCTTCAGGGACTTCCAAGTTGCCCATTCTTGGTTTGCCTCAGGTTGCAGACCTTTGTGGGGGGACATCCACTTGGGATTTCCTGGTTTAGCTGCCCAGATGGATACTCTTGCTGTTGCTGGAGGAACATTAAGAGGAGTGGTGATTGTCATGAAGCTTTGTCTTGATTAGAGTCTACTGGGAGGAGGCTGATAGCCGTGTTCAGAAAGTAGGTTACTGTAAGTTTTTCGGGCGGTGTGGCCATTTTCCAGAAGCATTCTCTCCTGACCTTTCATCTACATCTATGTCAGGCATCCTCAGAGGTTGTTCAGAAAGTAGGGATGCTTTGTCCAAGCTCCGATCTTGCACCCTAAATCTAAGATAGGGATAATCTGTGTGAGGGATAATTCATCACACAGTACCTTGTCATAGGCCCACAAAGTTTCCAGTGGAGCATCATGTTGAGTGATCCCATCAAAATCCAAAACATCATGCTTCGTAGGTTTTCCATATTTAGCAGATTGACTATTGCACTACACTTTTTGACCTCCTTTCCCACCACCTCGCGTTTTCCTCTTCTGCAGTTTGATCTGCTGAAGCTGGCATATGTCTGTGTGAGGGAGAGAGAGAGGGATAATATTATATTAAGAGCCAATCATACTTCTCAGCTAGACGTTTCCTGTGGAGTGTGTAGTCAAGTAGTACTTTCCACCCTCTTTCCTTCTTTGCCATTTTTCCTCGGCTCAAAAAGGGGTTCTGTCGCTTTGAACCTCTTCTCCCCATGGCTTTAGGAATAATACCCTTGTGCCAATTTATCTGACACTGAAAGGTACCACCAGGGGGTTGGTCTTTTAACCGAAGTGGTATTCTGTACAAAATGATTTCCTTGAACACTGTTATCAACATTTAACAGGTCATTTCCTATGGACCATTATATTCCACCCACATAAATCCGCGGTGCTTTCTCACTTTTCATCTGGCCTCATTGTCTTCGCTACCTATTCTTTCTCCTTCCCCTGTCCTCTCCCTTGATCATGAATCTGCTCTTTGCAGCTGCAGATGCCTTGGCGCCAATTGCTTTTTACACTCTAGTTTGGATTCTCTAGCTATGCCGACCTGACTAATGCCTGGCTCCCCTCTCGTCTCTCTTGCTAACCAATTATTTTCTTTCTCCCTGTATATTCTATGTATCCTTTCATCTGCTTGAACCTCTGTCGCTTCTACTGTAATCTTACAATATAGTCTACAAAGTCGAGCAGGCCGCGATGCCATTGGCATGATCCAGAGAGACCCTGCCTGTCCCCTGCCACACATTCCTTAATGAAGAGCTCATTTGCTATTCTACATTCTTTCCCGTCCAAGAGAGCCTCAGGTAGCTACTGCAGTCCTTTGCTGATAGATTATACAGTTTTAAAATATTAATCTCCTCTCCCACTGCTTCATCGATGTCACCTTCAGCCTCTCTTTCACTCTGGAATTTCTGTTCTTTTACATCTTCCTTGTCGTTTTGGTTTTTTTTAAGCTTCAGTCTTTTGGATCAGATCTGCTATCTTCTGTCTCTAAATGCCCTGTGAATATAAGCTAATGTGTTCCTCTGCACAGTGTTGTATCCTCCACACTGCCATTATTCATGTGATCTGCTGTGCCAATATAAATTAGGTTTTATCTTTTAAATAGGTACTAGAATGGGCGATTGTTTCATATTTTCTTCATTATTTAAGTATTTATTTATTTACCTATTTATTTACGGCGATTCTTTGCCGCCTTTCTCAACCCAAAGGCGACTCAAGGCGGCTTACAACTGGTACAATTCGATGCCACAATAGTCCTAAAACACAATTAAAAACGCATTGTCGAAGGCTTTCATGGCCGAAATCACTGGGTTGTTGTAGGTTTTTTTCGGGCTATATGGCCATGCTCTAGAGCAGGCATGGGGAACCTTCGGCTCTCCAGGTGTGGTGGACTTCAACTCCCACAATTCCTTGAGACCAAGGTAAGCCTTTGGGGTGAATGCCGAGCCTCAAGGAATTGTGGGAGTTGAAGTCCACCACACCTGGAGAGCTGAAGGTTCCTGACCCCTGCTCTAGAGATATTCTCTCTTGACCTGCATCTATGGCAAGCATCCTCAGAGCTTGTGAAGTCTGTTGGAACTAGGAAAATTGGGTTTATATATCTGTGGAATGACCAGGGTGGGACAAAGAACTCTTATCTGTTGGAGCTAGGTGTGAATGTTTCAACTGACCACCTTGATTAGCATTTGATGGCCTAGCAGTTTTTTGGCATGGCTTGTTAGTGCCTGGGGGAATCTTTTGTTGAGAGGTGATTAGCTGTCCCTGATTGTTTCCTCTCTGTTGTTTTGCTGTTGTAATTTTAGAGTTTTTTAATACTGGTAGCCAGATTTTGTTCATTTTCATGATTTCCTCCTTTTTGTTGAAATTGTCCACATACTTGTGGATTTCAATGGCTTCTCTGTGTAGTCTGACATGGTGGTTGTGAGAGTGGTCCAGCATTTCTGTGTTCTCAAATAATATGCTGTGTCCAGGTTGGTTCATCAGGTGCTCTGCTATGGCTGACTTCTCTGGCTGAAGTAGTCTCCAGTGCCTTTCATCTTCTTTGATTCGTGTTTGGGCAATGCTGCTGTGTTTGGTGGTCCCTATGTAGACTTGTTCACAGCTGCATGGTATACAGTAGACTCCTGCAGAAGTGAGAGGATCCCTCTTGTCTTTTGCTGCACGTAGCATTTGTTGGATTTTCTTGGTGGGTCTGTAGATAGTTTGTATGTTGTGTTTCCTCATCAGCTTCCCTATGCTGTCAGTGGTTCCCTTAATGTATGGCAATAACACTTTTCCTCTGGGTGGATCTTAGTCTTTAATCTCGTGGCTTGTTCTCGCTCTTGCAACTCTTCTGATGTCTGAGGTGGACTAAAACATTTAGTGCACCTTATAAAAACCATGTAAAAATAATTAAAAACATACAATCACCAGTGACTTCTATTAAATCATTTTCCAAAAACATTGTCTAAGCCGTTCCATGTTCACTCTTTCCTGAGTTTGAATATGGCATACAAACAAAAAGTAGAATTAATTTTTAAATGAATAGTCCTCAAGTTGCATTATGGGCAGAGAGATTCCTTCTGGAAGGGAGGAAAGGGAGGATCCTCCAGGCTTCTAGGAGAGACCATGGCTCAGTGGTGCAACATTTTCCTGAGCCACACTTGGCCTAAGTTGTTCAGCATTCTTTTTACACAGTAGCTAATCAGATGCCCAGTGGAAACCCACAAGCAGGATGTAACCCCCTTGTTTGCGTTTCTTATTGCTAGCATATGAGCTTCATTGCCACGGATACATATCCATCATTATTAGTCACTTTTGATAGCTTTACCAAAATGGATTTGTCTGATCCCTATCCAAGTTGGTGACCATTGCTGCATTTTGTGTCAGCAAATTCCATGAAAAACCAGTTGATTTGATTTGTCTGCTGTCTACAACCACCCAGTTGCATCATGTGACATGGCAGCTGTAGTTGGTGAGACATCAGCACTCTCAGACAGAGAAGGCTACAGACTCTGTAAAACTACAGCTCCCAGGCTTCCATAGCATTGAGCGATGGCAGTTAGAGTGGTGTCAAACTGCATTAATTCTACAGTATCAGCTTCTAATACTGCGTACAGAGGAGGTTCTGCCTGTCTGCTTTCTGCACACACACACACAAAATCCTATTTTCATTTCTGAAATACTCATTTCAAAGGTTCTTAGGTAGTGTGTACTAAAAATTGCCTCTTTGTGAAACCTTGAATTGTCATCAGTCAGAGAGGTCTAAACATGATCTCCTGGTCTAAATTGTTATAATTCCTTTCTTCTTCGTGGTCTCTGTGAAATCACACATGGTATTTCCTACGCCTGCATGGTCAGTTCAGAATCTTCTAGAAGCCCTATGATACATTTTAGTTTGTAGCCCCGCCCACACTCCTCATGGAGGTATATAGTCAGTGGGATGGGCTACAGCCTCAGTTCCTTTTGTCCACCATAGTTGCAGCGGCTTAGGAATCTCTTTGCTCTTTAGCTTACTTGCCTTGTTACTGAGCCCCCGATGGCGCAGAGGTTTAAACCCCTGTGCCAGCAGGACTGAAGACGGACAGGTCGCAGGTTCAAATCTGGGGAGAGTACAGATGAGCTCCCTCTATCAGCTCCAGCTCCTCATGCGGGGACATGAGAGAAGCCTCCCACAAGGATGTTAAAACATCAAAGCATCCAGGTGTCCCCTGTGCAACGTCCTTGCAGACAGCCAATTTTCTCACACCAGAAGCGACTTGCAGTTCAAGTGGCTCCTGGCACGACAAAAAAAACGGACCCAAATAGGTTAACTGACCTGGTCATTGACTAGGACTGTTTTTTTTTTAAACTATTCTTTCTTTAGTTCTCCTTCAGCTACACATTTTGACCCGGACTATCTTGACTACGTGAATAGGGTCAGGGCAGTAATGTCTTCTACCGCTTTTTAAAAGAAGTGCTCGTCCTGTGGGAGGAAGTTACTTGACACAAACTGGCACATAATGTGCTTGCTCTGCCTGGGAGAAGGCCACACAGTACAATCTTGTAGCATGTGCCCCTCCTTCACCCCCAAGCTTGAAAAAACCATGAGTCCCATTCAATGTCCTGCTTTATAAGCAAGCCTTCCTGAAAAAGAGATTAGCATCGGGGCCACCTGCTCCCTCAACTAATGGCGCTGCTCAGGAGTGCCTCCTATCTTTGGCGGAGAGCTCGTCCCTCCAAAGCTGGCCCACTCGGTCCAAGACTGCCAAGGCTAAGAAGCCCAAAACCTCCCAGCTCCCACCATCTGGGAAATGACTAGATCGGGGCAAACAGTTAAAAGCAGGAGATCACATGCGTGTTGTACCTCCTTCCACACTTACTGATCTCAGTACTCAGGGTACTCAAGATTGAGGGGTCACGCTTCAGCTACACAATTCTGGACCTCCTGCGCACATAGCCGCTCCAGGGGCATATCCTACTATCGTGGGTCACTGCCTCCACATAGGGGAGCTGATTATAGCTGCCACTCCCCCTCCTACCACAGGAAGAAAGACTATAGGGGCTGCTTTTATGCCCTGATAATTGGGGCTGCTGGCAGTGCTCCCCCCAGGGGCAGTTATTGCTATTTTGGGCCTTCATACCCCATAGATGAAGAGCCCCTCCAGAGTCAACCACCCATACCTGCTGCTTTGAATTCAGCATTGCAGAGGAGCCAGCCTGCCATGCCAGTGGTGACGGCCTCGACTTCGCCCCCCATTCAAGTTGACGAGTCCGACAAGGACTCAGAGTCAACAGAGGGCATTCACATGGCATCCCCACTTGAGTCCCAGTTGGAAATGGAGCTCCCATCGGCCGATGAATTCAGCAATTTCGCAGCACTTATTGTTCGCCTGGCACGAGCTCTAAATTTCCTCATGGATTGTATCTACTATCCGTTTGGCCTACCAGTTGGTGGGTAGTATTTTAACTCCACAAATCAGGGTCGACTCCCCGAGGGCGGTGGCCACTTCCTGGGCCTTCTTGAGGGGCATGCCTTTATTCGTTTTTTAAAATCATCTTTATTGACAGGTTTTCCAATGGGGGAAGTTTGATGTTAAAATCTATAACAGGGAAAAGGTAGGGGAAGCAATGGGTGAGAAGCTGAAAAGGTAGAAAGAGTATGTTGAGGTAGAAAGGGTGTGTGGGGACATGCCTTTAGAAGATGTCTGCCGGGCAGCCACCTGGTCTATCCCACTCACCTTTGTGGCCCATTTCAAGGGATACTCTTTCCATGAGAAATGTGGCCTTTGGCAGAGCAGTCCTCTTCTCTTTAGTAGCATGACTCCTGCCAGCCAAGGTTAGTAGCTTGGTACTCTACCATATGTGTGATTTCACAGAGACCACGAAGAAGAAGGAGGAGTTGCTTACCTGTAACCATGTTTCTTCAAGTTGTCATCTGTGAAATGTGGACATCTCCATCCATCCTCCTCACTATCTCGTCATGCCTCTGTTTCTCTTGCTGCTACCTTGCAGCGGAGGAACTGAGGTGTAGCCCCTCCCACTAGATATATAACTCCATGGGGAGTGTGGCTGGGCTACTGCCTAAAAGGTGTAAAGCTTCTAGAAGATTCTGAACTGATTGTGCAAGCAGTCAGTTCAGATTGATTGATTGTTATGACAGATAGCCGACTGGCAGATCCCACTGCATTTTAGGAATTTTATAATTCTCAGTTTTTTATCATTTTATTAATGAGATTTTTATGCATTGTTGTTATACTTATGTCATTGTATTTATACTTACGTATTGTTGTTTGCGTGTGGCACTTTGAGCGCTTCTATGAGCCGCCCCAAGTTGCAGGGTACAAATAAAGATTGCTGTTGTTATTATTGTTGTTATGTGCAAATTTCACAGATGACCACTTGAAGAAACATGGTTACAGGTAAGCAACCTTTCCTTACCCATGATCTAGCCCAGAACTTGGAAAAGTTACATGGCCATGTAGGCTGGGAGATTTGCGAAGTTATTCTCAAAATAAGCGTAACCTTCTGAAGCAGTGTTCTGATACCTTCATCCAACCGCTGTGTCTAGTCCTGTCCTGAAGAAAAGTATCATTTTGCTGAATGTGTTTCTCTTCCAAAATAAAGAAATACATAAACCTCTACCTTTTGACATTTCAGGTTGCTGGGAAGAGGTTCAATGTTTGTGTTTTCACCCGAACAATTTCAGAGACTGCTCACAATAAATCCAGACTGGAAATCCCGCAGGCTTCTTGATTTAGGAGCCGGAGATGGAGAAGTCACAAAAGTCATGAGTCCGCATTTTGAAGAAACCTATGTTACCGAGTTGTCTGAAACAATGATATGGCAGCTTCAGAAGAAGAAATACAGGTATGACAGAAATGGGCATGATAGTGCATAGGTACTGGGACATAGCTATTTTATTCCCACCCCCACACTCGGTCCTCTTTCATAGCTTCAAAGTAACCTATAGCAATAATTCTGTGGCTGATTTCCATGAAAGATAGAACATTTAAAGAAAAGAGAATGTGTGAGAAGTGTCCCCTGCTCTACAGGACATATAATGATAAATTGAAAATGGAATGGGGGCAAGGAAGTAGATTTTTGCATGTTTCATAATCCCAGGACATGGATGTTGAGTTTCTTTCCAAGAAATGTACGAATAAGACAGTTGCTGCTGGTTTTCCTTTTAAATTTTCCTTATGAAGAATTATGTTCTCCTATCTAGGAGTCCCCCCTTCGGGGTGAGAAGGACAGGGTATAAATATAGGAAATAAATAAATAAATATCTACAAAATATCCTTTTTTGATATGTTGTCAAAGGCTTTCATGGCTGGTATCACTGGGTTGCTTTGAGTTTCCCAGGCTGTATGGCTGTGTTCCAGAAGTATTATCTCCTGACATTTTGCCAAGATCTCTGGGCGAAACATCAGGAGAAAATACTTCTGGAACATGGCCATATAGCCCAGAAAACTCACAGCAACTCATCCTTTTTTGGATTGACAAGAGTTGGTGTTCCTTGTGCTTGATCAAAGGAAAGCAATTAGGCAACAGCAAGTCAGAAATGATGGAGCAAACCCATAGGTTGTCGTTGAGGAAGTCAGATTGCCTTTTGAGCCTTTGCTCAACTAATATTTGTCAAGGAGGAATCTCCAGTGTCCAAATTCAGGCAATGATTTGCCCATAGGGTTCTCTTCACTCTTGAGGTTTTGAAACCTGTTCTTCCTTCCACTTTTTCTGCTGTCCCATTGAGTGTTTTGTTTGTAGCTGCACAATAATAGTCAGAGAGTTTGCAGAGAGGAGGAGAATTGCTATCTTTCGGTGGGACAGATTTGGGGCATTTATGGTTGTGGTATTTCCACAATCCAGAGATTATCTTCCCTGCCATAGTAAAATAGGGGTAAAGGTTAAATGAAATCTAATCGTACTTTTCAGACTAATAATGTATATTTTGGCATGAGTTTTCATAGACGTCAGGCCACTTCATTTGATGAAGCGATGAAGTAATATTAAAGCCACATCATTATTATTATTATTATTATTATTATTATTATTTTGTTTATTGAAATAGACATACATTTGTAAGTGCTTGTTATGTACAGTGCAATATTTTCCAGCTATTCATGATCTATAATCATTTCTCAGATAATATCTTTTCTTTAAGAGGTCACAGTCTTCTATTTGAATAACACATATAAAGGCATCATAGGCTTCCTATGCTTCCTCCTTGTTAAAGCCACAGATTTTAAGTGCAATTAAACAGTTGTGGGAGTGTGATAAAATGTAGCAAAATACGAAAAGATGCAAATTGTGGCCTTGGCTATAAATCTTTATAGAACTTTATGAGGCTATACATGACTCCCAAGTCTTTAAAATTATCAATTAGTATTGATTTGTACAAGCGCTAAATCTATGTCTCAGAAGTCAGTTCAAAAACTTCCTCCATGAAAATTCCTTTATTATATGCACAATTATGAAGCTTGAGGTATTTACATACATAGCATGCTGTAGTGTGCAGTGGATTGGAATTTACGACTTCAGCTTTTTCTCTTTCATTTTTCTGTCTTTCTTTTCTTCCTTCGATTTTTTTGTTTGTTTAGAACTGCCACTTGTAAGCCCCATATTGGTATATCCAGGAAAGTTGAAATGGAATGCTAGTTTTGGGGTATTGCCCTTTTTGATGCCATTCATGTCTATTTAACCTCTTTTCTCAATTGTGCTCTGTAGTGCAATTGTGTCTTGCCAATTTCTAGACCCCCCACTCATCAAATACATATTAACGTATTATAATATTTATTAAAGATCTATATAGGTAGAGTATGGGGAGATTATTAATACTATTAATGTACAATATTAATATAAATTGATATAATAGTGTTTATATCTGTTAATAATGTAAAAAGAAATGAAAGAATCACATTTCCTTTGTCAAGTTTCTTATGGTTGATGGACTAGATTTAATGAGGTGAAGTTTTTCTTTGGTTACCTCACCTTCTCATTGCTGTAAGCAAATAAGCCATTATCTAAGTGTAAGCTTGTGCTTTTAAAACACTTTTGCAGAATACTCGGCATCAACGAATGGCAAAATACAGGCTTCCAGTATGATGTCATCAGCTGCTTGAATCTGCTTGATCGCTGTGATCAGCCATTGACTGTATTAAAAGATATTAGAAGTGTACTGGAGCCTACGAGAGGCAGAGTTATCCTGGCATTGGTCCTGCCTTTTCATCCGTATGTGGAAAATGGTAAGTGTCTGCCAGATGCTTCTTGAGAAAAAGCCACATATGAATCGCCCCATGTAAAGAGCACTCATATATATATATATATATATATATATATATATACATCATCAGTTTGGGATTGGGTTTGGCCAGAAGGACAACAGCCAAGGCCACCTCCGGGGCTGAAGGATTCTGGGTAATGGGCCCTCTATTGTCTTCCATAGCCATGCAGCAGCAACACCAGATTGTTGGCCTGGAAATCTTGATTTAGATTGCCAAAAAATATGCTTAATATACTAGTACTCCAGGGCATTGTGGAAAATTAGAATAATAGCTCCCAGACACACCCCTTTTTCCTCTTTTATTAGAGGAATACACAGAACAGGCATCTGACACATTATCAGTGGTTGGCTGCAGGGAGCTGCTTGGAAATGGATATGCTGGTGTCAAGGTTTTCTGAAAGGTGATGCAGTGGACCTAGAACATTTTGCTATTTGAAGTTTACCCCCTCCTTTTCGTGTCATTCTAATGAAAGTATGGTTTTCGATCTTAGGCCTAGATACAAAAATTATTAAGTGTGTCTAGTTTGACCCTGTTATTTACTGTGAGTTAAAGCTGTTTCCCATTTGTATTTTATCCTTACTTATTTACTTATCCCCCTACCCCACAAATAAGACATAAGGTGAGTTTATTTACACCTTGTCTAATTTTGATCCCCACAAAACATGCCCTGAAAATACAGAGTATTTTTACCTGTTTTGGGATTCGGGGTGGCAAAACACACATGTGGTTTCCCATCCAAATGAGAGCCAACCCCACATCTCTTTTAGTCCAGAAAAGTTGCTTTATCTCATGGCCTCAAAACATTGCCACTTGTTGCTTCCTTCGGAGCACACTAAAGGGCTCTGCCTTGACTTCTTCAGGTGTGGCACACTTTGTTTGCTATAGGGAGAATTGACTCACAGATGACTAAATTCAAGTCGGTTCGCGTTTTCTAAGCAACCTATGCAAATAACCAAATTAAGTTGATCTGAATCTTATTTGAGAAACGTCCATGCTTTGCTGTAGTTCCAGTATTGCATCCTTGGCTCTAACAATACTTAAGACTTGTCAAGTTTGAGGCTTATTGCTAGCTGGGTGGGGCTCAGTAGGATGTATACTCAGTCTGTTTAGTCAGGCAAGTTTTAAAAACTGGTGTCACTCCAAATTAAAAGCAAGTCAGTGGAGCCAGTGATTGGGAAAGGGAGAATGGAGAAATGCTGGGTGTGGAATGCAAGCTGTGGCATACTAGAAGGACTCTTTATGACAGAGTTCTTAGAATTGGAGGCTGATTTATGGTTTGCCGGTAGCTCTGTGGTGAGCATTACATTTGTGGCTGCTCTTGTACTCTGTGGGAATGTTTAGAAGTTATGCCAAGTGGCACAGCCAAGCCATAGAACCGTAGTAAATTAATATGCAGAAGAAGCAGGCACCGTACTTCTAATTACATGTGAAGCAGCCCTTACAAGGACTCACTTTGGAGATTTTAGACAACCATGGCCCACAGTCAGAATAGAAGAACAGGCACTTTCCAGATGTCCTGCATTTCTCTCCAGGTTCAAAGAGTTTTTCTCTAGTTGCACAGAAGTCCTCTTCACTACAAACCCAAGCTAACTTGTATGATTTCTCAGTTTTTTTTAAATACCATGTGTGCACATAGATGTTCCGTTTTAGTTTTATCAAAGTACAAAACTAGGTTCTTGTGGGTTTTTTCGGGCTGTAGGGCCATATTCTAGAGGCATTTCTCCTGACGTTTCACCTGCATCTATGGCAAGCATCCTCAGAGGTAGTAATGCTTGCCATAGATGCAAGCGAAACGTCAGGAGAAATGCCTCTAGAACATGGCCCTGTAGCCCGAAAAAACCCACAAGAACCTAGTGATTCCAGCCATGAAAGCCTTCGACAATACATTAAAATACAAAACTCTTACATATTAGTTCAGTCCAATGTAAATACCCAAGAAATAAAGTGAATAGATTGAAAGGATAAACTAAAATTAAATCAAAGGCAAATAACCCAAGGGAAAATAAACAAACATGGACACATGCTAACAAAGGGCAAACAATCTCCTCTTTTTTCTTGCAAGATATGTGTCCTTCAATATACCGCAACTGTATTTGCATGCATCATAATTGTTGGATAAACACAAACAGTGGTTTGGTAGTACAGCCAATACCATAAGCTATAGCACTTTCCAAACTAGACTTGAAGAGGAGAATTGTGGTGCACAAAAGGAGGAAGGGCCACAGGACCCTTAAGACTTCTCTGTGCATTTGTTCCATAGCTTGAGGTTCCATTAGAATCTATGAAGCAAAGGTGGGGATCATGCAGTTGTTGTGTAACTGCAAATCCCAGCAGCATTCAGCAGCATACCAAATGATGAAGAATGTTGGGAGTTATGATACCACAACATCTGGATGGTTTTACTAGGGTTGAATATATATGTGCAAAAAGTAGAATTGTGACTATTCTATGGTGTATCTGAGCTGGAATTAGATAATAAAGTTTTAATAAAACCATTAATGAAGATATTGTTGGAGGATGTCAGAGAAACACAGATGTATCTATAGAAATACTTTTCACATGCACATATGGTGCAAGACTCACCGGCACTTGCATTTTCACTATCTTAAATTCCAAGAATACACTTCAGTTTCTTTTGAAAGGGTTGGAATATAACATCTGAATATATTTTGAAAAGTCAGTGGTTCTCAATCTTTGGTCCTGTATATATTTAGATTCCCACCATGTTAACCCAAAAGTGCCAAAGCCAGGGAATAGGTCAAAGGTCAAAAATAGGGAGAACCAGGAAAGGGAGTTTTTTTCCAAACAAACTTTAAAAAAAAAAAAAAAAAGCCTTTATGAGTTGTTCCTGGTGAAATGAGCCAGCCACCACCTATGGTAAGCATATTATTTTAGACCGAGGAAGATGTTTTGCCCCGAGGGCAATGTCCTCCAAAGACTCTCCAGATATTTTGGAATATATTTTTATTGGCCTTTCTACAAAGATAATTGTCCACAGAAATCTGGAAGGCACTAAGTTGATGAAATCTGATAGTTAAGTCTTTTCTCTCATACAGTTTACCTTACCAATCACTTTGCACATCCATAAAGCCTTTTGGTCCTGGCAGTTCCTGGGCAACAAGTAAATGCTATGTTATTGTTTAATGTTCTACTTAGGATGCAGTTTCTGTGCAAAATACTTTGCTGGTAAATGATGGTCTTCATAGAGATCTTTTTCTTGCAAATGTTCAGCATCTGAATCACATCCTCAGCTGTGTGACGCACGAAATAAAAAAGTGACTAGGATGGTACATGTCTTTTGCTGATGTTAGCCAGATGCCTCTGAAAGAAAGGAAAGTAGCACGTTCAGACAAAAGAAAATTGAGGAAAAAAGATCATGTAGCATCTTCATATGACTTTCAGTCACAGACCAGGAGCCCCTGGTGGCACAGTGGGTTAAACTCTTGTGCCAGCAGGACTGCTGACCAAAAGGTTGGTGGTTCGAATCCGGGGAGCAGGGTGAGCTCCCATTTGTCAGCTCCAGCTTCTCATGGGACATGAGAGAAGCCTGCCACAGGATGGTAAAATATCCAGGCGTCCCCGGGCAATGTCCTTGCAGATGGCAAATTCTCTCACACCAGAACTGACTTGCAGTTTTGATGCTACTGGCTACTTACAGGCCATTGTTTTCTTTTCTTCTTTTTGTAGATCTCCTTTGCAATTGCTTGACAAGCATCTCTAGTCTCTTTCGCCTGGGAAATTAAAAAAGAGTTTTGAATAGTGTCCTGGTCTTACCTTTGTCACATAGTCTGATATATAAACAGAAAATATGAAACATATTGCTGACTTTAAAAGAAAGATTATTGTTGTTGCCCTGTAGTAGGATGTATAATGGTTGAATTGTTTAAAGTAGGGTAGGAAGCTATTTCTGGTCCCCAAACTCCCATCATTCTGCAACGTGCTGACAAGGTTTTATGGGTGTTGTTGTCCAAAAAAATTGGATGATCGAAGCTTCACACCCTGATATTGACACAGAGATTATCTAGCCCAGTAGTTCTGCAACAGGAATGGGGAATGATCATGAGTTCAGTACAGTGATGACTGGTGGGCCCCAAATTGCACACCCTAAAGCTGAAGATTTAACTCATTGCAGGGCTGTATAAAGATTGTATAAAGATTATACAATCTTTATACAATTGGACCATACATCCTATCAGTTTGTGTGCTGCTCTTCCTTTCCCTTTTAGAAAGCGGCAAGAAGGAAACTTTGGTTGGTAGACTTTGTTGGTATGCCTTAGCGTCACAAACACAAGGGCCTCAGAAAGGAAGAAGCAACTGAATGGCACCCAGGGGTACATAGACACAAACCCTGTAGCCAGTCAGTGGTGTTTCAGTCAAGTGGAGCTCCTCCCTAGAGATATCCAGCTGCCTTTGCACAATGGAGAAAAAAGTTCTGAAAGAGATGTAGGATACCTCTTCCTGCAGTGTCCAGTAGAGCATTTCTTGGGATGCAACCCCATTTGCACAGTTATAAATCACCAAGAGGATTCCAGCCCACATACATAGTTATTTCTGTGTCTTTCCTGTTATTTTTAACTTATGCAGACTTTGGGGTTGTTTTGTACCTTCTGATACCCCTCCCCTTTTCTTTCTTTCTTTCTTTCTTTCTTTCTTTCTTTCTCCAGAAGCCACAACCAGGTAATGATTTGCTATTACTGTAGTTTCTCAAATAGCTAACACTTACATGAACATTTTGTTTCCCTCTCAGGTCATCGTTTTCAGATTTCTTACATTTTGGCTATAAAAGAAAGGAAATGCACATGGTTTGAGTAAATAACAAAGAAGGTAGCCTTGCAAATGTTAGGGGATGTGGTTCTGATTTTTCAGGTCTAGTTGCCTTCCTTTGCAAGCAATAAATAATATTGCTGCATGGAGAACTGACACATTATCTTTATGGGACTGAAGTGGAGAAGTTGAATGACTTCTTAAAAGCACATTTGATAAAATTTGAGAGAAGAGGGAGCTTCTTATCTGTGTTTTTAATTCACTGGAGAGTAAAAACTCTTGCTGGTTATAGGACATTGATTTATTTGAATACAGTAGTTGTATCCCTCTCTATATCACATTCTCTCAAGAGGGTGTACAAGTAAAATCAATTTAAACAGTTTAAAACAATTGAACATAGTTTAAATAGACCAAAAGTGTAGTTTCTGTAGGTAATGATTAGATCAGTTTGTAGTAGATACCAATCAGAAACTGGGAAATTATTTTTGAATTGCTGTTTCTAGAGTCCCAAACTTGAAATGACTAATCTAATGACTAATTAGGTTTCGAAGCACTGAAAGCCAACTTACAATCTATCCACTCTAGTATTGAACTCAGCTATTGATTTATTAAGAATTATTTAGATCCAACGTATCCCATAAAATATTGTTAAAAGCAAGGAAGAATATAGAATACAAACTAGAACATATTACACTCACCATATGTTAGTTTTCTAAGGCTATCAATCGCACTAAAGCAAAATAGCACTGATTAAGATCTGCAAGCAGTAAGAAGAAGCCAATGGAAATCAGGTTACAAATTTCAAAAGCCACCTGAAATGTCGAAGTCCACCAATGGAATGTCACCAAAGAAAGGACAAAGTAAAACTCTTAGAAAAAGGCCAAAAATAAGTTCCAAATGACATGTCACCACTCAATTTTAAGGGAATGAGGGGCTAACCACCCTATTTGCATGTGATTTTCAGGTGTTTTGGAATAGTTTTTGAGTGAAATCCATGCAAAAAAAAGCTGAAAACAATATTAAATACTTAGAGGGGATTTTGAGAGCTGACAAAGTGGGATTTGGGAAACACATGTTGCCCCACAGGTTACCCTTTCCATACCGTACCTTACTTAGGCTCTTATCAGGATTAGAGTATTGGGATTGCACTCAGAAATTGACTGGGGATGCCATTTTTAAATTCATTTTTGTAGCATTATTCCTATTAACCGCTCTGGGCAGCCTGGGCAGAGCATTTTGGACCAGATACAGCTTGTAAACTCTGTTCAGATGAAAGAGCGTATTGTAGTTGTCCAATGCAGCAAATAGGCTAATAGTACTACATTAACTAAGTAAGGTGTCTTAATATTCATTTGACACTTTTAAAAGAAAATCTGATGCTCTCAATTCTACTTTGCCCCAGATTGAGATAATTTGCAGTAGTTCAGAGGGTGTTACTGTCTATAATAAATGTGTACATGAACAAAGACATGCATCTCTTATACATCATACAGAGACTTCATTAGTTCAAGGATTCTGGAAATTGTAGTCCACTAACTAACGTTTTTCAGAGTCATTGCAAAAACCATGTACATGCTTTGATGCTTACGCAGACACAAATAAGGATACAGTCATGAACATACCTTAGAGAAGAACTTCAAAATTGCCAAAATTGCAGTGAAGTATAAGAACAGCAGCAGTGATATGGCCACCATGATATTGATAGTTCCTTGGCTGTATATCTTAGTTTCTGTGTTAATGGCAAACAAAAAATAATACAGGATATGTGGTTTATTTCCCTATTTCATATCAGATTTATAGTATGAATTATTTTGTCACCCTCATTCCAATTTGAAGACTCTGGGCTTTGGTTTTATATTAATGCTTTATATCTTGCTTGCTACCTTCAAAGGTCACCTTTAGAACTTCAGACATATTTAAAGTATGCCAAGCTTCCCTTGCAATGCAATTTCACAGTCCAGGTTGGCAGATATACAAGAGAGAAAGTCCTCTCTTGTGTGCCCACTTTTTTTTGTCGTGTCAGAAGTGATTTGAGAACATACTGCAAATCGCTTCTGGTGTGAGAGAATTGGCCATCTACAGAGACGTTGCCCAGGGGATTTCCGGATGTGTTACCATACTGCTGGGAGGCTTCTCTCGGGTCCCACAAGCTAGAGCTGACAGGTGGGAGCTCACCTTGTCTCACGGATTCAAACCAGCAACCTTCAGGTCAGCAATCAAGCCGGCACAAGGGTTTAACCCATTGTGCCACCGCAGCTCCATGTGTGCCCACTAACTCAGCCATTTGGGGTGATTAAACATACAAATGATCCTCCATTGAGAATCATAAAATATGGGCAAGATGCAGCCTTTTAGATATTTACCTCAAAGCTAAAACTTTGTAAAGAAGTAACAGCCTCTTGAGTTCAGCTTGGAAGCAAATCTGTAATCAGGCAGTTTGTACTAAATCCAATGGGTAAAGCTTCACTAGAGTCTCAGGTAGGAGTGTTTTTTTCTTTCTCCTTGTAATACTAAAGATGAAATTAGTGGTTTCTGTATACAGAGCATGCCCGGTACCATATGATTTTACCTGTAAAATCACACGATAAACAATATTTGGGTGCATTCTTTGATAGGAAAGTGGATTTTAGATCTCTTAAATAAAGTGTTAAAAAAACTCAAAATTGCAACTGACCTCTGATCACTAACACTGTTCCTTCCCCTGTGGTCTTGGAGGTAGGTGCTATGGAATCCGGAAATGCTACACCACAGTAGTAAATTCCACTGTCGTCCACACTGAGTGTGTTAATTTGAAGCAAAATCTGATCATCTGCTGGGTGAAGCACTTCGAACTTGGTTCTGTTTTTACACACAGGAGTACACAAATCTTCATGGGTTTTTGCAAGATACCGAAACCATAGAATATTAAGGGATGATGTGGGACAATTCTGAGCAGAAAAGGTGCATGATATACTAATGTTGCTGGATTCGGTAAAACCATCCATGGATTGAGGTTGTCTTACACTCACTGCACAATGGTCAGCACCTATTGAAAAGGGGGAAAATGTGCATTGTTAGTGGGTTGCTGTGATTTGTCTGGGCTGTATGGCCATGTTGCAGAAGCATTCTCTCCTGATGTTTCACCCACACCTATGGCAGGCATCCTCAGAGGTTAAGGAGTCTGTTGGAAACTAGGCAAGTGAGGTTTATACTGTATATCTGTGGAATAATGTCCAGGGTGAGGGAGCTCTTGTCTGCTTGAGGCAAGTGTTAATGTTTCAGTTGGCCACTTTGATTAGCATTTAATGGCCTTGCCGTTTAAAAGCCTGGCTGGTTGCCGCCTGGAAGAATCCTTTGTTGGGAGGTGTTAACTGGCCCTGATTGATTCTTGTCTGGAATTCCCTTGCTTTTAGAGTGTCACTCTTCACAAATGCTAATCGAGTTGGCCAATTGCAACATTCGCACTTGCCTCAAGCAGACAAGGGTTTTTTTCTCCCACCTTGGAAACTCCACAGATATATAAACCTCACTTGCCTAGTTTCCAAGAGACCCCTCAACCTCTGAGGATGCCTGCCATAGATGCGGGTGAAACATCAGGAGAGACTGCTTCTGGAACATGGCCATACAGCCCAGAAAACTTACAGCAACCCAGTGATTCCAGTCATAAAAGTCTTCAACAACGCATTGGTAGTCTTCAGGGTGACTGTTCTGTTGATGTTTGAGATCTGCTCTCATTCTTGCTTTTTCTACTCTGCCCAGCTAGGACTACTAGTGATTATGTTCACTCTCAAGCATGCTTATTAGCGAATAAATCCTCTGAACTATTGTGGTTTATTTCCACAGAACTGTCAGCTGCTCCATGGACGGTAGGGTGAGGGAGGATGTGATATGTCCCTCTAAATTTGTGAAATAACTTGCTTAGGAAATTGTTTCTCCCTATTTGCCTTTCCCACTCCTGTCCAGGTTTACTCAGGAGAGTAATTTTCTGTTACTCTGTGTAAGAAATCTGTGTGAACTCAAGACCATCCTTAGGCAGGGTCACAACTGCCCCCAACAACATTCAAGTCTATAAATCCGCAAAGCCAAGCAAGGTATTTTGATTTAAGCAGAAAATTTCTCAAGCAGCTCTCCCGACCACTAGTAAGAAAAAATGCAACCAGGGCACATCAAGCAGGCAATTACTTCATTTTGCTTTATGATAGGGCTAGCCCTGTTGACTGTTATTTTAAAGCTCAATAATAGCAGAAAGCATTGATTTAAAAAATTCCTTACCAGCACAATATGATAGCCAGGTAACTTCAAGAACCAGAACCCATTGTGTGGACGTTATCATTTTGCCTGTGAGATTCCTCTGAAAGGGTTTAGCTTGAGAAAGTGGAAGTAAGTCACCCTGAAATAGCACCAAAATAGGAAACTCTTCTTAGTTAATGCCCTCATATTGCTCAAGAAAGGAACTTCCCAAGCGTATGTTTAGGGGAAGCATAGGGCTCTGTTTTCTGAAAATACCTTCGCTTACTTGATGAAAGTTGGCTGTCTCAGTTTTTAGCACAGATCATATTTGCCTTCCCTCTGAATGAACAGATTCCAGTTCCATAAATGTGTCTTCTCTCCAGGGCGCGCTTGAAGCATTTTGCTGCATGATGTGTTTCAGCAAATTACATTTATACATGACCTACTCAAAGCAGTACTCAAAAGTAGTCAACGTATTTGGCTCCTGAAACAAAATATTCCACAAGTGATTCCCTGGCAGTAAAACAGACCATCGCTGCAAGTTGTTTGCCTATCTGCTGAACCGTGCCGAGTACAGTAGCTCTTGTTCTTGTCTTGTAAGGTTTAGTGGTTTAGTGGTTGCGATTGCGCTCTTCCTTCCAAGTTATTCTTTCACTTCCCTCAAAGAAACTGCACTGAAATACTGTTTTGAACATAACTCAAGGCTAAAGTCATGTCAGTTTTAAGGACATTCAAGATCATTTGAAAGAATCATAACTTTTAATACCATGTGTATTCAACTCCCCCCCCCCTTTCCCTGAAAAAAAATTATATATATTTTAAATTTATATATAATTTTAGGGGTTGATTCCATATCAGTTTTTATCATTGGACTTAATTTTCCCTCTCCAGCATAACTGGTTGGGTGTCCTGGATTTCTCAGCTACAGTTAAAAATTTCAGTGGATTTTTTGCCAAAACTGAAAGCAGGCCCCATGTTCACTGCAGTTTGTTCACTCACATTCACTCATCGAAACCAAGATGTCTGGTTCAACAACTCTACAATCTTGTCCAGAAATCAGTGAAGGCTAGAAAGGCCAGACATATAATGGGGAATGCTGCGTGATAGAGGGAAAGGCACATAGTGGAAGTTTTCCTGAAGTTTAAATTTCTTCTTTTCACACTGGTGTTTTCATCCTTATCAAAGAGCAGTGGTTGTTAACCTGTGGGTCCTCAGGTATGTTGCCCTACAACTCCCAGAAATCCCAGCAGTTTACCAGTTGTTAATGATTTCTGGGAGTTGAAGGCCAAAGCATCTGGGGACCCACAGGTTGAGAACCACTGGCATAGAGGAACACAACCACGCAGGAAGCACAGCATGGTCAAGAGATTGTTAGTCAAAGCAATATTTATAACCTCTTTGTTATAAATCTGAAGAACAAAAATAGCACCTTGTCCATGGATCTCTAGACCAGCCATGGACCATTCATGAAAACCTTATGGATCCACAGACAGTTAAGAACCTGAGGAACAGTCACCCATGAAGTGGAAAGCATTGCAACTCCTGGACACAAGGGTGAGCTGGTGTGGCCTCTTCAATGTTTTTGGAAAGTACCTCCCAGAATTCCTCACCATTAATAATGGTGCCTCAGCTGATGTTGCAAGCCAAGAGCATCAGGTGGGCCACAAAAGTCCACCTTGCTCTGCCTGATAGGATCTGAAGGAGTGACCAAGTCAGTCTGATTGAGTAAAACCAATGGTTTGGCACCTTACGGACAACCCAATTTATTATAGCGCAGTAGTTCTCAACCTGGGGTCCCCAGAGGTTTTTGGCCTTCAACTCCCAGAAACCCTAACAGCTGGTAAACTGGCTGGGATTTCTGGGAGTTGTAGGCCAAAAACATCTGGGGATTCCAGGTTGAGAACCATAGCATGAACCCTGGCAATATGTCTTTAAAGTGCCACAGATTTCTTCATTGTTTTGACCAAAAAGTAAGAAATTCACTCTTCCTTATACTTTTACTTTGTTGAGCTGATTATTGCTTCTATTTGCAAGCCTCCATGGGTCTCTCACTGTTTTGGAAACGCTTACCCTCCCTTTTGTGTGCTTTCCAACCCATTAGTTTTGCCCACTTTGTAGTAGATTGGTTTATAAATGGACTTCTCCTCTTAGATGAATTGAGCCAGATGGCAGGATTGAGACTCAATATGAATTATGAAAAATAAATGCTAATGAAACCCGTATGTTCTCTCAGTAGGTGGCAAGTGGGACAAGCCTTCTGAAGTTTTGGACATCAAAGGACTGACATGGGAGGAACAAGTGAACAGCCTGCCAGAGGTTTTCAAAAAAGCTGGCTTTGCCATAGAGGCATTCACTAGACTGCCCTACTTATGTGAAGGTGATATGTATAATGACTACTATGTCTTAGATGATGCTGTCTTCGTCCTCAAACCAGTGTAAATGTACCTTCTGAGTCGATCCCAAGAAGCAGCCTGTGAATGAAGCGTTTTGATTTTTTTTTGTTTTTTATTATTATTATTAATTACAGGAAAGGAGGAAAAAATTGTGGTTGTCCATTCTAAATCGACGTCATGTATGAAGTCTAAAGGTCAAAAAAAGAATTACTAATTTCCTTGTAGTATGTTTTTTTTAAGAAAAGAACATCTTTTTTAAAAAAGGAAAAAAAGACAGAGCTCTTCTGCTGATGATTTCTTAACCCCCACGAGGTCCCTGCAATCCAACCATAACTAGAAGATATTTTTATACCTGACAGCGGTAGGACTTGATTCAGCAACAGCCAGGAGGTTGCACAAACGGAACCCGTGTGCATTGTTTTTCTCCAGAACATTGGAAGAGAACCCTGGCAATAAAGCTGTTCGCTCGGTATAAAATTTGGGTTGATGAAGGGTTGGGATAGATTTTCTTCCATGTTTATGAAGTTATTTTATCTGTTGGTCTTCAGCACATGTTTTTAATCATGCCTAATAAAACTTTTTTGACATGACTCTTGTCCCAGAATTTTATTTTATTTTTTGCACTAACCCAATGGTTCTTAACCTGTGGGTCTCCAGGTGTTTTGGCCTACAAGTCCTAGAAATCTCAGCCAGTTTACCAGCTGTTATGATTTCTGGGAGTTGAAGGCCAAAATATCTGGCGACCCAAAGGTTGAGAACCACTGCACTAGCCCTGTTGTAAAGCAATGTGTTTTGTTGCTTGGTGATGAGTAAACATTTAATACCTTTGAATTTTGAAAATGACTTATTCCTGGTAGAAATGGAAACTGCCAGAACCGTTAGATCAGGGGTCCTCAAACTAAGGCCCGGAGGCTGGATACGGCCCTCCAAGGTCATTTACTTGGCCCTCGCTCAGGGTCAACCTATGTCTGTAATGACTTGAAAGCACACAACAACAACAACAACAATCCTATCTCATCAGCCAAAAGCAGGCCCACACTTCCCATTGAAATACTAATAAGTTTATATTTGTTTAAATAGTTATTCATTTTAATTATTGTATTGTTTTAAAGTGTTTTTTGCACTACAAATAAGATATGTGCAGTGTGCATAGGAATTCATGCATTTTTTCAAATTATAATTTGGCCCTCCAACAGTTTGAGGGACTGTGACATGGCCCTCTGTTTAAAAAGTTTGAGGACCCCTGCGTTAGATCAACACTGCAACTTGCATTATTTTTTGCTTTCCTTGTGGGTTTGTCTATGGGGGTTGCCATGAGTAGCATCTTCAGTTCCAAACTGACTGCTGCACCACTGAAGCTCAGGATAAGCTTATTTATTTATATATTTACCCTATTTATACCCTGCCTTTCTCAACCCTGAAGGGGACTCAAGGCAACTATTCAATGCCTTAACACAACATACAATTAAAATAAACATTTCAATTAAGAATTAAAATTAATGCACATTAAAACATTTTAAAATACATTACACTTACTGTTAAAAACCACACCATCCACAGTCGTAATCTGGGGCCATTTCAGTAGTCATTTCACATAATCCGTATCTATTACTGCACTACAATTATTCTCCGAAGGCTTGATCCCAAAGCCATGCTTTCACTTTCCTTCTGAAGGCCAGGAGGAAGGGGGCCAATCTAATGTCACTAGGGAGGGAGTTCCACATCCGAGGGGCCACCACTGAGAAAGCCCTGTCTCTCATCCCCACCAGTTGTGCCTGCGGTGAAGGTGGGACTGAGAACAGGGCCTCCCCAGAAGATCTTAACCTACAAGGCGGTCCATAGGGGGATAAGTTCAGACAGATAAGCTGGGCTAGAACCATTTAGGGCTTTATAGGTTAAAGGGAGCACTTTGAATTGTGCTCGGTAGCAGACTGGCAGCCAGTGGTGCTGACGCAACAGGAGGGATGTCCTCTCTACTCTGCTCCAGTTAGCCTGGCTGCTGCCCGTTGGACCATTTGTAGCTTTCGAACAGTCTTCAAAGGCAGCCCCAAGTAGAGCACATTGCAGTAGTCTATTCAGGATGTAACCAGAGTGTGCACTACCGGGGTCAAGTTTGACTTTCCTTTGTTACCTGAGATATTCCAACTTGAGATGCTAAGGACAAAACCTAGAATCCTCTGCAAGTAAAGTCACGCTGCTGGGGAAGGGGCTAGAAAAAGTGCCCTAAACGTAGTCATAGCCTCTCTTATCCTGGGCTGTGTCCAGAAGGGTCACCACCCTGCGGCCAAAAAAGGATAAATGAGGCAGATACAGTGTAGTCTGTTTCTTCAAGTTCCCTATACAGTATGACTCCCATATTCCAAGACCACCTCTGGATACCTGAAACTATGCATAACAGTGTACCTTATATATTTACTATACTTGGGTCAAGAGGATACCATAGAATCACATCTGAAAACTTCAATGTCAGAGTAGGTAAGGGTTTTCCCCTGACATGAAGTTCAGTCATGTCCAACTCTGGTGGTTGGCGCTCATCTCCATTTCTAAGCCAAAGAGCTGGCATTGTCCATAGACATGTCCATGGTTGTGTGGCTGGCATGACTGCATGGAGTGCTGTTACCTTCCCGCCGGAGCAGTACCTGTTGATCTACTCAGATTTGCATGTTTTCCTACGGCTAGGTTGGTAGAAGCTGGGGCTAACAGCAGGAGCTCATCCTGCTCCCCAGATTTGAATCAGTGACCTTTTGGCCAGCAAGTTCAGCAGCTCAGCAGTTCAACCACTGCGCCACTGGGGGCTTCAACATCAGAGTACGAGGGTTGAATGAAAAGTAATGCCTCCACCTTCATAACTCTTCAACAGATGGCAGTACTAGTATGTGGCAGGTACTGGCTTGTTCAGTAGACTCTCCTCTACAGTTCCATTTTGGTGGGAAGCCTTAGCATTGAACAGTTGTGTTGTTAAAGTGCAAAGTATGGAACCTTACGCAGACAGTCGGTCAATGTGATTTAAGCAACATGCAGTCATTGAATTCTTGACAGCAGAAGGTGTCACCCCAAAGGAGATTCATCAGAGAATGCAAGCTGTTTATGGTGATTGTGTTGATGTGAATACTGAGCGTCGTTGGGGCGAGTAAGTTTAAAGATGTTGTTTGTGAGTTGAATTACTTCATCAGCCTTCAGGACAGATGACAGAACCAAGACAGGCCTTTAGATCTCGGTTGTCCCACTGCCTTCTCTCTAGATGGCAGTGCAGTTCATGTTTTAAAGCTGTGTGTAGCTTTAAGAAAGCAGGTTTTGTGTATAGCAACCAGTGAATAATTCCTTGTGCAGGACAATTTTGCGGAGGCAACATGGCAAACAAGGATCTCAGTGCAACAATCCCCGTGTTGTGTTATTTTTGTAAGGCAGGCATGGGCAAACTTGGGCCCTCCAGGTGTTTTGGACTCCAACTCCCACCATTGGAATTGCACTGAAATTGGTATTGAATAAAGAAATTCTTTTAAATTATTTAATTACGGCTGCAAGATTAGTATATGCAAAGAATTGGAGACTGGAAGAAACCCCATCAAAAGACCAATGGCAAATAAAAATAACAGACGAAATGAACATGGATGAATTGACTCAACTCATAACAAACAAACTGGCAACCATTTAAGAAATACATGGAAGAGGAGAAGAAAGCATTAATTATCTAAACACAAAAGAACAACGGCAATCGCACACCTAAGAGATCAGCATAAAGTGCGAAATAATGTGTGTGTGTGTGTATATATATATAAGACATCTTTTCTCCATTTTTCCTTCTTTGACTATGTCTTCCTGCCTGGCTGAAGGGGGTTGGACTAGATGCCCTTTAGGGGTTGCTTCCAGTGAGATGGGAAGACCACTGGCTGCCTATTTGCTTCTGGGCACAATTCAAAGTGCTGGTCTTAACCCATAAAGCCCTAAACAGTTCCGGCCCAGCTAACCTGTCCGAATGTATCTCCCTCCACAAACCACCAAGGACCTTAAGAACATCCGGCGAGGCCCTGCTCTTGGTCACATCGCCATCGCAGTTGCATTTGGTGAGGACGAGAGACATGGCCTTATCTGTGGTGGCCCCTTGGCTGTGGAACTCCCTCCCTAATGAGATTAGATCTGCTCCATCCCTCCTGACCTTCTGGAAGAAGCTCAAATCCTGGCTGTGGGATCAAGCGTTTGCAGAATAGACTGAATAGAATAGTGGACTGCAATGGACTGATTTGGATGACGATTTGAACTGGCAAACTGTTTTAATGTATATTTACAACTGGTTTTAATGTATTCTAATTGCATTTTTATGTTATGTTAATATACTGTGTCGGTGTCGAATAGTTGCCTGTTGGAAGCCGTCCTGAGTTCCTCTTCGGCGGTTGAGAAGGTAAAGGTGAAAGTAAAGATTTTCCCCTGACACTAAGTCCAGTCGTGTCCGACTCTGAGGTGTGGTGCTCATCTCAATTTCTAAGCTAAAGAGCCAGCATTGTCCATAGACATCTCCAAGATCATGTGGCCGGCATGACTGCATGGAGCACCGTTACCTTCCTGCCAAAGTGGTACCTATTGGTCTACTCACATTTGCATGTTTTTGAACTGCTAGATTGGCAGAAGCTGGGGCTGACAGCGGAAGCTCATGCCGCTCCCCAGATTCGAACCTGCGATCTTTCGGTCAACAAGCTGAGCAGCTCAGTGCTTTAACCCACTGTGCCACCGAGGGCTCCAATTATAAATACATTTATAATTATAAATGTTCTAAATATATAATGTGACACACCTATGGACTGCAGGTGACACACTCGTGTCCCGACACACCATTTGGAAAGCTCTGCATTAAAGGTACAGTTAATGAGCTACTTGATCAGTGATCTAGAAGCAGCAGAATCACAGAAGTTGTTTGTGTATAGTGCGCAAGTGTTGTTCCTGTGAGGGGACACAAGAGGCTTCACATTCCCTGGAATTCCCTATTCGCTTCACCTTCATGTGCTCCTTTCCTTCCTCCTTTCATTCCTTCTCGCTTGCCTTTCAACAGTCCCTGCTGTCCCTCTGCATTCCAGACTCCCTTTCCCTTTCTTTCTTCTTCCCTCTTCTCTTTCTCTCTTTCTTTCCTTCTTCCTCAGTCTCCCCCTCTTCACCTTTCTTCTAGAAAGTAAACCTCTTTGACTCGCAGCCCTAAAACTGAGTGAGAGGAATACTTCCTGGGATCCTCGGTTTCACCGACTTCACAGGATTTGCAGGTGAGTCCGAACTGAAGGTTTCCCAGATATTACCTTTCATAAGGTATTTTCCCATAGGATAACTTTTTTTTGCAATGGATGGGTGATCATGGTCATGCTAATAATTATATTTATGAGATGATGATGATGATCATATTAATATATGCTTGCATTTATATAATCCCTGGGAATTCCATTTATTGTTTAGGATCTGCTTGGCTATTATTTTTGGTGTTGCTCATTGATGTGGCCAAATTTTTCTGTATTTTATATGTTTTGTATTGCACTTTTGTTGACATGTGAGCTGCCCCCCAAATCCCTTTTTGGGAGATGGTGGTGGGATATAAATAAAGTTGTTGTTGTTGTTGTTGTTGAGTACATATTTAGGATCGGCTTTGTTATTATTATTATTATTATTATTATTATAGTAGTAGTATTAACACTAATGAACCAGGAATTAAATTAATAGTCTAGGATCTGCTTTGTTGCTATTATTATTAGTATTAACACTAATGAACCAGAAATTCAATTCATAGTTTAAGATCTACTTTGCTATCAATATTATTGTTGTTGTTGTTATTCAGTTCAAAGTTTGGGATCTATTTTGCTTTTATTATTATTATTATTATTATTAAGTTCATAGTTTAGGATCTTCTTTGCTATTGTTGTTATTATTATTATCACTAATGAACTAAAAATTCAGTTCATAGTTTAGGATCTGCTTTAGTATTAAATTTATTATTATTATTAGTAGTAGTAGTAGTAGTAGTAGTAACATTAATGAACCAGGAATTAAATTAATAGTCTAGGATCTGCTTTGTTGCTATTATTATTAGTAATAACACTAATGAACCAGAAATTAAATTCATAGTTTAATATCTACTTTGCTATCAATATTGTTGTTGTTGTTGTTGTTGTTGTTGTTATTCAGTTCAAAGTTTAGGATATGCTTTGCTATTATTATTATTATTAAGTTCATAGTTTAGGATCTTCTTTGCTATTGTTGTTATTATTGTTATTATTATCACTAATGAACTAAGAATTTAGTTCAGAGTTTTGCATCTGCTTTGCTATTATTATAATTCAGTTCATAGTTTGGGATTTGCTTTGCGATTATTATTATTATTATTATTATTATTATTATTAACACTAATGAACTATGAATCCAATTCATAGTTTAGGATCTGCTTTGCTATTATTATTATTATTATTATTATTATTATTAACACTAATGGACCAGGAATTCAATTCATAGTTTAGGATCTGCTTTGCTGTTATTGTTATTATTGTTATATTTACTGTGCTTTTCCCAGTTTGTGAGTAAAGGTGGCTTATAACGGTTATAACAGACAGAGTTAAAAAAAATAAACAGCATACAAAAAAGAATCTGATTAAAAGGCACTTTAATTATAATAAAATGTGGAACCATTTTAAACAAGTTAAAACAATAAGAAACAAAAATCCAGTGGATGATGAAAGGCTTGCTTCTCCTGAAAAAAAATCACGAATGCTTTCATAAAATTCAGTGTTTATGGGAAAGTATTGGTTTGTTTGTTTCTACAGTACTGACACTGAACTTCCCGTTTTCCCATTTCTTACTTTTCATTTGATTGTAGCAATTGACAACACTATGTAACAAAATTTGGGGGAAAATCTGTTCCTGGTTTGAAAGTATTATTTCCTGTTTAATTGTGCAGTCCTCACTTTGAAAGTAGTTGTTATACTACAGAGACTTGGTTTTTGTGGCTGCCACTTTTAACCATTTATAGGCAATTTGTAACCTCTTGTGCAGACCACTTTTTTTGCAGTTTAATAAACTTTTTTCATGTTTTAATGATAGAACCAATCAGGAAATGACCTTTATAACCCAGGAACATAGTGTAATCAATAGGAGGGGACTTACTTCCCAACATATACAGGATAACATCCCTTCTCATATATGATTTAAATGAAACTTATGTATTTTTCACTCACTGTTGCAAGAAAACGAGGATGAGTTTGCAAGTGCTAAACAATATGTCTCAATCAGGCATGGGCAAACTTCGGCCCTCCAGGTGTTTTAGACTTTGACACCCACAATTGTGGGAGTCGAAGTCCAAACACCTGGGGGGACAAAGTTTGCCCATAGCTGGTCTAAATGCACAACTAAAAATTAAGTCACAACAATCCTAGTCATTTAATTGAAAGGGTTTTTTTCTTATTGGGAAGCCATGCCCTCATTTTACCTCCTTCCAGAGCTACAATGCAACCCTGATCCATTTCAAACTCTAATCAGCTGGCAATGGTGAGATGTTGCCCTCGGCTATCTTTTTGTGCCTGTTATTATTGTCCATTGTGCTTTTTGGGTCTTGCTGAGCATAACTATGAGGTGCAATGCCAACCAGAGATCGGGACAGAGGCTTCCACTGGGGAACTGTTTTCCTCAAACAATCCAGTGATAAGGATTGTTAGCCTTATCACTCAGACCTCAAAAGCAAAATAGAAGCTCCTTCTCATTTGCTGGATTAACTGTTGAAAAGTTTCCCTGAAAGAAACTTTATAGTTCCAAATACAAGGCAGATTGTGTTTATTGCTCTCTCCCTCCTTGTTTTCCAAAGATCTTCCACTGCAAGCAAGGAAGGAGTGACTGATGGGCTGAGGGGAGTCTGTGACAAAAAGCAAGCTGAGAATATATGATTGGATGTAGAGTTGGTTTTAAAAACTAAAGGAGGAGTTTTTAGCTCTTATTGCTGAAAATATATTTCCCCCCTTCATTCGAAGCCAAGCAGTCCAATAAAATTTTACATACAGTCAAGCAAGTTCAAGTAGCAATGGTAAGAACAGACCATGGGACAACAGACTGGTTCAAGATGGGAAATTAGTATGGCAGGGCACTCTATCACCCAACCTATCCAACTTGTATGCAAAACACATCATGCGATATGCAGGGCTTGATGAATCCAAAGCTAGAGTTAAAATTGCTGGAAGAAACATTAACAACCTTAGATATGAAGATGATACCACTTTGATGGCTGAAAGCAAGGAGGAGACGAGAAGCCTGATAACCAAGGTGAAAGAAGAAAGTGCAAAAGTTGGGTTGCAGTTAACATAAAAAAAACCAAATCCAAGATGATGGCTACTAGACTGATTGATAACTAGAAAACAGATGGGGAAAACGTGGAGACAGTGCCAGACTTGCCAGCCTTTGTATTTCTAGACACGAAGATTATTGCACACACGGACTGCAGCCAGGAAATCAGAAGACGTTTACTTCTTTGGAGGAGAGCAATGACTAATCTCAATAAAATAATTAAGAGTAGAGATATTTATTTATTTATTTATTTATTTACAGTATTTATATTCCACCCTTCTCACCCCGCAGGGGACTCAGGACGGATTACAATGTACATATACATGGCAAACAGTCAATGCCATAGACACGCAACATATATAGACAGACACACAGAGGCTATTAACATTCCAGCTTTTTCATGAGGGTATTCTGGCCGTCAGGGGAGCTGTCGGTTCACCATCCATTTGTGACACTGATGATGTACTTCCTCACACTGTACACATATTTATTTATTTATTTATTTATTTATTTATTTATTTCGAGCATTTCTAGCCCGCCCTTCTCAACCCCCTAGGGAGGACTCAGGGCGGCTTATAACCGGCACAATTCAATGCCAACAATTCAACATAGTAAAATATATAACAGCAGCAATTATAAATAGTTAAAAACATTTAATTAATACAATAACAACTAAAAAAAGAAAAGCCAATCTGGTGGCCAACGTTCGCCGAGTTCTGTAATCCGTAAGTCCATTCAGCATTATCATAATCCTTTCCAAAGCTATAGACGTCATTGTCCTTGTCGGTCTGCCAGATTACCCAAAGGCCTGGTCCCATATCCAAGTTTTTAACTTCCTTCTGAAAGATAGGAGGAATGACGATGATCTAATTTCCCTGGGGAGTGAATTCCACAGGCGGGGGCCACCACCGAGAAGGCCCTGTCCCTCGTCCCCACCAGCCTCACTTGTGATAAAGGTGGGGCCAAGAGCAGGGCATCCTCAGAAGATCTTAAATTCCTAGGTGGGACGTAGAAGGAGATACGTTCATACATAGCACACATCACACTGGCAACGATGCTCCACATAGTTAAAGCAATGGTATTCCCTGTAGTAACCTATGGATATGAGAGCTGGGCCATAAGGAAGGCTGAACAAAGGAAGATAGACACTTTTGAACTGTGGTGTTGGAGGAAAATATTGAGAGTGCCTTGGACTGCGAAATCTTGCAATTTTTGGAAAATGAGATGTAGGAAGTTGGCATAAAAATGTAGTTGGCATAAAAATCTAGAAAACCAGATGTCAGCAATTGCTTCAATTTCCATTAAATTTATTTATTTATTTATTTATTTAGTACACTTGTATACCGCTAATATCTCAGCCTGTGCGGCGACTCATTGCGGTTTACAACATATTTAAAAATACAATATTCACTTTAAAAATATAAAATAAAATATAAAAATACATACATATACATACATAGTATTGGGCCACCAATACAGACCGGAACATCTCATAGTTAAAGTCGTAATCCAATTCGTTATCCTTGATTGCTAGTCCATGATCAAAACATCATCACATCGGAATTAGTTGAAAACTTGCTCGAACATCCAAGTTTTCAGTTTTTTCCGAAATGCCATTAGCGAGGTGGCTGATCTTATTTCAGTAGGGAGGGCATTCCAAAGCCGCGGGGCCACCACAGAAAAGGCCCTATCTCTCGTTCCCACAAGCCGCACTTGTGAAGCAGGCGGGATGGAGAGAAGGGCTTCTCCTGAAGATCTTAGGGTCCTGGTGGGCTGATAGGCCGAGATACGTTCGGATAGGTATGTAGGGCCAGAACCGTTTAGGGCTTTAAAGGTCAAAGCCAGCACTTTGAATTGGGCTCGGTAGCTAATCGGTAGCCAGTGGAGCTGGTACAGCAGAGGAGTTGTATGCTCCCTGCGCCCTGCTCCTGTTAATACCATGGCTGCCGCCCGTTGGACTAATTGGAGCTTCCGGGCCGTCTTCAAAGGCAACCCCACGTAGAGAGCGTTGCAGTAGTCAAGGCGGGATGTAACCAGAGCGTGGACTACCGTGGCCAGGTAAGAAGATCAAATCAGTTCATTCTCCAGGATTTAATGCTGAACTGCTCACTGGAGGGAAGGATATTAAAGGCAAAGATGAAGTACTTTGGCCACATCATGAGAAGACAGGAAAGCTTGGAAAAGATAATGATGCTGGGGAAAATGGAAGGAAAAAGGAAAAAGGAAGAGGGACCGACCAAGGACAAGATGGATGGATGGTATCCTTGAAGCGACTGGCTTGACCTTGAAAGAGCTGGGGGTGCCAACAGCCAACAGGGAAATCTGGCGTGGGCTGGTCCATGAGGCCACTAAGAGTCGAAAACGACTGAACAAATAAACAACAAATACAGTCAAGATCAAATGGTCCAGGTTATTTTCAGGTGCCTGCCTAATTTGCTGAGTTTTTACTGTGTGGTGATGATATTGATGTTTTTGTTGTTGATGATGATGATTGCATTCTTCCAGTGGAACACCGTCTTTAGGAACATATGACAAGAAACTTTAAGCGAAGTTTCAGTTGAAACATTCACACCTAGCTCCAGCAGACAAAGGTCCTTTGTCCCACCCCAGTCATTCCACAGATATATAAACCCATTTTCCTACTTCCAACAGACCTCACTACCTCTGAGGATGCTTGCCATAGATGCAGGCGAAATGTCAGGAGAAAATGCCTCTAGAACATGGCCATATAGCCCAGAAAAACCTACAACAACCCAACTTTAAGAGATTTCCTTTAGGTATCACATAATTACAGTTCTACAGTATATACCAAGGAAATTTATGCACTATGCAGTACAATCCCTGGATTCAATATCTATGGTTTAATTTAGCCATGATCCAGAAATATTCCCCTCTAGGGCCCTGTCTGCACTGCCAAATAATGCATACATTGTCAGTGACTGTAGACTCCTAGAATCCAGTTTATCTGCATCGAGCTGCATTATATGAGTCTACATCAGCCATGGGCAAACTTTGCCCCCCCCCCCGGTGTTTTGGACTTCAACTCCCACAATTCCTAACAGCCTCCCAGTTTTTCCCAAGTCCAAAACACCCGGAGCACCGAAGTTTGCCCATGCCTGCTCTACATTGACCATCTAATGCAATATGGGTCTACACTGATCATAAAATGTGGTTCCAAACTGGCAGTGTAGATCTAGCCTTAGTTGTAAATTGCTGTAATGATGTGATATCCAGATTGATTATCAAAATAATTTCCCAAAAGAGCAGAGTTTCTTGTTTTTAAAAAAGGAAAGCAAGTATTAAATATAATCATCAGTAGGGAATGGAGAAGGCAAATCAGTGCCTATTTTCTTGACTGTAAGCCCCATTGAACTCAGGGAGATTTGCTTCTAAGTAAACCTGCACAGAATTGCCATTGAAATCTGGGATGACAATCAGCGGAGGTCTGGATTTGTTGAGCCCTGCTGTGTAACCGCAAACCACCTTGTAAACTGAATAGGGCAAAGGCAGAGACAAAAACAACCAAGTTCATTGTTTGAGAAACTGGATCCTTATAAATGACTGGAGAACTCTCTGTGAAGGAGCTGAATGAGGAGTACAGGTCGCTTTTCACGCAGTGAGGAGAGATGGGCCTCATAAAGTCAAGCTTGTTCCCAAGATCAAATGCTTTGAATCTTCAATCACACTATTGTTGGTGTTACTTTATTCCCCATTTACCATTCAAACCAAATGCTTGCCTGTTTATAATTTTTTTTAAATGGCAAAACTGTTTTGGGCATCTTAATTATTTATTTGCACTAAATATAATCCTATATCACCATATGTATATCATGTAATTTGTCATATACTTAGTGTTCTGGTACGGCCGTACCAGGAGCTCCAGCTTGTATTGCTATTTGTTGAGTGTTGTATGTATTTTAAGGTTCTATGCATTTGCAGTTAGATGGCTTTCCTTACTTTGCAGTTATTGGGTCAATGTCCTGTCAATTATCATTAGGTTCCCTAGTTCCGCCCCCTTTTTTGGGTTTTGGAGGGAATAGGAGCCATTTTAGGTCAGTCCACACAGACAAGTCTTTCTTACAGGACTTAAACCAGGACCTCCTGTAAAAGGCTTCATCATTTACAGCTTGGCCGGGGAGAAATAGCCCCATAGCTTGGCCAGCGATATACAGCCTCTCAGCTCTCTTGCTAGTAGGCTTGGGCGGTTTCGTTCGTTAATTTCGTAATTTGTTATTAATTCGTATTTAAATTAGCTTACGATCCAATATTGAGCCATGCAGGAATAGTGTGAGGAGTAAATTAGATTCGAAATTTTTTTCACTTTATTTTGTAATTATTTCGTAATTATTTCGTAATTATTTTGGCATGTCTGGTGCAAGTTTTATAGTTGTTGTTATCACACCAACAGTCAACAACAGGGGGAGAGGGAAGCTTCAGAAGTTCCCCCTGTCCCATTTGGAGGTTTTTTTAGCATATTGCGCAATTGCGTCCGCCATTAACGATTCGATTCATAATTATACGAAATTTCGTATATTTTGAAATTTTTAAAAGGAAAATTTCGGAATTATTAAAAAAAAAACGAAACACAAGGGCCCCCTAAAAACAAAATGAGTTTAGAACCAAATTTTTCCGTGGTTACCCAAGCCTACTTGCTAGGGATCCAGTCCCACAGCGCTTCAGCCAGCCATCACTGGAAATTGAACATCTTCCTCCTCCTGGAAGTTCTGCAAAGGTCTCTGTTCGGTAAGGGCCCTTCGCGGCAACCATAAAGCAGATTGGACCGGGTGTAGGGGCCCCACGCCAACAGCAGAGAAGACAGATTGCCCAGGGTAGAGGTCGGGGATTTTCCCAACAGTGAAGGAACAGTTGCCTGCCCTTGGGGGCAAGATTGAGAAAGCCAACAGTTTATTAAGAAAACTTTGAATCCAATCGTTGAAGCCTTGTTATTTGTTCAGTAATAAAGATTTTGTTGCATCTTTAAAGACTTTGAAGCCCATCTTTTCAGGAAAATCCCAAAAAACCTCTCTCTGAGGCAACCCTGGCATCCCGTTGGGCTCACAGAAATTAAGTGCTGTTTATAGTCTTTTATAGGAACCCAGCGCGCAACAGCACACTTAGCTAAGCAGTAGAAACGATAGGAAACTCTGGGTAGAATTAATGTAGTTTGGCACCATTTTAACTGCCATGGCTCAAGGCTACGGAATCCTTGGAGTTGTAATTTGGTGAGGGGCCAACCCCCTTTGACAGAGAAGGCTATAGACCTTGTAAAACCACAACTCCCATGATCCTATAGCATTAAGTCATGACAGTTAATGTGATGCCAAGTGAAAGGATTCCAAAGCCATGACCTATTAAAATGATGTCAAACTGCATTCATTCTACAATGTAGATGCACCCTTAGTTAATAATAATATACTTTATTTATAGTCTGCTCTATCTCCCCGAGGACTCAGGGCAGATTACAGAACACATATGGTAAACATTCAATGACATTATACAGTTAACAAGGACAGACAATACATAAACAAAGGTTAAGCCTTTCCCCCTCTTTTTCCATTACCGGCATCTGGATGCTATTGCTTCATCTTCCATGTCAAGGAGCTTGGTTATCCGTAGATGTTCTCCCAATCGAATGTCCTTATGGATGCATCTTATTGCCTCCAAACCTAAAGCGATACCTATTTATCTACTCACATTTCAGTTTTCAATCTGCTAAGTGAGCAGAAGTTAGGGCTGACGGTGAGTGCTCCATGTAATACCAATACATTGGAGTTCTCCATGTAATACCGTTTTATGACGGTTGCTTGTGGACGGTAAGTGGGCCATCCTCAAAATCTGCCAATCAAAAAGTTGGCAGTTCAACCCTGGTCCAGGGTGAGCACCCACCGTCAGCCCTAGCTTCTGCTCACCTTGGGCCAGGCTTGAACTGGCAGGATTTTGAGGATGGTCCACTTACTGCCCACAAGCAAACGTCATAAAACGGTATTACATGGAGAACTCCAACAGTTACCATCACACCTGAAAATTCTCGTGTTTCCCCACTTCTAAGCGCATAGAGATGACTGGAGTTGATAGATACCAGACTCCAAACTCTCCCCGTTTCCATGCACTTTAAAAATGGGGTCCCATGGGCAACCCACCCAGAAATAGCTTTGTGTCATCTGATTGCCTCTGCGGAATTCTGGTTTTAAAGTGCATAGAAACAGGGATGAAGTCCAAAATGTGATAATTGAGAGAACTGATTAATAAGAAGCATCACTTGTTGCGCAGCAAGCGGGTCTTAGCCACGTCTCATACACAAGTCACACAGACAAGAGTAAAAATGAAAAGAAAAATCTTGACTCTTAATAGCAGAGATGAAACACAAACTTGCATTGTTGCATACAAAAAACAGTGCAAGAAACTTACATAGTCTTTATAAGTAACACAAAATAAGGCATCTTCATCGTAAGTCAAAGGAGAGAGCAAAACATAAACCCAGGGGCAGCTCAACCCATTACGCAAAGTAAGCATTTGCAGTATAGTTGATTTTGCCCAGGGGCGCTCTTGAGGTGCTCTTGGAGGAAAATAGACCTTGACATATGTGAGTTGTAGTTACTGGGATGTATAGTTCACCTAAAATCAAAGAGCATTCTGAACACCAATAATGGAATTGAAACAAATATGGCATACAGAACTCCCATGACGAACAGAAAATATATATCAATGATTGGTTGGGGGGGGGGGGCAAAATACTGTTTGCTTACCGTTGAAAATTACCTAAGGCCGCCTCTGCATAAACCTCAAGTAAACAGCTATTTCACCATAGCCTCCTTTAGAGCAGCATAACAGCTTCTCTCCAACCTGCTCCTCAGCCTTTGAGCATAGACCTTCTCAGAGAAAAAGCTCTCCACCACTGTATTCTAAAAACCCATACAGTTATACCCCATTGGATGTGGTCCAAGCTTGCTGGTTGACCTACATTACCAGCTGCACATAATAATTACCATCATAAGGTTTTTCTTCAACACACACATACACTTGGTCCTGCTTCAACTTACTATAACATCACTAACATATACTAACTACAGGAAGCAAAAGAATTGGATAATTCTAGGGCATTAAATGTGCTACAAGTTTAAATAAAAATCCCCAAATATTCTATCTCTTTCTCTCTCTTCCTTTCTTCCTTCTCCTCCATCCTCTTCTTCCTCCTCTTCTTCGTCTCCTTCTATACTGTTTTTTTCCTCTTAAAGAGACTCAAAGCAGTAAACAGTGCTAAAAACAATACAAAACCTACAGAACAGAAACATTAAAACAGAATTAAACTTAGAAGTAACCAAAATGCATAATTAAAACAATCGGGCAAGAAAAATATGTGATATCATTAAACCAAGCAAAGTGTGCAATTATTATTTATTTAAATTTGAAAGTTTGGTGGAAGTTTTTGCTTGTTCCCTTTCTTTTATCATCTAACTCTCTCTCAGTTACAGCAAACAATAGGAGAAATGCCACCACACCTAAGGATATGTTTCTTGCTGGTTTTAATGAGTCAGGCTGAGGCTACAAAACAGCAGGACATTGGTCAAGGTAAGGATAATTTTTTTTCAGTGCCATCAAAATGTCTGCATTAAGAAATCTATACAAGCAAAACAAATGGGGTATTATTTGGGAAAAATAAGTACCAGATTCACTATAATGTTGATTATCAAATTTTTTTGGCAGGAGAATATTTAATGCAGAATAAAACCAAGACAATTGAAAAGTAGGCATGGGCAAACATTGGTCTTCCAGGTGTTTTGGACTTCAACTCCCACTATTCCTAACAGCCTCAGGCCCTTTCCTTTCCCCCCTCAGCCGCTTAAGGCTGAGGCTGTTAGGAATGGTGGGTGTGCTGTCACGTGTTGGGCCTGTGAAAAGGTTTGTAGACAGGACCTGTTCTGTATGCCCAACGGGATGCCTGGGGTGCCTCGGATTAGAAGCCCTATAGATTTCCCTAAACAAAGCCTTTAGAAACTTGGAAAGTTTAACAAAGTTCTTTATTATTGCTTAGGTCTTCAATAAATCAAACAAGTACTACAAGGATTTGAATCAACTGGTGGCTTTCTTAATCTTGTCCACAAGGGACAGGCAACTATCTTCATGAACTGTTTCTTTACTATCAGGGAAGTCCTTGACCTCTACCTGGGCAATCTGTATTAGGCTCTGTTAGCGTGGGCCCCTACACCCGGTCCAAATTGCGTTATGGCTGCCAAGAGTGGTCCTTACCAAACAGAGTCCTTTTGTAGATTTCCAAGAGGAAAGAAGGTCTTCAATTCCCAGCAAAGGCTGGCTGTAAAGCTGTGGGACTGGATCCCCCAGCAAAAGCTATGCTTCTCTGTAGAGCTGTGGGACTGAATTCCCCCCAGCAAAAAGCTGTAAAGCTGTGGGACTGGATCCCCCCAACAAAAGCTATGGAGTTGTAGGACTGGATCCCCCCAGCAAAAGCTGTAAAAGATGAAGCTTTCTGCAGGTGGAACTGATTCACGTCCTGTACAAAAGGCTTCTCTGTGTGAACTGAACTAGAGGTCCCCGTTCCCCCTCCTAAACCCAGAAAAAGGGGCGGAACTAAAGAACCTAATGATGATTGATGGGTCATTGGCCCCATAATTGCAAACCAAGGGAAGCTACCTTATTGCAAAATGCATGGAACCTTGGAATACATGCAAACACTCAAAGAAAGGAAAAGGGAGCTCCTGGTACAGCCGTACCAGAACAGTGGGAGTTGGAGTCCAAAACACCTGGAGGGCCCAAGTTCTCCCATGCCTGTTGTAAAGCATATTCTTATCTAGGAATGAACTGTGTCTATGTTTACTATTTGAATTCACCATCTTAAACATTTATTTTCAGACCTGTCACCACAACTACAAAGCATTGTGGTCAGTATTTTTTTATAGTACTATATCTTTTTAGCAATATTTCATGTTCTCAGTATATTTGAATTATTGCATTCATTGCTTCTCTCTCCCTCTTTAGGAAGAAGTTACAGCTGGAAATTATCTCAATGGTAAAGATGTTCAAATTTCCTACTTATAACTCGCCGTCCTGTTGTATGACTGTGTACATTAACACTTTGTGTGTCTTTCTTCCTTAGCTTTCCTTGATATGCTTCATTACCAAAGGTAATTTATGATCTTTTAATTTGCATGGGAGTTAGAGAGCAATAGAGCTATAGGAGACAGTAGGGAATCAAGATCAGGTTTGGTAAAATAATGTTGCAACAACAACAACAACAACATTGTATTATTGGCTTAAGCGGCTGAGGGGGAATAGGAAGGGGCCTAAGGCTGTAAGTAATTGTGGGAGTTGAAGTCCAAAACACCTGGAGAGTCCACGTTTGCCCATACCTGGCTACAGTTGCTACAGCAAGCTTAATATGCAAACAGGGGCGGCTGAAGCAATAGGCAAGTTACGCATTTGCGTAGAGCGCCAATAGCTGTTCCATGCTGTTTTTATAAATACAGTGTGCACTATCGACTTACACCACCTGGTGGCATTTGTTTCTTTCTCTAAGATTTAGAAACATAAAAGTTGAAGCATCTAGTAATGCCGAGCAATCGTGTAATTGTAGAAATATTATCCATGCAATATAAATCACGGGAGATACTTACCTTCCTTTTCTTCTTTCTTTTATAGCACTCACATGTGGACAACAGAACTCCTTAACAAAGTCTTGGCATACTTTGATGCTCAGAATATTATAATAACTTATAGCAACATGCAGGTTTGTATAGATCCTAAAATCTTCCAATATTTCTGGAACATGGCCATACAGCTTAGAAAACTCACAACAACCCACTTTCCAATACAGTTGGGAAGCAATTAGGAGTTGAATAGTGTTAAAATAATTGGCTGTTTTTGGGGTTTTTTTATTAATTGTTTTTGTTATTTGGAGTCGCTGTAATTGGAGGGCAGTGTGAGGGCCGGTCCCATTGCATAGACAATCAGTGCAATATTTTTTATATATGGAATGCTAATTGTTATTGGTGCCACAGTGTTTTGCGTTGGGTGTGCAGAGGAAGAAGGTATTCTAAGCAGTATAATGCATAAGTCCTTTCAATCAATAGTGGTAGTTCTTTTAAGTACATTTTTTAAAAAAATTGCCTGTCATCCAGTTATGCAATGAGCTAGGTTTTCAACCCCATAACTGTTTTGTATTCACATTTATGACTATGGCATCATGACTGCAAATCTCCCTGAAGTTTGTCGTAAAACCAGGCATCCATCCCAAGCAAAGGTGTGCTGTCACACGCTGGGCCTGTAATAATTGTCTTTTGAACAGGACATGCACTTTGTGCCCAGCGGGAAGCCAGGGTGCCTTGATAGAGAGGCCCTAAGGATTTTCCTCTGGAAGAGTCTTTAGGGGCTTGAAAGGTTTAACAAAGTCCTGTATTATTGAACAAATTAAACAAATACTTCTTAAATCTTCAACGACAATCATATAAATGACTGGTGGCTTTCTTAGTCTTGTCCACGAGGGACAGGCAACTGGCTTGGAGAACGATTTCTTTTCTTTTAAAAGGAAAACCCTTTTTTAACCTCTCCCAGGCAATCTACTATCTAGGCTTTGCTGATGTGGGTCCTACTACCGGTTCCAAATTACTTCTTGGGTCCCGAGTAGACCTACCAGTCAAGGCTTTGTAGATTCTCCAGCTGGAGTTCTTTGGGTCTGCAACCCCCCCCCCCCCCCCCCCGAATGCTGTAAGGCTGAGAGGCTCTAAGTTCCCAGCCAGAACTTTGGGACTATTTCTCCCTGAAGCTATTTCCCCTGAAGCTATTTCCCCTGAAGCTGTAGGAAATGAAGCTTTTCTGCAGGTGGAGCTGGTCCACGTCCTGTAGCTTAATTTCCTTCTGTAAGACTGAACTAAAAATGGTTCCCTCTCCTCCCATGGCCCTGGGGAAAGGGGCAGAACCAAAACTTAACAATGATTGATGGGGCATTGGCCCTATAATTGCAAACCAAGGGAAGTCACCTTTGCAGAATGCCTGAAACCTTGGAATGCATGCAGACATTTAATAGAAAGAAAATGAAGTTGGAGCTCCTGGTACAGCCGTACCAGTACAAAAAGAGTTTTATGATTCTGGAAAGTCCAGTGTTAAAAGATGATTCATCAATTTTTGGCTGATCTGGATGCAGAATTATAGCAGTTTGATGCCATATTAACTGCCATGCTCAATACTATGTAATTATGAGATTTGTAGTCTTGTGTTGCACGCCAGGCCACCTATGGGCCATCTCCTACCACTGCACCACACAATAATCCAGGAATATAAACCAACAGTTTATTGTAAAACATATAAAAAGCATATAAAACAGCAAGAATCAGAAAGGAAGATATATAATCCAAAAAGGTTTTGCAACAGATGATAACCAAACAACAATCCAAATGTCTCATAAAGTTCCAGAGATGATGAAGTCCAGGAACAGCCAGAAATCACAGGTACAGCATAAATCCACAAGCAAGAAGGTATAACTAGTAAAAAAACAAAACAAAACAGGAGTACATGTACAGGAATATGCAAAACTTCCAGGATATTAAAACCCAAAACCAAGGCTTGACTTGAATCAGGACCTAAAGAATTTAGGCTTAGCTTCTCACTCTAACACAGCATTGCCTAAACTGCTCATAAAGTAAACAACTCGTTGTTTAATAGACACCCATGAAAGCATTGTGTCTCCTGTGAATTTTCTCCATACCTTTCCCACATAATCTCTCAGACCGATGTGATCTATTTTCAGCTTTGATTTGTAAATAATAATAATAACACTTTATTTATATTCCGCCCTTCTCACCCCAAAGGGGACTCAGGATGGATCACAGTACGTATACAATGCAAACATTTAATGCCACTTTGTATAGACAATACATAGACAGACAGAACAGAAGGGGGTGGTTTGTTTCGACTCAATGTCCAGCTGTTTTTGGTGCCATGGAAGAGTGGGCTTGAGTCCAGGGGGTGCTGTTGCTCTATCATCTATGACGAAGAGCCATCAGGACTTCCTCCTTCCTTTTGGTCACCCAGCATTTTCTGATCTTCTTTCTTTATGGCATTGTAAAACACTTCCCCTGCTTTTAGCAGTACCTAATTTCTCTAATTACAGCTAAAGCTATTTTCTAATTTTTAGGTAAACAATGACTAGCTGACTTGCAACCTTTCGGTTGATAGATCTTATAATTGCTGGTGATTTACCAGTTGTGCTAAACCTCCAGCCTGAAGACTTTTGTTGATCTCTGTAGCTGTAGATGGTTTCTCCTGGGAACCCTCCTTAGCACTCAGCTCTTCACTTGATTCCTTATCTGCTGTTGCTCCTTCTGGCTCCTCTAACTGAAGCCTTGCATTTTCCAAGCCAGTTTTCTCACAGAGAGAACCATCATTTCCAGACCCGAATTTCCAAGACTTGAGAACCCATCACTTTGTGCCACAGAAAAGCCCACAATCCTCGTCAAATCATCAGTTAAACTATCAGTCTCTGGCTGATCTACAGCATCTTGCATGTTATTTATTCTTCTCTGTCAGAGAGCTCTGTTGCCACAACAAACTACAGATTCCAGAATTCCATGGGATGGAGCCATGGCAGGTAAAGTGGTGTCAAACTGCTATAATTCTGCAGTGTGGATGTTCTCTAAGGTAGTTGGTGGTTTTGGAAGTTTTCTTGTCCTGTATTGAAGGAAAATAAATATGGCAATTTCTCTTGTGTTCTCCCATTCCCACCCTATTTTTTTTTAGAGTTCTGTTAAAAATTATCTGGATAACCTCTTATACAACCCCAAAGTGCTACTGTCTGAGTTTCAACAGATGAATCTTCAGCGTTTCCAGACCGCAATGAAATATCTCTTTGGCAACAAGCAGAAGTATTTGGTAACTTGTTTTTGGTTGCAGTATATGCCAAATAGTAATATCATTAGCTCCAAATTATTATTGTTGATGTTATTATTATTATTTTCTAGTTTTATCTCTTAATTGAGACACAAAGTGACTCGCTGCATAATTAATTTCTTTTTAATGCATGCGCTATAATAGAAGCAATGGGTTTTTTAAATTCTCTTTTTTTTGGAGATCAAAACCAACAAGCCCAATGGGAAAACATGGTGGGAGTTGTAATCCTAAGGATCTGGAGGGCCAAAAGTTATGTGCTCCTACTATGTAACATGTACTAGCAAGATTCCCATTTTGCCTTGGAACGTTCTAGAAACATTAGATCAGCCTTCATCTCTCAGTATAATATGTTTCACAGGGTTGTTCTGAAAAGGAAAAGAAAGAGAAGATAATCCCATGCAGTATACTATATTATTCATAGAGAGTATTACAACAGTGCTGCAAACTACAACGGTTCCAATAGTGAAAGCAGTTTCAAATGGACGAATTGATTTACTATCGAAAGCATAATCAAAGCACAATTATAAATAAAATGTCCTTCTTGAAAACCATTGATACTTTGCTGATTTCTAGATTCTTGAATAGAATCAGAATCACAGATAATCTAAAATTCCAGTTGGTAACACATCTACGAGGGTTGAATGAAAAGTAATGCCTCCACCTTCATAACTCCTCAACAGATGGCAGTACTAGTATGTGGCAGGTACTGGCTTGTTCAGTAGACTCTCCTCTACAGTTCAAATTTGGTGGGAAGCCTTAGCATTGAACAGTTGTGTTGTTAAAGTGTGAAGTATGGAACCCTGCACAAATGGTCGGTCAATGTGATTTAAGCAACGTGCAGCCATTGAATTCTTGACAGCAGAAGGTGTCACCCCAAAGATGACATCAGAGAATGCAAGCTGTTTATGGTGATTGTGTTGATGTGAGTACTGTGCGTCGTTGGGTGAGTAAGTTTAAAGATGTTTGTGAGTTAAATTACTTCATTTTCAACTCTGTAACTGATGGCTATTCACATTTATGGTATTAACTACTAAAAGTTACCCCCATAATACACTGTTTTGAAGGGTTTCCAAGCCACTGCCATCCTAAATCATAAGAGTTTTTGGAGGGGTGATGATGACATAATCAAAAGCAACAATAACGACAGAACTCTGTTATTGTCGTTACATCTGACAATGCAGGATGTCAACCAAAATCTTCTAAAACCCAAGCGTCCAATGGAAAATAGAATCTAGTAGTTATAAAAAGGAACTTGTAGAAATGATACAATTGCTAATTCATATATAACTTGTGTCAGCAGGAGTTGGGAAATATTGTTATTGACCTGGCTGGGATAAGAGAGAGAATTTTCCAAAGTCCAGGAGGAAACCGAACCTTATTCCTTACTACTTTGGAGAGGTGCTTTCTGAGTTTGAGCTCTGCAGAATGTGTGGACATCCTGAGCCAAATCCTCCGGGCATCTTCCGTTATGTACCTCCAAGTCCACACCATCCCAAACCTCCCCAAAGACCTTCAGGAAGATGCTTTTCGAAACCTGTAAGCTAATTTCTTACTGTTGATGACTGAAGGTGGTGACAATTTTGAAAGCATATTCAGTTTTATTTAGCACTAGCTGTCCCCTGCCATGCGTTGCTGTGGCCCAGTCTGGTGAACTGGAAAATAAAGTAACGAGAAAGTGTTGGTTTCTAATATATGTAATTTATTGATGCTTGTAGGCAAGCAGTGCTTCTTGTTGTCTCTTTGTCAGTGTTGATGTAGAGATTGCCTGGTTTGCCTACTCTGGAACATGCAACATATCATTGTCCTTTTTTAGGAGTCCCTTTCAAATCTAGGATACTATATCTGCCATATCTGCGGGGCTTGATGAATGCAAAGCTGGGGTAAAAATTGCTGGAAGAAACATTAGCAACCTCAGATATGCAGATGACACCACTCTGATGGCCGAAAGTGAGGAGGAGCTGAGGAGCCTTCTAATCAAGGTGAAAGAAGAAAGCGCAAAAGCTGGGTTGCAGCTAAACATAAAAAAACCAAGATTATGGCAACAAGAATGATTGACAACTGGGAAATAGAGGGAGAAAATGTGGAGGCCGTGACAGACTTTGGTATTTCTAGGTGCAAAGATTACTGCAGATGCAGACTGTGGCCAGGAAATCAGAAGACGCTTACTTCTTGGGAGGAGAGCAATGTCCAGTCTCGATAAAATAGTAAAGAGTAGAGACATCAGACTGGCAACAAAGATCCGCCTAGTCAAAGCCATGGTATTCCCTGTAGTAACCTACGAATGTGAAAGCTGGACCTTAGGGAAGGCTGAGCGAAGGAAGATCGATGCTTTTGAACTGTGGTGTTGGAGGAAAGTTCTGAGAGTGCCTTGGACTACGAGAAGATCCAACCAGTCCATCCTCCAGGAAATAAAGCCCGGCTGCTCACTGGAGAGAAGGATACTAGAGACAAAGTTGAAGTACTTTGGCCACATCATGAGGAGACAGCAGAGCCTAGAGAAGACAATTATGCTGGGGAAAGTGGAAGGCAAAAGGAAGAGGGGCCGACCAAGGGCAAGATGGATAGATGGCATCCTTGAAGTGACTGGACTGACCTTGAAGGAGCTGGGGGTGGTGACGGCTGACAGGGAGCTCTGGCGTGGGCTGGTCCATGAGGTCACGAAGAGTCGGAGACAACTGAACGAATGAACAACAACATATCTATCATATACATATGTATATATGTGTGTGAATCATATCTATCTATCTATATCTGTGTCTAGATGGCTCTTTATCAGGAGGGCTTTGATTATGTTTTCTTGCCCTGGTGAAGGGAGGTGGACTGGATGGCCTTTAGGCAGCATTTTTCAACCTGGGCGTCGGGAAACCTGAGGGAGGTCACGAGGGGGTGTCAGAAGGGTTGCCAAAGACCACAAGAAAATACAGTATTTTCTGTTGTTTGTGGGGGTTCTGTGTGGGAAGTTTGGCCCAATTCTATCATTGGTGGGGTTCTGAATGCTCTTTGATTGTTGGTAAACTATACATCCCACCAACTACAACTCCCAAATGTCAAGGTCTATTTTCCCCAAACTCCACCAGTGTTCACATTTGGGCATATGGAGTAATTGTGCCAAGTTTGGTCTAGATCCTTCATTGTTTGAGTCCACAGTGCTCTCTGGATGCAGGTGAACTACAACTCCCAGACTCACCAAACCTACTACAACTCCCAGACTCACCAAACCTTTCCTTTTTGGTTGCCCACCAAACCTTTCCAGAATGTTCTGTTGGTTGTCGGAGTCCTATGTGCCAAGTTTGCTTCAATTCCATCGTTGATGGGGTTCAGAATCCTCTTTGATTGTAGGTGAACTGATGGTCACTCCTTGGGTTAGTAGGTGTCTTGTGGCCAAATCTGGTGGCAATTTGTCCAGTGGTTTTTGAGTTATGTTAATCCCACAAACGAACACTACATTTTTATTTATATGGATTAATTGTTTTGGTAGTTTCTTAAGCATCCTGACTAGAAAACCAAATGTGGCTAATCCATCCATTAGTCCATAGCCTCCCTCTTCTGTTGTATTTCAGATCATCAGTATTCAGAGATCTGTATGACAGGATAACAGCAAGTTCACAGAAGGCTCTATATGACTGGATGAGGCAGATCCTACAAAAATCCCACAATATCAGTGGTAAGTTAAGAAACAGTAAACAAACAGAAGTTTTTAGAAAGCGTACCATATTTATTTTCTAAGGCCGTGGAAGGGAGGAAAGAAGAAATGGCAGAGACAGGAAAGCAGCAAAGGGTATGACTTTGTATACAACCCTCTAGTCAAGCTTCATACTGCAGCCTTTGCAGATTTCACTAATATTTGTTCATAATTCAGATTGTATTGCCATACTTGTTTATGAATGTTTTCATTTCGTGTTTTTCCTCCCAATTCAGAAAATGTCACTTCATGGGTGAGTGCAGAAAACCTGTGGATTCTGGGAAGATATATGGTTCATCTCCCACTAGAAGAAATTTGGAAAATTTACCCTTATGAAGTAAGTCAATTGAAGTATACAATAGGATATTGTTCGTGGAAACTATATTAGACTACTGCAACACTCTCTACATAGGGTTGCCTTTGAAGCTTCAACTGGTCCAACGGATGGCAGCCAGGTTGCTAACTGGAGCGGCTCTTAGGGAACATACAACCCCCCTGTTGCGCCAGCTCCACTGGCTGCCAGTCTGCTACCGGGCACAATTCAAAGTGCTGGCCTTGGCCTATAAAGCCCTAAACGGTTATGGACCAACTTACCTGTCCGAATGCATCTCCCCTTATGAACCTTCGAGGACCTTAAGATCGTCTAGAGAGGCCCTGCTCTCGGTCCCTGCCATCATCACAAACACGGCTGGTGGGGACGAGAGACAGGGCCTTCTCAGTGGTGGCCCCTCAGCTATGGGACGCCCTTCCTATGGAGATTAAATCGGCTTCTTCACTTTTAGCATTTCAGAAAAAGCTCAATAAATAAATAAATAATACTCTGTAGAACATGATGCTCAGAAGTCAGGGAATTTACTTTCATAAAGGACTACTCCCAGAATGTAAGAACTACTGCTCAAAAAAGGAAATAGCCATATTAATCAGTGCATGTTCAGGTGAAGCCCAACACCTGAATATCCACTGATTCTACATCCCTGTAAAGTGCTTATATAGCTCTCAAGTTTCCAGCTTCAATAGTTAGGCAGCCAAAACAGACTGACCAGCACTATAGAGCCACTATCAGCAAGTTTGGAGAAAATCTCTAGGTAGGTGAAAGCTGGTGCAAAGGTCGGCGGCCAAATTGTTAATTGAAGCAAATTACAGGGAATGGTCAACCCTCCTGTTTAGACAGCTCCACTGGCTGCCGATAAGTTTCCAGTCCCAATTCAAGGTGCAGGTGGTTACCTATAAAGTTCTAACGGTTCAGGACCTGCCTATCTGCATGACCGACCCCCTCCTCCCTTACGAGCATGCATGTTCCTTAAGATCTTCCGGGGATACTCTTTGCTCACTCCACCCCCCCTCCCCCCCGTCTCAGGTGCAGATGGTGGAGACGAGGGAAAGGCCCCCCCCCCCCCCGGTCTCTGGAACTCCCTCCCTAGGGAGATTAGGCTGGCACCTTCCCTAACCATATTCCGCAAGGAATTAAAGACGTGGATGCTTCGTTGTGCTTTCGACTGACAACTCCTATGACAAACAACCTGTTTAGTGACTTGAATAATCATTTAATTTGAATTCCTATATTACATTACTATTCATATTTTGTAAGTTAAATTGAATTGATCCTGATCCTGTCCAATAACACACTCTTTTATTTGCCAATTAGATGAGATTGTTCATCAGTTATGACAATGCAACAAAGCAACTCGATACCGTATATGATATCACCCCGGACCTCGCACAGGCTTTCTTGGAAAGAATAAACGCATCAGGATTTGATATGAAAAACACATCAACACTTTATAGGCAAGTCCCATTATTCAAGATTAGATTTTTAAGAATCCTTTTGCTGGTTGAGTTTGGGAAATCAGAAAAAATAGAGGTTTTAAACAGTTTGAGAACATGCAAATGTGAGTAGGTCAATAGGAACTTCTCCGGCGGGAAGGTAACGGCACATGCAGTCATGCTGGCCTCATGACCTAGGAGGTGTCTATGGACAACGCCAACTCTTCGGCTTAGAAATGGAGATGAGCACCACACCAGAGTCGGACAAGACAGGACTTAATGAAGGGGAAAACCTTTACCTCTACTACCTTTAAACACTGCTAATGAAGTCATGCCTTTATTTTTGGAGAGTGCTCAAGCAAGCCCATTCCATCTTCCATTCTGATAATGCGCACTCCCAAAAGGATTGTGTTATTTCTGGATGTGTAATATGGCTCGGAATAATTTGCTATAAGCTTGTATAACACTTAGCATGCATGATGCTAAGTGTATTTCAAGCATTTTATTATCCCGGTCCTCAAAACAATTCTGGAAAGGAAGGACAGCATTATTATTCTTACTTTATTCCTGGAGGAGGTGCTGGAACCAATGAATGACTTCATGGCAAAGAAGAAAGTCAAACTGGGGAGGTTTTCCGATGTTACTCTGATTCAATGCACATCTACTTACAAATTAGTTCTGTTGATATTCAGTGGAATTTGTTCCCGAATAACAGTGTACATAATTGCTCTCTTAATCTCCTAGTCTGTTGCACACTATACCAGTTGTGCAATAAATGCAGTTGTATTAAGGGGGAACATTTTCTGTCAGGCCTTGAGATCATCAGAAGAGGGCCTTCTTTCAGCCCAAACATCTTCACAGCTGTAGTTGGTAGGAATATCTCCCTAAACTTTCCAAAATGAGCAGGAGTATCACTGAGCAATACACGTCTTGTTCAGAAGGTACAGGACAATATGTTTCCAGCCCCATCCTGTCAGTGAGTAAGTCTGCAACAATTGAAATGCCATCATCCTGTAGCCTAGTTGCTGTCTGAACACAATTACATTGGATTGCTGTGAGTTTTCCAGGCTGTATGGCCATGTTCCAGAAGCATTGTCTCCTGACATTTTGCCCACATCTCAGAGGTTGTGAGGTCTGCTGGAAACTAGGCAAGTGAGGTTTATATATCTGTGGAATTGTTGCAACTCAGGATAGATTCACCTTGCTCAGAACAACACCACACACCAGGGCTGTAGGTTTTGTAGTTTATTGAAGAAAGGTAAAATCAAAACATAGAAATAAGGTTGCTGAAGTTCAAAAGTTCAAACAGGAACTTAAATGCAAGGCAAAGCTTCCAAGGTCCAAAAGCAAATATAATCCACAAGCATTGGTCAAACCAGAATCCATGGCATCATGACAAAGTCCCAGGAACGAAGATCCAAAAGCAAAATCCCAAAGCTAACAGCTTTCCCCTGAAATCTGAGGGGATTTCAAGGAAGTTCACTGGGTGTGAGCGAAGATACTCTGACAAAGAGTTGTCTTCGAACAGATCATTAACTATGTTTTGCTAGCATGAAAACATTACGTTGCCCCCGAAGTTCCCGCTTGTTTGCAAGCCGGGTGTTTCAGCGTAACCTTAATTGCAAACGGTCCTCCCTACACAGATCCTCATTACTTTCAAGGCCTGATCCCTCATTATCTTGTGCCTGGGAATCGATAGGCCCTGAGTTCACAGAAGGACCAGTCGACTCCTCCACCTGTGAATCCAAATCATGGCTGTCTTCTAAAACAACATTCTTTTCCTTGGGAAACTGAGGTGCTTCAAAATCAACACTGTCTGCCTCAACAACAGGGGCATATGCAGAAATCTGTAACCCATTATCCTCCTTCTCCTGAGGAAACTCAGGCTCAGAAAGAGGAAACTCAGGCTCAGAAAGTCCATACTCAGGTTGAGCCACAACAGGAATGATATCCAGGGTGAGAGAAAGAACTCTTGTCTGTTTGAGGCAAGTGTGAATGTTGCAATTAGCAGTAAATGGCCCTGCAGCTTCAAAGCCTCGCTACTTCCTGCCTGGGGTAATCCTTTGTTGGGAGGAATCAGCCAGGCTTTGAAACTGCAAGGCCATTCAGTGCTAATCAAACCAGCCAGTTGCAACATTTACACTTGTCTCAAGCAGACAAGAGTTCTTTCTCCCACCCTGAACATTATTCCACAGATATATAAACCTCACTTGCCCAGTTTCCAACAGACCTCACAACCTCTGAGGTTGCCTGTCATAGATGTGGGTGAAATGTCAGGAGAGAATGCTTCTGGAACATGGCCATATAGCCTGGAAAGCTCATACCAACCCAGTGATTCCGGCCATGAAAGCCTTTGACAACACAATTACATTGTTTAGTGTACCTGCTGGCTCTTAAGGTAAGTTTGGAGAGTGGGAGGTTAGGACCAGGACACATTATGTATGTAACTAAGTAAGTGATGTATAATCTTTGGAATTCTAGACATTTTTATTTGTAAATCATTTTTATCTCCTACCTTGGGAAATCAGCATGGTGTAAATAAAGATGCTAAAAGTTGAACTTGTGTAATGCACTGTACATTGGTCTACCCCTGTATCAAGTTCAGAAACTCCAATTAAGTTTTGATTTTGTTGTACCCCACCTCGAGTTGTTAAAAGAGGTGTGTAAAGAAAAAAATGCATTATTGTCGCTGCTGCTGAATAAAAACAACAGACTTCTTCATTCTCTCACACAGATTGGGCTTGTTGGTTTGTTTTTACAATGACCTGGAACAGATGGATGCCAGTGTGGCTCGGGTTTTACTTCATCAGATGATTAAATGCAACCACCTAAGAGGGTCCCAGGCTGACATTCAGAAGGTTGGTGTAGAGTTCACTCTTACTAGCACTGGCATGTCATGTTTGTCTGGTAGAGAGATACTGGAGGTACTGGAGCCCCCCACCCCCATCCCGTCAGCTCATTTGGTGGTGGTGGGGGGGACGGGGACAATACTTCCTCTTCATCCTGGAAAGAAGTGACGACTGGAGTGCCATAAGCAGGGTTCTGTCCTGGACCCATTCTGCTTAACATCTTTATTAATGACTTAGATGATCATAAAGTTAGTTGAGGACATCAAATTGGGATAGCCAATACTCCAGAAAACAGGAGTAGCATTCAAAACAATCTTAACAAATTAGAGAGATGATTGGCCAAAACTAACAAATGAAGTTCAACAGTGAAAAATGCAAGATAATCCACTTAGGCAAAAGAAATGAAATGCAAATATACAGAATGGGGGACGATGCCTGATTTGACAGCAGTGCGTCTGAAAAAGGAATCCTCATGGACAACAAGTTAAACATGAGCCAACAATGTCATGCAGCAGCTTAAAAAGCCAATGGGATATTGGCCTGCATAAATAGGAGTCTAGTGTCTAGATCCAGGGAAGTCGTGCTACCCCTCTATTTTGTCTTCGTCAGAACACACCTGGAATTGGACCCCAGAATTGCGGGGTCCAATTCTGGGCTCCGCAATTGAAGGGAGTTGTTGACAAGCTGGGATGTGTCCAGAGGAGGCTGATTAAAATGATAAAGGGTCTGGAGAATAAGCCCTATGAGGAGCAGCTTAAAGAGTTGGGCATGTTTAGCCTGCAGAAGAGAAGGCTGAGAGGAAACATGATGAGGGCCATGGATAAAGATGTGAGGGGAAGTCATAGGGAGACGGGAGCAGGCTTGTCTTCTGCTGCCCTGAAGACTCAGACGCAGAACAATGGCTTCAGCTACAGGAAAGGAGATTCCACCTGAACATTAGGAAGTACTGCCTAACTGTGAGAGCTGTTCAGCAGTGGAAGTCTCTGCCCCGGAGTGTGGTGGAGGCACCTTCTTTGGAGTCTTTTATACAGAGGTGAGGGTGCTTTGAATGCAATTTTCCTGCTTCTTGGAAGAGGGTTGGACTGGATGGCCCAGAAGGTCCTTTCCAACTCTTAAGTTTCTATGATTCTATGATGGCATTTCTGAGCCACTGCAGATGGAAGCACTGAAGACAGGTGTCTGCAGCATTCTCCCAGTTACAGGGTGCATTAAGACACACCGTTATGATAGAACCCCAAGGGGAGGGGAGTCTTTCCATCTGACTATGATGTACCCTATGACTGGGAGATTCCTTTGCAAACATAATTTGCTAGTATCCTGAAATGCAGCACATCAAAAAATGTTCAGATGGGGATGAAAACGCAAGCTTGGGATGTGTAGCATCCTGGGGTGTAAGTAATATGTTGGAGATCCAACATTGTTATTGTCTAATGCTATAGTATCTTGACCATTCATATATAAGCATGCACACACAAAGATGCAACCCCCCACAGCATCCTGCATTTCAAACTGTGTCCCTGAATCCCTTTTAGCATTTCATCGTCAGTTCTTCAAAGCCCTTTCTCCAACTGGTTTCAGCTCAAATCCCAGCTGCTTGACCTTGCCCTGCAAAACCAGACGTTGAATGAGTCCCTTGGCTCCCTCTCGGACGCGGTGGTCGGACTGAGTCCCAGCCAGCTGGAATCTCTCTCCCCGGAGGCTGTGCACAACGCAATCCCAACATTAAACCAGGTTTCGGGATGGGCAAGAAGCCAAATCATGATTTTATCCAGGAAATATCTGATGTATGAAAAGGTACATTGGTATTTTTGTCAAGGGAATGTAAAACACCTTTAATATTGGGCTCATACAAACAAATATATTGGTTCAACAATCCCATTTTAACCAAATCTGCTAAATGTGAAGCAGTTGGTTCCATATAGGAACTGAAATACACCATATTGTTTCAACTTTTTACTGTATCCGCCACATGATGCTCTAGCCAACTTTCCCTCCCTCTTTCTCTCCTTCCTTCCTTCCTTCCTTCCTTCCTTCCTTCTCTTCCTCTTCCCTTCCTCCCCCCTTTTCTTTCCCTTCCTTCCTCTTTCTCCCCTTTCTTCCTTCTCTACCTATTTGCAACACCCAGCAGTCCATCTGATCGATCTATCTACCTACCTATCTATCTCTGTTTAATCTCTCTATCTGGAGGATTGCTGGGAGTTGCAGTCCAGGAATAGGAAATTGGAAATATGCAGGGATTGGGGTGCGCTCAAAGAAATCCAAGAAGAAGAAAGTTTGGAAGCAATGCATTTGGATCATCCTCTTCCCCTGATCTAGGGGATGCTGGGAACTGTAGTCTGAAAGAGAGTGTGGATATGCTATTGTGTGTTTTGTTTGCCAGGGAGAGTCGTTTTGTGCATGCACTGTAGCATCTTTTTGCTTTTTTGGCTTTTTAATTCCCTTCCGCTGTGTTTTTCAGTGGTTTTTATGAGTGATGATCACTCGTTGGCCTGATAGGTGCATTGTGTCCAAATTTCGTGTCTATTCGTCCAGTGGTTTTAGAGTTATGTTAATCCCACAAATGAACATGAGATTTGTATTTATATAGATTAGCCATCCCCTGTCACGCGTTGTTGTGGCCCAGTCTAGTGATCTGGAAAATAAAATAATGAAAAAGTGTTGGTTTCTAATATATGTAATATCTTGATGCTTGTGGGTAAACAGTATTTCTTGTTGTTTCTTTGCCAGTGTTGATGTGGAGAGTGTCTGGTTTGCCTATTCTAGAACATGCAACATAGAATTGTCCTTCTTTAGAGGTCCCTTTCAAATCTATGATACTATGTGTGTGGATCATACATATCTAACAATATCTATGGCTGGATGACTCTTTGTCAGGAGGGCTTTTAATTACATTTTCTTGCCCTGGTGAAGTTGGACTGGATGGCCTTAAGTATTTTCTGTTGGTCATGGGAGTCCTGTGTGGGAAGTTTGGCCCAGTTCTATTGTTGATGGAGTCCACAATGCTAATTGATTGTAAGAAAACTATAAATCCCAGCAACTACAACTCCCAAATGTCAAGGTCTGTTTTCCCTAAACTCCACCAATGTTCACATTTGAGTATTTGTGCTAAGTTTGGTCCAGATCCATCATTGTTTGAGTCCACAGTGCTCTCTGGATGTAGGTGAACTACAACTCCCAAACTCAAGGTCAATCCCCACCAAACCCTTCTTGTGTTCTCTGTTGTTTATGGGAGTCCATCTGGTTCAATTCCATCGTTGGTGGAGTTCAGAATGCTCTTTGATTGTAGGTAAACTATAAATCCCAGCAACTACAACTCCCAAATGACAAAATAAAAAAAAATTGAGTGAAGGACATACATTGGCTTGTTAGGTGTGCGCTGTACAAATTTGGTGTCAATTTGTCCAGTGGTTTTTGAGTTATGTTAATCCCACAAACGAAGATTACATTTTTATTATTAAAGATTGCTTTTACAAAAAAAAGAAAGTTAACACGTTGTACCTGAATAATGGGAAGAGATACTTATTTAGGATTCCAATCACATTCGGGCTTTAGCTAGGGGATTTCAAAAGCTTTAGTAAAAAAAAAAAGTAACTTTTCCAGGAGAGATGAGGCAAGTGTGCTTCAGGTAAGCTTGGGCCATTCATCTCTCTAAGCCTAAACACATTCATTTCATAATAAAGATATAAAGGGATGGCTCAGCAGGGTTCCTGCGCAGAACTCCTTTGAGGAAAAAGCTGGATATTAATACCACAAATAAAACTGTTTAAAATAAAAGCAGGGTTTTGAGCTACAAATCTAGCTTTGAACACAGTAATTCCTCCAAAACATGGCTCACAAAAAGCCTCACTGTAGCTCTGCAATCATGAATAACTGCTCGAGGCTACTATTACAGGTTGCAGGCTCCAAGGAGATGGATTCAGGACATTTGCACAGATAGATACTGTGATTTTCTTGCATTTGCAGTGGAATCGTATTATTAACTATATCATCTTGACTATATGTTTAGATTGACTTTCCTTAGCTTTCTGTCTTGCATTAACAAACAAACAAAAACATAATGTGGAATACAAGTATCCCAGAAGTCTTTGATTTATGATACACAGAAACACATCCAACAGTTTTAGTTTGAATTGGGAAGAAACTATTCCAGATACAACACATGCTGTGCAAAACATGGGTTGTTGTGAGTTTTCTGGGCTATATGACCTTGTTCCAGAAGCATTCTCTCCTGACGTTTTGCCTGCATCTATGGCAGGCATTCTCAGAGGTTTTGAGGTCTGTTGGAAACTAGGAAAATGGGGTTTATATATCTGTGGAATAATGTCCAGGATGGGAGAAAAAACTCTTGTCTGCTTGAGGCAAGTGTGAATGCTGCAATTGGCCACCTTGATTAGCACTGAATGGCATTGCAGCTTCAAAGCATGGCTGCTTCCTGCCTGGGGGAATCCTTTATTGGGAGGTGTTAGCTGGCCTTGATTGTTGTCTGATGTTGATGTTTCAGTTGGCCACCTTGAAACATTCACTCTACCTCAGTCAAGAGTACTAATGTCCAGCAGAGCTCACAATCTTTGAGGATGCCTGCCATAGATGCAGGCGAAACGTCAGGAGAGAATGCTTCTGGAACATGGCCATACAGCCCAGAAATCTCACAACAACCTAGTGATTCCGGCCATGAAAGCCTTCAACAATAGTTTGAGCATGTTTGAAAATCCAGCATGGAAACTATCCATAGACTCTGATTGATTGATTGATTTATCGTGTCAGGAGCAAACCAAAACAGTTGTATTGTATTAAAAACAGACAAACAAACCAACAAAACACAAGGTTTGCAGACTTGATATTCTGTTGAATGTCTGTTGACCAGTAGCTGGCCACTTGGAGTGCCTTTGGTGTTGCCGCAAGAAGGTCCTCCATTGTGCATGTGGCAGGGCTCAGGTTGCATTGCAGCAGGTGGTCTGTGGTTTGCTCTTCTCTGCACTTGCATGTCGTGGATTCCACTTTGTAGCCCCATTTCTTAAGGTTGGCTCTGCATCTCATGGTGACAGAGCACAGTCTGCTCAGCACCTTCCAAGTCACCCATTTTCTGTGTGCCCAGGGGGGAGTCTCTCATTTGGTATCAGCCATTGATTAAGGTTCTGGATTTGAGCCTGCCACTTTTGGGCTCTCGCTTGCTGAGGTGATAGACTCTGATGGATAAATAACTACTATGAATATTACTGTTACATTTTTATCTTGCCTTTCCTCTCCCAAGCTCAAGGTCATACTTCTCACTATTTTTATATTGATGGATAAGTTGGGCTGAGAGAGAGTCATTCAAAGAGTTTTATGGCTGAGATTTGGACAACATTTCCTCACATTGGAAAGACTGGAAAAAACTGGTGGTTCAGTGATATGAGTGGAGTGCACTCATCACACAGAAAGAAATGGCCAGATGTTTACTTGTAGCTTTGTAAAGCCTACATTGGGGATTGGATGGGAAAAATTAAAGGGTTCAGGGAGGAGGCTAAAGGCATTGAGCAAAAGTGTTATTGTCTAACACGTTAGCCACTTGCTGCTCATATGCCATTCCTATCTTATATGTCATCTGCTCGCATGCAGATACTCTCACTCCATAATATCAGCCAGATGGGTGCTTTGGTGACCGGGATAAGCACTCAGTCATTCCACAGGATGAGCCCCAAAGAGCTGTCTCAGTTACTCAGAGGAGCATTAGCTGAACGCGCCTCCGATTTGTCTCCAGCCCAACGCCAAGGCATCCTCCGCAAGGTAAGTGAGCATCCCGAAATCCCAATCCAGCTGTCTGGAGGTTTCTCAATGCCCAAACCTCTTTACCTATCATGCCATTGTTTGACAGCGTCCCACCTTTTCTACAGCCTCAAAATTGAAAGGCCTCTTGCAAAGCTTATTCATTGATCACTAGCCATCCCCTGCCAACGTTGCTGTGGCCCAGTCTGTGTATATGTGTTTTGTGTGTGTATATATGTATGTATGTATATATTTGTGTCTATGTGTATATACGTGTGTGTGTGTATGGTTTTGCGCATGCGTTATAGTGTCTTTTTGCTTTTTTGGCTTTTTAAGTCTCTTCTGCTGTGTTTTTCAGTTTTTTAAATGAGTGATGGTCACTCATTGGCCTGAGAGGTGTCTTGTGTCCAAATTTGGTGTCAATTCGTCCAGTGGTTTTTGAGTTATGTTAATCCCTCAAACGAACATTACATTTTTATTTATATAGATCATAGAATCTATATAGATCATAGAGTTGGAATTTATATAGATCATAGAGTTGGAAGAGACCTCATGGGCCATCCAGTGCAGCCCATGCCAAGAAGCAGGAATATTGCATTCAAAGCACCCCTGACAGATGGCCATCCAGCCATGGATAAATATGTGAAGGGAAGTCACAGGGAGGAGGGAGCAGGCTTCCTTTCTGGTATCCTGGAGACTAGGACGCGGAACAATGGCTCCAAACTACAGGAAAGGAGATTCCACCTAAACATTTGGAAGAACTTCTTAACTGTGAAAGCTGTTCAGCAGTGGAACTCTCTGCCCCGGAGTGTGGTGGAGACTCCTTCTATGGAGGCTTTGAAACAGAGGCTGGATGGCCATCTGTCAGGGGTGCTTTGAATGCAATATTCCTGCTTCTTGGCAGAAAGGGGTTGGACTGGATAGCCCATGAGGTCTCTTCCAACTCTAGGATTCGATGATTTGAAGTGTATTTCTAAATAAATATATTCATCACTGCCTTTGGCCTTTGCACAAATTCATTGTTTATAGACAAATCCAGATATGCAGTGAAGGATGAATGGATGGATAGATAGATGATAGATGTAACACTGTGGTGTTCTTCCCTCCTGTAGATTATTGCATCCACAGAACTATCATCCGTGTTGGCAGATGTGCAAGGACCCTTTTTTAAGGAGCTGTCACTTTTTGATTTGTGGACGGAAGAGGGATTCAACTCTTCCCTAGTAAAAGAAAAGGAACTGAGGCCGAGTCAGGTAAATAAGGTCTGGCTGGATCTTTGTTGACACAGTGGATAAGAGAGTCACAGAATCATAACATTAGTTGGGTAGATAAAAGAGTCCCTGGTGGTGCAGCGGGTTAAACAGCTGAGCTGCTGAACTTGCTGACCAAAAAGTTGTCGGTTCAAATCTGGGGAGCAATCTGGGGAGCGGGGTAAGCTCCTGCTATTAACCCCAGCTTCTGCCAACCTAGCAGTTCGAAAACATACAAATGTGAGTAGATCAATAGGTACCGCTTCAGTGGGATGGTAACGGTGCTCTATGCAGACATGGTGGTGCAGCAGGTTAAACATCTGAGCTGCTGAACTTGCTGGCCAAAAGGTTGTTGGTTCGAATCTGGGGAGTGGGGTGAGCTCCCGCTATTAGCCCCAGCTTCTGCCAACCTAGCAGTTCGAAAACATACAAATGTGAATAGATCAATAGGTACCGCTTCAGCGGGATGGTAACGGCTCCATGCAGTCATGCCGGCCACATGATCTTGGATGTGTCTATGGACAACACCAGTTTTTTTGGCTTAGAAAATAGAGATGAGCACCACCCCCCAGAGGTGGACACGACTAGACTTGATGTCAAGGGGAAACCTTTACCTTTACCTTGCGGTATATGCATACCTACACATGCAGACTACTATATTAATTTCATTTCAGGCCTTATTTCTATATGAATTATTATCAAAGAAGACAACTCTTTCTGAACTCCTAAGGTACGTGCGATGATTTGATGTCGAGTGCTATATATTTAAATCTTTGTTTGGTGGTCAAATAGCACATCCATTCCTTGTTCTTTTAATAGTGGTTCAGATTCTCAGAATTTACCCACATAAAGCAATGCCAGACTCCTGATTGGTTTCTGAACTTTGTTCCTCCCTGAGTTTTCAGCCTTCAGCTCCCAAAATTCCTGATTATTGGTCAAGCTGGTTGGGGCTTATGGGAGCTAAAGCCCTATACAACTTCAGCCCAGCTTACTTGTCTGAACGTATCTCCCTCTACATTCCACCTCGTAGTTTAAGATCCACTGAGGAGGGCCTGCTCTCGGTCCCACCGGCCTTGAAAACGCATCTAGTGGGGATGAGGGACAGGGCCTTCTCAGTGGTGTCCCCCTGCTTGTGGAATTCACTCTCCAACGAGATTAGATCGGTGTCCCCCTCCTTTCCTTTAGGAAAAAACTGAAATCGTGGTTTTGGCACCAGTCTTTTGGCTAGCAGGCACAACAGCACTTTGGACCATATGATGTTTGTTATGATAATGGAAACTGCTATGCTTGTATAATTAATGTTTTAATCTATTGTGTTTTTATGGTTTTATATTGTTGTTTTTGTGATATTGCAGCATTGAATTGTTGCTAGTGTTAGCCTCTCTGAGTCCCTCCTCGGGGGTTGAGAAGGGCGGGGTAGAAATCTAGTAAATAAATAAATAAATTTAAGTCAAAAACATCTGGAGAAATAAAAGGTATTTTGAATGCTTGGATGTTAATCCTGTAAATATTTACTGCATATCTTTCCTCCTCCTCCGTCTTCTTCTTCCATTCAGCATTGACCAAATGGTGAAAGGAATAACATGCTGGCAAATCGACAGAATGAGCGCCATCACCTTTGTCAATGTTTTCAAATATTTTGAAAATAATCTCCACCTGCTTTCACCATATCAGGTAATACACAAAATGGCACCATGTCTCTCTTCTATTTTGTTGGCAAGAGGTCCTGCCTGGGATGTTGACTCTTGACATTTTCACAATGGATAAATGCCTTTATACCAGGCATGCATAAATTTGGGCCTTCCAAGAATTTTAGACGTCAACTTCCACAATTCCTGTCTTTGGACGCTGTAAGTATCTTTGTCATTGGATGCTGTAAGTAGGTTTATGGTCCTACACATGTCTTTGGATGCTGTGAGTGGGTTTATGGCCCTCCCTCCAGGTGTTGTGGACTTCAGCTCCCACATTTCCTAACAGCCTCAGCCCCATAGCCGATAGATCGCTGGGTTCTGATTCTTCATATTTCTAGCAGAGGTATAATCATTGAATGCTGGTGGCGCAATGGGTTGAACCCTTGTGCTGACAGGACTGCTGACCAAAAGGTCAGCAGTTTGAATCTGTGGAGTGGGGTGAGCTCCCATCTGTCAGCTCTAGCTTCTCATGCGGGGACATGAGGGAAGCCTCCCACAGGATGGTAATGTTAGCGTGTAGCAGAGTATCGCAGAAGCTCAGAATAATGGACTCTGGAGTCTCCGGTAAAAGCAGGTTTTCAGCTTTACTTAAGCAGCTCAAAATAGACAACATACACCATCAGCAGACAGACGTGAAGAAACACAAACCGAAAGAGATAGTAACTAATACAAACTGCAGCTGGAAGGAAGTTTATCTCTGGCACTCCCTAATCTTTCACAGAGCAAGAACTCAGGGTCACATTCTCACAGCTTGTTACTTTGCTTTTTTAACCCTTCTGTGTCAAACCACATCCTGGCAATACAATTCTATTACAATCACAATCCTATTACATAAAATTACATTTAAACACACATCATATATGAATTACACACTGACAGGTAAAACATCCGGACATCCCCTGGGCAACATCCTTTCAGACAGCCAATTCTCTCACACTAGAAGCGACTTGCAGTTTCCCAAGTTGCTCCTGACATAAAAAAATCATTCAGTACAAGAATATTTGGTGTAAAGCAGTGGTTCTCAACCTTTGTGTCCCGAGATGTTTTTGGCCTTCAACTCCCAGAAATCCTAACAGCTGGTAAACTGGCTGGGATTTCTGGGAGTTGTAGGCCAAAAAAAATCTGGGGACCCCAGGTTGAGAACTACTGGTGCAAAGTCAAGTATGTGTCAGTAGATAAAAGTTCATTCTCCTTACTGCACTGCTCCACATCTGGTTTCCTTTAGAAGACTGCCTGGGCCTCCCAAATAAAGTATTTCCCTTTTTAGAAATCTGATTTATTTAAAATAATGGACCTCTTTTCAAAGAAGTAGTCGTGTTATCATGTTATCTTACATGACAAGGAGGGAAGAAAGGGAGAGGAAAAAGAAAATAAAGTGTGTCAGTGCCTTTAAGACGAATTGGTTTTTATTTTCACATGAGCTTTCGTGGATATAAACCACAGCTCCCCCAGGTGGCCAATCCTTTCACTGCAGGAAACAGCTTCATTTATGGTTGGTTCTAAAACAGGTATGGGCAAACTTAGGCCCTCCCTCCAGGTATTTTGGACTTCAACTCTCACAATTCCTAACAGCCTCAGGCCCTTTCCTTTTCCCCCTCAGCCGCTTAAGCGGCTGAGGGGGAATAGGAAGGAGCCTGAGGCTGTTAGGAATTGTGGGAGTCGAAGTCCAAAACACCTGGAGGGAGGGCCATAAATCCACTTACAGCATCCAAAGACATATGTTTATAACTATGAAAACTTGTGCAAAAATAAGAACCAGTTAGTCTTAAAAATGCTGCCACATTTCCTTTTCTTCTTTTCCCCTTCCTCTTCTTTTCCCCTTAAAATAGGCTATTATTTCTGGTGTTTAAGAGATGGTGACTATATTAAACGATTTTTAAATATCTTATTTGCAGATCAGTTGTATGGCTTGGAAATACTGGACCATCTCTAATACATCCACGCCTCCCTACTTGTTAGCACTGCTTCCGTAAGTGATTCCTTTTGTTCCGTCTTCCAGGAGCATGGTTTATGTTGCCTTTTAGCTGCATGGGATAGCATTCCTTTGCATTTCCCCAGGGTTGCTACAGACCCAGCAGCACCCTGGAAGTTATACAGTATCAGAGTCTGGAAAGCCAGGCTGCAGGCCCTCTGCAGTTATTGGTTTAGAAAGTATCTCTTTGGGTTAGAAGTCCGCCCTTTTTCCTGGGGTTGAGATCTCCATTTTGGAATCTCCCCTGCCTCCTGCAGTAGAGAAAAAAGCCTCAGATGTGCTGTTGGTCAGACAGGTTGCTCTGAAAAGCCATTGTGAGTACAATTGAGTTATTGGGTTATTTAGACAGAGAAGCTGATTGAGTTATAGATAGAGAGAGAGATAAAGAGAAGCTTATTGAGAAATAGAGAGAAATAGTTATTGAGTACTATTGAGCATTGCTTCATCTCCAAAGCTAACCTTGTGCTTAGATAGGGGAAGACCTGTTCTTTCTAACCATAGCAGCTCAGGGTTAGGGTGAAAGATCCCAGGATTTTTTCTACCATTTGGAGAAAGGTTACCTCAGTAATTGAAGAAAAGGGAAAGAAAGAACATCTCTATGTTTTCCCAAATTGACTGTTTGTGTTGTAACTTTATCAAGCTGTGCCAAGTCTGCCAAGGACTTTGGAAATAAATATTTTGTTGATGTTCATATCTTGATTGAGTTATTGCTTCAAAGAAAGACCCCCAGCGGTTCACCCAGATAAAGAGAAAAGCACATCTTAGTTCTAATTTTATAGTGTCTGGGTGTGACGGCACACCTTTTTAATTTAATTTTATACTTCATTTTTTAATAGAAGTATGAAAATTAAATATGATAGATCCCCGAAATGCCAGTGTTTTTTTCCAGTCAATTTTCTTACATTTGTTCCATGAATGTCAGAAAAATATTGCTTTAGTAATCAAGAATGCATGCATTTGAACTGAATAATGTTAATGCACAACTGTATAGAATGTCTAAAGCATTCAGAGAGCTCTACATACATTATTTTATTATCATTTTTGCAACAACCCTGGACAGACATTAATAATACTATCTCCAAATTGCAGGAACGGACTGTGTGTGGAATTGTCTCCTTTCCCATACATTATAGCTGATGTATTTTGCAGAAATCCCACTTTTTCTTCACAAAACTGTTGTCATAAATCTTTCCTTTAGTGTTGAGTATCTGGAAGCCATTACGGGATCGCTCTGTGTCCCTTTCATCAGCAGCCTAAGGAAGATTGAACTCGATCGTCTCGTTTTAAATGAACAGAAGAAAAATGCAATTCTGCAAAAAGTCCATGACTGCCTGGTTAGAAATATTTTTATTTTGTTAAAAGATATATATACACACACACACACACACACACACACACATACTAGCCGTCCCCTGCCAGACATTGCTGTGGCCCAGTCTGGTGATCTGGAAAATAAAGTAATGAGAAAATGTTGGTTTCTAATATATGTAATTTCTTTATGCATTTCTTGTTGTTTCTTTGTCAGTATTGGTGTGGATATTGTCTGGTTTGCCTACTCTGGAACATGCAACATATAATTGTCCTTCTTTAGGGGTTACCTTCAAATCTATGATACTATATCTGTGTATGTGAATCATATATATCTATATCTATGGCTGGATGGCTCTTTGTCGGGAGGGCTTTAATTACGTTTTCTTGCCCTGGTGAAGGGAGTTGGACTGGATGGCCTTAAGTATTTTTTGTTGGTCATGGGGGTTCTGGTTGGGAAGTTTGCCCCAATTCTGTCATTAGTGGGGTTCAGGACACTCTTTGATTGTAGGTGAACTATAAATCCAAGTAACTACAACTCCCAAATGTCAAGGTCTATTTCCCCCAAACTCCATCTGTGTTCATATTTGGGCATATGGAATATTTGTGAAAAGTTTGATCCAGATCCATTGTTGGTTGAGTTCACAGTGCACTCTGGATGTAGGTGAACTACAACTCTCACATTAGGCATTCACATATTAACTCTTGACTTCTTTATTTCAGAATGGCTCTATCGTTGATGAATATGACCTTGACTTGATTGGCAACCTCATCTGCCATTTGTCCCCAGCATTAATTTGTGTGGGGTCACTGGAGACAGTGGCCACAGCCCTTCAACAGTATGAACAATGCCAACATCTCAGCCATGAACAGGAGATGGACATTAAACACTGGATCATTGATTTGTATGGGTAAGGGAATAATCTGTGGGGTCAACACTCATTGGAGTGGGAGAAAAACCAATTTACCACTGTCTTCATAGAAATTCCGCCTTAAATTGATAATAACCAAGGATAATATATGTCTGTGTATGTGTTTTTGGACTTTGTCACACCAGCCTTTAGTTGTGCATGGAAATACAGTTTTCCCACAATACATAAATCTGAAATCCAACACTCTTCTGTTCCCAAGCATGTCAGATAAGCCTTCCAAACAGTGTGTCATAACACATACATGAAATGGTGATAGTGTGTAGGTGTATTGTGCAAAAATTATGAGAAACTGGGTTGCTATGAGTTTTCCGGGCTGTGTGCCCATGTTCCAGAAGCATACTCTCTTGACATTTTGTTCACATCTATGGCATCCTCAGAGGTTGTGAGGTCTGTCAGAAACTAGGCAAGAGAGGTGGAATGTCCAGGGTGGGAGAAGGAACTCCTGTCTGTTGGAGGCAAGTGTGAATGTTGCAAATAGCCACCTTGATTCGCATTTAATGGCCTTACAGTAAAATCAAGACTGTAAATAAAGAGCAACACTCAAAAAGTAGGAGAATTCCAGACAAGAATCAATCAGTGCCAGCTAGCACCTCCCAACAAAGGATTCCCCCAGGCAGCAGTCAACCAGGCTTTGAAGCTGCAAGGCCATTAAATGCTAATCAAGGTGGCCATTTACAACATTCAAACTTCCCTCAAGCAGACAAGCGTTCTTTCTCCCACTCTGGACATTATTCCACAGATATATAAACTTCACTTGCCTAGTTTCCAACAGACCTCACAACCTCTGAGGATGCCTGCCATATATGTGAGTGAAACGTCAGGAGAGAATGCTTCTGGAACATACAGCCTGGAAAACTCTCAGCAACCCAGTGATTCCAACCATGAAAGCCTTTGACAACACATAATGAGAAACCTCTCATTATGGGAAATAAGCAATACAACACATATTTTTAAATATATAAATAAAGCCTTTCACGAGCGATATTATGCCCCATACGTTTTGATATTATAGTTCACATATCTGTCCATATCTCTTATAACCGGTTGGGTTATAACAGAATGGGGGGTGCCTGGCTTGAGAGCAGTACGTGTGAAAAAGATCTCGGAGTCCTCGTGGACAACAAGTTAAACATGAGCCAACAATGTGATGTGGCGGCAAAAAAAGCCAATGGGATTTTGGCCTGCATCAATAGGAGCATAGTGTCTAGATCTAGGGAAGTAATGCTACCCCTCTATTCTGCTTTGGTTAGACCACATCTGGAATATTGTGTCCAATTCTGGGCACCACAATTCAAGAGAGATATTGACAAGCTGGAATGTGTCCAGAGGAGGGCGACTAAAATGATCAAGGGTCTGGAGAACAAGCCCTATGAGGAGCGGCTTAAGGAGCTGGGCATGTTTAGCCTGAAGAAGAGAAGGCTGAGAGGAGATATGATAGCCATGTATAAATATGTGAGAGGAAGTCACAGGGAGGAGGGAGCAAGCTTGTTTTCTGCTTCCCTGGAGACTAGGACGCGGAACAATGGCTTCAAACTACAAGAGAGGAGATTCCATCTGAACATGAGGAAGAACTTCCTGACTGTGAGAGCCGTTCAGCAGTGGAACTCTCTGCCCCGGAGTGTGGTGGAGGCTCCTTCTTTGGAAGCTTTTAAACAGAGGCTGGATGGCCATCTGTCAGGGGGGATTTGAATGCAATATTCCTGCTTCTTGGCAGGGGGTTGGACTGGATGGCCCATGAGGTCTCTTCCAACTCTTTGATTCTATGATTCTATGATTTAAGTTTTCATTTGCCAGTAAAACCGAATTACTGTGTTGCAAAAAGATGCATGTGTAAAAAGTGTGCCACCAACATGAAATGGTTGGAAAGCTCTGCGATAATAGTTACTGGAACTTGTATTTGTTGTTCGGACATGCGAATGTAATATGTACAATTGAGCCTTATGATATCTGAACATTGTTCTAGGACTACTTCACTTAAATAGTATTCCAAAACATTTCTTTCAGTTCCCCAAGAAACTGGACGGCTGAGACAACGCAAGACATTGGTCCATTTATAGCTCTTTTGCCAAGGAGTGATTTGAGCATCCTTGTGGAAAAGGTATTTCTGTAGTTAGTATTTCTGCTTTAAATTGATACTATTGAATTGATTTATATCCTGTCTTTCTCCCAAGGCATGGGTATGCCAACTATTTTATTAATTCTAAGTGGGAATTGCAACCAAATGGTACAGTGTTGCATTATTCAACCTTTTCCAGTGTTCTTCACTTCATTTTCCCTTCCTTTTAAAACTAAAATGAAATTATATGATGGAAGTAGAAAGGGGGAATCTCTAACATGGCACTAAAATTTGGACATCATGACAAATAAATTATTTACAGGGAATGCACTACTTGATCTTTATTCTACCAATAAAACTAAAACACAGTTTGTCTCCTTTTATCTTATTACTTCTGAACCTCCTTTCATCAGAGCAATCATGATCTCTAAATAATAACATTTTATCTCTCTTCCACCCCACCAAAGTTTCCTGGTTTCATATCAGATATAGCATCAAAGAAATCTGGACCAGTTCCTCCTTCTGAAGAGCTCTTGCTGGCTTATTTTGAAAGTGTTCGCAACTCTAGCACCCCATTGAGTGTGCCAAACGTAACCCTTGGTGAGTAATTCTTCGCTGCCTTTGTGCTGTAGGCCATCTGACTTCTTCCTTCATCTTGCTGAGCTTAAATGTGTTTTGAGACAATGAAAAACTAAAATGTAGTTTTGGTCTATTCGTGGAAGTCTTTGCTTTCTGAAATAAATCGGATCGTGAACCTTCCAAACATCTGCTGAAATCTATGCTAGGAGGGTAGCAACAGTTATTTTATTTTAATTTTTTGTGCTCCCTGCTTAAAAGAACAAGCCAAACGCAAAGTATGTAAATGTGAGCCTACAGATTATTTTTCCACTTAATCCTTTGTCACACATCAGTGTATGTTGATTCAGCTGTTTCCTACACAACCGCTACAAAAGCAGTATGTGCTGCTTCTTCCAATGTATAAGTATTACCTTGCAATTGCTCATTCTGTTTCTGATGTTGACGCTCTGTTTATGGAGTCGTAATGGCGCACCTAAGGGAGCAGAGGACCCACACTCAACCAGTTAATGTATTGTAATAACCCCAGAATTCTGCCTGGCTTAGAGGGTGATATATCAAAGTGTAGGGTCACAAATGGAATGAAATTCGGATCAAGAGCACTCCATACGACCACACTCTGCTGCAGGCCACATTGTTTGGCTTATTATTTGTTTACTTACTTACTGCATTTACTATACCGCCTTTCTCAGGCGACTCAAGGCTGTTAACAGGGTAAAATTTAATGCTTACAATATCGTAAATACAATTAAAAACATAACATATAAAAAACCATATCAATAAAATATAAACGTTGTTAAGAACGTTGTCCGGTCTCATTGTTGTCGTTCCATTTTCCTGTGTCAGTAACTCTGCATTTGGAAACGTCTTGACTTTTTCTGGAATGTTAAAAGGGAGGTGGCTGATCTAATATCTATAGGGAGGGTGTTCCACAGCCAAAGGGCCACCACCGAGAAGGCTCTGTCTCTCGTCTCCGCCAAACGTACTTGAGACAAAGGCGGTAATGAGAGCAGGGCCTCCCCATATGATCTTAAGGTCTTAGATGGTTCATAAGGGGAGATGCATTCAGATATGTGAGTTGGGCCAGAACCGTTTAGGGCTTCAAAGGCTAAAGCCAGCACTTTGAATTGTGCCCAGTAGCAAACTGGCAGTCAGTGGAACTGGCACAACAGAGGAGTTGTACGCTCCCTGAGCGCCACTCCTGTTAGCAATCTGGCTGCCGTTCATTGGACTATTTGAAGCTTCCGGACAGTCTTCAAAGGCAACCCCACATAGAGTATATTGCAGTAGTCTATATGGGATGTAACCAGAGCGTGGACTACCATGGCCAAGTCAGACTTCCCAAGGTACGAGCACAGACTTATTATTGATGTCCCTGCCAAGCACAACATTAAGAATACCCTATGGATCACTATTTTGATTGATTTAATTTAACTTTGGTTTGTTTCTTTGCTAGCTGCATAAGTAAAAGAGGAAGTCTGTGTAAATTTGAGCCTACAGATTATTTCTCTTTAATCTGTTGTCACATTAGCATTGTGACAACAGATTAAAGTTGCCTGTGCTGTTATTTAAAATATTGTCACTCTGTGTTTTCCTGTTATTTTTCTCTGTAACTCCTGCGTTCAGGGGCTTAAACTAGAAGAGCTGGCTTCATAAGAAATAGAAATGCATGGAACTTTGCTTTACTCTACTTGATTGAAACTGCAATAATGCTGGACCCACTGGCCCTCGGAAGATGCCACAGGGCCTGTCCAGATATTACCTTTACCCCAGGATCTCCTGCAACAAACAGGAGGGTAACCAAACGCCATTCTCTGTAAACGTGGAAGCAATAGACAAGAACAGCAAAACATGTGAGATTTTCAGGTGTAGGAATATCCCAGTTCTGAGCCGAAAATCCACATATTTGAATGTCTGTATGTCCCTGCACTCTGAAATCACAGGTTTTTTTTAAAAAAAATCTGGGTTTGTTCCTGGGTTTTAGATATTTGTTCCTGATTGGTCAGTTCCTAAAAAGAAGGTGACAGTTGAGTAGAAGGTGAAAACTTTATTTGTGTGCCAAAAACTTCATAAAACATGTGGAAGGCACATTTTCTCTGGCCAGGACAAAGTTGTGGCCCCTTTGTATATCTTTTCACATTAAGTGCAATGATGAACAGACATGTATAATCCAGGAAAAACACCGTCTCTGCACAGATGGCCCTGCAGAACTTATACAATGATTCGCATGTTTGCGTGTTTGCATCTTTAGTTAAGGAGCCCCCAGTGGCGCAGTGGGTTAAACCTCTGTGCCGGCAGGATGAAGACCGACAGGTCGCAGGTTTGAATCCGGGGAGAGGCGGATGACCTCCCTCTGTCAGCTCCAGCTCCTCAGGCTTCTCCCATCCTTGTGGGAGAAGCCTCCCACAAGGATGATAAAAACATCAAATCATCTGGGCGTCCCCTGGGCAACGTCCTTGCAGACAGCCAATTCTCTCACACCAGAAGCGACTTGCAATTTCTCAGGTCGCTCCTGACACGACAAAAAAAACAAACAAAATTTCGAGTGGAAGTCCTGCAACAGCCATCTTGGGGGCTGCAAAATCCTGCGACAAAGCAGCAAGTGTGGACAACGGAGGTAGAAATCCCTGGATCAACAGGTCTCTATCCAGACATCTTTTCAAGTCCCGGGTTTTGTTTTTTTGTTTTTTTTGCCCCTGACTAAAATGCATGATTTAGTGCTGTCGGGAGGAAAAGCGTGACTTCTTTCAGCACAAAGATGTTTAAATTGCACTGTTAGTTATGAAGTTAATTTCATGTTTTCTGGAATTTATAGAAGAAGAAAAACCGCCCTTAACATTTGGTTCTGTTCAAACATATCTCCCCTTACAAACCACTGAGGACTTTAAGATCATCTGGGGAGGCCCTGCTCTCAGTCCCGCCTTTGTTACAAGCACGTTTGGCAGGGACGAGAGACAGGGCCTTCTCAGTGGTGGCCCCTTGGCTATGGAACGCCCTCCTTAGGGAGATCAGATCTGCTCCCTCCCTCTTGACGTTTCGGAGGCAAGTTAAAACATGACTATTTGAGCAAGCGTTTACAAATACTGAGTAGCTAAAATAGGAAATCGAATGACCTGACAATGGAACTGGACAATGCTTGAGAATAATGAGACGCTGATGATGTTGTTTTTACTGCTTTTGTGATGTTTTATACTGTTTAATGGTTTTTATCTATATTATGTTTTATGTATACTGATTTGTTGGAAACTGCCTTGAGTCACTGAGAAAGGCGGTATACAAATACAGTAAATAAATAAATAAATAAATCCATATATTAGCTAAATATTCCCTATTATAAGTGTAATTCTTAACTTTTCCTCTTTTGATGGTTTGGACTCCGGCTCCCAAAATTCTTTGGCATTGGCCATGCTAATTTAGGGCCTTTGGGCCATGGAGTCCAATACTTCTTGAGATTTGAAAACTACAAATTGGGAATTAGTCTCCAACTCTTCTTTTGTTTGTAAAACAATTGAGCTATTTTGTGTTGATGGGATTCTTTGGGAAGAAGATAAGACATTTGCGTGTGTTTCTCAGCTCTCCCTCGGTTGAGCTCCTGGATGCAATCTTGTTAGGGTGTTTTGCTGGTTTCTGTGTGGATTTGATTGAGATAAATCCTTCCTTTGGCTTCCGTTCCGAGCACAAATCTGTTTGGTACATCCCTGCTGTAATTTGTTTTGTTGACAGAGCTCAGCTTTGTAGCAGCAGCTGTGATTCTATTTTATTTCAAAGGATGGTCAAATCCAAGGTTGCTGGGACCTGTAGGCAGAACTGCAGAATAGCATTTCTCTAAGGTTTTGCATTCTCAGGGACAGTTGAACATGATGGCTTTCCCCATGTCACACAAATTTATTCCTCCCTGCAGGGTTTCTTACTCTGGGATTTCAAGTGGAAATGTAATCCACCCTGAATCCCCTTTGGGGAGATGTTGGCGGAGTATAAATAACATTGATTGGTATCATTATTATTATTATTATTATTATTATTATTATTATTTATCTGTTTCCTGATCCTTGCAGATGGAGATGTCAGGGACTGATTCTGGCACATTCTGCTAATATTGTGGCCAAGTCCCCTTCTCCCTAAGAATAACCATCCACCTGCCTGACTTTTTGCATGTTATAGGATTACTGAGAAGATCTGGGATGAAATCCCCAAAGAGCTATGTGAACCTTGGGCCAATTTGCCAGTATATCGCAATATACTGGCTCTTGACCATCCAACATTTCATAGATGAAAAATGTGACCTGTGTAGCCAAGCAGTACCGGAAAGTGGCCAAGATAGCAAATGTTATTAATGAGGAAGAACACATACGTTAGGAGAGGCTACAGCAGCTTGTTTTTTACCAAATTCAACCCCTTTTTCTTTCCTCTCCTGAATTAATTGAGTACAGAGTTTGAACTCACTTTGGAGCAACTGGCACAGGCAGAAGACTACAGGGAGAAAGTGAGGTATTTTTAAAGCATCTAAGAAAGTGCTATGACACAGAACTAAGCAGGATTATCCTTGTTGCACTCTCGCCTTGAGACACCTTTTCACCCAGCCACACCAGAGTCCAGTAGTGCTGTCTACTAAAGCTTATTAAGAAAAGCATGTACAAAGGGAAAAGGGCATTTCCCAAAAGTGCAGTAGAGTTGAAAATACGAAATAGCGGCAATCCAAAAATATCAAAGTACATGAAAACAGGAGAGCCAAAATCCCAAGCATAAATCTGTAAGCATGAAAACAGGAACTTTACCCACGGCAAACCCTTCTAGGCAAAACCAGGAAACTTGAATCATAAACTTGAGACTCGAGACAGGAACACCATTGTCAAAGGCTTTCATGGCAGGGATCACTGGGTTGTTGTAGGTTTTTCCGGGCTATATGGCCATGTTCTGGAGGCAATTTTTCTCCTGACGTTTCGCCTGCATCTATGGCAAGCATCCCCAGAGGTAGTGAGACCTCACTACCTCTGAGGATGCTTGCCATAGATGCAGGCGAAACGTCAGGAGAAAAATTGCCTCCAGAACATGGCCATATAGCCCGGAAAAACCTACAACAACCCAGGAACATCATTCTTAAGGCAACTTGTCTCCTCTAAGAGAGACAGAGTAAACATCACCTAATTTAAGACAGACCAAGAGGCCATGAGATCATGGTGAACACATCTGGGCTTCAAGGACTTCTCACAGATTCTTTCAGAATGTCTAATTAATCTGTCCTTCACTCCCTCTGTTCTCAAACCTAATCTGACTTCATGGGAGAACTCCCGTTCAGCTATAGGCTATTTCACAAGGGAACTGGAATCTTCACTTTCTGTTGCCTGAGAACAAGCAACCACCTGAGAAATCCCAAACAACAGCTTCCTCAGCCTGCAAATCCCTCTGATCACTAGCAGACTCTTCACATTTCAACTCTGTACCCTCATCCTCTGAAAGGCCACCAGAAAAATCCCCTGCCACTTGCTGAGCCACAACAATCCTTCCCAAATCAGTTGGAGGATAAATATTTCCCCCTATGCATATCCAGTTGGTCTACTAGCAAACATTGTGAGTTGTTCTCAGCCCTGCAGTGGGACATGTCTTGGCTACAGGTTTTGGATTTTGTTGTTTAAAATGACTGTGGGAACTGATAGTTTTTAAACAGAGGCTGGATGGCCATCTGTCAGGGGATTTCTGAATGCAATATTCCTGCTTCTTGGCAGGGGGTTGGACTGGATGGCCCATGAGGTCTCTTTCAACTCTTTGATTCTATGATTGTGATTTTTTTTAAATGTTGCTTGTGTAAACAATTCAGACATAAATCCTATTTTCTCCCATTCTAGGTTGTGAAGAGGTTGCAGCACCGTCCTCAGATGAGATTATAAAACTTTCAGAAGCAAATAAGTTTTGGTCAGTTCAGGAATTGTTTTGCATGGACCCAGGCACGTTCAGCAAGACTGTGGAACTCCTTGGCTCCGTGGGCAGTTTCAGTGCATCTCAGCTTACTGTGCTAAAAGAGAAAGCTAAGCAGGTATCTAACTATAGAGGCTGGGTTTCGGGAGAGAAAGGTAAAATCTAGATTCCAAAGAACTTCTTTAAATATGTACATGAGAGAACCCTATTTACAATGGAGCGAGACAGGTGAGAATAAAAAGCATATGGGGTGAACAGAGCATTAGTTCCCTCTTGAACCTATTTATTTATTTATTTACAGTATTTATATTCTGCCCTTCTCAGGGGACTCAGGGCGGTTTACAATGTACATATACATGGCAAACATTCAATGCCATAGACACACAACATATATAGAGAGACATACAGAGGCTATTTAACATTCCAGCTTCTGGCCACCAGGGGAGCTGTCGCTTCAACGTCCATTTGTGACACTGATGAAGTACTTCCTCATTCTTTGCATACTTCCTGGAGATTTTTATGGCCTCATAAATCAGTTAAATTGGCCTCCCCACATAAGTGGTACCTACATTTCCTACTTGACAGATGCAACTGTCTTTTGGGCTGCAAAGGTCGACAACAAGCTACGCAATTTTGGTCGGACGCTCACTCCGACCCGGGCTGGCTTCGCAGTCATGACCTTTCGGTCAGTAGTGATATTAATGCAGCTGACTCCCGGCCAGTACTTATAGACCAGGAATTGGGAAACTTTGGCCTTCCGGGTGTTTTGGACTTCAACTTCCACAATTCCTAACAGCCTCAGGCCCTTTCCTTTTCCCCCTCAGCCGCTTAAGCGGCTGACGGGGAAAAGGAAAGGGCCTGAGGCTGTTAGGAATTGTGGGAGTTGAAGTCCAAAACACCGAGAGGACCAAAGTTCGCCCACGACTAGACTAACAGCTCTTCTCTCTTCTCCCATTCCAATAAAAAAGCCCAATTCTGAAAACGGCTACCGCTGTTCTCAAGGATCAAACACTGCAATGTTAGAACAAAATTAAGCTGTTGTGGTCTTAACAGCAAGATTGATCGGTTGCTTTGCTGTCATGAGCTGGGAAACGACTCCTATTTTCTTTTTTAAACATTCCTCCGAGAGGGAACTCTTCATCCCAGAGAAATTACCATAAAGATTAAACATCCGCCAACTGTGCTCATCTGGCAGATACATACTTACTTCTGTAATGTGCTAAACCAGGCGTAATCCTTCGACTAGCAGGTATTTTTAGCAGAGCTACACGACTAAGCTCAAAACACAAGGCACAGCCGTGACTCTGAAATAATTGGAAGCAGGGCTTCATTTCAAAAAGTGGAAGGTTGCACCCCTCTTTATCATTTTAGACTTGACCCCTAATCCAAGTCGTAGGTAGGTGAGTTGGTAGAAAAGTACTCAACACATAATCTAGCAAATGGACAATCCAAGACAATCTGATGCTCAAACAAGTAGCAAAAGAGGCCCTTTCCACAGATGTATTAAATCCACATTGAACTGGATTATATGGCAGTGTGGACTCAGATAATCCAGTTCCAAGAATATATTATGGATTATCTGCCTTGATATTCTGGGTTTGGGGCTGTGTGGAAGGCCCCGACTCCTCCCCAAATCACAGCATCTAAAACCAGCTAAATCAGGCATGGGCAAACTTGGGCCCTCCAGCTGTTTTGGACTTCAACTCCCACAATTCCTAATAGCTGGTAGGCTGTTAGGAATTGTGGGTGTTGAAGTCCAAAACACCTGGAGGGCCGAAGTTGGCCCATGTCTGAGCTAAATTAACTGGGCACACGAGACAGAGAAATTCCACAAACATGTCACTCCTTATCTGAAAGTGAAAGGTACAATAAGAAAAAAATAAGTTTATTTAGATGTCCTTCTGTGACATCCAGGCTCTGCCATTTAAGGTGACATCCAGGCTCTGTTTTGCATTGCTTTAGGATACAGCCTTAATCCCATATCCTCTCAGATTTATTAATTTATTATTTAATAGTGTATTTAAGAGATTCTATGGCGCCTACTACACTGTCATATAAAATCCAGATTATCTGCTTTGAACTGGATTAAATGGCAGTGTAGACTCATATAACCCAGTTCAAAGCAGATAAAATGCATTATCTAGTTTGATAGTCTGTGACCCCTTCCACACAGCTGAATAAAACCCAGATTATCTGTTTTGAACTGGATTATATGGCAGTGTAGACTCATATAACCCAGTTCAAAGCAGATAATGTGCATTGTCTATTTTGATAATCTGTGACCCCTTCCACACACTGAATAAAATCCCACATTTTTTGGTTTGAACTGGAATATATGGCAGTGTGGACTCAGATAACCCAGTTCAAAGCAGATATTGTGGGATTTTCTGCCTTGATATTTTGGGGTATATGGCAGTGTAGTAGGGACCTTAAAATCATGGGTTTTAGCACCTTTCCACTACATCAGAGCACATCTTTTGGGAAGGGAATGGGTGTTAATTGCCCCTTTCAATACAAATACTTCGTTAGGTACAAGCAATATGGGATGTAGTCCCAGTCATACTTTCTAGATGGTAACATGTGTGTTTCTGTATATGCTAGTACTAATTTCATTCTTAATTTCATGATTGTTTTTAAAGGTCTGGGGCCCATTAACAAGCTGGCAGAATTATCACATAGTTTCTCTCGGGCGCATTGCCACCACATTAAACGAGACTGAAATGGGAGCTCTGAATCTGAGTTCAATTGATACAATTGCTGCCCTTAGTGAGCAGACAGAATGGAACCCTTCGCAGGTAAGTGGATCTGGGATTGGGTGCAAGGAACTTGGGGGTGGTCCTCCCATCTTTCACAATGGTTTCCCATCCAACTATACATATCAGTCCTCGATGGTCACAGATTAGTCAATAGTACTGGTCTGCTAGAAAATATTGTATTCTATATTGTACAGCAGGCAAGGGCAAACTCGGGTCCTCCAGGTGTTTTGGACTTCACTCCCAAAATTCCTAACAGCCTACTGGCTGTTAGGAATTGTGGGAGTTGAAGTCCAAAACACCTGGAGGAGGGCCCAAGTTTGCCCAGCAGGCAGTCCCGGTCAGGGTTGGCTTGATGCGCCTTCCTCTTGGCACGTTTCTCTCTTTGGTCCTCCATTCGTGCCTCTTCAAATTCCACAGCACTGCTGGTCACAGCTGACCTCCAGCTGGAGCGCTCAAGGGCCAGGGCTTCCCAGTTTTCAGTGACTATGCCAGAGTTTTTAAGGTTGGCTTTGAGCCCATCTTTAAATCTCTTTTCCTGTCCTCCAACATTCTGTTTTCCGTTCTTGAGTTCGGAGTAGAGCAACTGCTTTGGGAGACGGTGCTCGGGCATCCAGACAACGTGGCCGGTCTAGCGGAGTTGATGGCGGAGGACCATTGCTTCAGTGCTGGTGGCCTTTGCTTCTTCAAGCAGGCTGACATTTGTCCGCTTGTCTTCTCAAGAGATTTGCAGGATTTTTCGGAGGCAGTGCTGATTGAATCGTTCTAGGAGGTGCATGTGACGTCTGTAGACAGTCCACGTTTCGCAAGTGTATAGCAGGGTTGGGAGGACAATGGCTTTATAAACAAGCACCTTGGTATCCCTTCGGAAAAATGCTGCACTCGCACAGCTCAGGCAGTGTTGTATTTCAGTGTCAATGTTAACTTTTGTGGAGAGCACACAGAAAACTGGGCGACTTGGAAGGCGCTGAACAGATTGCGCTCTGGCACCACGAGATGCAGAGCCAACCTTAAGAAATGGGTCTACAAAGTAGAATCCACAACATGCGAGTGTGGAGAAGAGCAAACCACTGACCACCTGCTGCAATGCAACCTGAGCCCTGCCACATGCACAATGGAGGACCTCCTTGCGGCAACACCAGAGGCACTCCAAGTGGCCAGATACTGGTCAAAGGACATTTAATCAACTACCAAGCTTGCAAACTTTGTGTTTTGTCTGTGTCTGTTTGTTTGTTTGTTTGTTTGTTTGTTTTGTTAAAAATATAATACAAATGTCTGCTTGCTCCTGACACGATAAATAAAGAACATAATGAGAAGACAGGAAAGCTTGGAGAAGACAATAATACTGGGGGAAATGTAAGGGAAAAGGAAGAGGGGCAGACCAAGGGCAAGATGGGTGGATGGTATCTTTGAAGTGCCTGGCTTGACCTTGAAGGAGCTGGGGGTGGCCACAGCCAACAGGGAGCTCTGGCATGGGCTGGTTCATGAGATCACGAAGAGTCGGAAGTGACTGAACAAATAAACAACAACTTCACCATTACTACACCGTTGCAACAAGAGCGACCGGTCTCACAAAACCCTCTTAAAGTTCCGAGGCTTAATAAATATGGTTTTCTGTGGGCGAGCAGATGGTGACTATTGGATGGCATATGTTCTGTTTCAGAAACTAGAGCTGATTTTTTTGTGTCAGGAGCAACTTGAGAAACTGCTGATGCGGTCTATCCAATGCTGTTTTCTGAATTAGCACCCCAAATAATCAAGTTGAACAAAAAACAATTTGTAACTCTTTTGGTACTAATGTTGGAGAGTGATCCCTGGACAAAGTGGTCCCTGGTCAACAAAAGGTTGGGAACCACTGGAATAGAGAGACAGACACAAATCTCTCTTTGCTCTCCCTTCACATGGGAACAGGGAATCATTTCTTTGGACTACAACTTGCAATCCTCAGTGAAAACTTGTACTGACCATGTTGACTGATGGTTTAACGATATTGCAGTGTAGAAATCACTTTCCTGAATTTTGTTCAGAACTCATTGAAACAGCATTGTCACCATCACTTTGTCACCATCATCACCATCATTTTATTTCTTAGCCGCCTCTATTCAAGGCTCGAGGCAGGATACAACATAGTTAAAATATATTGATGGACCATTGTTGTTGTTCATTCATTCAGTCTCTTCCGATTCTTCATGACCTCATAAACCAGGCCACGCCAGAGCTCCCTGTCGGCCGTCACCACCCCCAGCTCCTTCAAGGTCAAGCCAGTCACTTCAAGGATACCATCCACCCATCTTGCCCTTGGTCAACTCCTAAATAGACCATAAAACTATTAAAAATACAAGAGCTTCCAATTATCTCCTAACCATGAGACACAGCCGAATATTAGCCAGCCTTAACAACAGAATGGCTATCCTGAAGCCAGGGCCGTAGCCAGAAAAAAATTCGGGAGGGGTTTAAATTTTCGGGGGGGGGGGGTTGAAAATTTCGCGGGGGGGGGGGATTGAAACCTGCCTCCTAGCTCACGCTGAAGCAAAGAGCACAGCAGGGGGCAGAGCAGCCTTCAATAGCCTGCAGCTCCGCCCTTGTCAACAAACCTCCACCAAGTCTGGCCTCTTTAATGAGAGCATTCAACATCCCGCCCCCCAACTTGGTTGCTTCAGTACTGTTCTGTCGCGCGTTGGGCCTGTAAATAATTGTCTTTAGAACAGGATGTGCAACCTTTGCCCAGCAGGAAGCCAGGGGGCCTAAAGATGGCTTGAGAAGTACAACAAAGTATTTTATTAATGAACAATCAAACAGAAACTTCTCTTGTCTTCAGTAAAGTTAAGCAAATGATTCCAAGCTTTTAGGCAACTGGTGAATTCCTAATCTTGCCCACGAAGGACAGGCAACTGTCTTCAATAACTTCTTCTTTAAAGAAAAATCCCCATTTTAACTTCTCCCAGGCTGACTGTAATCTAACCCTTACTGATGTGGGCTCCGCTACCGGGTCGAACTGCGTCTCGAATGCCGAGTGGACCTACCAGCAAGGCAATAGATGTTCTCCAGCTGGAGTTCTTTGGTCTTTAGGGCTGTTTTCCTGGAAATTCTGTGGAGACTCTTAAGACCTTTCTCCCCCGGAAGGTCTTAAGGGTTGAAGCTTTTGTACAGGGGAAGCTTGCACACATCCTATACATAAGCTTATGTTGCTGAGACTAACTAAAAATGGCTCTCTTCTCTTCCCAATTGCCCTGAGCAAGGGGCGGGACCAAAACTTAACAATGATGGACAAGTGACTTGGCCTATGACTGCAACCAAAGAAGCCATCTATCTGCAGAGTCCCTGAAACCTAGGACTGCAAGCAAACATTTAATACAAAGCAAATAAAGTTGGAGCTCCTGGTACAGCTGTACCAGAACAACTACATCGGCTATTCATATTGCTGCAAGTAATGACAGTGTGAATAAATTGCTAATATTTGCTTGAGATAGTGCTTGCAGTTCTGGAGGGACTCTTGATTTTTTGCATCTCATAGACTTAGCAGCATGGGGATTGGGTTAACCAGTTAAAATTCATGAGTAAACCAGGTTTTTTTAAAAAAATCTGAAACATTTCGGGGGGGGGGGGGGGGGTTGAACCCCTAACCCCCCCCCCCCCTCGCTACGGGCCTGCCTGAAGCTGTAATATTATCCCACTCAGGAGGCAAAGATGCAGACTCACAATAAGCCATTACACAGTAGACCTCTTGTATTGTTGTCTTAAAGCATGTTGTTTATTCTCCTTTTAAGTGACTGCAGAAAGTCCTTTGAAGTTAATAGACTAACAGAATGAAAAGCCCTGAAAAAGAAACCTGCCATATATGCTGTAGTTAGTCAACCTTTTATTGTGTTAGACTAAAATCCATTCCAAACCGCATTTGTGTTGGAGAGAAAGAACTCATTTATTTCTTTCAATTGTTAATGTGTTCTGTGCTGCCTTTTGGCTAATGAGCTCGAGGTGGCATATGTTAGCCTGATAATTTGTTCTCAGGGAGCGGTGTTGCTTTATATTATATATTGATTTTAAAGCCCATTCGGCTCTCTGTGAGAGCACTAGATTTTTTTTAAAAAAATTAAAGCAGCATATTTTGGGTGGAATTTCATTCCATTTCTACTGTACTTGTCTAATTGTATAAATTGGAAATGGGTGATTTTTGAGGGTCCAGGGCCAATTTTATGTTTATTGGTTCTGTACAGACTGCCAAAATTACAGAGAGAGAAAATCCTCAGACTCTTAGTATCCAGATGTCCACTTCCCTCAGTATTGGTTTTCAGTATTGGTTTTCAATAATGCAAAATAGGAGGAAACCTTTCCATATCACCTTCCAAAGCAATGCTTGATCAGTGAACAGTGCATATTACCCTAGAAATAATAATAACAAGAACATATTTGATGATGATGATGATGATGATTATTATTAGAACAAATTAGAGCCATTAGAACAAATGCCATCAAAGCCATAACTGAAAAGTCTACGACAGACCCCAAATGAAGATTCTGCAAGGAAGCAGACGAAACAATAGATCACATCCTCAACTGCTGCAAGAAGACTGCGGCAACAGACTACAAGCAGAGGCATAACACCGTTGCTCAGATGATTCATTGGAACCTGTGCCACAAATACCATCTGCTTGTGACAAAGAACTGGTGGGATCACAAGCTGGAAGAAGTTACAGAAAATGAACACGTTAAATTCCTCTGGGACTTCCGAATTCAGACAGACAGAGTTTTGGAGCACAATACTCCTGACCTCACTATCGTGTTAAAAAACAAAGTATGGATCATTGATGTTGCAATCCCAGGTAACAGCAGGATTGAAGAGAAACAACTGGAAAAGCTGACACTATACGAGGATTTAAAGATTGAACTGCAAAGACTCTGGCACAAGTCAATAAAGATGGTCCCAGTGGCGATTGGTACATTGGGTGCAGTGCCTAAAGACCTTGGCCTGCACTTAAACACAATTGGCGCTGACAAAATTACCATCTGCCAACTGCAAAAGGCCATCTTACTGGGATCTGCACACATTATTCGCCGATACATCAAACAGTCCTAGACACTTGGGAAGTGTCCGACCTATGATCCAATACAACAGCCAGCAAAGTGATCTTGTATTGTCGAAGGCTTTCATGGCCGGAATCACTCAGTTCTTGTGGGTTTTTTCGGGCCTCTAGAAAATGCCTCTAGAACATGGCCATATAGCCCGAAAAAACCCACAAGAACGAAAGTGATCTTGTCTGCTGTGGATTCATCTTGTTGTGTTTCATATTATTATTATTATTATTATTATTATTATTCATGGGGGGAAAGAAGTATAGATCATTGATGTTGCAATCCCAGGTGACAGCAGAATTGACGAGAAGCAACTGGAGAAGCTTAAATATTATGATGATTTAAAAATAAAACTGCAAAGACCGTGGCACGAGCCTGTCAGGGTGGCCCCAGTAGCGATCGGCACACTGGGTGCAGTGCCTAAATACCTTAGCCTGCAATTAAACACAATCGACGCTGACAAAATTACCATCTGTCAACTGCAAAAGGCTGCCCTACTCTGATCTGGACACATTATTCACCGATACATCACACAAACCTAGACACTTGGAAAGTGTCCAACGTGTGATGAAATACAAAAGCCAACATAGTGATCTTGTTTGCTGTGTATTAATCTTGTTATGTATAAATAATAACAACAACAACAACAATAACAATCCTCATTTCTTAAATAAGGAGGAGCATTACCACAAAGCAATTAGTTAACAGGTTAAATTGTTACTTGTAGTGCATTACTTTTTCCATTATATATAACGTGAAATATATCCTAAGATATGTTCCTGATTAGAAGTTCCAGAAAAATCATGTTTATAGATAACTTCATGTTTGATATAGAATCATGTTTCTTTCTCATCTAATTGTAAACAGTTATATTGTTGTTGGCTGATTCCTTTCCCCAGGCCCAGGCCATTTTACATGGTTTTCTGGAAGACTCTGGCCAAGTGATGACCACTTTGAAAAGCTTTGATTTGGCAGGACTGGGTGCCAGCCTGTGTGCACTGAATACTACAGAGATTGCAGCCATAAATGCAATTGAATTCAGGTATGAGATTTTCATAGGGGTAGCCTACTCATTTGAATTAATGCAGTTTGACCCATTCCCCAAACCAACCTCACCTATTGATATGGTCATCATCTTCAAGCATCTGTTGTGTACATTGGGCTAGCCATATTGTGTTAACCAGAGCCAACCCATTAAGCACATCATAGACTCATTTCCCAATGCCACACAGTACTGGGTTGTTGTAGATTTTTGGGGGGTTATATTGCCATGTTCTAGGCATTTTTTTCTGACGTTTCACCTGCATCTATGGCAAGCATCCTCCGAGGATGCTTGCCATAGATGCAGGTGAAACGTCAGGAGAAAATGCCTCTAGAACATGGCCATATAACTCAAAAAAACCTACAACAACCCAGTGATTCCAGCTATGAAAGCCTTCGACAATACACCACACAGTATTCCTTTCTGATCACAACCTTCTCAGAGGTGGACCACTAAATGGACTGACACTTCAAATGCTCCAATGACAGTTTATTGAATTTCCCAACACATGAAAAGCCAACCAGCAAAGATGTCCGACAGAGTCCTGAGCCACTCAGGACACAGATTCTAGCCCAATGGTTTTTCAGCCAATCAGAAGCTAGTGCGAGCTTCTTGAATAGCTGTCAATAAAATTAAAATATTCTGTGGTTGCAGTTGTGGTGTATCAGGGACCTTCCACACAGCCATATAACCCGGTGTATCACGGCAGATAATCCACAATATCTGCTTTGAACTGGGTTATCTGAGTCCGCACTGCCACATAACCCTCAAGCAGACAAGAGTTCTTTCTCCCACCCTGGACATTATTCCACAGTTATATAAACCCCACTTTCATAGTTTCCAACTGACGTCACAACCTCTGAGGATGCCTGCCATAGATGTAGGTGAAACGTCAGGAGAGAATTCTTCTGGAACATGGCCATACAGCCCGAAAAACTCACAGCAACCAAGTGATTCCAGCCATGAAAGCCTTCAACAATACATTATCTAGAGACATATCTCTCCATACTCACAAGAGAAGATAGAAGACTCAGAGGCTCATATAAATACTCAGAAAAGCTTTGGGAAACACGTACTCTATTTGTGTTCTGAAGTTTTTTCATCTTCATCCATAAATTGTGTCAATCAAGGCAAATTTCAACAGCAGTAAGAAGGTTTCAATACAATGCATTTCCAGACTTTACAGGATGTGAATATTTCTCCCTTTTCATAGTGCTGTGGTTGCAAGAATCGGTTCTTTGTCATGTAGCCCAATTGTCCTGGAAGGTTTTAAAAAGAAAGCAGAGTCTGTGTTTGGGATCGCTGCAACCTGGGATAGATCTATCTTGCAGGAGATTGGTACCATCGCAGGTAAGGTAGCATCCATCACAATTGTTTTTCTCTTTGTCAGAATACCACTATTCTCCTTTCTATCCCTCGAGTATGCTATTTATTGAACCTTTGTTCAATTGCCTAATTGCCTAACCTTCAATGTGACTTCTAGATATAAGAATACTGCAAGAATAACTAGGACATTAGTAAACTTAGTGTACAAATTACAGTCTGTTCTCCACATTTGAGGGTTTGGCATTTGCAGGTTTGACTATTCATGGATTTGATTAAAATCTTCTCTATATGAATTGTTGTTGTTGTTGTGGTTGTTATCATACTAGCTTGAGTATCCGGCATTTATTTACTTTATTTATTTACTTACTTACTTTATTTCTATACCGCTTTTCTCAGCCCTCAGGCAACTCAAAGCGGTGAACAACATTGTTACAAAACATCACGAGACAAGTATAGGGCAATTAAAAACAATTGTAACATAAATCATTAAAAGTCAGTATAACAATCATTAGCGCCTCAACAGTAAAATCAGAATCCAGTCTCATCATCCATTTTTCCGTATTCCTATGTTCAATTACACTGTTTAATCAAATGCTTGTTCGAACAGCCAGGTCTTCACTTTCCTCCAAAATGCCAGCAGGGAGGGGGCTGATCTGATATCTGCAGGCAGGGCGTTCCACAGCCGAGGGGCCACCACTGAGAAGGCCCTGTCTCTCACCCCCGCCAAGCACGCCTGTGATGCAGGCGGGACAGAGAGCAGGGCCTCCCCAGATGATCTTAGTGTCCTAGTCGGCATTGCCCGGGTTATTTGAGTCCATTTTAATTGTACAAAATGTACAAAGTTGTGGGTTAACTACAATTCACATCATGCCAAGTTAACCCCAAAAAACTCCATCAGTGCTTAAAGTTTGTTATGTTGGGCAAATTTGCTCTAGATGAATCATCGGTGGGGTTCAGTGTGCTCTCTGGCTGTAGGGCAAACTACAATTCCCAATATGATGAGTCAGTCCCCTTAAACCCCTCCAGTAGGTTGAGTTAGTCATGGGGGTTCTGTGTGCTAAGTTTGGTCCAGGTCCATCATTGGTGGAGGTCACCATTTCTCTGGTTGTGGGTGAACTATATTTTAATCAAATGTACTGAATGTTGAGCATAGAATAGTGCTAGAGGACCTAGAAATTCCTAGAGAAGTGTTATCTCAGATTTTTAAATATATATATATTTAAAATTTGTGATTTTTCTTTTTAATGGGGGTCCTGTGTACCCAATCCTGATAATGTTAGAATAATAATAATAATTAATAAACTACAACTCCCAGAAAGGAAGGTCAGTTCCCCCAAACCCCTCCAGTAATTAAATTTGGCACATCAGGCCTGTGTACCAAGTTTGGTCCAGATCCCTTGGTGTTTGGGTTCACAGTGCTCTCTGGATATAGGTGAACTACAACTCCCCCAAATAAAGGTAAATTTTCCCCAAAGACTATCCAGTATTTTTTGCTGGTCATGGAGGCTATGTGTGCCAAGTGTGGTCCAATTCCATCTTTGGTGGAGTTCAGAGTTCTCATTGGTTGCAGATGAACTATAAATCCCAATACCTACAACTCCAATAATTTTGGAAGACTGGCAGTATACTAAAGTCTACAGGTATATGACAGCTACCAAGCCTTACTCCTTTCCAATGACCACCTCGTGTCTATCAACAACGCCCTAATCCAGCATTTAAGCATTTTAAAATCCATTCAAATCCATGAGCTCAGTTGTGTCATCTAGAGAGGGAAGAAACAGATGGATACATTGGTTTGTCAATGATCCATGTTAATGCCATAGGCAAATATTCCTACATTGTGTTCTCTTGTTTACATATTAATCACATTCCAATTACATTTGTGTAAAATTGATACATACATTTTCCAAAACTGTTTTTAAGTATTTTCCATTTTGGAACTGTGTAGCAAAACCTAGACAAATACAAGACCAAAACAATACATTACATTATGATTCATCTTTACTGATCAGGAGATGGAAATGTGGTCAGTTCACATCTGAATTCCCAGTAAATGAATTCCTCAGCCATGTGGGCCATATATGTGTGTTTTGCCTGTCGACATATATCAATCTCATACATTTCATAAAGGGTTTTTTTAAGGCAAAGGAACCCTCAATGTGGTTTTGCATTTGAAATATAGCCCTCAATATCTGGGATTCCTTGGTGATCTCACATCCAAATACTAACCAAGGCCAAACTTACTTTTCTTCCAGAATCAGACAGGATTTGGGGCTTTTGGGGAATCTAGATGCCTTAATAACGCATCTGCATTACCCCAAGACTGAAATCTAAAGTAACATCTACTCAAATATAGTTCCATTAAGGGCACATCTACACCAGGCATTTGTTTTGGACTTCAGCTCCCACAATTCCTTACAGCCGGTAGACTATGATGAATTATGGAAGTTGGATGTCCAAAACATCTGGAGGGCCAAAGTTTGCTCATGTCTGATCTGCACTGTAAAATTAATGGAGTTTGACACCCCTTTAACTGCCCTGGCTTTTGTGTGTGTGTGTGTGTGTGTGTGTGTGTGTGTGTGTGTGTGTGTCAGGAGTGACTTGCTAAACTACAAGTAGCTTCTGGTGTGAGAGAACTGGCCGTCTGCAAGGACGTTGCCCAGGGGACACCCGGATGTTTGAAGTTTTACCATCCTGTGGTAGGCTTCTCTCATGTCCCCTCACGGGAAGCTAGAGCTTGACAGACGGGAGCTTACCCTGCTCCCTGGATTCAAACTGCCAACCTGTCAATTGACCAGTTCAGCCGACACAAGGGTTTAACCCATTGTGACACTGGGGGCTGCATAGCACTACCCTGGCTCAGTGCTATGTGTGCTGTCACGTACTGGGCCTATGACAATGTCTGTTTACAGGACGTGCTTTCTTTATGCCCAATGGGACGCCGGGGTGCCTCAGCTAAGGGGTCCCATAGGTTTCCCAACACAAAGTTCTGTAGAGGCTCAAACTAGGTTCAACAAAGTTCTTTATTAAGGCTTAAATCTTTGAACAAATGAATTAAATGCTTTATAATCTTGAAAAACTAGTAGCTTTCTTGATCTGCCAACAAGGGACAGGCAACTGCTTGATAAACTGTTCCTATCTTCTTTAGGGGAACCTTCCGACCCCTCCTTGGGCAATCTTTCTTTACCCTGCTGGCGTGAGGCCCCAACTCCCGGCTCCAAGCCGCATTATGGATAGCCTGAGTGGTCCCTTACCAGGCAATGGTTGCTGTAGATCTGCCAAGCTGGTGTCCTGTAGATTTGCCCCACGAAGGCTGTGGAACCATTCCTTTATTTTCCAGCAAAAGCTGGCTGTATTCCCCCAGCTAAAGCTGTGGAACTGTAACTTTACTCACCAGCAAAGCTGTAGAGGTTTTCCCTTTTCCCTAGCAAAAGCTGGCTGTAGAGCTAGATCTTTAACCCCAGCAAAGCTGTAAGAAGTGAAACTTTTTGCAGGTGGGACAGAGAAAGCCCACACATCCTGCTGTAAGGCTCCAAACTGTGAGACTGAACTAAAAGTCCCCTTTTCCCTCCAAACCTGGGGAAAGGGACAGATCTAAAGGCTTTATTGATGACTGATAGGTTGTTGGCCCTATGACTGCAACCTGGGGAAAGCTACCCAATTGCAAAATGCATGGCCCAAATAGATTCATGCAAACTAACAGTGCAAGAAAAGGAAATTCAAATCTTCTGGCACAACCGCACCAGCACACCATGGAATGCTGGGAGTTATAATTTGGTGAGGACACAGCACTCTTTGGCAGAGAAGTTTGTAAAATTAGAACTCCCAGGTGGTCTCAAACTCCATTAAGTCTGTACTGTAGATGCACCTAAAGTTACATCTTCTTAATGTTGTCTTGGATTGTTTGTCATCAGCCAATGTAAGAGATGCCATGATGGATCAAGATACTTATTTCTGCATAGAACTGGTGATGTTCCTGTGCAAACAAGGTGCCGATTATTACCCACTGAAATTGAAGGGATGGGAATAGCAAAAGGAAACGACAGCTTTGAAACAGGATCAAAGGAAAGCAAGCATTGGATTAATAAAGTGCACTTTTACCATAGTTGCTTCACATCAAACACCCATTTAATTGTGGAGCTTCTCCTTGTTGTCTTAAAGACCTGATTTCCCAGCGGTGACTGAAAACATTTTACAATCAAATATTGATCGGCTGGAGCTGGAGGCGGCTCGGAAATGTGCATCAGCCCCAAATGTCTCCCAATTAACGTGCCGATGCTCTTCTGATCTCTCATCTCTCTATCTCTCTCTCTTTCTCTCTTCCTTTCCAGTGGGTTTAAATGACACAGAATTAAAAGCTGTCAATAAAGAATTGATGCCTTATTTCCACCCCACAGCAATAAAATGTATCCCTGATGAAATGTTCAAAGTAAGTATGTGGTCAATCCAGTTAAACCCCCCCCCCCCCCAAATTACATTTGCTTTGCTTTAAATAAATGGCAGTTGTGGATATGTTTGCACCATCCCTGAATATAACGAAAGACACAGGGAAGGAAGTCAGAATAGAACCTTGATTTTCCAGTGTATTCAGGCAAAAGCAACCTGCTGCAGCCACTAACTTTTCCGTCAGCAAGTTCAGCAGCTCAACGGATCTTTAGCCTTAGTGCCTTGATTGTTAAAGTGTAGAAGGGCCTACACCTTGTATTGTCGAAGGCTTTCATGGCTGGAATCACTAAGTTCTTAGTGGTTTTTTTCGGGCTATAGGGCCATGTTCTAGAGGCATTTCTCCTGACGTTTCGCCTGCATCTATGGCAAGCATCCTCAGAGGTAGTGAGGTCTGTTGGAATTAGGACAGTGGGTTTATATATCTGTGGAATGGCTGGGGTGGGGCAAAGAGCTCTTCTCTGCTGGAGCTAGGCGTGAATGTTTCAACTGACCACCTTCATTAGCATATGAAGGCCTGGCTGAGCCTGGGAAAATCTTTTGTTGAGAGGTGTTAAGATGTGCCTGGTTGTTTCCTCTCTGCTGTTTTACTGTTGTAATTTTAGAGTTGTTTTTGTGTTACCAGTATTTAAAAATCTCTAAAATTACAACAGCAAAACAGCAGAGAGGAAACAACCAGGCACATCTTAACACCTCTCAACAAAAGATTTTCCCAGGCTCAGCCAGGCCTTCAAATGCTAATGAAGGTGGTCAGTTGAAACATTCACATCTAGCTCCAGCAGAGAAGAGCTCTTTGCCCCACCCCAGCCATTCCACAGATATATAAACCCATTGTCCTAATTCCAACAGACCTCACTACCTCTGAGGATGCTTGCCATAGATGCAGGCGAAACGTCAGGAGAAATGCCTCTAGAACATGGCCCTATAGCCCAAAAAAAACCACAAGAACCTGGCCTACACCTTGTTTTAGGAAACAATGTCTGTTTCTGGAGGCTCCCAAGAGTGTGTATGTGCTTAAATTCCTTCTTTAGGAGTGATCCAGGGATGATGATGTGTTGCCAGTCCCTGTTCTATATTTAAAAGGTAGAAAAAGCCTATCTCCATGCGGGAAATGATGATTTAAAATCCTAGTTATCTTTCAGAGTTACTCAGAAGTACTTCAGTAGCTGTCAGCTGGACAAATTGCCTTTATTGTTCTCCATGGAAAGATAATTATTGTACAATTATAATAAGTGTTTGGTTATAAAAGGAGGCTTAAAGATGTGTCCACACTCCACGCTGCAGATTTATTTTTTTGCAGGAAAGATATGACAGTGAGACAATCTATGGCATCCCCTTGTTTATGAAGGGCTTTTGGCAAGCGTGGATAAAAATAGATGACAGATCCTAGAGTTGCTGATGTGAAAGGATAGGACAGAAACTGCTCGGAGGAGAAAATATCATATACTGGAGGCTGAACGTTGCAGGTGTTTTTTCCTCACCACTCTGTGTGTTTTGTCCTAGGGGGGGAGCAAGGGGCCACCCACATATACTATCCATTAAAGCCCTCTGACATTTCACAGATGAAAATACAGTCTCTCTTTGTTAATTAGCATAGTTCCTCGAATCTAACGCTAACTTTTTGGGGCTAAATTACCTTGCAAAAATTAGGGTGTGCATTAGATTTGCGTGATATGGTAATCTTATTGCGGAGCCAAAGCTGAAAGGGAAGCTGCTTCCAGGGCACCTGGAGCTCCTGTTTGAAGGATGCCACCTCTAATTTAATGTCCATGATTTAATGCTATGCAATCCTGGGATTTGTAGTTTGGTGTGGCATCAGCATTCTTTGGCAGAGAAATCTCGTAAAACTACATGCCAGGGCAGTTAAAGTGGATTCATTCTGCAGCATAGATTTTCTTTTCCACTGTTGGTACCTTTGGTATTCTAACACTTTTGTTTTGAAAGAAGGAATTATAAGCAGGCAGCAACTGTAATGCATACCTTTTGGGCCAAATTATAAAGAGTATCCCTTTTGCCTCTGTGCATTACATTTGGCAGCAATTTTTTTTTTGTTTCACAGTTTTGAAAATCGGAGTGCGCGTTAGATTCGATGTAGCATTAAACTCAAGAAAATTCAGGCCATAGTTAGTCATTCCTGCAAAAACTAGTTTCTGCATTACTTCCACAAGCACTTGATAGGACTTTGGTAGATAAGTGGTATCAGAGCACTCCATTGTCTCTTTGGATTACTTTTCTAGTTAATACATCTAAGGAAAAATAACAGCAATTGAAACTTCTCCATTCTGCTTCTGTGGCTGTCAGCCACTGGGGACTAGTACCTTTTGTAGTTTTATTTATGCAACTAGCCGTCCCCAGCCACGGATTGCTGTGGCCCAGTCTGATTATCTGGAAAATAAAGTAATGAGAAAGCGTTGGTTTCTAATATTTGTAAATTTTTTATGCTTGTGGGTAAACAGTATTTCTTCTTGTTTCTTTGTGAGTGTTGATGTAGAGATTGTCTGGTTTGCCTTCTCTGGGACATGTAACATATTATTGTTCTTCTTTAGGGGTCCCTTTCAAATCTATGATATTATATCTCTCTCTGTGTGTGAATCATATATATCTATCTATATCTATGGCTGGATGGCTCTTTGTCAGGAGGGCTTTGATTACGTTTTCTTGCCCTGGTGAAGGGAGTTGGACTGGATGGCCTTAAGTATTTTCTATTAGTCATGGGAGTTCTGTGTGGGATGTTTGCCCCAATTCTGTTGTTGGTGGGGTTCAGAACGCTCTTTGATTATAGGTGAACTATAAATCCCAGTAACTACAACTCCCAAATGTCAAGGTCTATTTCCCCCAAACTCCATCTGTGTTCATATTTGGGCATATGGGATATCCATGCCAAGTTTGGTCCAGATCCATCATTGTTTGAATGCATGGTGCTCTCTGGCTAGAGGTGAACTACAACTCCCAAAATCAAGGTCAATGCTCACCAAACCTTTCTGGTGTTTTCTGTTGGTCATGGGAGTCCAGTGTGCCACGTTTGGTTCAATTCTATCGTGCTATTTGATTGAAGGTGAACTATAAATCTCAGCAACTACAACTCCCAAAAGTCAAAATCTTTTTGTTAAGTGTATTGTGTCCAAATTTGGTGTCAATTCGTCCAGTGGTTTATGAGTTCTGTTAATCCCACAAACTAACATTACATTTTTATTTATATAGATGGGCAACACCATTACTTTGAATAACTCTTTCACACCCACTTTTTAGAGTCCACATTTCATTTCTTCTTTTTTAAAAAAATAAATAAAAATAAGGACAACTGCAAGACCAAAAACCTAAAAGCTATGTCACAGAGTGAGCAGAACAAACTAGAGTTCTTGGTGGGTCTCCCAGATTTCTGTTGTCATATTTTGTTTTGCTAATAATTGAGAAATATTGGAATTTATAATTTTATTTCTAATTTCATGAGGACTAGAATTACTTATTTTTTTCTGCAATTGAATTCTGCTGAGGATCAGCAAGTTGCCAAGCCATATAAGGGAGAGAGAGATGATACATAATAAGGTTGACCACGAGAAGTATAATTTTATATAAACTCCCATTTAACTGACAAGTTAGGGACTGCAGCACTGTCAGAAAGTGGAGTAGGTTGAAAAGTGGGACCCAGATAATTTCAGCTTGCAAATACATTTTGCCTGCTGAAAAAATGAAATAACACACATTATATTCATACTTTTGAATGTATGATTGTTGAGTAATTTCAGCTAACTGCTAAAACACTAATCTGTAGTCCGGCATGCCAGATGCTCCACATGCCAGATGAAGTCACGAACCGAATATGAAGGCGAACGAACAGAAGTTTATTCTTTTCGGCCAGAAAGGATGTCAGTACAGAGTCTGTACTCTCAAAAGAACTGGCATAAAGCATACAGGGAAATACAAGGCATTTATCCACTTTGACAGTCATTTGAAATACCCTGATTGGCTAGAAAGCCAGCACAGCTAGGATCCATTCTCCTATTGTCTGGGGATTCCTCCTGAATGCCTCCTGACTGTAGGATTTTCCCCCATGGCAGGAAAAAGGAAAAGTTGCAGTTGGGTGGTTTAAAATCCAAGTCCCTTTGAGGGGCGTGAAACCAGGAAAGTGTTGATGTCAAATGTAAATGTGCCTATGATTGACTCATTGTTCAGCCTAGGTAAACATAAAGGGGTAGTTTGGAAAACACAAAGGGTGATTGGGATCACTTGATGGAATAATGGGCAGGTTTTGCCTGCAACAGGTCTGCTGATCTGTATCAGCCGATATCCCCAGTCTCATCAATGGAAGCCAGGAAGTTTCCCAACAAACATCAGAGTGGAAGATATTTGTCAATGGGAAGGAGTTTTGGTTCACCTGGGCACCTTCAGGCTTGCCTACATTAGCCAGCTTTAGCCCATTTCCTGTCCCAAGGCATAATGTTCTACAGATCTGGACTTTTAGTAACACTTTAAAGGTTAATTTCATTTGATATAGTTTATACAATTTCATAAAGATTGATTTTATAAACAAAGGGAGATATGGAATTTGATAGCCTAGTAGTGCCTGGAGCAATCTTTTGTTGAGAAATAATTAGATGTCCTTGATTGTTTTCCCTCTGCTGTTTTGCTGTTTTTATTTTAGAGTTATTTTAATACTAGTAGCCAGATTTTGTTCATTTTCATGGTTTCCTCCTTTTTGTTGAAATTGTCCACATGCTTGTGGATTTCAATGGCTTCTTTGTGTAGTCTGACATGGTGGTTGTGACAGTGGTCCAGCATTTCTGTGTTCTCAGATAATATGCTGTGTCCAGGTTGGTTCTTCAGGTGCTCTGCTATGGCTGACTTCTCTGGTTGAAGTAGTCTGCAGTACCTTTCATGTCCCTTGATACGTCAGGAGAGAATGCCTCTAGAACATGGCCATATAGCCCGAAAAAACCTATAACAAGCCAGCGATTCTGGCCATGAAAGCCTTTGACAATACATTTTCCAGAGTTGTAGAGGAGCGGTTTTTCAGTGTTGCAAAACTGGTATAAATTTTTTTAAAAAAATAATTTTTTAAATTAAACTCTATCTGGGTTGTTGTAGGTTTTTCCGGGCTATATGGCCATGTTCTGGAGGCAATTTTTCTCCTGATGTTTCGCCTGCATCTGTGGCAAGCATCCTCAGAGGTAGTGAGGTCTGTTGGAATTAGGAAAATGGGTTTATATATCTGTGGAATGACCAGGGTGAGACAAAGGACTTTTGTCTGCTGGGGCTAGATGTGAATGTTTCAGCTGATCACCTTGATTAACATTCAGTGGCTTGGAAGTGCCCGGGGGGAATCCCTTGTTGAGAGTGATTTTATGTTCCTGTTTGTTTCCCCTCTGTTGTTTTGCTGTTGTGATTTTTGATACTGGTAGCCAGGTTTTGTTCATTTTCATGGTTTCTTCCTTTCTGTTGAAATTGTCCACATGCTTGTGGATTTCAATGGCTTCTCTGTGTAGTCTCAAAAATCACAACAGCAAAACAGCATAGATGCAGGCAAAACGTCAGGAGGGAAATACGAGGCATTTATCCACTTTGACAGTCATTTGAAATACCCTGATTGGCTAGAAAGCCTGGACAGCTAGGATCCTGAGAAATGGCCATATAGCCCGGAAAAACCCACAACAACCCAGTGATTCCGGCCATGAAAGCCTTCGACAATACATTAAACTCTATCTGTTCATGTCAAACTAGGAGGAGAGGGTCAATTTCTAGATAAATTATAACACTTAAAGAGGTTTCCCATTCATTTAAGGGTGTTTTTTTAAAAAACAGAGATCTATTATTTCTGTAGATGAGCCACGGTATTGCAAAAGTGTGCACTAGAAGTCCCATGTAAGTTTTGTGGGCAAGAAGAACTGATGAAATAGCAATGTTCCACATGTCAAGTTAATAGAACTTGTTTGCAGTTTGCAAGCATTGAAAGAACTAGTGAGCAAGTGAGGCAATAAAAGGTTGGGGAAGCCTGTACAAAATAGCACTAGTGAGTGCATTTATAGGAGAATAACAAGCGGACGTGCAAGCATGTGTATCTCTTGCTTCTTCCTTTCTTTACCTCTGGATAGTAACGAATACTAAAGCACCCTGTCTTATTTGTCTAGGAGCTGTCTCCTGAGCAATTAGCCAGTCTTGGCCCCACAAATGCAGCCATGGTGACAGAACCACAGCGCCGACACCTAAATGAGATGCAGCTTCAGAGTCTTCAGCAGGCACTGGACGGAGCCAGAACAAACGCCAACAAGTCCCCGTTTGGGGAAAGTACAATCAAACCAACATATACCTCCGTTCCAAGTGGTGAGTTAAAGTGATTCCCCAAAAATTTAATTGGGTTACTTTTTTGGACCAATAAAACATGTGTTTTATCAAATTGTAAAGCTCCTTGTGTAACATTTCATTGAACTTTAACTAGAAAGGACAGTCACAGAGGTGGAAAGTTTTGGAAAATGGGAATCTCTATAACCTTTTGGAAAACGGATATTCAAAACCTTTTTGGAAAACAACGAATCGTTTGGAAAAGCATGACCTTGTCAGAAATCATAAAAAAAACTTTATACCCCGCTCCATCTCCCCCGGAGGACTCAGGGCAGCTTACATGAGGCCACACCCATCAGTACAATAAACACAATATTACACAAAAACATAACAAAACCAGAAAATAAAATACATAAAATGTAAAAACCAATATAATAGACAATATAAATACAGCAATATAAAATCAAACATTAAAACACAAAGGAATTGCACTGGGCAGGGCCAATTCAAAAATAAAAAAATTAAATTTTAAAAACACTGGGAGATAGGGCAGTGTAAAATTGTCGTGAAGTATGATCTCCCTGAGAAGAATGAAAAGCCCGCTTGAGTCAACATTCTCCTTAGTGGCATCTTCTCCTATGAACCATCTAGGAGCTTAAGATCATCTGGGGAGACCCTGCTCTTGATCCCGCCTGCCTCGCAAGTGCGATTGGCAGAGACGAAGGACAGGGCCTTCTCAGTGGTGGCCCCACAGCTATGGAACTCCCTCCCCAGGGATATTAGATCGGCCCCCTCCCTCTTGACTTTCCGAAAAAAAGTAAAGACCTGGCTTTTTGAGCAAACTTTTGAGAATGGAGCAGAATAGATAACACAGAACTATGAATGATGAACATGGAATGGTCAGACAATGTTACTGGATAACGTTTTTAACAGGATGACACCGGTGATTATATATTTTAACGGGTTTTATATATGTTTTATATTGTAATGTTGATTGTTTTTAATGACACTTTTATGAATGCCTGGCATCGAATTGTGCCAATCTGTAACCCGTCTTGAGTCACCGTATGACTGAGAAAGGCAGGCTATAAATATCGCAAATAAATAAATAAATAAATAAATAGTGGTTCTTGTGGGTTTTTTCGGGCTATAGAGCCATGTTCTAGAGGCATTTCTCCTGACGTTTCGCCTGCATCTATGGCAAGCTTCCTCAGAGGTTGTGAGGTCTGTTGGAAGTAGGACAGACCTCACTTCCTACTTCCAACAGACCTCACAACCTCTGAGGAAGCTTGCCATAGATGCAGGCGAAACGTCAGGAGAAATGCCTCTAGAACATGGCTCTATAGCCCGAAAAAACCCACAAGAACCTAGTGATTCCAGCCATGAAAGCCTTCGACAATACAAATAAATAGTGGTAAATTTCCACTAGTATTCAAGCAAGGCAATTACGTTTCTTAGCTGTTAAACTGATATACCTAGATATCTCTTTGAACTGTTAGGAACAAAGATATGCCAATGCACAAAATATATATATAGCAGAGTTTCAGAAGTGTTTCTTTCAGTGCCCCCCCCCCCCCAAAAACTACTCTCCCTTAAAACATATTGGTTTATATCATGCTCTCAAGGGATAAATAACTAAATAAAGTAGTCTTCATTAAAATAACATAGTTGGTTTACTCACAAACTTCATGTATTCGGCATACAGGTACTTTGCTTCCAGTCCAGTTACATATAGGATTTAAAGTGGTTTATCTGTGCAAATAACACAAGGCATCCTTCTAAACTTTTTAAACAGAGAGCCAGGTGACAGTCTCTCAAAATGTTGGAGGGCCGGATTATAATTTGAAAAAAAGGGGAAAAAAAGAATGAATTCCAGTGCACACTGCACATATATTATTTGTAGTGCAAAAAAAAAAATACAATAATTAAAATAATTTTTTTTAAAACAAATATAAACTTATTAGTATTTCAGTGGGAAGTGTGGGCCTGCTTTTGGCTGATGCAATAGGATTGTTGTTGTTGTTGTGTGCTTTCAAGTATTTTCAGACTTAGGTTGACTCTGAGCGAGGGCCGGGTAAATGGCCTTGGAGGGCCGTATCCAGCCCCCAGGCCTTAGTTTGAAGACCCCTGGTCTAAAGCATCTCTGTTCTGCGAGTCTAATAGGAGTCTGTTTCTACTGACTTCTGAAAGCATACTGTTCCGACAGACTTCTGTAAAGCATAGGTAAAGGTTATCCTTTGACATTAAGTCTAGTCGTGTCCGACTCTGGGGGGTGGTGCTCATCTCCAATTCTAAGCTGAAAAGTTGGTATTATCTGTAGATGCCTCCAAGGACATGTGGCCCACATGACTGCATGGAGCACCGTTACTTTCCTGTCTGAAGTGGTACTTATTAATCTACTCACATTTGCATGCTATTGAACTGTTAGGCTGGCAGAAGCTGGAGCTAACAGCTGGAGCTCACCCCACTCCCTGGATTCGAACCGCTGACCTTTCGTTCAGCAAATTCAGCAGCTCAGTGGTTTAACCTGCTACACCATCAGGGGCACATGCAGTTTCTGAAGCTGGTGCAAAATGTGGTGGCTCGTCTTCTTGCTGGAGTGCCGGCGAGGTGTCATATCACCCCAATTCTACAACAGCTGCACTGGCTTCCGATTGAGTACTGGATTACTTTCAAGGTGCTGGTACTAACCTTTAAGGCCTTATATGGTCTGGGGCCGGCGTACCTAAGGGCCCGCTTATCCCCCTACCAACCCCAGAGATTACTTTGGTCCAAAGACCAAAATTTGCTTGAAGTCCCCAACATCCGGACTTATCATCTGTCCTCTCCTAGGCAGAGAGCCTTCTCGATTGTGGCCCCTTATTTATGGAATGCCTTGCCAGTTGAAACCCGAACCATCCGAGAACTACTTGCTTTTCGGAAAGCCTGTAAAACCTTTCTTTTCCAACAAGCTTTCGATGGGTGAATAACTCGGGACTATGTCTGTTCTCGTTTTTATTGTATTTTAAAGTTGGTTGTATTGTTTTATTCTACTGCTGTAAACTGCTCCGAGCCAAATTGGGAGTAGCAGTATACAAGTCAAATAAATACATAAATACATAAATAAATAAATAAATAATGGAGTCTGAGTCCTGAACAGTCCCAGATCTGATCACATCATTTGCAGCCCTTCCCACAACATAGAGTTCAGGAAAACTGCATACCAATACACGCATATGCAATACAGTAAGCAATCTGAATGACATGCATAATAACAAATAGGAGGCTTATAGAAGGTTGTTATTTTCAACAGAAAGAGCCTGAAACCCAATTGCATGTAGCATCATGTTACAATGAAATTCTTTTAGCCCTTTTGCACTTTTTAAAAAGCTCTTTGGTACTTAAATATATTCCAGTTTAATCCAAGCATTGGGATCACATGGATCCTCCAGATGTTGCCGCCGCCATCAACCTTCTTCAGCAGAGCCAATGTCAATGAATACTGGACCTGTCAGTCAGACAACATCTGGACTGCTGCTGCCTTATTTCCAGCTCAGAATTAATCTTTAGCCGCCCATGTAAATCACATAAAAGAACTGAATCAGTTAAGCACTGATACATTGTGATAGTGGCAAAAGGCAAAATGTTGGGTACAAGGTACTCTGGAATGGAAATGTTCAAATTAAGAATTTTCCCCCTTTTGTTCAAGTCCCTATGTATTTTTATGTATTGGATTTATATCTTGCCTTTCTCGCAAACATGGGACTCAAGTCAGGTGGCAATTAATATTAGATAAAAGAAGAATACAGTTAAAACACAACACAAGATGAACTCCTCAAACAGAATTAAATTAAAAACACAATTAAAAGCAATTATTAAATAAAGGTACAGCTTGGAACAGCAAGTCCTATTTGCAGGAGCTATTGGGCTGCCAAAAGATCTCTGAATGCAAATAAAGGAGACATTGTGTATTGACAGAAGAACAACAGGATTTAGGACAGCATTCTCTCTATCTGACACATGTTATATTGCCACAGGTAACTATTCCCCGGGATGGTACAAACAGAAGCTAATCACATTTGCTTGTACAGTACTCAGTGGCCCGTTTACTCTGCAGGGATGCTCTCTCCCTGGGAGCGAATTCTCCCTCTGGGTTTCTCTTGAGCAAAAACAGCTGCCAGATGACAGGGGAACTTCATTATCTCTTCCGTGCTTTCCCAGCTGAGCCTACATTGCTTCCTTTTGGTGTGCACCGTCTTCTCCAGGAAACACTGCTGATGTTTGGATGTAAAGCAAATTAACCACCTCTGTTTTTTCTTAGTGTTAATTTACAAATACGGACTGGAGAAGTCAACCTGAATTCAGTTTTTTAACTATCTTTAACCTTGTTCTGAGCCACCTTGGGTCCCATGTTGGGAGAAGGGCAGCATATAAATTAGATAAAGAGATCAATAATTAATGTGAGCACAATTTTCAGAATTCTGCAGCGTGACTCATAGCGCCAAAACTGTGCACAAATTAAGGGAAAATTGCACATTTTGGAAAATGTGTATGCAATTCAGAAATGTGCTCTCTCTCTCCTATCCCTATATATATAGTGTACCTGTCCAAACGAAGCAGTGTACCTGTCCAAACGTATATCCTTCTATGTCCCACCTCGGAGTTTAAGATCTTCGGGGAGGCCCTGCTCTCGGCCCCGCCTCTATCACAAGTGAGGCTGGTGGGGACGAGGGACAGGGCCTTCTCGGTGGTGGCCCCTCGCCTGTGGAATTAACTCCCCGGGGAAATTAGATCATCAACATCCCTCCTCTCCTTCAGAAGGAAGCTGAAAACATGGATATGGGACCAGGCCTTTGGGTAATCTGGCAGACTGACAAGATAATGACGACCAGAAATTGGAAAGGACTATAGTAATGCTGCATGGACTTACGGATATTAGAACTCAGCCAACCTTCAGGTCAGCAATTCAGCAGCACAAGGGTTTAACCCATTATGCCACCACAGTTCCTATAATAAGGGAAGTGCTTCAAAAAGGAATATGTGGTTTTATTCATGGTTTTTTTCAATTTTCACGGGGATCCTGGACCCCTAACCCTAGCAGATGTGATGGGCTGCCAATAAAATGAATATCTTACAAAAATACATTTCAATATGGAATTTGAAAAATTGAATTTGACCATATTCATAAACTGATGTGAATTTAGATTGAAATTTTCTCACATTTATGGAAACGAACAAAACCAAGATTCATAATTTAAACAACGTGTCAGTCATGCATTACAGCCAGTGTGAATTTTGCCTCTATTTCAGGAATCCCTTTATAAGACCAAGACTATTTAGGGAGGGCCATTGAGAATTCTCAGCCAGAAAGCTCCAGCAAACTACAAGTCCCATAACTCCATGGGATGGAAAGATTATGGTTAAAGTAGAATATCAACACTGTAATTCTGTTGTGTGAATGGGTATCTAAGGAGTCAGGGCTGATCAATAGATAATTGGTCTAAAATAAATAGAGCAGCCTTATAAGTACAAATTAGAGCAATAGACCATAGCAGAAATGCCCTGTTGGAATAGAAAATAGCATACTGCAAAAAGTATGGAAGCCTAAGAAAATATTCTATACACATCAGCCACATCTTTGCGCTGCTGGGAGAGTCATGGCATCTTTTGAGTCTATGCCATAGCTTTCTCATTTGGCTCAATTCAGAAGCAGACGTATGAGCAAGTTGCCAATGTGGCTGATTCATGATGCTGTCTCCTTCCTAGGTGCTTCGTTTTCATGTCGTTTAAGTCTCTGGGTACTTGCTGTATTCGTCTGGTATCCTGCATCCATACCTACTGTCACAGTTTAGGGTAAGCACAAAACATTTGAAAACATTTTTAACCCTTTTTTAAAACATTTTGTTAGGTACTGTACAGTAGTAGTGCATTGCATGTTTATCACATTCATATGCAAGCGGTCCAGCAAATGACAAGGGAACAAACGTCAACAAAAGAAAAGAAAAGATTAATATTAACAGTAAACACTGGGATAGGAGGAGTGTTTCATGACCAAAGCATCATTATTTTGAACAAAATCTATATTCTCTTGTAGGAGACCTTCCGTGGTCAATTGAAGAAGAAGCGTTCTTCCAGAACACTATCTGGCCCAATGAAGGTTGATAATTCTGCAGATGTTCCTTTTGAAAACAGTTTTTTTGCCTGTTGTACTTTAAACCTGCCATGTCACGTCATGTTTTCAACTTATCATGGATATTGTCTTTGTGCTTTTAAGCATGCTTTAAAAATCTTTTATTCAAGGGACGCCCTTTGATGATTCACTATGCTTCATATGCTAACTTGGGTTTCTTTCTTTAGCAGTGCTGGTTTGGCAACATTTTTGATTCTGTCAATATTGTATAAATGCTACTATATACCCCCTCCCCCCAAAAGAGAGTATTGGCTATATATATATAAGTGATAACCAGATTCCTTGATTAAATATGCAGTACAAGCCTATGCATGATGTTTAGTCACAAATACCTTCTGCTGAGTTCAGGAGACATAATAGACATGTATAAATATGTGAAAGGATGTCATAAGGAGGAGGGAGCAAGCTTGTTTTCTGCTGCCCTGGAGACTATGGGGCACTTCCAGACAGCACTAAATCATGGGTTTTAAACAGGGGCAAAAAATCCCGGGGCTGCAGAAGAGGTCCACATACAGAACTGTTGTTCCCAGGATTTCTGCCTCCGCTGTCCAGACATGATGTTTTGTTGCGAGATTCAGAGGCTGCCAACATGGCTGCTGCAGGACTTCTGCTGGCAACTTCTGTGGATATGCAGATATACAGAGAATCACTGCAGTGAATCACTGCAAAAGTTTTGTTCTTTGTCCTCCACACGTTTCATAAAGTTTCTGACACACAAACAAAGTTTTTGTTTTCTACTCAAGTGTTGCCTTCTTTTTAGGAACCGACCAATCAGGAACAAACATCTAAAACCCGGGAACAAACCCAGATTTAAAAAAACCCATGATTTCCATTTGCCGGGACATACAGACATGCGAAAATCCACATATTTAGCTCAAAACCACAATGTTCCCGCACCTGGAAATCTCATGTTTTTTGCCTTTTGCAGCAATTGCTTCCTCATTTACAGGCAATGGTATTTGGCCATCTTCCTGTTTGCTGTGGAATCTCCTGGGATAAAGTTACTGTCTGGACAGGCCCAGGACTCAGTGCAGCAGTGGGTTCAAACTACAGGAAATGAGATTTTGATATCGAGCTCTTTTGGGAGGGTCTCCCAGCGGGAGAGGTCCCTGAAGACCGCTAAAGGGGTCTTTAAACCTCGGTGAGCAGCCAGCGAAAGCCAATCCAAAGAACGAAAAATATTAAGAATTAATCCCACCAGAGGCTGAAGAGGTTCAGTGATCGAAGCGTTTATTTCTGCGATTCAGCTGAAAAGGATGCGATTGCAGTGATCATTCACATACAAGCATACAGCATAAAGATTTTCCGGCATTTTTATACAGTCAGAACAAAGGAGAAACAGTTTGAAAATCCCGCCCGCCCTCTGCTGGCTGGCTTCGTCCTGATTGGCTGGCCCCAGAACAGCTGGGAGGAGGCTTGGCTGCACGTCCCGCCTCTCGACCAATCAGCGAGCGTTGCCACCTCTAGGGGGCCAATCGGCGCCTTCCTAGCGCCTCCGAAGATGGTCCAATCAGCAGCCAGGAGGCGGGACGAAGTTTGACAGTTATGGGGAAATGGGATGCCCAGGGGGCATCCGCCAGCTGTTACTGAGCCTTTGTTCTTATCGGTGGAGTGGCAGACAAGGGGAACAATGGGTTTCCCCCGGCCCATGATTGGATTTGGGAGGAAGTATGAAAGGGTGAAAGAAGGAGCTATTGATGGTGTTCGGACCTCGGAGCCTTGTAAACAAAGGGGCCCTGTATACAAGGGGGATCAACAAACACCATAAATTGAGTTAATCAATCTTTCTTCCTAAGTTTGTTGACCCTTCCCGCCCTAGGCTGTCTGCTCTGAAAGCCAGTTGAGGAAGGGCCAAACCGGCGGCCCATGCAGATGTAGATATGATCAGTTTCGAGAGGACAAAGGATTTCCTCTCAGCAGTAATCTTAGGTCACATTCCTTTTTGGGGCGAAGTTCAGAGGGAAAGGCGGGGAGAGGAGCCAGGGTACATTTCATATGATATCCCACTCTATACATCTTATATACTTCATATACTTCATACATCTCATAAATGAATTCCCATCCCCATCCCAGCAAAGTTTATTAAAAATAATAATAATGCATTTCATGTTTGTTGGAACCATAATCTTCTTGGTGAAGGCGCACGTAGGCTGAGGCTGCTTGTCCTTCCAGGCAAGCCCGGTCTGAGGTTTGTGTCCAAAAGCATGGCAGGGAAAACAGTCCAAGGCAATAAGGCAGAAAGTCAATAAGTGAGGGCAAAAGAGTCCGAAGAGGATTTCCAAACTGCAGATGGTGGGGGCAATGTCCTTTGGGAAACTGTATCTCCCCGGTCGGGGCCCGGGACCCATGCCTGGCCCCCTCTCCGGGGCTCCTACGGGCAACCGCCGTGGGTCCCAGGTTGCTGGATTCAATTGGGAGCGAGCACTGCCGCGGAGGAGCGGAAAACCCAGTCAAATTGACAATCAGCTGTTTGCTGTCTAATGATAATACTTTAAACAAAACGATTATTCCCCGAGCGCAGGGGCCCAAAAATGAGGAAAGCAAGGTAGCAGTTAGTCTTAGAATTAATGGCAGAAAAATACAAAATTAGAACGGCGCCGATCCGCCATATTACTGTTTTAGTGGTTACTGGGGTCCAAAATGGCGGTTTCAGTATCCGCGAATTGGGCGAACACAGATCCTTGGTCCAGGGGGTGCCTGGAGGCACCTCCCCGCAGGCCCACGGCCCTTCGGAGCCAAAAAAAGGGGTTGTTTTGATGTTGAATTAGTCTGAGGCAGGAAAGATACAAAAGTATCAAGCGGGAAGATTAAATGTTACAGGTTTCAAGTGCTTTATTAGGGGAATGCTACAATGTAGGGAGAAGGGAAAGCAAAAAGAGGCTGAGTGCAGTCTTATTATTGAACTGCCCGCTGGAGCGCATTTCACCCGTTTCTTCCAATTGTGACAACCAGGAACTGCGGAACTCTCCGCTGCAGTGCAGACCAGTTGAAGCCCCCCCCCCCCCCCGCCATCAATTTCACTTGAAAATTGGGACTTTTGAATTCAGACAGAGTTCTGGAACACAACACTCCTGACCTCACAATCGTGTTAAAAAACAAAATATGGATCATCGATGTCGCAATCCCAGGTGACAGCAGGATTGAAGAGAAACAACTGGAAAAGAATAGGAAGGACAAGAGACCTCTTCCAGAAAATTAGAAACATTGGAGGTAAATTTCAGGCAAAAATTGGTATGATAAGAAACAAAGATGGCAAGGACCTAACAGAAGCTGAAGAGATCAAGAGAAGGTGGCGAGACTATACAGAAGATCTGTATAGGAAGGATAACAACATCGAGGATAGCTTTGACGGTGTGGTGAATGAATTAGAACCAGACATCCTGAGGAGTGAGGTTGAATGGGCCTTAAGAAGCATTGCTAACAACAAGGCAGCAGGAGATGATGGGATCCCAGCTGAACTGTTTAAAATCTTAAAAGATGATGCTGTCAAGGTGATGCATGCCATTTGCCAGCAAATATGGAAAACACAAGAATGGCCATCAGACTGGAAAAAATCAACTTATATCCCCATACCAAAAAAGGGAAATGCGAAAGACTGCTCCAACTTCCGTACAGTGGCCCTTATTTCTCATGCCAGTAAGGTAATGCTCAAGATCCTGCAAGGAAGACTCCAGCAATACATGGAACGAGAGTTGCCAGATGTTCAAGCTGGGTTTAGAAAAGGCAGAGGAACCAGAGACCAGATTGCCAATATCCGCTGGATAATGGAGAAAGGCAGGGAGTTTCAGAAAAACATCTACTTCTGCTTCATTGACTATTCTAAAGCCTTTGACTGTGTGGATCATAATAAATTGTGGCAAGTTCTTGGTGGGATGGGCATACCAAGCCACCTTGTCTCTCTCCTGAGGAATCTGTACAAGGACCAAGTAGCAACAGTCAGAACTGACCACGGAACAACAGACTGGTTCAAGATTGGGAAAGGCGTACGGCAAGGCTGCATCCTCTCACCCAACCTTTTTAACTTGTATGCAGAACACATCATGCGATGTGCGGGGCTTGATGAATGCAAAGCCGGGGTGAAAATTGCTGGAAGAAACATTAACAACCTCAGATATGCAGATGACACCACTCTGATGGCCGAAAGTGAGGAGGAGCTGAGGAGCCTTCTAATCAAGGTGAAAGAAGAAAGCGCAAAAGCCGGGTTGCAGCTAAACGTCAAAAAAACCAAGATTATGGCCACAAGAATGATTGACAACTGGAAAATAGAGGGAGAAACCGTGGAGGCCGTGACAGACTTTGTATTTCTAGGTGCAAAGATTACTGCAGATGCAGACTGTGGCCAGGAAATCAGAAGACGCTTACTTCTTGGGAGGAGAGCAATGTCCAATCTCGATAAAATAGTAAAGAGTAGAGACATCAGACTGGCAACAAAGATCCGCCTACTCAAAGCCATGGTATTTCCTGTAGTAACCTACGGATGTGAGAGCTGGACCTTAGGGAAGGCTGAGCGAAGGAAGATCGATGCTTTCGAGCTGTGGTGTTGGAGGAAAGTGCTGAGAGTGCCTTGGACTGCGAGAAGATCCAACCAGTCCATCCTCCAGGAAATAAAGCCCGGCTGTTCACTGGAGGGAAAGATACTAGAGACAAAGTTGAAGTACTTTGGCCACATCATGAGGAGACAGGAAAGCCTAGAGAAGACAATTATGCTGGGGAAAGTGGAAGGCAAAAGGAAGAGGGGCCGACCAAGGGCAAGATGGATGGATGGCATCCTTGAAGTGACTGGACTGACCTTGAGGGAGCTGGGGGTGGTAACGGCCGACAGGGAACTCTGGCGTAGGCTGGTCCATGAGGTCACGAAGAGTCGGAGACGACTGAACGAATGAACAACAAACTGGAAAAGCTGACACGATAAGAGGATTTAAAGATCGAACTGCAAAGACTCTGGCACAAACCAGTCAAGGTGGTCCCAGTGGCGATTGGCACACTGGGTGCAGTGCCTAAAGACCTTGGCCTCCACTTAAACACAATCGGCGCTGACAAAATAACCATCTGCCAGCTGCAGAAGAACACCTTACTGGGGTCTGCACACATTATTTGCCAATACATCACACAGTCCTAGACACTTGGGAAGTGTTCGACGTGTGATCCAGTTCAACAGCTAGCAGAGTGTCTGCTGTGGACTCATCTTGTTGTGTTTCAAATAATAATAATAATAATAATAATAATAATAATAATACTTTATTTATATTCCGCTCTATCTCCCCAAAGGGACTCAGGGGTGGATTCCAAACATAAGCGGCAAACATTCAATGCCCCAATACAACAACAATACATCCATACTAACAAAATTTATACAACCCAACATATAAATACGAAATATAACTTAACAAACGAAAATTAAATAAATAGGATGAACTTCGTAACTGTGAGAGATGTTCAGCAGTGGATCTCTCTATCTTGGAGTACAGTGGAAGCTCCTTCTTTGGAGGTTTTGAAACAGAGGCTGGATGCCCATCTATCAGGGGTGCTTTGATTGTGCTTTTCCTGCCTGGCAGAAGGAGTTGGACTAGATAGCTCATGCGGTCTCTTCCAACTCTGATTCTATGAACCTCCAAAAGTAACAATGTACATAGGATTTTAATTGCACTGTAGTTTTTATTATAATTATCTTTACAATACTATAGACTCAGTAGTAAAACAACATTGCAAAGAATTAATATTAACTAAATCCACCTCCCTAAAAGTAAACACCCCAACTATGCCTTCCGTCCACATGTAGAAAATAAAAATAAATATTGACTGCACTGTAAAGTCATACTGGTTTTAGAGCCTTGTCACTGCTTCCTCTAAGGAATCTTGGAAATTGTAGTTTGCAATTTATTCCCTTTTGATATACCTGTCTCCCAACATTTCCACAGATGATGGGCTGGCTATTAAGCTATTTTGAATGAGAAGCCATTTGGGTCTATGGTCTGAAAATGCTGGTGTTTTTTGCTTCATCTTTTCTTTCTCTCCTACCCCCCCCCCCCCCAACCTTGGTATATACCGTATCCCAAGAACCACAGTAGCTGTGAGTCCTAGCAATGCATTCAAGTGGCATTTCCTAGTTTCTTAATTGCCCAAGCTACACAATGTAGTGGTGGCCATTGATTCCCAATGAGGCATGGCACAATCAAATTAAACATTCATGGAAGAACGTCAATAGCTTTTAGGTGAAGGTAGTGATAAATCTTGAAGTGCAGGGGCTCATCAAGACAAGCCCTATAACCAGGCCCCCAAAGAGCATATAAAATGCAAGCAGCCATATTGATCCACACCTATGAACCAGATTTTTTTCACCTTCACTAGGAACAGTTATTGTAAAATATGCAAGCATTAATTGCACGTTCAAGTCCATGTCCCCTGCCATTTTGCATTATAAGATTGACCTTGTTGTCAATTGGCTTCCAGTCAGGTTTAAGGCTTAGGGTGACGCTACAGATGAATGACCTCCAAATTACCCTATTATCAACTGGCTCAAGTCTTACTAACTCAAAGATGGGGCTTTTTTGAGACTGCAATCTTCTTCTTTTCCTACTGCTTATCAACGTGTTACCATATTTTCTATTGAGTCCTATCATATCATATGTCTCAAGTAGGACCTTTTTAGTTTAGTCTTCTAGGGGAAATTTAGGCTTGATTTGTTCTTGGACTCATCTATTTATCTGCTTTGCTATTTCAACTTTCTTCACTGTCCAACCTTAATTACAATATAAAGAAATGGAAAATATGATGGCATGGACAATCCTAACTTTAGTAACCAATTATATATCTTAAGACTTGATTATCTTCCCTAGTTCCCTTCCAGCCTGACGTCCCCATTCTGATGATTACTGACTGAGTACGGACAATCTTTCTTGCAATATATATAAATAATTCATAGTCATTATTCTGTTTTCTTAACCCTGCATTTCCATTTCCCTCTTCGACTTTCTTCACTAATAATTCCAAGCCTTTTCTATTTCCTGCTAATAGTATAGTGTCATCTGCATGTTTTACTTTGTTGATGTACTTTCTCAGATGGTCACACATTTTTCATTTGAATCTAATCCAACATTACATATCAATTCTGTGTACAAGGCATACAGAATGAGTGATAAAATGCAGTCTTGCTTGACCTCCTTGCCAACTGGAAACCTCCTTTCTTTATCATCTTGCCCTGAACACAGGCTCTGCAGAAGGACTATCACATGGCATGACACATTTGTCTCCTGAAGAGAGATGCATAGTTCTTCATTATCTATACCAGCGTTTCTCAACCTGGGGGTCAAGACTCCTTGGAGAGTCGCGAGGGGGTGTCAGAGGGGTCGCCAAAGACCATCAGAAAACACAGTATTTTCTCTTGGCTATGGAGGTTCTGGAAGTTTGGCCCAATTCATCATTGGTGGGGCTCAGAATGCTCTTCGGTTGTTGGTGAACTATAAATCCCAGCAATTACAACTCCCAAATGACAAGATCTATTTTCCCCAAACTCCAGCAATGTTCACATATTGCGCTACTGTGTCATCTTGTTCAGCACCAGAGAATGCAAGAGCCATTCAGTCCAGCCCCATTTTGCCATGCAGGAAGACATAATCAAAACACTTCTGACAGATGTCCATCAAGACTGTATTTAAATACCTCCAAAGAAGAAGACTGCACTACTGAATCCATAGCTCTATGCTCTAGTCTCTAGAGAATCAGCAAATAATAATAATAATAATAATAATAATAATAATAATAATACTTTATTTATACCCTGCCACCATCTCCCCAAGGGGACTCGGGGCGGCTTACATGAGGCCATGCCCATCGATGCAATATACACAATATAACAGAAAAACACAACAGAAAATCAGAAAAAAATAACCTAAAATACAAAACCAATGTATATAAGTGACACAAAAATATAAAATTAAAACATTACGACATTAAAAATGATCACCATGGGCAGGGCCAAATTCAAGGATTAAAATTTTAAAACACTGGGAGATAGAGCAATGTAAAATATCAGGGAGAGGTTCCGGGGGATGAGGTAGGATTTAATTGCACAACAACAACAACAAAAAGTGCTTCTGAGGGCATTTTATGCAGAGTTTGGTCAGAGATTATTATGTAATCAATCATTGAAGGCACATTGGAACAGCCAAGTTTTCAGGCTCCTCCTGAAAATTGCCAGAGTGGGGGCTTGCCTAATATATCTGGGGAGCTAATTCCATACCTGGGGGGCCACTACAGAGAAGACCCTCCCTCTCGTCCCCACCAGTCGCATTTGCGATGGAGGTGGGAGCGAGAGAAGGGCCTCTCTGGAAGATTGAAGAGATTGTGTGGGTTCGTAGAAGCTTGCCCCATCTTCAAGATGACGTCCTTTCAAATATTGAAACATGGCTCTCATGCCTTATCTTAACCTTTGCTTTTCCAAGCTAAACATACCCAGCTCCTTGAGCCACTCCTCATAGGGTTTCATGGCACCCGGATCTTTGACCATCTTGGTCGCCCTTCTCTAGCTTGTCCATATCCATCTTAAATTGTGGTGCCCAGAACTGGACACAGGATTCAGGTGAGACCTGACCAAAGCAAAGCAGAGGTATTTTGGTTACGCACTATCCTTATTTGGTAGCTATATGCATATTTTTTAGACTCTAAATGCACAGCCATTTAAAATGAAGCAATTAGGTAGTATTATGCTCTGGAAGAAGTAAATCTCTTCTGGAAACAAGTATGTTTGTTATGCTAAGCAATCGTTTTATGTGTTGAAAAATTTAAAAGAAACTCTCTGTCACTATCTTTCGTTATGAGGAATAAGCATGACATTAGAAAAGAGGCAAGCAAACACTTGTAGTCTGTTTCGTAATTGCAAAGTCTTTTTTCTCTGGGATAAAGAATGAATTAGCATGTCTGTGATGGGAATGTTTCAAATGTAGGTTATTGTTAGCAATTAAACGTGTGGCCTACAGAGTATTTAAATCATTTTCGCTTTTTAAAAAGTCTCCAAATTCTCTCCATATTTTTATTTTGCCTGGTGGAATATATCTTAGGGGAAATTTATGTGAATAGTTTTATCTCTTTTTTTGTGTGTTTTTAAATTAACAACAAAATTTAAACTGTAAGATTTTTTTCTGATATGGCATATAATAAATTTTATATTATTGTTCCACATGATAAAAATGTTGCTGCTCAGTTTATTTACCTACATCTCTCTGTTCATGTCTTGTTGTGGATTTAAGTTTCTTTTGGCTAATATTCTTTTTTAATTTGGGATAGATCATTTGTAATAGGCGTCGCTTACTGCTTAAAGCTCTGTCCTTGCAGCAACACTTTGCCAGCTGGAGAGAAAGGCCACATCATGTGCTGTGTAACCAGAACTTGGAAATAAGGTTACCATATGTCTTCCTTTTCCTACATGTGTCCTTTTTTCAATGTCGATATTTCTGTCTGGATGTGGTCCATGAGCCACTCATTGCTTGCAATTGCCACTGAGTCAGCTTGAACTAACAGCCCTGTTAAGATCTTGCAGAACCTAGAACAGGCCTGGGCAAACTTGGGCTCTCCAGGTGTTTTGGACTTCAACTCCCACCATTCCTAACAGCCTCAGGCCCCTTCCTTTTCCCCCTCAGCCGCTTAAGCGGCTGAGGGGGAAAAGGAAAGGGCCTGAGGCTGTTAGGAATGGTGGGAGTTGAAGTCCAAAACACCTGGAGGGCCCAAGTTTGCCCAGTCCTGCCCTAGACCATGGCTTCTTTGACTGAATCCATCCATCCGTAATGTAGTCTTCATCTTTTCCGACTGTTATCGAGAAAGCAGACCTCCTAAATAATAAACTCTAAATAATTATGAATGAATATTTTCCAGGCAATCTCGCAATGCTGGTTGGTTGTCTCTTTATGTTCTGCCACTTCGATAAAGCCAAGCGGGCTGTGTTTCCTTCCTCCCCATAACTGTGTTAACTTTTAGGAAATTACCTAGCCCCTGGGCATGTGAACTCAGTCTAACCCTTTCACAATGGATCCGGAAAAGCCGTTTAAGGTATGCATATATTCCAAGCACACCCCAGTCTCATTGATTATTTATTTATTTATTTATTTACCATATTTATATACCACATCTCTCAGCCCAGAGGCGATTCGGAGCAGTTCACAGAATGGCAATGATTCGATGCCTCAACAATTATAACAAGTAAAACAATCATAAAATTCTGTTAAAAACAATAGCGTCTGTATAAATAGAAATGTAATGTTAGTTTGTGGGATTAATGTAACTTAAAAACCACTGGACAAATTGACACCAAATGTGGACACAATACACCTATCAGAACAATGAGTGACCATCACTCATAAAAACACTGAAAAACACAGCAGAAGAGACATAAAAAGCTAAAAAATAAAAAATACATTACAACACATGCACAAAACCACATAAATATATGCAAACACACATATATACACATACACACAGACATATACACACATATATACACACAAAATACATAATACACAGACTGGACCACAGCAACGCGTGGCAGGGGACGGCTAGTATGATACAAAAATATAAAAACCGTACAAAGCCTTAAAACATTATCGTGAGCGTCTCCATGTCAAGTCATTATTCCATTGCGTTATCAAGTAGTTCCATGGTTCTGTATTCAGTCTCTTCTATATTCATGAACTGAAACGTCTGTCTGTTGATAAACTTTTATTCCATTGAGAAGCTTTCGTTGTGGGGTATTTCCAGCTCCTATTGATAAAATTGGGATTTATTTGCTGCTAGGCATCAGTGCATGCCCAGTGTGGAATACATCTCACTGCGTTAAACAGTGGATGTGGCTCTTAATGAGACATGCTGCATTATCACAGGATGTCTATGCCTCACACCACTGGAGAAATTATACTGTTTAGCCAGTATTGCACCACCTGACATCCATTGGGAAGTAGCAGCCTGTAACGAAAGGACCAAAGCATTGACATCACCAGCCCATCCTCTGTTCGGGTTTCAACCAGCAAGACAATGCCTTAAATCAAGAAATAGCTTCCTAAGATCTACAGAGATACTCGAAGGATCACCTCAGCAAGCGAGAGCCCAAAAGTGGCAGGCTAAAACTCAGAACCTCAATCAGTGGCTGAGACCGGATGTGAAACTCCCTCCTGGGCACACAGAAGACTGGGCATCTTGGAAGGTGCTGAACAGACTTTTGGGGGTCTTTGCCAAGAGGCAGAGACCAATTAGACTCATCAAAGAGTTCTTTTCCCTGGCGAGACAGAGAGAAGCACCCAATCCCTGATTTTTCCCAGTAAAAGGTCTCACCAAGTTGAAGGAAGTGCCACCGAGATGTTTTATTTGCGATTCAGCTGAAAAGGATGCAGAGCAGCAATCATTCGCCAAGCAGAGCATGTGGTTACAGAAATAAAGGCCATTTTTATAGAAAATACAGAGTTGTGAGTTTCAAAATTCCCACTCCCCCCTCCCACCCAGCTCGAAGGGGATTGGCTGACGCGCAAACAGCTGGGAGGAGGTTTGGCCGTCCCCCATGTATCAGGGCCAATCGCAGGGCTTTCGCAGGGCACCAGAGCCTATCAGAAGGCTCCTGCTATCTCGACGCTCCAGCAAATCAGAAGGGAGGGAGGCGGTGTGAAGGGAGACAATGCATTCTGGAATGGATTATGGAGTTTTAATGTCCTTAGGCATATCGAGGCTGGGGATCGACCTTCCAGAGAAGCCACTTTATTGTCCTGAGATGGGTCTGTGATAAGCATTGATGGCTTAATCCAGGTTTTCCTCTTACAATCAGATAGGGCACAAAGGGGAAACTTGTGAATGTCCTTAGTGGAAAGATTTGAAAGAGAAACGGCTTGGAGGAAAAGAGGACTTTCCTAAGGTCATATTCCCCCCATTGTTATATTATTAAAAAGTCTGCCAGACAGGAACCCTTAAGATGGCCCAGATCCGAAGTCAAAAGAATTTCCTTGATTATGGTCCATGCAAAGAATGTCCAAAGATAAGGGTCTTTTCATGATTGCTAATTGCTTTTCCAGAGGCAGGGCAGCTTCCTTGTAGATTTCCCCCAAGGAGAGGGGAAGGAGGCAAAAGGGTCAGGGCAAAGTCAAATACATGAAGGGAAATATAGAAATACAGGAGAAAATTTGAAAATATAGAAGTCATAACACAGAGAGTAAACCCAACTACCTTCCCCCAGTGTCAATAGTTCATATTATTCATAGGAAGGTCCATAAAGGGAAATATCCATGATGGGGAAAGAGAGTCCCTTGTTTGTGAGATGGGGGACCATCAGGAGCCCAGGTGTGCCTCAGATGGAAAAATTCAAATACTTTCATGGCATGATTTTCAGTAATAAATTGGTTACCTTCTGCTGTAAACATATGAAAATAGGGCACAAAGCCTTGATTAAATTATACACACCAAATTGACCAAGGCTTAACCCTTATTATCCAGTCTGGTGTCCTTGCCCTTAGCAAACTAAGTTACTATCTCTAATTGGGGGGGGGGGGGGGGTCATGTTCTACTTCACTGGCACCACCCGATGCAGAGTCAACCTTAAGAAATGGGGCTACAAAGTGGAGTCCACAACATGCGAGAGTGGGGAAGAGCAAACCACAGACCACCTACTACAATGTAGCCTGAGTCCTGTCACATGAACAATGGAGGACCTTCTTACAGACACACAAGAGGCAATCCAAGCTTCTCAAGTAAGGTAAGACAGCACAGTTCTTTGTCTTACCTTTGTGATACACAATGGTACAATCAACAAGATAGCCCCATGCCCATTCAGAAGGCTGATATCGATAGGATTTACTTCATGTAAGTATGAGACAATTGCTGCCTATGTTTATACTATGCCATTCTCCCAATTTGACGGGTGAAGTTCTGACTGACACTATTTTTAAAACTGCTAGAGATAGGTAAAACTACAGAGTATGTTATACTCTTTTCCCAGATGTGGCTGCTCTAAATAAGTGACATGAAATTATTCTTAGTGTGGGGGGAAATGCATAGATAGAAAAATGTTCTCTACCTCTCGCATACTAAAACCCTAGGGTCATCCATCAAAATTGATCCACAATGAATACAAGACTGCTGGAAAAACATACTTCTTCATCCAATGCATAATGAATTCGCAAAAAAGGGAGACGGCTGCTTCATGCAGAAATGTGGAATGTAACTAGAGTGTCCAATTATTCAAAATAGTGATAAGGGTCAGATTGGCCAGGAGAAGTCAAGCAGGTCTATATAATGCCCACCTCCAATCTCAATGGTTCTGTGAAATCTCAAATCTTACAACAACAACAACAACAACAACAACAACATGCCATTGTCCTGGAAATCTTGCACTGTGAAGTCAGATGTGAAAAGAATGGGCACGAGCCATGCTCTCAACAGATAGCTGGGCTGTAAAATGATATTGTCTGACAAATAGCAAACTGGACATCATAAAAGAGACAATAATGTATACCCTTAAGTAAAAGACATCCCTTTGTATGACATTAAGGCCACAAGTGGCTGGCTTCCACTTAAAGTATTGTATTTTTAAAGCTAAAGAGGAGGAATTTTCTCCCTCCTCTGAATGGCATCTATAAGGGAACCCAATAAGAGCATAGAGTTGGAAGAGACCTCAAGGGCTGATATCGAGCTGCTTTTAGGAGGATCTCCCTGAGAGAGAGATCCCTAAGGACTGCACCAAAGAGAGTCCTTAATAAACCTTGGTGAGGCCAGAGAAGGCCAATTTCAGCGATAAAAATATTTAAAATAATAAATCCTCACCAAAGCGGAAGAAGTTCAGCAATCGAGGTGTCTTTATTAGCGATTCAGCTGAGATCAGATGCATTGTAGGAATAATTCCACCACAAGCATAAGGATAGGCATTTTACAAGCATTTTTATAGACGAAATTCAAAGGAAAACATTTCAAAATTCTCGCCCGCCCCTTGCCGGCCGGCTCTGCACTGATTGGCTGATGGTTGAACAGCTGGGAGGAGGCTTGGCAGCCCGCCCTGCCCCTGAGCCAATCAGCGTGCTTCTCCGCCTCTGGAGGGCCAATCAGCGCATTCCTCTCGCTCCCAAGGATGGACGAATCAGGAGCGAGAAGGCGGGACGATCGCAAACAATGGGGGAAATGATGGGATTACAGATTGCTGACTGGTTGGAATGTGGGGCATTGTTTTTGGCTGGCAAGGTGTGATAGTCCCGAACAAAGGTCTTCCTGCCCATGATGGGGTTTTTTGGGGGGGAAGAGACAACAAGATGGGGCTGCGGACCTCAAGGGATCAACGCTGCCCTTTGTAATTTTTAATTATTTTCTTTTCCAAAATCTCATGAACTTCCTTATCTCGCCAGACAGGCTCAGAAGACGGGATAAGAATTAATGGCTTTTGTATTTGTAGATGGATCAATCAACCAATTGAGTTTCGAGGGAGACAGTGATTTTCCCTCGAGCCTTGCAGCAGTTCCTGGTCACTTTTTGTGGGGCAAAAGTCAAAGGGAAAGGCGGGAAACAGACTATATTTCACGTAGTATTATTTCATATAAAGACCATGAAAAGAAATCCCATTCCCACCCCACATCTTCATTTTATTAAAATATCGAGCTTTTATTTAGAAAGAAACAAAAAGAAACTAGAAATCCCATGCTCCGGCAGAAAGTCTGTGGAAACGGGGGCGGCAAATGGCTAAACTCATGCAGCAGAGTCCTTTGTCAGGCAGAGGTCAACAGATGGGTGCTGAGTCGAAAAGAGCAACAAATTCCATCACTCGGTCCTTGGGAACTACAACTCTCACAAAGGGCAGAAATCCCAAGATCCAGCCATTTCCCAAAAGCCTCGTGGGGTCCTTATTGTTGTCAGTGCCTTGGCAATGTGACCAAGACTTAACCCTTGTTGTGTAGTCTGGTGCCCTTGCCCTTTGCAGAACTATAAGTCACTATCCCTTATTTTGGGGGGGTGGGGTGCTCGACATCAGGGCCATCCAGTTCAACCCCCTTCTTCCACGAAGGAACACACAATCAAACACTCCTAGCAGATGGCCATCCAGCTTCTGATTATAACCTCCAGAGAAGACTCCACTAAATTCCAAAACAGGTCCTAATATCAGGAGGTTCTTTGTAATGTTTAGGTGGAATTTTTCTTCTTGCTATATGAATCCATTCCTGTGTCTTAGGCCCTTTCTACACTGCCATGTAATCCAGATTATCAAAGCAGATTTCAAGGATGCCACCATCATTACCCCTACAAATGGACCTTGAGCTTGTTTGGAGGTTCTAGCAGGGCAGCACAGCTATCGTAACCGAAATACAACACCACCTGAGCTCTGCAAGTAAAGCATTTTCCAAATGAAGCAGAGAGTGTTTGACAGTTCACGTTTTGCAGGCATATAGCAGGGTTGGGAGGACAATAGCTTTATAGACAAGCACCTTGGTATCCCTACGGATGTCCTGCATCTTCATACCATCATTATAGCATATACCTCATAGACCTTCATAGCTGTATTTACCATATAGTCACCATAGCTGTACATACTGCATAGTCATCTTAGCTGTGTATTTACCATATAGACACTATAGCCCAGAGAGCGTTATGTGTTGGTGCCTTTGTTGTTGTTGTTCATTTGTTCAGTCGTCTCCGACTCTTCGTGACCTCATGGACCAGCCCACGCCAGAGCTCCCTGTCGGCCGTCACCACCCCCAGCTCCTTCAAGGTCAGTCCAGTCACTTAAAGGATGCCATCCATCCATCTTGCCCTTGGTCGGCCCCTCTTCCTTCTACCTTCCACCTTCCCCAGCATAATTGTCTTCTCTAGGCTTTGCTGTCTCCTCACGATGTGGCCAAAGTACTTCAACTTTGTCTCTAGTCTCCTTCCCTCCAGTGAGCAGTCGGGCTTTATTTCCTGGAGGATGGACTGGTTGGATCTTCTCGCAGTCCAAGGCACTCTCAGCACTTTCCTCCAGCACCACAGTTCAAAAGCATCGATCTTCCTTCGCTCAGCCTTCCCTAAGGTCCAGCTCTCACATCCGTAGGTGACTACAGGGAATACCATGGCTTTGACTAGGCGGATCTTTGTTGGCAATCTGATGTCTCTGCTCTTTACTATTTTATCGAGACTGGACATTGCTCTCCTCCCAAGAAGGAAGCGTCTTCTGATTTCCTGGCCACAGTCTGCATCTGCAGTAATCTTTGCACCTAGAAATACAAAGTCTGTCACGGCCTCCACATTTTCTCCCTCTATTTCCCAGTTGTCAATCATTCTTGTTGCCATAATCTTGGTTTTTTTGATGTTTCGCTGCAACCCGGCTTTTGCGCTTTCTTCTTTCACCTTGATTAGAAGGCTCCTCAGCTCCTCCTCGCTTTCGGCCATCAGAGTGGTGTCATCTGCATATCTGAGGTTGTTAATGTTTCTTCCAGCAATTTTCACCCCAGCTTTGCATTCCTCAAGCCCCGCACATCGCATGATGTGTTCTGCATACCTTAGGAGACCCCAATCCCTATGATTCTATAGCATTAAAAGCCACGGGAGTGAAAGTGGTGTCAAAATGCATTAACTGGACAGGACCAGTTAATGCATTAATGCAGGATTTTGGCCTGCATCAGTAGGAGAATAGTGTCTAGATCTAGGGAAGTAATGCTACTCCTCTATTCTGCTTTGTTTAGACCACACCAGGAATATTGTGTCCAATTTTGGGCATCACAATTCAAGAGAGATATTGACAAGCTGGAATGTGTCCAGAGGAGAGCGACTAAAATGATAAAAGGTCTGGAGAACAAGCCCTATGAGGAATGGCTAAAGGAGCTGGGCATGTTTAGCCTGAAGAAGAGAAGGCTGAGAGGGGATATGATAGCCATTAGGCTTGGGCGGTTTCGTTCGTTAATTTCGTAATTCGTTATTAATTCGTATTTAAATTAGCTTACGATCCAATATTGAGCCATGCAGGACTACCGTGAGGAGTAATTAAAAATCGAAACAATTTTTCCAATTTATTTCGTATTGTTTCGTAATTATTTCCGTATGTCTGGTGCAAGTTTTATAGTTATTGTTTGTTTTATCAATGATAAAAAACAAATTATCACACCAACAGTCAACAACAGAGGGAGAGGGAAGCTTCAGAAGTTCCCCCTGTCCCATTTGGAGGGTTTTTTAGCATATTGCGCAATCGCGTCCGTCATTAACGAATCGATTCGTAATTTTACGAAATTTCGTATATTTTGAACTTTTTTAAAGGAAAATTTCGGAATTCTTTAAAAAAACGAAACGCAAGGGCCCCCCTAAAAACGAAACGAGTTTAGAACCAAATTTTTCCATTGTTACCCAAGCTTAATAGCCATGTATAAATATGTGAGAGGAAGCCACAGGGAGGAGGGAGCAAGCTTGTTTTCTCCTTCCTTGGAGACTAGGACTCAATGGAACAATGGCTTCAAACTACAAGAGAGGAGATTCCATCTGAACATGAGGAAAAACTTCCTGAGTGTGAGAGCCGTTCAGCAGTGGAACTCTCTGCCCTGGAGTGTGGTGGATGCTCCTTCTTTGGAAGCTTTTAAACAGTGGCTGGATGGCCACCTGTCAGGGGTGATTTGAATGCAATATTGCTGCTTCTTGGCAGAATGGGGTTGGACTGGATGGCCCATGAGGTCTCTTCCAACTCTTTGATTCTATGATTCTATGAAAGGAGATTCTATCTGAACATGAGGAAGAACTTCCTGAGTGTGAGTGCCGTTCAGCAGTGGAACTCTCTGCCCCGGAGTGTGGTGGAGGCTCCTTCTTTGGAAGCTTTTAAACAGAGGCTGGATGGCCATCTGTCAGGGGTGATTTGAATGCAATATTCCTGCTTCTTGGCAGAAAGAGGTTGGACTGGATGGCCCATGAGGTCTCTTCCAACTCTTTGATTCTATGATTCTATGACCAGATGCACAAGTCAGAGAGCAGACAACCCTGGAGTTCAGGCTGTCCCTATTGCGCATGCGCGTTGCTGGAGAGGAGGCGCGGCCTGGACGGCGTGTGCGCCTGCGCGGAAAGAGAAGGGCTCGTGCGCGCGCTTTCCCTTCCTCGCCCAACCGCGGCGAAGGAAGGCGAGGGGTGGGCGTGGCTTGCCTTGCCCCGCCCCCCGCCCTCCCCTCTCTCCGTATGGTAATTGCTGCCTTTTCCCGGCGTGCCCCGCGCCCGCGCTGGCTGTCTCTGGCCACGTCCCCGGGCCACGTCGCTCGGTGCCCGCTGAGCGCTCGCCATCTTCGCCGGCTCCTCTGTTCGAACCGCCGTGGTCGCCATGAACGTCTTCCGCCTCACCGGGGACCTCTCCCACTTGGCTGCCATCATCATCCTACTCCTAAAGATCTGGAAGACCCGCTCCTGCGCCGGTGAGTGAGGGAATGAGGGAGTGAGGGCAGAGGGCAGGCCTCGGCCTTGTCTCTTCTCTTTCAGGCTCCTCTGAGGGAAGGCAAGGGGAGGGTGTGGGCCTGCTTTCCTTTAGCACGTTTCTGCCCCTTCAGTGAGGTTCTCTTCCTCATAGAGGTCTCCCAATCGGTGCCCCGCCTTTGGGACTTCAACTCCCAGAAGCCCCATCTAGGTTGGCTCACTGCGAGGGATTCTGGGAGATGTAGTCCAAAACGCCTGGAAGAGCAATGACTGGGGATTCTGCCCTCTCCCTGTCATTATCATTTTCTGCGACCTGTATTTGATTTAATGTATTGTCGAAGGCTTTCATGGCTGGAATCACTCAGTTCTTGTGGGGATTTTCGGGCTATATGGCCATGTTCTAGAGGCATTTCTCCTGACGTTTCGCCTGCATCTATGGCAAGCATCCTCAGAGGTATTTATTTATTTATCGTGTCATCAGCAACCATTGTTTTACAATTCTAACAGAGCAAAACAAACACAGAGATTAAAATGAAAAAGAAAAAAAAAAGAAAAAAAACCACACAGATTTTGTAAATTTGGTATTTGGTTAAATGTCCTTTGACCAGTATCTGGCCACTTGGAGTGCCTCTGGGGTTGCCGCAAGAAGGTCCTCCATCGTGCATGTGGCAGGGCTCAGGGTGCATTGCAGCAGGTGGTCAGTGGTTTGTTCTTCTCCGCACTCGCATGCCGAGGATTCCACCCTGTAGCCCCATTTCTTAAGATTGGCTCTGCATCTCGTGGTGCCAGAGCGCAATCTGTTCAGCGCCTTCCAAGTCGCCCAGTCTTCTGAGTGCCCAGGGGGGAGTCTCTCATCTGGTATCACCCATGAATTGAGGTGCTGGGTTTGGGCCTGCCACTTTTGGACTCTCGCTTGCTGGGGTGTTCCAGCGAGTGTCTCTGTAGTTCTAAGAAAGCTATGTCTCAACCCAGAAGCAACCGGAGACGACTTGAAGCATGCAAACAAGGAAGCAAAACAACCAACGGTCCTTTTCAGGACCAACCATGACAATAATCGCAATCAACATCGAAGGCATGTCAGCTGCCAAAGAACAACTGCTTTATCCTCAGAGGTGAGGTCTGTTGGAACTAGGAAAAAAGGGGTTTATATGGGGTCCCCGGTGGCGCAGTGGGTTAAAGCACTGAGCTGCTGAGCTTGTTGATCGAAAGGTCGCAGGTTCGATTCCGGGGAGCGGCATGAGCTTCTGCTGTCGGCCCTAGCTTCTGCCAACCTAGCAGTTCGAAAACATGCAAATGTGAGTAGATCAATAGCGGGAAGGTAACAGCGCTCCATGCAGTCATGCCGGCCACATGACCTTGGAGGTGTCTACGGACAACTCTGGCTTAGAAATGGAGATGAGCACCACACCCCAGAGTCAGACATGACTGGACTTAATGTCAGGGGACTACCTTTACCTTTTTATATCTGTGGAATGACCAGGGTGAAACAAAGGGTTTTTGTAAGTTGGGCTAGGTGTGAATCTTTCAACTGACCACCTTGATTAGCATACAATGGGCTGACTGTGCCTGGGGACATCTAGTCACCTTTCAAGAAGAGTTTGCTCCAGGCAGAGTCAGCCCATTGTATGCTAATCAAGGTGGTCAGTTGAAAGATTCACACCTAGCCCAACTTACAAAAGCCCTTTGTCTCACCCTGGTCATTCCACAGATATATAAACCCCTTTTTTCCCAGCTCTAGCAGACCTCACCTCTGAGGATGCTTGCCATAGATGCAGGCGAAACGTCAGGAGAAATGCCTAGAACATGGCCATATAGCCCGAAAAAAACCCACAAGAACTGAGTATATTTGATTTCTTTTGAATCTGAGAGCCCTTCCACACAGCTCTATAACCCAGAATATTTGCTTTGAACTGAGGGCCCTTCCACACAGCCCTATATCCCACAATATCAAGGAAGAAAACCCCACATTATCTGAGTGTGCACTCGGATAACCCAGGGCCCTTCCACACAGCCCTATATCCCAGAATATCAAGGCAGAAAACCCCACAATATCTGCTTTGAGCTGGGTTATTCTGAGTCCACACTCAGATAATGTGGAATTTCCTGCCTTGATATTCTGGCATATAGGACTGTATGGAAGTGCCCTGGGTTGTCTGAGTCCACACTGCTATCTCTTCCAGTTCACAGCAGATAATGTAGGATTTGATCCAGCAGTCTGGGAGCCCTATATCCCAGACTATCAAGGCAGAAAATCCCACAATATCTGCTTTGAGCTGGGTTATTTATTTATTTATTTCATATCAAAAGCATTGCATAAATTAGTATAAAACCGATAAAAAATAGAAGGAGCGCAGGTGGCTAAATATCTTTTGAACCAAAAACAGGCAACAGCAATGGTATTGTCTGTAGCCGTCAACAATTCTTCCTCTGTACATGAGGCAGGGCATAGTGGACAAGCATACAGATGCTGAGTTGTCTGTCCTGCTCCACAGTTACACAAAGTGTGGGATTCTTTTAGGTAGTGCCATATTTCCAGGTTGTCTTTTGTTCTACCCACTCCACTTCTGAGTCTGTTCAGGGACTTCCAAGTTGCCCATTCTTGGTTTGCCCCTGAAGGAACTTCCTCATGGATCTTCTGGGTTATCTGAGTCCACACTGCCATATATTCCAATTCAAAGCGGATATTGTGGGGTTTTCTGCCTTGATGTTCTGGGATATAAGACTGGTGGAAGGGCTGTGTTTGTGGGAGAACTTGCAGATCAACAATAGGGCTCCACAGCCACCTACAGGCCCACCTCCAAGACCCTACACTTGGGGGACCATCATCCTTGGACTATGAGGGATCACCTAAGAAGAAGAAGGAAGGGGCCTGAGGCCTTCCCTTCAGGCAAAGTGGGAGATAGGGGCCCTCTCCTTTCTCTACAGCCAGCCTGGGTGAACTTCGAACCTCTGGGTGTTTTGGACTGAAATTCCCAGGAATTGTGGGAGTTGTAGTCCAGAACATCCAAAGGGCCAAAGGTAGCCCAGGCCTGCTCTAGAGCCACCCAAGTGGGAAGCTGTATACATTCAAAGCAGGTCTCAACTTAAAAGCACTGCAATACATCTCAAAATCTTCAAATATACAAGTATTAAACATCATTAAGATCATATAAAGACATCCGCTCCTGACTAGATCTTTAACACCTTCTTTAAAAGCCTGCCTGAGTAAAAAAAAAGGGGGGGTTTAACCTGCCATTTGAAGGGCATCAGGGAGGGGGGCATTCTGACTTCCCTGGGCAAGGGAGTTCCAGAGTTGTGGGGAGATTTTGATGCCCTAAAGGCGCCCAATTCCATCTGACCCCGAAAGCTAAGCATGTTCAGCTATGGTCAATACTTAGAGAATTCCAGGGGCAATCAGCTGTCTCTCAGTAGAAGGAACTGGGAAAACCACAGCTACAGCCCTAATCATTGCCCACCTCTGAAGCCCCTTCTACACTGCCATAAAAATCCAGATTATCTGCTTTGCACTGGATTATGTGGCAGTGCAGACTCAGATAATCTGGTTCAAAGCAGATTCTCTGGTTTGATAATCTAGGTTATATGGCAGTGTAGAAGGGGCCTGAACCTTCCTATGCAAACACTGAAGTAACCCAAACCCAACAGCCGATCTGAAGGCACACATACAGAAAGCGGTCCATTCACTTCTTTGTAGGAATTTTAGGGAAAGGTTATTTTGATAAGTAGGTAGTAGTAAGAAATGCCAGTTTCCAAGAGTGAATTTCATGAAAGATATTCCTGAGAGATTATGTAGAAAGGGGAGTCTCTGTTAGGTGAGGTTTTGTGGGTACTGTTGAGGCAGTCAATGTGATGTAACTGCAGAGTGTTGGACCTGGACCAGCCAGGTGAGTGTCAGATTCCAGCTCAGCTACATAGGTGACCTTGGGCCCTGTGTCTCGCCAGTCCACCTCGGCCTGACCTCCCTCTTCTGTTTGTTGTGAGAAGAGGAAATGTGCAACTCGCCCAAGTTCCACAGAGAAAGCTTCGACAATACCTTGGAATTTAGGTTTTTAATGGGAAAAGATGTTTCTTTCAGGGTGCTGTGACCCATATATTTGTAGAGTAGGGAGATCATCACTTTGCAGCCTTTGATACACTAGAAAAGAGGTTGAAGTTGACAGCTTTGTCTTTTAAGAAGATTGAGGAAAATAAGGTGTCTGTAGAAATACCAGTTTTCCCCCACTGGATGCAGTTTTTGAAAATAAGGGAATTGTTGTGAAAGCATGTCAGTGCTCAGAAACATTGGGCCCTTCTAGACAGGATCTGATCCCAGGTTTTCTGCTTTAAGATGGAGTATATGAGTCCACACTGCCAGATAATCTGGGATAAACAGAAAACCTGGGATCAGATCCTGGGATATAGGGCCTGTCTGGAAGGGACCATTGTTTCAATATAAAACAGTTTGTACACTTCAGAGGATCCTTGCTCTTAGATGCTTGTAATAGAAACTCACACTTATCCTGAATGAATTAACTCATTGGAAAATGAATTTGGTTAGTCTTATGTTCAAGGATCTGCACTGCAGGTGAAATTGAAGCTGAGTTTGAAAAGGGGTCAAAATCTAGGCAAGCCTCAGGGCCCTTCCATACAGACATATAACCCAGAATATCAAGCCAGAAAATCCCACAGTATCTGCTTATCTGAGTTATCTGAGTCCACACTGCCACATGTTCCAGTTCAAAGCAGAAAATGTGGGATTTTATTCAGTTGTGTGGAAGGGGCCCAGTTTAACTCGGTATTTAGGTCTCCTTTGACCTCACCTCTGAGGATGCTTGCCATAGATGCAGGCGAAACGTCAGGAGAAATGCCTCTAGAACATGGCCATATAGCCTGAAAAAACCCACAAGAACTCTCCTTTGATTCTTTGAAAATATTTTAAATAGACATAGGGATGTAACATACTAGCACAAAAGATACTGTAGTGCTCTAACATTGTTTTCTTCTGTGTTAAGACAAATGAAGCAAGTATGCATACTTCTTTCTCTGCAGTTTGTCTTGTATCTTATTCTTTACGGAGCTGATGTGCATAGATAGTATGAACGGACTTTGAATCAAAGATAATCATTAGCTTGCTTTCGTAAGGCTACAGCTTTAAAATTCTGGAGCTGTGTTGTCCTCATCAAGACATTGCTATTCTTTGCCAATAGTCTTAGAAAAATAATTTTGGAAAAAATGAGAGTTATGGCATAGCCAAAGTTATCCTGCTGAACAGAAGTGTTGCAGATTCTCATGCAGAGTTGGCACTTCTCAAAAGTATGCTCCTGAGTTGTTGGGGCCTGCCTTTGTAAACTTTTTTGATTCTTCACTTCTTTCTTCCTTTTGGAAGAGCTTAAACGGCAGTCTAATTTGATTCAAAGTCTTGGCAGACTCCTTTACTTGCATTACCGATTGCAGTTGAAACTGGAAGCAAATGACTGAATCCCGGCTTGGGAGAATAGGCTCTCAATTGGGATTCCTGGCCTAGTCTGACGTGGCAGCTAACTGTAGGTGTGGCAGACTCCGAGATATGTTCTTACGGCTTATGTTCCTGCTGCACTCTTGTACCTGTTTTTAATAGAAAGGCCAGTTCCTCATTGATATTTATTAAATGTTTTAAAGAATTTTTTTTGCCAGCATTGCTGTCATTTTCCCTTCTGTACTTTGATTCCTTTTAAAGCCAATTTGTCACAATTCAGTTATTTAGCATTTCAGTTCATCCTTGTGGATGATTTGATGTTGGACAGTGTTCCAGTGTCAAACGGCTTTTCTAAACTGGCCGGTGTTTGTAATTCTGCTTGGAAGAGTTAATTCTGTAAGGAAGACAGAATGCTGTCTGGTGGCAAAATGGATAAGTTACAGTTGACTAATCAGTCGGTATTTTACTGGAGCTGATTTTTAAAGCTGCAGACTTGTGTTGCAGCAGATAAGCAACCAGAATCTGAAAAATTGGAGGCATCTTTTGCCGAATAATTGAGGATTATAATTAATTGTTCCTAGTATAGGGAGACACGGTTATATGATTTACAGAACACAGCCACATCCCTACAACCTGTTCCGATGGCATTCTTGCTCAGATGTAAGTCTGGCTTTTGCTGTTTAGTAAGTATAGGATTATAATTGGGGTGCAGTCATATTCATGCTTGGAAAGCCCAGAAAAAGATGGACCTTATTCTGGACATTCTTAACACCTATATATTCCCTAAAATACATGTAATCCTTTCAAAAATGGCAGAATAGCCTGGAATTCAGTATCAGCTTTGTGAATGTGGCATCATACAGATAGGATCTGTGTTATAGAGACATTAGAACAAGTTGATAACTTACACAATTATGCAGATTTGATGCTTGCAGTTAAACCTTCTCTGGTACTTAGTTATACAGTCTGATAAATGTATTTGTTTTGCATAGCAACAATCTTTTCTGAGTGAGAAACTATTTAGGAGAAACAAAATTGCCATGGGACACATTGTTACAGTTGCGCTTCCTTTCAGTTACTTTCCCCACTTTGAATAAACGTTACAATGAAGAAACTGGATATTATAATAAGTTAAAGTGATAGGGGTTTGGATTGTTCAAGGGCTCAATGAAAGAAAATACAAGGTACCTGGTAGTGTACAAAAGCAACAAAGGTAGCTGTAGCATTAACTGAAATATGTGAACATGGGATGGGATCACTCCTATCAGTCATACTTATATCCTTTCCACCTTGGTATTGGACAATTACACTTTTAGGTGTCTTATTAGCAGTGTCTTACCAACAACTACTGTCACTCTAAAACAATCAGTGTGAGAGATGAGGCAGCAGGGACACTGTGCCAATTCATCTGGGAACAATTGTTACCTAGTACTTCTTGTCTTAGAAGTATCTCCCTTAGCTATCTTGCCTGGTAATTATAACTATTACATAATGCTAGATATGTGGCTCTGATTTGATTCTACCCTTCCTCATCCTCTCTCTCCTTGTATCATATTTATTGAAAGGAATGCTGATACTGACATTTAATTAGCAGAAGAGGGATGCTGCAATAATCCCCCTCTCCTCTAACTAGGAGTGTTTAGAATTAAGTTTTTATCAAACTGAAATATGGTTTGAAAGTTTTGTTTTCCACTGAGTTGTGTGGAACAAAGCTAATAAACGAGGGCATGTGCCATCACATTATGATAATGTAATGAGGCATGTATTTGTAATCAATCTTTATTTTGCACCCAGTGAGACAGAATCTTTACAAAAATGTGACCGGAGAATTTGCTGTCATGGGAAAGGGATTGTTAATGGCTTGTTTGACACAGCTTCAATTGTTGACACAGATCAGTGGAAGTTTGAGGCATATCAGTGTGCACTAGATAATGGCCAGTGGTAGAACATCAAGCCACAGTGTCCCTCTTAAGCAGCTCCCCATGGATGATGCGTTCTTGGGGTTAAGTGGACTGACATAGGGCTTGGCAGCTGTTTCCATGGGGATTTCTCACAGACTGGGATCAGGACTAGTGGGTCTCACTAGTAAGATGACTGTGAGCCTGGTGGAGGTGAGTGAATGAATGAAAGAGAGCTGACTAGAAAAGACCACACCTTTATTTAGCATCAGAAGAGAGGTAATGTGGCCTCACACAATGGATGGGAAGCTAGAGAAGAATGACATGAGGATATGAATGTATCAGTTTCACCTACTGCACTGAGAACAGAGGATCTCAGGCCTTCTTATAAAGCAAGTTCATTTGCACAGAGCTGCTCTCTATGTGCCTTGATCCTTAGCCTACATAAAAAATGCTGGCTCTCTGAAGATGGTGTGAAATCCCCAGTGATAATTATAAGATGGGCAAAACTCCCATTGCTGATTTTGAAAAAATCCTGCCAGATCCCCTTACTGATAGTCAGCCTTAATCCACAGTGATTCCTGCTCAGCAAAATAAACTCTTTGTGGAATTGGTGGATAGCAAGATACTCTGCAAGCAATAATGCTCCTTTATACTGCACCCAAGATCCAAGAGTAATCATCACTACTAGGGCCCACTGTTTCAATGGCCGAATTTAGACTTGCCCCATAGCATTCTGCTTTCCTTTGGGAACATAGAGTCCCTTTTATAATTAATTGTGTTTGTTTACACAGTTTGGCTTTTAAATATCTTTTCTCATAATATTTTCTTTGTTGATCTAGGTATATCTGGGAAAAGTCAGCTTCTTTTTGGACTGGTCTTCACCACTCGTTATCTGGATCTCTTCACTTCATTCATTTCACTTTATAACACTTCTATGAAGGTATGGTTCATTGAATAAGAGAAGGGTGGGGTAATTCCCCCCCCCCCAAATATGTATTTAATTAATGGCTACTAAAATGAGGGCTTTCATTCCTGATAAAAAGTAAGTGTACAATAAGCCATGCCACGTTTCTTTTAAAATTAATGTTAATAAATGGAATGAGAAGCAGCAACAGGAATGATATTAAAATGCTACAAATGCTTCAACTTCTTCTTATCTGTGTGCATGTTGAGCCATATGTGATTTCCTGCTAGAAAATTTCTCTCATTTTACACCTGGATAATCTGCTTGGCTTGTATTGTTTAATGTCTTTAAGCAATTTCTGATGCATGGTCATCTTCATGGAACTTTGGGCAAGTCACACTCTCTCATCCTCAGAGAAATGCAAAGACAAACTCCCTCTGAACAAATGTTGTAAAAAAAAACCCCATAATATGGTTATGATAAATTGCAAATGACTTGAAGGCACATAACACCCCCTTGGCAGAGGGTTGGAATCTTTTGGAAAATGTTTTTAAGATGCTTTGTTATATTGCCTTGGTGAGTGAAATTAAATTCCTCCTTTAATTTCTCTCCTCTCCCCCACCAATACTAGGGGAGAAATCTTAATGTCCTTCAAGTGTTGCTGGGATGCAGCTCCCAGAATTCCTCACTGCTGCCAGTGATGACTAGGACTGCTGTGATTGGTAGTCCAAAAACATTTTGAGGGCCAAATGATTACCATGGGTTACCTTTTAGTAGTTTTGTTGTTGGCATAAGCCCCATATATGTTTGAGCTGCATCTTAATATAATCTTTCACCATTGCTTATGCTGTCTAGGCTAATGGGAGTAATTGACCAATTTGAAAGGTCACAGCTACCCATCCTTGTGCTGTTCATACAAGTTGGTCATTGGGTTTTATTGTGGTATACTCAACTCCTCTGTTTCTGTGGTTCTTTACCTACATTGAGCCATTCTTAGATATGCATGCCATTTTCATCTGGTGCTGCTAATAAAATTCCATATTCTGCACTTAATTTCTTGTTTGTTGACATCTGTCTGCTTTGTAAAAATTTCCAGACTTTATGTTTGTCAACTTTCTATCATTTTTAAAGTTGAGCTGTGAAAGATTTTAGAGACAAAGTGATGCCAAGGTTAAAGCAACAGTAGGGCAACTCGGACCTGAAAGCTCTGCTCTCGAGCTTTCTTTCACAGGAAAATAAAGAAGACGATCCTTTCTGCCAAGCTCATTTTGTCCCATCTCTCCCCCCCCCCCCAATGTATATGTCCCTTATTTAATTAATTTGAATTTTACCATAATATGTGAAAAAATCAGTCTCATGAGAGGCTCAACATTATTGGCCTAATGGTGTTCGGTCTTCTATACTAATTTTAGGGCTAGTTGGAGTATTCCGTACTCTTTTGTTAACATATTTTGTGCAGTTGTGGCTTGCCATGCAATCTTGAACTGCAGTTCTCAGCCTTCCTAGTTAGCCTAACACATGGTGATGGATTGTTGTGAGTTGCAGTCTAGAAACAACTTGAGACCTACAATTGGACATCTCTAGTTCAGTGAAGCTTATTACATAGTGCTTTGTGGGTTGAGTAAAGTGGAAGTGGAGAGTAGTCTGTAAATTATTTTGGTGAGAGAAAATGCTTTTAAAAATGCTTTTAATACCCCATCAAGCCCAGTCAAAATTTGTGAGGCTTTATGCTGCTGAGGTTATAAAACTGTACAGATGGAGGCTTAACACATTCCAAATCATGATAAATACAGATGCTTTGAAAAGTACTGAGAAGCTTGAGTCAAACTGTCTGTTTGCCTCTGACAAAATGTGCTTATCAGTGTTTGTTAGTCCATTTATTTTGTAACAGTCAAAGTTCTCTGTCTAATTGGCTACACCCAGTGGTCATAGTACAATAAATAAGAAGAATGAAAGACTGAAAGACACCTTATTCAGAGTTTTGTGATCCCATGGTGATGAGGTATAAAAGGACTGTTCTGGTACAGATCACAAATTCCTGGGCCAAGCCTTTGCTCAGAGGCACCCATTTTGCGTAGGTTTGCCAGCCTGAGCTATTGTTTTTCATTTGCCTCCAGTTGATTGACCACAGGGTTTTAGTTTAATAAAAACAGAATCCCGTGAGCCTAGGTTCTGTCTAACCTTGATTTAGGAACAGTCAGTTTCCCCAGGTATTAGACAGTTTTGAGATCTTTTTTCCCAAGATTAAATACATCGAATCCGTTTCCCCTTGTTTTTGCAAAAGCAAAACAATTGAGCCAAACTTGATGCCTTTCCCCCTTCCTTCATCCTTGCTCTTGATTATGAAAATCCAGTCCCACAGATTCAATCATCTGTAGCTTGAAAATATTGTACCCCCTCCTCAAAATCCAAAAAAGCAGCCCCTGATTTCATAATTTTATATAAGGAAAGCCATTTTACTACACCATTGTATAGAATGGATCTTGACATCCATGGATACTGGTCTGGTAGTCATCCTATTGCTCTCAGTATTTTTCTCTGGTATCATTATTGTTAATCTGATTGCTGCTTTCTTTATATGAGTGCCTGCTTCAGTACTACTGAAACAATGCTAATTTATGCTGATCTTACGTTGGGCTTAGTAAATCCATAAGTGTTATTTGCAGGTGATAATCTTGAGAAATGCATATATTGGCCTGCACCTACTGTGGCTTAATGGGCTGGGTCGGGTGGGGAGTATGTAGATGTAAGCCTAAAACTCCCATCTGCCCAGACAGCATGATCAGGAGTGAGAGATTACAGGAAGTGTGGTCTAGCAGGATCTTGCTTCCTTTTGACATTGACCTGGATTTCAGCTATTACCATTTCTGTGACTTTGAGCAAGTCACTCATTCTTTTTTTAATTAAATCTGTTTGCAGTATTTTTTTTGTCTTGAGTGTAATGAAACCCAATTTCCTCAAGGTAACCTCCATTTCAAAGTTTGCAGAAGATCCAAAAATAGCAAATGGATCTCTTCTTTTTAAAGTATCAGTATTATTAAGTGATGTGGAAGATATGTGGCAGCTCACTACCTCTGAAATACTTTTCCAAGATACTAAAGCAGCCTTATGATGATAATTTAGGTTGTGGCCCAAACACACTTTGTGCCTGTCACAAGGAAGAACCAGGAACAGCTTTCAAGTTGAAGGGATCTTAAAGATTAAAACATCTAGTGCAACCTGGCCCTGATTTTACAAGAAAGCAATCCTCCAGGAAGGTTGAAATTCTTCATTCTGGCTCCAAAAAGCAGCAGTTGGAACAGCTAGTACAATATTACTCTCTAATCATGGGCATTGTCCCTCCAGATAATTTATTAACTACCATTGCTGTTCTACCATCCCCATCTCTTCTATTTTTTTGTATTAGATTATAGGCCTGGACATGTGCTCTATGGTTTCTAAGAATAAATGTACTATGGCTCAAACATTTTATGCTTGCTAATAACAATAGTTGTACAGATAGTGATGCCATATGATATGGTTTGAAAACTTCAGAGTATTCTAGCTCATTATCAAGCCACAGTATGTGATTGATTAAAATCACACTTGATTGGAAGTACCCTGGTCCTTCAGGAAGCAGGGGATTGTTTTAAGTATTTAAGTTAATATATAAACTGCAAATGGTAACCAACATGTCCAGAATGAATGAGTCTTCCTGTGCCATCAAATGTAGTGTTTTTAAGTGGTTTTTATCTCTAGCTGACTTTTCATTTACAGTCTTAGTCTCTGGACGTTCTCTTCCTTTGCTCATTAGTGTCTGAATTTTGTGAGTTTTTTTTCAAACTATAACATTTGAAGTGTGATCATGGAATCATAGAGTTGGAAGATACCACATGGGCCATCGAGTTCAACCCCTTGCCATGCAGGAAAGGCACAGTCAAAGCACCCCTGACAGATGGCCATTCAGCCTCTGTTTGAAAGCCTCCAAAGAAGAAAGCCTCCACCGGATTCAGAGGCAGAAAGTTCCACTGCTGAACAGCTCTTCTTATGGTCAGGAGGTTCTTCCTAATGTTTATCTGGAATTTCATTTGAATCCATCGTCTCCAGGGCCGCAGAAAACGAGCATGCTCCCTCTTCCCTCTGACATGCTTTCAAATATTTATACATGGCTCTCGTGTCCCCTTCTCTCAGCCTTCTCTTCTGAGGCTAAACAGACCCAGCTCTTTAAACCGCTCCTCAGAGGGATTCATGGTCTCCAGACCTTTGTTCTTAGCCTTTTTTCAAACATCTGAAAAAGCCAAAATTTATCCGTGGGTTGGTATGGAAAGAGAAGGTCACCTTTTTCCATATAATATGAAATAGCCAATCATAAGAAGAAAATGGATAATAAATTTGTACATTCAGTTGTAGCCAGTGCTACATGCTGGTGAATGGAACCAAGCAAATGGGACAGAGCATGGAACAAGTTACTCGAACAATCCACAAAGATCCCTTTTGTTCTGTATTGTATGTATAAAATGCTGTTTTGGGGTGGAAGCAGAGATTAAAAGCTTGATAACTCCATTGCGTCTTCTTTTCAGCTAATCTACATTGCTTGCTCGTATGCCACAGTCTACCTGATCTACATGAAATTCAAGGCTACTTATGATGGAAACCACGATACATTCAGAATTGAGTTTCTTGTTGTTCCCGTTGGCGGCCTGTCTTTTCTCGTCAATCATGACTTCTCTCCTCTAGAGGTTAGTGTTTTACATGAAGCGTTTGGTTCTGAAATGATACAAAGAAAACTAGGGTAACTGTACTTTGCAGAAAATTCTGCCCTCTTCTAATCACTCACTGATATAGAGTTGTAAGGTTAGCAGTGTTTCTCAACCTTCCTAATGCTGCGACCCCTTAGTAGAGTTCCTCATGTCGTGGTGACCCCCAACCATAACATTATTTTTGTTGCTACTTCATAACTATAATTTTGCTACTATTATGAATCATGTAAATATCTGATATGCAGGATGTATTTTCAATTCCCAAATACCTGATATGCCCAAATTTGAATACTGGTGGGGTTGGGGGTGATTTATTTTGTCATTTGGGAATGTTGGAGTTCTGGGATGTATAATTCATCTAAAATCAAAGAGTCTTCTGAACTCCATCAATGATAGAATTGAATCAAACTTGGCACACAGAATTCCCATGACCAAGAGAAAATACTGGGAGGGTCTGGTGGACATTGTCCTTGAGTTTTTGAAGTTGTAGTTCACCTACACCCAGAGAACACTGTGGACTCAAACAATGGTGGATCTGGACCAAACTAGGCACAAATACTCAATATGCCGAAATGTGAGCACTGGTGGAGTTTGGGGAAAATAGACCTTGACATTTGGGAGCTGTAGTTGTTGGGATTTATAGTTCACCCACAATGAAATAGCATTCTGAACGCCACCAATCATAGAATTGGAACAAAATTCCCACACAGAACCCCCATGACCAACAGAAAATACTATGTTTTCTGATGGTTTTTGGCGACCCCTCTGACACCCCCTCGTGACCCCCACAGGGGTCCCCACCCCGAGGTTGAGAAACACTGCGTTAAGGCTTCCTTCCTTTACCTTTGTTCATTCATTAATTCATTTGTTTATATCCCACTTCTCATCCACTGTGGGAACCAAAATGACTTACAATATAAGGTAAACCAAAATAGTTAAAACAATATGTGCTACAAAGCTTTAAAAAACATAGAAATATTAATTAAAAATCAAAATAATTATGATTAACTTCTGCACTGGAGGACCTATTCTTTCTAGGTATTTCATGGTCTTCCAATTTCTTCAATTTCTATAGTGGTTGACTTGCACCTAGAGATTCCATACAGAAACATAAGTGCAGTTATTACTAATGGAATTACAGTGTAATCTTACTTTTAATTAGACAAAAAGACCTAGGATTTCAGTTTCATCCTTCAGAGTTTGTTTGAAACAGTGAGAAAATGATCTTGCTCTGTGTTTGGTGCCATCTAGAGAATGTAAGAGGAACTACAGGTCCTTCATTAATGTGTATTTCTTTTTAAACTTGGAGTGGAAAATACAGGCAATAACATCTCTTCTTTTAGCTGATCTGTGTATGAGTCCATACTGCAGTATTTATTATTTCTTTCTTAGACAATGATGATACCTGTTAGCCTTCTCTTCCACAAGATCAGAATACATAACGACACCAAAGGGACAGGGAGAATTGTTACTGTTTGACTAGCTATTGATTGACTTTGTAATAAGTAAATAGAAACCAGTTATAGAACTACATTAGATCTCCGCAAACAGAGATGATACTGCCACATAGCAAGCATATTTACATATATGTAAATGGATATATGTTGTTATCCAAATGGGTTTAATTATATGCAAAGAAATACTTATATGGGTTTAATTATATGGAAAGAAATACTTACACACTGTTGAGTAAAAAGGTCAAACATCAAATCAAAAATGCTGTATAAAAGCCTCATGTCTTAAGCATTTTGAACAATTGTTTTCATTGATAAGTGGGATAAAATACAGTGCAGATATTTGATCATTGGGTTATGATTCTGCAGAACAGGGTTTGAATCCCTGCTCAGCCATAGAAACCAGTTTGGGTGACCTTGGATATATCACTCTCTCTCAGCCTCAGATGAAGGCAAAAGTAACCCCCCCCCCCCCCCGAACAAATCTCTTCAAGAGAATCATGTAATAAGATTGCCTTTGAGGCACCAACATTCAGAAATGATTTAAAGGCACACAACAAATAAACCACTTACAAACTATCTCATACTTGCCAGAACAGACAGCATTTCCACAGAGACATGTCCTCTGGAGAATTTAACTTTTTACAACAAAAAATCTGTCTTGATTTAAAGTTATCGTGAAATTTCAAAACTTTCTGATAGTCTTAACACACTTCTTACTTCTATCGTTAATTAATGGTGGCTTTGGATTTTCCCAGCTGTGATTATTAAATATGAGTCTTCTCACTAAGAGATTTCTCCCTTTTTTACTATCTCAAAGTTGAGGATGATCACTGTGGAGTAATGGCAAAGTAGGGTTCACTGCTATTTCACTGCTCAGCTTAGTTCCAACACTTTTGCTTAAGACTGTGAACTAGTTTACAGCACTGTCAAAGTGGATAATTGGTATTGTGTGGTAGAGTAAGTCCATCTTTTGTATTTAGCATGACATGTAGTACTACTGATGTGCAACTGCTGGATTTTTTCCATTTTGCAACATTAGACAAAAGTCTTTCTGTTCTCCTGGTTTATGTGGGATTTCACATAGGAGTTGGGAATTTCAATATGGCAGTGTGTTGCTTATAGAGCAAAGTAAATGAATGTGCATGTTTGCATAAAATATATGAAAGATAGTATCACGTGAACATGATTCTTTTGTTCTTCCAGATCTTGTGGACCTTCTCCATCTATTTGGAGTCTGTTGCTATTCTTCCCCAACTTTTTATGATCAGTAAAACTGGGGAAGCAGAGACCATCACTACTCACTACCTTTTCTTTTTGGGCCTGTACCGTGCCTTGTACCTTATCAATTGGATCTGGCGCTACTACTTTGAGGGATTCTTTGATCTCATAGCAGTTGTGGCTGGTGTGGTCCAGACTATCCTGTACTGTGACTTCTTCTATTTGTATGTTACAAAAGGTAAGCCATGATGTATAGTCTTCCTGTTATGTAGTTCTGGATGTCTTAGGTAGAGCTAAATAGTAGAATTAACAGTGTATGTAGTAGTAGTAGTAGTAATAATAATAATAATAATAATAATAATAATAAGCCAAAGTCCTCTGGGACTTCTGGATTTAGACAGACAGAAGTTTGGAGCACAATACTCCTGACCTCACAATCGTGTTAAAAAAGAAAGTATGGATCGTCGATGTCACAATCCCAGGCAACAGCAAGATTGCAGAGAAACAACTGGAAAAGCTAACACGATATGAGGATTTTAAAATCGAACTGCAAAGACTCTGGCACAAACCAGTAAAGGTGGTCCCAGTGGTGATCGGCACACTGGGTGCAGTGCCTAAAGACCTTGGCCTGCATTTAAACACAATTGGCGCTGACAAAATTACCATCTGCCAACTGCAAAAGGCCATCGCCGATACATCACACAGTCCTAGACACTTGGGAAGTGTCCGATGTGTGATCCAATATAACAGCCAGCAGAGTGTCTGCTGTGGACTCATCTTTTTGTGTTAATAATAATAATAATAAATTTCTTACCTGCTTCCCCTCAAGGCAGGGCACAGCATAGTTAAAACACATAATCATAAAACATTATGTAAAATACATATATTAAAATGTATTTCTATGCAAATTACCATCAAGCATAAATACCCTGAAGCCACCAGGTTTTATGGAATCTCAAGAGGGTGAGGCCTGGTTGGTACTTGGATGGGGAACCACCAATAAATAGCAGGATATATTTCAGAGGCAGCTATATTTTGGAGGAAGGATATGGCAAACAACTTTCATGTGTTTCTTGTCTATGAAAACACTATGAAATTCATAGGTTGCCAGACTATTTAAATACACAAGTTCACAGTTGGAATTTACCATAAAGTATCACCCTCAAAATGAGAGTTAGTGTAGAGACTTCCTACTTTCTTTCCAGTTTGTTCTGGTTTTTCTTAATGTGGGAGATGAAATACATCAGATGCTAATGTCCTCATTGTACATGCATGCAGCTTCCTTGTACATGCTAATATCCTAGGACAAAGTGATGTATCTTACTAACAGGCTGCCTCTTGTTGTTTTCAGCAATTCTTACATTTATTTATCAGTATGGGAGCCTCCTTATGTTTTCCCTATATATTGTGTTACTTTTTCTTGTATGCCTTCATTTCAGTCAGTACTGAAGATGCACCCTGCTCCCCTTCGTATGGTATGAATGTCATGAAATAGTCAACATTGGATTATTTATAGGAGTAGTTCATACTGTATATAAAAGGAACACCCAGGACAAAACATCATTGTTGCAAAATGTCTAGCCTCTGTGGTAGCCTCTGATGCTTGTTTTCTTCACTTAGGATTTTGATTTTGCTCAGGGTTTCGAGTCTCTTGACATTTGTACTGATGGGCAGAGTTAAAATCTGATAGCGGAAATGGTATCTGAAAGGAACACAGTGGGATGGGCTAGTATGCTATCTGTTGCCTATTATTTTCTCACCTGAAAGAAGGAACTGTATGGGTGCACTGATTTTGTGGAAAACATAAGCACGAATTGCTCACTATAACAAGTGATGAATATATTTAGAATGGAGAGGTGAAATGAGTCATCCCTGTTAACTGGCTTCACTAGAATGCAATTCTTGTGTGCACTTCCTGGTTGCACAGAGTGTGGATGCACCAGTCATAAAATTTTGCATCTCAGTTATACAATTTTTTGAGTCCCCGGTGGTGCAGCGGGTTAAATTGCTGAACTGCTGATCTTGCTGACTGAAAGGCCGGTGGTTTGAATCTGAGGAATGGGGTGAGCTCCTGGTGTTAGTCCCAGCTTCTGCCAACCTAGCAGTTTGAAAACATGCAAATGCAAGTAGATCAATAGGTACCATTCAGGTGGGAAGATAACGGACTCTATGCAGTCATGCTGGCCACATGGCCTTATAGGTGTCTATGGACAACACCGGCTCTTTGGCTTAGAAATGGAGATGAGCACCAGTCCCCAAAATTGGACTTAATGTCAGGGGAAAACCTTTACCTTTCCACCATTTTTAACAGTAGAGAAATATAGAGGGCGCCAAAACAAGATGTATGAATTTTAAGAAAGGGGGAAAAATATTTTGAAATTGTAATATTTAATATATACTGATAACAAGAGATTAAAACAAGTAATTAGGTTGTAGGTTTTTCGGGCTTTATGGCCATATTCTAGAAGCATTTTCTCCTGGCAAGCTCTGAGGATGCCTGCCATAGATGCAGGCGAAACTTCAGGAAGGAATGCTTCTAGAACATGGCCATATAGCCCGAAAAAACCTGCAACAACCCAGTGATTCTGGCCATTAAAGCTTTCAACAATACATTAATACAAGTCATGTTTGACTTCTGCAATTACAAGAGCTGCTCAAAGTGGTTATTGACATACAAACATATTTAGAGGCCAGTAGCTAATCCTTTCTATATTCTGTTCTCTTGTGGTTGGATGTGAGCACTGCATACAGACATCCCTTTTGTTAATTTCTAAAGCCTCTGGCCCTGAAATAAGTGGGGTTTTTTGTTTGTTTGTTTTGTAATTGAACCTTTTTAAAGTGGGACAATGAAGGGTATGTGTGCCATGTTTGGTAAAGACCTATCAATCCATGGCCTTTTTGGTTCAAACAAATATAACTTTGATGCAAAACATCCTTTGACTTTTGTTAGTGGAGCTCAAGGACCTTTCTTTTCTTGATACTCTGAAAACCCAGCACTGTTTATAGCATAATGATAAGATGGACTGATTCTGCTGATTTAATACGGCCTTTCCCATTCTCTCTCCTAGTACTCAAAGGAAAGAAGCTCAGTTTGCCAGCATAAGTGCCAAAGCCCACCATGGCACCCCTCGTCCTGGGTGCTTAGACAGAACAATCCTTACCACAAGCGGAAGGTGAAGATGCTTGAGACAGAGAGTCTCCTTCCTTCTCCTGCCAAGAGCAGCCACCAGGCTCTGAAGGACCGACGAAGAACCAGCGGACTTCTGTTTGATGCATCTTGCCTTCATCTTTTTTTATTACTATGTATAAAGATTTTTTACATAAAGAAACTTAATACTGTGTGAATTTAATTCAGTGTGTAGTTTCAATTGGAATAGCTCCAAAAAAAAGTGAAGTTTTGTGGGGTTGTTTATGACCAGGAATAAGTGCAAACACTTCCTTATTTTCAAAGGGTTCTTTTTAAATTCCAACTTTATTTTGGTGCACGCGACGGTGTGCTGACTGATGGATGGTAACCATTCTTTTGATTTCAAATTTCATTCCACTGTATTTATTTCCCCCCCACCTCGCACCCCCAAAGGCTGAACAATGTGTATCAACTGAACTCAGACTAGATATAACAGAAAGTTTCCATATATGACTTTAGTCTCCCGTTGAAAATAGCGATTCTCTTGTAGTGTCTGCTAATGCATATTGTCCTCTCTTTATCTCCCGAAAACATTTGTCTGAAAGTATTTGGTGCCAATGCAAGTTTTTCTGACTATAGAGTTTCTTGCTTTTGTGATTCGGTGTCAGACAGTGTTTTTATTATTATTATTATTATTCACAACAAAATTGCTCCACATTTTTAGGGCTGTGTCAAGCCCAAATAACAATCTTTGTGTTGCAACTGTCGGGATAAACCTGTGATCGTCGTCCAATTGAAGTAATCGGTTGGTGGCAATTTTTAACCTTTTTTAAAAAATACAAACACTTTTACAAGTAATTACTGTCCGTGTTCAGCTTTCAGCCAGTTTTAGATGTGCCAGTTTTGAACACTAGTATCGTTTTTATAAACCTATTCCTCAATCTGCAGCACCAAGTCCTATTCTTATCATTTTTTCCATGATTCTCTTTTTTTACTGAGCTGTTGCATGACCTATACTGTGTTACCATCCTTAATAAATAAACATTTTATGAAGTGGTATACATTGTGATGATGTTGTGGAACTATCCCTTAGTGGCAGCCTGTGAAGAAGACACATTCAAACGTGTCGTCGTTCAAAATAAATTTGATCATATCTAGAAAAGCCAGAAATTTTTATCTGCCAAAAAGACAGTCTTCAAAACACTTGTGCTTTAAAGTCTTGAGTTATTTCATGGTAATAGAAACAGCTTTTTTCATGTCAGGATTGACTTGGGAAACTGCAAGTGAAGTGTGAGAGAATTGGCTGTCTGCAAGGCATTGCTCAGGGGACACCCAGATGTTTGATGTTTTACCATCCTTGTGAGAGGCTTCTCTTCTCTCCCCACATGGATGTCTGGAACTGACAGAGGGAACTCAACCCGCTCTCCCAGGATTCGAACTGCTAACCAATCGGTCAGCAGTCCTGCCGGCATAAGGGTTTAACCCACTGCACCAACAGCTGCAAGAGCAAAATTAGTCTATAAGGTTTAAACGAGCATATATCCTTGGCAGTTGGAAGGTTTGGACAAAAGTCTGAAATAATTGACAAGTTAATTGAATTTGTGTCCTTTTAGGTTTATTTGGCCCATGGCAGTCTGCCTCACAAGTAAGCGTTTGCTTGTATTCAAATACAAAATCCCTCAATGTGTGAGGTGCCTGATTCATGGTTACCTACACAAACCATATTTCTTATTCATTGACAGAGAGGGATGAATAAGGTGTTTTTGCTAAATTTCAAAACAGCAGTGGCAGTAGGAGGAAATGGCAAAAGAAAGGCTTGGTAGAGAAATTCTTTTCCAAAATTATGAAAGGTCAAAACACAGTAAACAACATTTTGAAGGAACATAGCATTCTGCCTTGGAAATTACTTATTAAATGTATTTATATCCTGCTTTTAAGAGAGAGTAGGATATTATTATTAAATATAATAATAATAATAATTATTATTATTATTAAATATAATAATAACTGGATGGCCCATGAGGTCTCTTCCAACTCTTTGATTCTATAATGCAATATTCCTGCTTCTTGGCAGGGGGTTGGACTGGATGGCCCATGAGGTCTCTTCCAACTCTTTGATTCTATGTATTTATTGGATATTTATTTATTTAATACATTACTATTTAATATTAAATATGTATATATTATTTAATATATTACTATTTCATATCATGCATTTATTACATTTATATATTATTTAAGGTTTATTTTATTATTATTTTACTATATGTGGAGTGAGAAATATTAGGTGGACATGCAGCTGGGTCAAGGAAAAGAAGAGGCTTTAGGATTCACATTGCAAACACGTCACTGGATAATGGAGCACACCAAAGAATTCCCAAAGACAATAAATATGTTACTGTTTTGCTCTCAAGGAGCTGGGGATGGTGACAACCAACAGGTAGCTCTTGCATGGGCTGGTCCATGAGGTCATGAAGAGTCGGAAGTGACTGAACGAATGAACAACAACAAAATATTGTATCACATATTAATATGGCGCAATAGGTTAAAGCACTGAGCTGCTGAGCTTGTTGATTGAAAGGTCGCAGGTTCAATTCCGGGGAGCGGCGTGAGCTTCCGCTGTCAGCCCTAGCTTCTGCCAACCTAGCAGTTCGAAAACATGCAAATGTGAGTAGATCAATAGGTACCGCTCCGGCGGGAAGGTAAGGGCGCTCCATGCAGTCATGCCGGCCACATGACCTTGGAGGTGTCTACGGACAACGCTGGCTCTTCGGCTTAGAAATGGAGATGAGCACCACACCCCAGAGTCAGACATGACTCGACTTAAATGTCAGGGGACTACCTTTACCTATATCTAATATATTATTAGCAGAGCACAATATTAGTATATATTATTGCACTAGACCGCTATACTGCAATATTATTGATATTACATGTAATATATAATATACAATTATATTCTTATATATAATTATCTTGTACTATTAGTATATAATATATTGTAATATACCATAAATTGTATATATAATATGTTACAACATTATTACATAATATACTACATTACTATATTATTATATATAAAATTATATATATTATAATAATATAGTACAATATATAATACACTACCAGTATATTATACTATTAGTATATAATATATTGTATTATATCATAAGTTGTATATATATTACATTATTTCATAATATATTACATTACTATATTATTATAATATATATATAAAATAATATATTATAATATAGTACAATATATAATACGCTACCAGCATATTATACTATTAGTATATAATATATTGTACTATATCATAAGTTGTATATATAATATATTACAACATTATTCATATTATAGAATTATAGAATCCTAGAGTTGGAAGAGACCTCGTGTCTGTGAAACATTTCAAGCTTGAAACGTCCGTTTTCTCCTGGGGAGTAATGGGATCAACGCAGCATGGCTCTTAGAATCATAGAATCAAAGAGTTGGAAGAGACCTCATGGGCCATCCAGTCCAACCCCATTCTACCAAGAAGCAGGAAAATCCCATTCAAAGCACCCCCGACAGATGGCCATCCAACCTCTGCTTAAAGACCTCCAAAGAAGGATCTCAGTAAAGTTGTATATATAATATATAACTTTACTGGGCCAACTCCAAAGCACAGCAGACCACATGCAAGCTTTGGAAGCTCCCTTGGCTGCTTCATCAGGTAAGAGTCGCAGATACACATACAAATCTGTCACTGCGCGTGCGCCTGGAGAAAACCACTCAGAAAGGCAAAGAGTTGCGGTTTAATAGTCCCAATAAACATGTCCGGTTTCCGCTCGAAAGCAGTAGGCGCCTGCCTCCTCCATTGCGGGGAAACAGGAAAAGGAAACTCTCATTGTTTGACATACTCAGGGTTCGAACGAGGACCGGAAGTGAAATGTCTTTAAACCCTGCCCTGTAGTGCTATACCTCTATGACACCTTTGGCCCCGGTTCCTTATCTGCGCATGCGCCGGCTTTTCATTCTGTTTGTGCTCCAAGCCGGCGGAGAGAGGGACGCAAGGATTGGTAGTGCGCATGCGCGTGAGAGGAAGGCGGTGTAAGGGGGCGGGGCCGTGCGTCGTGACGTCATGTGGGCAGGAGGAGGTGACTTGCTTCTGCGAGGGGCAGGTGGCGCGCGGCGGCAGGTGAAGCGGGCGGCATTTCGGAAGCCCAACAGGGGGCGCTCTGAGGTGAGGAGGGGGCTTTTGCCGCAGTGACGTCATTAGGGGGCGCGGGGGATGCGTTCCGCATCCCCCGCGCCCCCTAATGACGTCACTGCGACAGAAGCTGACAACAACATGACGGCCTATATATTTTAGAATACTGTGTCCTATTTTGGGCACTGTTGACTCTAAGCTGGAATATGTCCAGAGGAGGGTGGCTCAAGAGATCAAGGATTTGGAGAACAAACCCTATGAGGAGCGGCTTAAAGAGCTGGGCATGTTTATCCTGCAGAAGAGAAGGCTGAGAGGAGACATGATAAGATATATCAGTAAGGAGGGAGCAGGCTTGTTTTCTGCTGCCCTGGAGACTAGTGAAGAGGCCCACCACTCCCAGCCATCAATCGAACCAAATTGGTGACCACTCTCCCCTTCATTAGGACATGGAACAATGGCTTCAAACTACAGGAAAGGGGATTCCACCTGAACATTTGGAAGAACTTCCTAACTGTGGGAGCTGTTCAGCAGTGGAACTCTCTGCCCCGGAGTGTGGTGGAGGCTCCTCCTTTGGAGGCTTTTAAACAGAGGCTGGATGGCCAGATATTGACAAGCTGGAATGTGTCCAGAGGAGAGTGACTAAAATGTTAAAAGGTCTGGAGAACAAGCCCTGTGAGGAGCGGCTTAAGGAGCTGGGCATGTTTAGCCTGAAGAAGAGAAGGCTGAGAGGGGATATGATAGCCATGTATAAATATGTGAGAGGAAGCCACAGGGAGGAGGGAGCAAGCTTGTTTCCTGCTTCCCTGGAGACTAGGACGCGGAACAATGGCTTCAAACTACAAGAGAGGAGATTCCATCTGAACATGAGGAAGAACTTCCTGACTGTGAGAGCCGTTCAGCAGTGGAACTCTCTGCCCCGGAGTGTGGTGGAGGCTCCTTCTTTGGAAGCTTTTAAACAGAGGCTGGATGGCCATCTGTCAGGGGTGATTTGAATGCAATATTCCTGCTTCTTGGCAGAGGGTTGGATTGGATGGCCCATGAGGTCTCTTCCAACTCTTTGATTCTATGATTCTATGATTCTATCTGTCGGGGGTGCTTTGAATGGGATTTTCCTGCTTCTTGGCAGAATGGGGTTGGACTGGATGGTCCACAAGGTCTCTTCTAGATCTATGATTCTATGATTCCAGAGCAGGGAGCGAACCTTGGAAGTTAAAGTGGCATCAAACTGCGTTAAGTTGACAGTGTAGATCGGGGGTCCTCAAACTTTTTAAACAGAGGGCCAGGTTACAGTTCCTCAAACTGTTGGAGGGCCGGATTATAATTTGGAAAAAAAAACATGAATGAATTCCTATGCACACTGCACATATCTTATTTGTAATGCAAAAAAATACTATAAAACAATACAATAATTAAAATGAAGAACAGTTTTAACAAATATAAACTTACTAGCTTGGGGACCCGGCGGTGCCCGGGTTATTTGAGAAAGGCATTGTTTGTCTGTGCTCCAAGTTTCGTCTAGAACCAATGTTGGCTGGGTTCAGTGGGTGTAGATGAACTACAATTCCCATATGCAAGTCCTGTCAGCAGAATGTAGAGTAGGTCAAGGAGGTTCTGTGTGCCAAGTTTGCTTTTGATCAGTCATTGGTGTGGGTTGCTATGGACTCATGAAGTGAGTGAAGGTACTGGAAGTCCCATCGTCCATGGTGCATCCTCCCCAAATCACACCAGGATGTAGAGTGGGTCATGGGGGCTTTGTGTGCCAAGTTTTTCCTGATCTGTCATTATAGTGGGTCGCAGTGGTCTCTGGAAGTGAGTGGAGGTACTGCATCTCCCATCATTCATTGTCCATCCTTCCCCAAAGTGCACCAGGACATAAAGTGGGTCATGGGTCGTCTGTCTAGTAAATTTGGTCCTGGTCTGCGATTAGTATTTCAATGGGAAGTGTGGACCTGCTTTTGGCTGATGAGATAGGATTGTTGTTGTTGTGTGCTTTCAAGTCATTTCAGATTTAGGTTGACCCTGAGCGAGGGCCAGGTAAATGACGTTGAAGGGCCGTATCCGGCCCCTGGGCCTTAGTTTGAGGACCCCTGGTGTAGATGCTCCTTAACACAATGTGCTTCAAATCCAGTGGATTTGTCTTATTGGGTATTTTTTTAATTTGCTGCTTTTTAAAATATTGTAGTGGATTTTGTCAACGTTTCAGTATTTTATCCACAGGACCAGTGGATTATATGAATCTATGTGTTTCCATGTAAAACCTGGGGACATATCTTTTGTGGATACAGCAGGCATGGGCAAACTTTGTCCTTCCAGGTGTTTTGGATTTCAACTCCCACAATTTCTAACAGGCTGTTAGGAATTGTGGGAGTTGATGTGCAAAACACCTTGAGGGCCCGAGTTTGCTCATGTCTGGGATACAGGGATCATACTGTACACTATTGTGGTCACATCTAAGAGATTATCTGCTTTGAACTGGATTATATCAGCCATATAATCCAGTTCAATTCAGATAATCTGGATTCAGAAATGGAATTATATGGCAATGTAGACAGGACCTATTTCTCTTTTTTAATGGAATCACAACAAATCCTTGGTTTTCTAAGTGACTTCAACATTCACTTTATTGTGTATGTAGATTGGGTTCAAAGTCCACATTGTAGTGTTACCTTTATTAGGCAAAAGGGCGTAAACATCATGGCTTCTGTTTTCAAAAGCAAAGGTTCTTCTATGGGCAAAGGTGTTCTCAAAGACAAATACTGAACTGGATTATTAATTTAGATTCATCAAGTGCCACCCCAACGCCTATGTTCTTGCCAGGAGCAAGAGGAGTAATACAAACAGAACAATAAAATGTCATTCTCTATTTGAGAATTACAAGTTGTATGTACACTTGCTCCTTAAATCAGCAAGAACAAAGTGGTAGTAAAACTAAGACTTTTAGTTTGATGGCAGTTGTGGAAGAAATATATGGAAGGTTTTGAGGGAACAGATAAAATGGAAGTTAAAGGTTTAGGGAGGCAGGAAGGACAAATTAGACCTGTAAAATCTATGTGATGCTTTGAACATGTGGATTTACAAGATTCACAAAACCAGTTTTAATAGGAGCAGAAAGAGATGAGTCAGGTTGTCAAGCGTTGTTTGAGGTCTGCCTCATTGATGGGGGAAGTGGAGCAATGCCTTGAATCTTATAAAGTTTGGGTCAGATTGGCATAAAAAGCTGGTAATTTTTTCATGCTTTCATGTAATTCTTCTGCAGGGATTAAGGAAGAGCATCTAGAGGGGCCCCACGATGCCTGGGATGGTCATGTTTGGGAGGCGCTGGGCCATCGGCAGTGATGACTTTGTCTTTCCAGGAGCCTTTGAGCTCTTCATCAGAATGATCTGGTAAGATTTGTCTTATATTGTCTATAATGGTCTGAGTACTATCCAGGAAAAAAATGAATCATTGTCGTAACTCCACATATTTACCAATAGTGAACTTTGGTATTCAGTTTAAAAGCAGATGCTGGGGCAAAGGACAGAAGACGTAGTATTAACATTGTATTGTCGAAGGCTAATATTAACATTAATACTATCACTGCCCCGTATACCTGTAAGCAAGCTAAAAGGACAGAGAAAAGCATTAAAAGAGAAAGAGTCAAACCTTTAACACTTGGCTAGCTGCTAAGGATTGAGTTTGTCACTAATTGGATGTTTTATTTTTTAGTGACCTCATTTTGAACGGTGTGCTTTTAACATAATTCTGTTTTGATAGTTGTTTTTCTTTCTGTTTTAATTGCATCCTTTAAAAAAATTAATATAGGCTGCTTAAAGTCTCATCTCTCAAACATGATCTAACAGAGGACTGACTTGGAGTTTGCTTCCTTAAGCTATAGGAAGAGACAGCAACCCCTTTAAAGAGGATTAGATTAATGTATTTGGGATAAGGCTTTCAGCGGTTACTAGTCATGATGTTTATATTTTGCCTCCAGTGTTTAACTCTATATGCCTCATGATGCCAGTTGCCAGGGAACAGGCACAAGAAGATGTGTTTTGTTTATGTCCTGCTCATGAACTGGGGATATATTGGTTGGCTGTTGTATGAATGGGCCAGATCTTGCTTTGTTCTGATCCAGCGTGAGTCATTTTAAGTTCTTAACTACTTGTGTGCGCAGTTGGAGGATCTGTATACTGAAGTCCTGAGGAAAAGCTAATGATACCTATCACATTTTTGGCATTGCTGCAAATCTGTAACTCTCCATTTTCTTTGGGAAAAGTGATGATAAAATTGGATAAACACATGCCTTCTCTGGAGTGGTACGATTCTGAACTCAAATGATTAGTGAGCTCCTGCCTTTTGAGAAATGGAAGCAGTTAATATGGCAAGAGTCCAAAACTTTATGAATGCAAAATTGATTTGGCTTAAGGATTTATCCTAATTGCAATAGAGCAAATTAGAGATAAGAAGCCGTATGGGAGTAGTTGTGATTGACGCCAAGGACATCAGACATCTTGTTGGTCAACCACACGCCTTAAGGAAGCAAACAAAAGAGATGTGAAGACAGTTAGAACTCGCCCACACCCAGCATTGTTCCTCAGCAACTATTACTCAATAATATATTCTCGTTCACCCTTGAGCTTCCATATAGCCATCCTGGCAAGTAAATATATAAAGCTGTATCTAGCTCAGGGATGAGGAATCTCGGGATGAAATCTGAATGTAGGTTTGCTCAGAGGACCATGTCCCTTCCTTAGGTGTTTTCTCAAATCTGTTTGGGATTTTTTACCCATTCTAAATGCTCAAATGCCTCTCCCAAGCATTAGCTAGTGACTAGAGGTTTAAACTAAATATACTGGTGTTTTGGGTCACATTCTTTTATTTTTGACCCTGACCACTACTTTGTTCTGTCCTTCAAATTCAAGTGGGGATGTTTATAAATCGTACTAAGCCAGGTTAGTAGTAGTTTCTTGCTTAGGTGTAAATTGTCCAAGAAATGACCAGACAAACCAGTTTGTTTTCCCCAGCTTAATTTGTTTTTTTTTCCTCCTGTTTGTGGTCCAAGAAGGATATTTGGGAAAGCAAGCAATGGATCTGGCTTTGGATATGAAAACAAACCGAAGCAGATTTAAATAAGCTGTAGTTGAATCAACAAACCTTGCCTTGTTATTGTGGTGGGTGATTGTCTATAAATTATGGTTTGTTGTGGAATTGGTTCAAATTGTATTTTTAAAAATATTTTGGATCAGGATTCCTGACATTCCTTAGTCAGTGACTGGGTAGTTTTGGGAATGGTATCTTTTCAAAGGCGCAAACATGTCAGACTTTGACCGCTACCGTCTGGATTATCAGGATGTGTGGATCCACACAGTGTGGGAATACAACAGGACATTCACTACTGTGTTGTTTTCCCCCTTGGCTTTCAGTCCCTGCTGAAGATAGGTTACTGGAGCAGTATTAGGCCGCAGGTAATCCTATATCCAGGCCCCTCTGAGCTTATAGCCATGGGTCTTCTGAGGCAAGGCACACAGCTGACAATCAACTTTTACTGAGAGCTTCAAGCTGAGAGCAAAGCTGCTTACTCTTTAGTCTTACGTAGCCACAACCACCCTCCATGTGTTTTTACTGTCCTCAGAAATGATGCAAATAGTGGGGTGGCTGTATTGTGTTAATTTTACATAGTGCTCCTTTCTGCAGAAGCAGAGAATATGGCTTAAAGTCTTTATTAGAAAGCTCTGATATTAAAGCGGGAATTTGAAAAAAGAACTGGAGCTCCAGTAAAATATTTGTCTTATGTATATATTTATTAGAGTTGTACTCTGTTTTCCCTATTTACTCAAGGTGGCCTAGGGATAATAGGAGTTAGTTTTGTATGCAAAAAGGAAGTATTTTTTTCAGAATTGTTCTTTGCTGCTGGATTCAAATCTGGTGCAAGATAATGACTATTTTCCTGCAGACTGCTTGGTTTTATTGTGTGGAATTATGTGTTTTGTTAGACGGTCTTTGATCTCCATGAGTTCTGTTCCTTAAATACTGTAATTGGTTGTGTAATGTTAATTGCTTAGTGCAACTCTGCTGGTATTTTCTGTGATACTTTCCAAGGGGCAATTACTTGAGTAGCTTGAATTAGCCAATCTGATTACAATATATAACACAATTTTTGTTCATGGGTTATAAATGTCATTTCCTAATTGCGTCTATCATAAAAACATGGCAAAAGTTTATTAAAGGGCAAAAAAATTGTTTTCGCGGGATGAACATCTAGCAGCACATTTTTCTATAGTTTTTCAATGAATATCTCATTGAGTCTCAATCAATACAATATAGTTTATGGCATCCACAAAAACAAAGTGTCTGGAGTATAGCAACTACTTTCAAAGCAAGTATCAAACAGGAAATAACACTTGCAAACCAGGAACAGATAATTTTTCAAATTTTGTTACATAGTAGACATGTGCATTCAGGGGAAACCTTGTCCCATTTCATGTCTCAGCTTTTGTAGGGGGCCCCGATCTGTTTTTGGTAAGTCTCCTGAAATTGGGAGGGTTGTTTCGTTTCAGGGCCTGAAAATCAGACCATTATGGGGGGGGGGGGGGCTTTCCACCCACTGTCTCTTCTTCCCCGGCGTGCGTTGTTACCTGGCACCTGCTGTTTCTGCTCTTAGAGTAGTAAGAGCAGTGCTGTAGGAACTGGCAGGTGCGCATGCTTTCCAAGCCTGCCTGCACTCCCCAAATTCTCAAGTCGCTCCTGACATGATAAAAAAAGGAATAAAAATGTCGTCATCAGCCTCTAGAGAAGAAAGAAGGAGGGAGCCATTGTAGCCTTATGGGAACAGCCACCAAGAAGGCTCTTTCTCATGTTTCTCCAAGATCTGCCTTTGAGGGGGGCAGGACTATAAGAAGGGCTTCCCATAAAGTTCTCAGCATCCTGGAAGGCCTATATATGAGTACCAGGCTTTCTTCAGAGAGCTTGTCTCTCATGTGAAACTACATTCTTCAGCTGGTGATGTGTGCATTTTTCTGTGTCTTTCCTGCAGGTGGATTGGGATTTTGGTGTTGTATGCTATTCACAAAGGACAATTTAACTGCAATGGAGGAGTGCTGTTGCACAGTTACCTTCTCGTCCTCCTTATTCTCCTGGCAGCCGTAATATGTGCTCTATCTTCTATTTTGTACATCAGCATGCAAGGTAAAAGGCATTTTACATTATGTTATGGTTATGTAAAACTACAGCCAGCTCTCCACATTCACTGTACAGAGAAAAAAAAACTACAATGGACAGTGAAAAAACAAGAAGAAAGAAGCTTTATTATTCTACCTGAGAGAATCCCTTTCTAGGAATTTCTGAATCTTCCAACATGATTCTAGAGTTAACTTTTGCTGGAAACTAACCATGGAATTACAGTGGAGAGCCAGAGACTTCTAGAAAGGTGTTCTCTCTAGATAGAAATGTCTAGGTCCCGCAGCATGCCCAGGGGATGTTGACCATAGAGCCACACTAGTAGACCTGGAGATTCATAGAGAGAGAAAATTAACCGAAGCCATGAATAATCAATATCAATAGATGCTCAATCTCATTATATACAACAATGTCATGAAATGGAAATGTCAAAGTTTCCTTTAAGGATTTTTGGGAGGAAGGGGATGTCCAGGAATGCAGAATCTGTGGAGACAGATGACCAGCTTGCTTGTATATTGTTATATCAGTAGCAATACATCTCTTATTGTGGGGATCATGTTCCAAAAAGGGAACATATGTGTTTTCAAAGGCTTTCATGGCCAGAATCACTGGGATGCTGTGCATTTTCTGGACTGTCTGGCCATATTCCAGAAGCATTCTCTCCTGACGTTTCGCCCACATCTATGGCAGGCATTTTCAAAGGTTGTGGGGTCTGTTGGAAACTAGGCAAGTGAGGTTTATATATCTGTGGAATGTCCAGGGTGGAAGAAAGAACTCTTGTCTGCTTGAGGCAAGTGTGAATGTTGCAGTTGGCAGCTTGATTAGCATTGAATTCAGTGCTAATCAAGGTGGCCAATTGATTTGATCAGGAGAGAATGCTTCTGGAACATGGTCATACAGCCTGGAAAACTCACAGCAACCCAGTTATTCTGGCCATGAAAGCCTTCGACAACACATTTTTCATATTGTGTTTTAATCCTGTTTAGATGTATTAGTTAATGCAGCTGGTGCAATAGCTTTCAACCATTGTTTTCAGGAACAATTTCCAATCCTGGGCCAAGGAAGTCTCTTCCAAAATTGCTGTACCTGCGCCTCGGTCTTTTTTTGCCTGAACTGGTCTGGGCTGTTGTGGGTGCTGTCTGGGTATCGGATGGCAGAATAAACTGTGAAAAGACGATGATCAGCGCTATATTTGGAACAGTCATTGCCAGGTAAGGAGACTCCCTCCTCGGAGCTCAAGTGAAGGTAGATGGCCATCGGATGCTCCATAAAACGTCTTTCTAGTGTGCAGATATTTCAGTTCATTTATTGAAACTTCTTTCACGTGGATTTTTGGGCTTTTATAGAAAGCATCCCATGAGTGCCAAAACCTGGCACCCAAAAAATGGGGGTGCAACTATTATGGGATGAAATATGCAATGAAATATGGGTATAGGCCAGACATGGGCAAACTTCGGCCCTCCCTGTGTTTTGGACTTCAACTTCAACTGGTAGGCTGTTAGGAATGGTGGGATTTGAAGTCCAAAATACGTGAAAGGCCAAAGTTTGCTCAAGGTTGGCATAGGCAATCCCCAAGTTATGAACACGATAGGTCCTTTAAGTTTGTTCTTAAGCTGAATTTGTATGTAAGTCGGAACAGGTACATTTTTAAGTCATTCCAGCCAAATATATACTCGTATGTATATAAGCTTTGGATGGCATAGGAAAGGGTTCACAGCATGTTTGTTTTGCTGTCTGTGCCCCTGTTTAGAAGATTTCACCTCACTTTTTGTCCCATTGAGAATTGGATTTTGAAAAAAAATGTCATGTTTTGGAAGCAAGAACTGGTGAGAAAGCTTCAGTAGAGACACCTTTCCCCCTCGATAATAACACTTCCAGGAGTGGATTTCCTTTCCGAGAAGTAGATTTCTCTCACTTCCTGTTGTCTCACCCCTGTTCTTAACTATGATTCAGATGCTTGTAACTTAGGGACTGCCTGTACGTCTTTCTGGACTGGCTCTGATGTCTGTTCTCCTTGGCAGCTGGGTGATCATTGTCTTCACTGTGGTGGCCATTGTGGTTGTCTTTGATCCTCTTGGTGGGAAGAAGATGCTGTACGTGGCTCACTGCCCCAACCGCAACCTGGAGAGCAGTCAGTCGGACCAACTCTTTTACAATGTCAAGAAGACAGCAACTCGGGTCTGGGAGAAAAGAATCCGGTTGCTGTGTTGCTGCATCGTGCAGGACGATGACCACCGAGTGGCTTTTACAAGCATTGCAGAGCTTTTCCGAAGCTACTTTGCAGTAAGGAAGACATTTTTTCTTTCTTTTACCTTCTGTTTACTGTTTATTCAAGTTTAAAGCAAATTTGCATACTAATGATATGGATGTGCTTGTTTGTTTCAACATAAGGAATTAAATCATGGCTGAATATTGGATACTGCAGGACATAAGAGCACCTTCAACATTTTTCATGCCATGACTTGCTTTGTAGCCTCAAGTGACAGAATATATACTCATTGTTTTGCCTTCATTCATGTCAATGCCTAAAACAGCTGTTAGGTGTCAAACTACAGAACTTTTTTTGCGACCCCCCAGATTCAAACTGAGGTTGAGACCCACAATTTAAGAAACGTTGACCAAACCACCAATTAAAACACAGTGGCTAGCTCTTCTCTTCCCTGTTCCTGAGAGGCATTTCTCTTCTACAGTAATTCTGCAGTGAAAAACGATCAGAAGAACTTGTTTTGCTGGATTTTTTTTCATATGTAGGTTTATATTTGTTTGGAGCCTTTAATACACACATTAAGAGTATTTTCCTAGCTCTGGTTAGGACTTCTTTGAGAGTTTGAGAAGCAAAAAGCAACAGGCAGGAAAAGGAAATTATATCCCACAAAAACTATTGGTGTTGGAGCTAACAACCTTCTCAAGCCTCCTCTATTTAATGCTTTGTCTGTTTATAATGTGTTCGTTAATTTCCTGAAGTGTATGTCTTTTTTGGTTTGCAGTTTTATTAGCTCTGTATATTTCAGGCAGTGGGAGGGGCTGCAGATCATGTGACTGATTTAGTGACTGTTTATTTATTTATTTATTTATTTATTAATGCACTTGTATACCGCTAATATCTCAGCCTAAATCGGCGACTCATTGCGGTTTACAACATTTAAAAACAATATTCAGTTAAAAGCATAAAACACATATACAGTACAAATTATTGGGCCACCAATAACGATCCTATGCATCTCATAACTGGAATCGTAATCCAAAATTCATCGTCCGTGTATAACCAATCCTTAGTCATCACAATTCGTTACAATGGATTAACCAAATGCTTGTTTAAACATCCATGTCTTCAATCTTTTCCGAAACACCATCAGCGAAGGGGCTGATCGTACCTCTATGGGGAGGGTGTTCCAAAGCCGGGGGACCACCACAGAAAAGGCCCTATCTCTCGTCCCCGCCAGCCGAGCTTGAGAAGCAGGCGGGATCGAGAGCAGGGTCTCCCCGGAAGATCTCAAACTCCTGGTGGGTTCATAGGCAGAGATGCAGTCAGATAGGTAGCTTGGGCCGGAACCGTTTAGGGCTTTAAAGGCCAACGCCAGCACTTTGAATTCAGCCCGGTAGCAGATCGGTAGCCAGTGGAGTTGGCGCAACAGGGGGGTTGTATGCTCCCTGCGCTCCGCTCCTGTTAAAATCATGGCTGCCGAGCGTTGGACTAGTTGGAGCTTCCGAGCTGTCTTCAAAGGCAACCCCACGTAGAGAGCGTTGCAGTAGTCTAAACGGGATGTAACCAGAGCGTGGACTACCGTGGCCAAGTCAGACTTCCCAAGGTATGGGCGCAGCTGGCGCACAAGCTTTAGCTGTGCAAATGCTCCCCTGGTCACCGCCGAAACCTGGGGTTCCAGGCTCAGCGATGAGTCCAGGATCACTCCCAAGCTGCGAACCTGCGTCTTCAGGGGGAGTGTGGCCCCATCCAACACAGGCTGTAACCCTATGCCCTGTTCGGCCTTGCGACTGACCAGGAGTACCTCTGTCTTGTCTGGATTCAATTTCAATTTGTTCGCCCTCATCCAGACCGTCACAGCGGCCAGGCACCGGTTCAGGACCTGGACAGCCTCCTTAGTAGCAGGTGGAAAGGAGTGACAGAGTTGGACATCATCCGCGTACAGATGACACCGTACCCCGAAACTCCGGATGATCTCCCCCAGCGGCTTCATGTAGATGTTAAACAACATGGGAGACAATATTGAGCCCTGAGGAACCCCACAAGACAATGGTTGTGGGGTTGAACAGGTGTCCCCCAACAACACTTTCTGAGATCGATCCTCCAGGAATGACCGGAGCCACTGCAAAACAGTACCTCCAAGACCCATCCCTGCGAGGCGTCCCAGAAGGATACCGTGGTCGACGGTATCGAAGGCCGCTGAGAGGTCGAGCAGCACCAACAGGGACACACTCCCCCTGTCGAGCTCCCGGCGCAGATCATCCACTAAGGCGACCAAGGCTGTCTCGGTACCATGTCCCGGCCTAAAGCCAGACTGTGCCGGGTCTAGATAATCCGTGTCTACCAAGAATACCTGGAGTTGTGAGGCCACCACACGTTCCAAGACTTTGCCCAAGAAGGGGAGATTGGAAACTGGCCGATAGTTGTCGAATTTAGTGGGGTCCAGTGATGGTTTCTTCAACAGCGGTTTTATTATAGCTTGTTTTAAGCTCGCTGGAAACTTGCCTTCCCGAAGGGAAGCATTAACCACCACCTTAACCCACTCAGCCAATCCCCTTCTGGCCTCCTTTAGAAGCCAGGATGGGCAGGGGTCCAGGATGCATGTGGTTGGCCTCATTCCTCCAAGTATCTTGTCCACATCCTCGGGTTTCACCAATTGAAATGAATCCATCAAAACTGGACAAGCAGGTGCTCGTGTTACATCCTCAGAGACTGCCATTAACATGGTATCCAGACCAGAACGGATCAAAGCGACTTTGTCTGTAAAGAACTGAGCAAAAGCTTCACAGCGAGAAGTCGAATCGTCAGGGTTCCCACCTTGAGTGGTGGGATTTAAAAGGCCTCTGACAATTCGGAACAGCTCAGCCGGACGGTTCTTTGCAGACGCAATAGTGGCCGCAAAGAAGGCCTTCTTTGCGGCTTTTATTGCCGCGGCATATGCCCTTAAAAAGGACACAAACCGTGTTCGATTTGGCTCACTCGGATCTGAACGCCACACACTCTCTAGTTCCCTCTTCCTTCGCTTCATCACTGCCAGCTCCTCGGTGAACCAGGGAGCTGGTTTAGCTCTGCTACTTGAGAGGGGACGTTCCGGAGCGATCGTGTCAATTGCCCTAGTCATCTCCCCATTCCAGAGAGTGACCAGGGCCTCGACAGGATCACCTACCGAGGCGGCGGGAAACTTCCCAAGAGCCATCAGGAATCCATCCGGATCCATAAGCCTCCTGGGGCGGACCAACTTAATGGGTCCTCCACCTCTGCAGAGGTTAGGGGGCGCAGTGAGCCTAAATCTGACCAGGAAGTGGTCGGTCCATGGCAACGGAGAGATGGTCAGCTCCTCGACCCCACCACCTTCCTCCCATCCCTGGCAGAAAACCAAGTCCAATGTATGTCCTGCACTATGAGTGGGGCCAGATACTTGCTGGGACAGCCCCATGGTTGCCATGGCAGACATGAAGTCCTGAGCCGCTCCTGAAAGGGCCGCCTCGGCATGGACATTGAAGTCCCCCAGCACAAGGAGCCGCTGGGATTCCAATGCCAGGCCTGAGACCACCCCCGCTAGCTCAGGTAAGGAGACTGTAGTGCAGCGAGGTGGGCGGTACACTAACAGAATCCCTATTCTGTCCCGGTCACCCAACCTCAAGTGGACACATTCAAAATTTGTTGACTGCGGGATGGGGCCCCTGGTCAGAGGGATGGAATCTCTATAGACAACTGCGACCCCGCCTCCCCGCCCTCCGGATCTCGGCTGGTGCTGCACGGAAAAACCTGGTGAGCAAAGCTGGGTCAAATTCACGCCTCCCGCTTCGTCCAACCAGGTCTCCGTGATGCACGCCAGATCTGCCCGCTCATCCAGGATTAAGTCTTGGATGAAAGTTGTTTTTCCATTGACAGATCTGGCGTTCAACAGCACCACCTTCAATCCAGAGGGACCGCCATCCTGGTTACACCATTTTACCATATCAGGAGACCGGTTTGGAATCACTAATGTTGTTACACGATCCCTAGGCCGAATTAATGGTCTCCTTTTCCCACATCTCCCCTTCCCCACCACCACTTCTATGGGGGCCCCTGGGCTGGCGCAACACCCCACCTCCTCCATGCCGCATTCCATATCCAGAATCTCAATATGTATTTAATTGTTGGCAATTTGCTTTGTTGGGATCTCAACTTGCCATGGTCTTCTGTTCCCTTTATCTCCCCCCACCCGTGTTCTATCATTTCCCAAGATCTCCAGCTCGCTTTGTCCCCTGCCCCTTTCACAATTAACTAACAATAAGAATAGTAAATTATAGACAAGATGGAAGTGCCTTCTGTTCCCTTATGTCTTTGCTCTGGCTAGAGCAGCCCTTGGAGCCAGAAGGGGGCGAGGCCTCTAGTGATGATACAGGCAGAAGACAAGATGGAGTCTCTTCTGTGCCCTTCTGTCTTTGCTCTGGCTAGAGCAGCCCTTGGAGCCAGAAGGAGCCAGAAGGGAGCGAGGCCTCTAGTGATGATACAGGCAGAAGACAAGATGGAGTCTCTTCTGTGCCCTTCTGTCTTTGCTCTGGCTAGAGCAGCCCTTGGAGCCAGAAGGGGGCGAGGCCTCTAGTGATGATACAGGCAGAAGACAAGATGGAGTCTCTTCTGTGCCCTTCTGTCTTTGCTCTGGCTAGAGCAGCCCTTGGAGCCAGAAGGGGGCGAGGCCTCTAGTGATGATACAGGCAGAAGACAAGATGGAGTCTCTTCTGTGCCCTTCTGTCTTTGCTCTGGCTAGAGCAGCCCTTGGAGCCAGAAGGGGGCGAGGCCTCTAGTGATGATACAGGCAGAAGACAAGATGGAGTCTCTTCTGTGCCCTTCTGTCTTTGCTCTGGCTAGAGCAGCCCTTGGAGCCAGAAGGAGCCAGAAGGGAGCGAGGCCTCTAGTGATGATACAGGCAGAAGACAAGATGGAGTCTCTTCTGTGCCCTTCTGTCTTTGCTCTGGCTAGAGCAGCCCTTGGAGCCAGAAGGAGCCAGAAGGGAGCGAGGCCTCTAGTGATGATACAGGCAGAAGACAAGATGGAGTCTCTTCTGTGCCCTTCTGTCTTTGCTCTGGCTAGAGCAGCCCTTGGAGCCAGAAGGAGCCAGAAGGGAGCGAGGCCTCTAGTGATGATACAGGCAGAAAACAAGATGGAGTCTCTTCTGTGCCCTTCTGTCTTTGCTCTGGCTAGAGCAGCCCTTGGAGCCAGAAGGAGCCAGAAGGGAGCGAGGCCTCTAGTGATGATACAGGCAGAAGACAAGATGGAGTCTCTTCTGTGCCCTTCTGTCTTTGCTCTGGCTAGAGCAGCCCTTGGAGCCAGAAGGAGCCAGAAGGGAGCGAGGCCTCTAGTGATGATACAGGCAGAAGACAAGATGGAGTCTCTTCTGTGCCCTTCTGTCTTTGCTCTGGCTAGAGCAGCCCTTGGAGCCAGAAGGGGGCGAGGCCTCTAGTGATGATACAGGCAGAAGACAAGATGGAGTCTCTTCTGTGCCCTTCTGTCTTTGCTCTGGCTAGAGCAGCCCTTGGAGCCAGAAGGGGGCGAGGCCTCTAGTGATGATACAGGCAGAAGACAAGATGGAGTCTCTTCTGTGCCCTTCTGTCTTTGCTCTGGCTAGAGCAGCCCTTGGAGCCAGAAGGAGCCAGAAGGGAGCGAGGCCTCTAGTGATGATACAGGCAGAAGACAAGATGGAGTCTCTTCTGTGCCCTTCTGTCTTTGCTCTGGCTAGAGCAGCCCTTGGAGCCAGAAGGGGGCGAGGCCTCTAGTGATGATACAGGCAGAAGACAAGATGGAGTCTCTTCTGTGCCCTTCTGTCTTTGCTCTGGCTAGAGCAGCCCTTGGAGCCAGAAGGGGGCGAGGCCTCTAGTGATGATACAGGCAGAAGACAAGATGGAGTCTCTTCTGTGCCCTTCTGTCTTTGCTCTGGCTAGAGCAGCCCTTGGAGCCAGAAGGGGGCGAGGCCTCTAGTGATGATACAGGCAGAAGACAAGATGGAGTCTCTTCTGTGCCCTTCTGTCTTTGCTCTGGCTAGAGCAGCCCTTGGAGCCAGAAGGAGCCAGAAGGGAGCGAGGCCTCTAGTGATGATACAGGCAGAAGACAAGATGGAGTCTCTTCTGTGCCCTTCTGTCTTTGCTCTGGCTAGAGCAGCCCTTGGAGCCAGAAGGGGGCGAGGCCTCTAGTGATGATACAGGCAGAAGACAAGATGGAGTCTCTTCTGTGCCCTTCTGTCTTTGCTCTGGCTAGAGCAGCTCTTGGAGCCAGAAGGGGGCGAGGCCTCTAGTGATGATACAGGCAGAAGACAAGATGGAGTCTCTTCTGTGCCCTTCTGTCTTTGCTCTGGCTAGAGCAGCCCTTGGAGCCAGAAGGGGGCGAGGCCTCTAGTGATGATACAGGCAGAAGACAAGATGGAGTCTCTTCTGTGCCCTTCTGTCTTTGCTCTGGCTAGAGCAGCCCTTGGAGCCAGAAGGGGGCGAGGCCTCTAGTGATGATACAGGCAGAAGACAAGATGGAGTCTCTTCTGTGCCCTTCTGTCTTTTCTTGTTTAGAATGCAATTTAAAAGAATGACAGTTGAGGAATGACAGTGGAGGCTTGAGCAACCCAGTTCTTATCTTTCCTCTCCAAGAAGCTGCACAGAATGCATTGAACCCCCCCCCCCCTCCCCAAATCCTACTGTAATGTGTTTCTTTTTTTCTCTTCAGGACACTGACTTGGTGCCTAGCGATGTGGCAGCAGGCCTGACCCTGCTTCACCAGGAGCAAGATAAAGTGGAAAACTGTCCTAAAGAGCCTGATGATGTTCTCACCCAGTCGCCACTGTCTCCTGTGGTACGTTTCTCAGGACCATCTCCAGGCATTTTGCCTGTGTAAAAGCCCACTGGGATGAACTGTTGAATCCTCCAATATTAATGATGAGACAGCCCCCAGTGGCATAGTGGGTTAAACCCCTGTGCTGGCAGGACTGAAGATCGACAGGTCACAGGTTCAAATCCGGGGAGCGGTGGATGAGCTCCCTCTATCAGCTCCAGCTCCTCATGCAGGGACATGAGAGAGGCCCTCCCACAAGGATGATAAAAACATCAAATCATCCAGACATCCCCTGGGCAACGTCCTTGCAGACGGCCAGTTCTCTCACACCAGAAGCAACTTGCAGTTTCTCAAGTCACTCCTGACACAACAAAAAAAAAAGGTTCCATTCACTCACATGAAAGCAACTCTTTCCTCCCAGTTCCTGGGATGGCGAACTCTTTCCTCCCAGTTCCTGTTGCCTCCCAGCATCTGTTGCTTCAGAAAACAGAGGCCCCTTCCACACATCTATATAACATCCACCTTGAACTGGGTTATATGACAGTGTGGGCTCAGATAACCCAATTCAAAGCAGATATTTTTGATTATCTGCCTTGATTTCTGGGTTATATGACTGTTCGGTGGCATAGTGGGTTAAACTGCTGAGCTACTGAACTTGCTGACCAAAAGGGGGATAGGGTGAGCTCCCGTTGATAGCCCCAGCTTCTGCCAACCTAGCAGTTCAAAAACATGCAAATGTGAGTAGATCAATAGGTACCACTCCAGCGGGAAGGTAACAGTGCTCCATGCAGTCATGCCAGCCACATGATCTTGGAGGAGTCTATGGACAACCCCGGCTCAGGCTTAGAAATGGAGATGAGTACCAATCCCCAGAGTTGGACACAACTAGACTTAATGTCAAGGAGAACCCTTGACCTTTATCTTATCTTATACACAAGCACTGGACCGCCCTTTCTTGACTAAACAGAACACACTGCAGCCTCCCAGATGTTCCTGTATCCCAACTCCCACTTGCTCTAGTCATGAGGTCGAATCATGAGGAAGACAGGAATCTGGAGGAGGGCCGCATAAAAGGACAGGGTGGGCTGGATTTGGCCTGCAGGATTTTCACACTTATTCTAGCATTTTTATGGACACGTTGTTGACTTAACAGACTGATTTTGTACCAGAAACGACAGGCTGCTACAGATTGAATTTTGTCTCCATTTCCCAGGCAAATGATTTGGATGAAGAACTGGAAAATGCTGCTCATTATATGAAGTTTGCTGCGGCTACCTATGGTTGGCCCTACTATATCATGACAAACCCTTTTACAGGACTCTGTAAGCTTAAAGGTGACTGGTAGGTTGGCCTACACATTAAAAAGTATAGCAAGTTGTTGTTATTATTATTATTATTATTATTATTATTCGTATTAGTAGCAGTAACTTTTATGTTATTGATATTTTTACCCCACCTTTTCTCTGCCAAAAGAGACTCAAAGCAGCTAACACTGAAAACCACCACAATGTGTGAATTAAAACCTAACACATATAAACATTAATATAGAATTAAACATAGAAATATTAAAGACACATAGTCAAAACCAATAAAACCATCAAACAAATATATTAAACTACATAAAACGTTACTATTAATGTTGAATGTAGAAACCCGTTGAGCAATAACACATTTAACATTTGAAAAGGATCTGTTTGAGGATTTGCCTGCTAGAATTCATTTTCCATAATTCAGCAGATGAAATCCAATTTCAAAGTACCATATATACTCAAGTATAAGCTTAGTTTTTTAGCCGTTTTTTAGGCTGAAAAAGCTCCTCTCGTCTTATACTCGAGTCAAGGTTACCTATTATTTTATTCTGTTATTATTATTTTTATTACATTTATTATTTTACTCTATTTGTTATTATAATTATTACATTTACATTATTTTACTCTATTATTATTATTACATTTATTATTTTTCTCTACTATTGTTATTATTGCATTTATTATTTTACACTGATTATTTTTATTATTACATTCATTATTTTACTCTATTATTATTATTACATTTATTATTTTACTCTTTTATTACTGTGGATACATTTCCATTATTTTACTCTATTTATTATTATTATTATTATTATTACATTTATTATTTTACTCTATACTCTATTTATTATTGTTAATACATTCATTATTTTACTCTATTATTACTGTGGTTACATTTCCATTATTTTACTCTATTTATTATTGTTATTATTACATTTATTATTTTACTCTTTTATTACTGTGGTTACATTTCCATTATTTTACTCTATTTTTAAAATTACATTTATTATATTACTCTATTATTATTGGAAGGATACGTAAGCACATTTACATTGAAGAAGGTTAGAATAATGGTTTAATCAGAGTTGGACAGTCTTATCTTAAATTACAATTGTATGTATGGTTAATATTCAAAACCATTTAACCTACAAATGCCTCAATTAATGTCATTTTATTGGTATTTATTTTTATTTTGAAAGTTACCCGTAGCTGCTGCATTTCCCACCCTCGGCTTATACTTGAGTCAATACGTTTTCCCAGTTATTTTTGTGGTAAAATTAGGTGCCTCGCCTTATAATCTGGTCGGCTTATACTCAAGTATATACAATATGTGTTTAGATTCATAACTTGTTTATGGGGGTATGAGAAAAGAGTTAAGGTTTTCTTTAAAAAATAATTTCAGTGCCATTAAGTAGATGTTGTTGTTGCTATTGTGCCTTTTTCTCTTAACAGAGAAATAAGGAATTTCTAGGATGTAGTCACTGATTCTTTTTTCTTCTTCATATAATACAAGGCTGCTCTTTTCTATAATGTTTTGATTTTTTTCACGTCTCGTTTTCCCCTTCTAAGCTGCAGAAGGAGCCCAGTAGAGACTGATATCATTGGTGATGACCGTTTCAACATGCATTTTGGATCCATCTTAAAAATGACGGGGCTGCAATACAGAGATTTCATTCACATAAGCTTTCACAATAAGGTAAACATTCTAGCAAGTTCCTTCTTAGAAACATCCTGCTTGTACTCTGATCTCTCTGGGACTTTGATGTAAGCCATTTGACCAAAGCAGAATGTCTGTGAAACATTTCAAGCTTGAAACATCCGTTTTCTCCTGGGGAGTAATGGGATCAACGCAGCATGGCTCTTAGAATCATAGAATCAAAGAGTTGGAAGAGACCTCATGGGCCATCCAGTCCAACCCCATTCTGCCAAGAAGCAGGAATATTGTATTCAAAGCACCCCCGACAGATGGCCACCCAGCCACTGTTTCAAAGCTTCCAAAAAAGGAGCCTCCACCACATTCCAGGGCAGGGAGTTCCACTACTGAATGGTTCTCACAGTCAGGAAGTTCTTTCTAATGTGCAGATGGAATCTCCTCTCTTGTAGTTTGAAGCCATTGTTCCGCATCCTAGTCTCCAGGGCAGCAGAAAACAAGCTTGCTCCCTCCTCCCTGTGACTTCCTCTCACATATTTATACATGGCTATCATATCTCCTCTCAACCTTCTCTTCTTCAGGCTAAACATGCCTAGCTCCTTAAGCTGCTCCTCATAGAGCTTGTTCTCCAGACCCTTGATCATTTTAGTCGCCCTCCTCTGGACACATTCCAGTTTGTCCAGAGAATCTTGTAGGATCAAGGCTGCCTCTGCTTTGGTGATAGCAGGAGGATGTTATTTCAGCATATATTTCAGCATCTTAAGTGGTAGTAAATGGCACCACGTCATATAGTGCTATGCTAAAAAGACCATTCGTGTTATCTGTCGGGCTTTAGCACTGCAGGTTAACCACCAGCCGCAGTAAATCTTGCCGATCAAAAGGTTGAAAGTTCGAAGCCAGCTCAGGGTGAACTTTTGGCCTTTAGCCCAGCTTCTGCCTACCTAGCAGTTTGGAAGTAAAATGTGAGTACATAAATATGTACCACTTAAAGCAGGGAGGTATTTAAGGCACCCATAAGGAAATGCTAGAAAATGCCTGCAATTCGATCAAGGAGGACGTTTACAAACAAAGCTCTTTGGCAGAGAAGATGTAGTGACAGCACCCCTGGTGGCCGGAAACAAGCTCAAGCCTCCAAGATGCCGAAGATGGGAAATCCTATATATACCTCTATCTATGTATAGTTGTCTGTTTTGTCAGTGTATAACAGCATTGAATGTTTGCTGCATATGTGTTCTGTGATACGCCCTGAGTCCCTTTCGGGGAGAGACAGGCGGAATATAAATCTATATAAATAAAAATGTAATGTTTGTTTGTGGGATTAATATAACTCAAAAACCACTGTATGAATGGACACCAAATTTGGATGCAATACACGTATCAGGTCAACGAGTGACCATCACTCACAAAAACACTGAAAAATACAGCAGAAGAGACTTAAAAAGCAATATATATATATATATATATATATATATATACACACACACATTACAACACATGTGCAAAACCACATATATAAATGCAAATACACATATATAAATGCAAATACACATATATACACATATACATAAATATATACACATACACAAAGCACATATACACAGACTGGGCCACAGCAATGCGTGGCAGGGGACAGCTAGTACTGTAAATAAATAATGGGATCAACACAGCATGACTTGTAGGATCAAGGTGCCTCTTCTTTGATGGTAGCAGGAGGACATTGTTTCAGCATATAAACCATCCATCTTAAATGGTACTAAGTGGCACCATGTCATGTAGTACTATGCTAAAAAGACCATTAGTGTTATCTGCCAGGCATTTATATCATGTTCCTTCTGTTTCCAGATTTATGAGATACCGTTCTTCGTAGCTTTGGATCACAAAAAAGAGGCCATTGTCGTAGCTGTGAGAGGAACCTTGTCATTTGAGGTAGTATTTATTTGCATGTTTTATATTCCTTTGCACTTATTGTTTTAGATAGATGTTTGCTAGTGAAAAAAATGATAAGTAATCATTTGCGCAATGGGTTAAACTACTAAGCTGTTGAACTTCCTGACCGGAAATTTGGCAGTTCAAATCCACAGGATGGTGTGATCCCCCACCGTTAGCCCCACCTTCTGCCAATCTAGCCGTTCGAAAACATGCAAATGTGAGTAGATCAATATGTACCACTTCTGCAGGAAAGTAATGGCACTCCATGCAGTCATGCCGGCCACATGACATTGAGGTGTCTATGGACATAGCCGGCTCTTTGGCTTAGAAATGGAGATGAGCACCACTCTTCAGAGCCAGAAGGGGAAGCCATTACCTTTATCTATGTTTTGTTGTTTCTAGGCATTGAATGTTTGCCTTTATGTCTGTGTATGCTGTAATCTGCTCTGAGTCCCCTCGGGGAAATAGGACGGAATACAAATAAAGTATTATTATTATTATTATATTATAATTCAGTTACTTGTGGAAACTATTACATATATATTACTTACTTTCTTATTTATTAAACTTCCTCCCAGAGAATACCTTGCTGTTAAAATCCTGTCTTCTGATGACAGATTATTTAATCTCTGGAAAGATAACTGTTGACAGCAGACTGTTGCAGTTGAGGTGTCTGTCAAGCAATGAAAATGCTTGACCTTTGCTTCCTTTGTTTTATCTCCAGGACGTCCTCACAGACCTGTCAGCAGATTGTGAAAATTTAACTTTAGAAGATGTCCTGGAAAATGGTCTGGTACATAAGGTCAGCAAGTAATATATTCTTGGGTTTTGACTTGGGAAAAATGAATGCTTTAAAGTGAAATAAGAAATTACTGTGGGATCGAAGTTACAGCTCATGGTTTAAGAAATAGTAAAATATGAGATCCAGCCAAGGATGCAATGCCCTGTGTACAGCCTCATTAAAAAAAACATTCCCTTCCTTTCCTTCCGAAAACAAAAAAACTCAAGGGAAATATCATCCAAGATTAAAACAAAAAATAAGACAGAAAAAATAAAGAGGCAGATGGGGAGGTTTATTACATTTTGTCCATCTCTGGACAAAAAGGACAGAAAAAGGGAGGCAATTACATCGCATGGGGTCAGTAGGTTCCGTGGTTTGGATGCCACAAACTGAGAAAGCCCATCCCATATTCCTTTCAGTCACATCTTAAATCTGCTTGATTGGCCAGCGAATACAGGCCTTGAAGCTGCAAGGCTATTCAATGCTAATCAAGGTGGCCAATTGCAACATTCACACTTGCCTCCAACAGACAAGAGTTGGGTTGTTGTAGGTGTTCCGGACTATATGACCACGTTCTAGAGGCATTTTCTCCTGACGTTTCACCTGCATCTATGGCAAGCATCCTCACACATCAGGAGAAAATGCCTCTAGAACATGGCCATATAGCCCGGAAAACCTACAACAACCCAGTGATTCTGGCCATGAAAGCCTTCAACAAGACAAGAGTTCTTTCTCCCACCTTGGACATTATCCCACAGATATATAAACCCCCCTTGCCTAGTTTCCAACAGACCTCACAACCTCTGAGGATGCCTGCCATAGATGTGGGTGAAATGCCAGGAGAGAATGCTTCTGGAACATGGCCATACTGCCCGGAAAACTCACAGCAACCCATCATATTTATGTCTTGAGAATGGAGGACCTTCACCAGCTTTGTCAACTGATGAAACCGCTTGTGACGTCTCACACTCTTGCCTCCTAGGGAATCACCCAGGCTGCCAACTACATTTACCAGAGACTAATCAATGATGGCATTTTGAACCAAGCCTTCACCATCGCTCCTGTAAGTTGTGACCTTGCAGATGTCATAGCATAGTCCTGATAAAAAGAGATGATGATTTTGTGTGGATGTCTACCATGGTTCTTTCTTTTCTTTTTCTCCTCCCATCTCTAGGAATATAAACTGGTTGTCGTGGGGCACAGTTTAGGAGGAGGAACGGCCTCCATCTTGGCGATCATGCTCAAAAACGCTTTCCCAAACCTGAAGTGTTATGCTTTTTCTCCACCAGGAGGTCTGTTGAGGTAAATCGTAAACAGTTGTTTATCTTGGTTCAAAAACAGAAATCCACGGAGAGATCCACAATTCGTTAAATTGAGCTTGCTTAATTTAATGAAGTTGTGCATATGTCAGGAGAAAATGGTTGAAAAATTTACTCAATAAATTATAGCCCTTGTAAAAGATTAATGAGTATTTTAGTTACTGAAGCCTGTGAAGAAATGAAAATAATGTGTCGTTCACTTTTGATCAGCCCACACACTGCCTTGCCAGAGAAAGAAAATATGCCACGCAAATAAACAGTAAAGAACAAGTAGTTTATTCTTCGTAGTTCAGAAAAACATTAATACAATCATGTGATCAGTAGGAGCCCCCAATGGTGCAATGGGTTAAACCCTTGCGCCGGCAGGACTGAAGACCGACAGGTTGCAGGTTCGAATCCAAGGAGAGTGCGGATGAGCTCCTCCTGTCAGCTCTGGCTCCTCATGCGGGGACATGAGAGAAGCCTCCCACAAGGATGGTAAAACATCAGAACATCTGGGAATTCTCTGGGCAACGTCTTTGCAGACAGCCTATTCTCTCACACCAGAAATAATTTGCAGTTTCTCAAGTCGCTCCTGACATGAAAAAAAAAGTTACATCGACTCACATAATGTCCTTTTAGAGAGATTTAAAATGGTCTTTCTTTGTCCATGTGGAGAGAATCTTCCTCCAGCAGCTCATTAAGCAAGAGCACACTCCACTCTCTGTGCTTCTCTCTGCTGCTCTGCCAGAACCTGCATAGCTCAAGCCTGAAAAATGTAACGGTATCCAAAAGTCCCAGGCTCAGCCATCTCCCCAGGCATAGCCTGACCAATCAGCTTTATGCATCTTATTTTACACACACACACTAACTGATTTCTTACATGCTCAAACAAAGCCTCCTATCAATTTACTTGGTTGTGTTGTTTCTCCTTTTTTCTTTTTAAGTAAATCACTTGCGGACTACTCTAAGCAGTTCATTATTTCAATCATTCTTGGAAAAGACGTTGTTCCAAGGTAAGGCTGTACATGTTTTGTTGTGTGACCTAACTTGAAACGAGTCCTCTTTGGTGGAGAACCTGAGCACTGCTTTTGCCCTTTCTGCATTCTAGGCTAAGTATGCCCAACATGGAAGACCTGAAGAGAAGGATCATTAGAATCGTGGCCAACTGTAACAGACCCAAGGTAAACACTGAAAGAAAACCACAGGTGTTTTGCCACGGTGAGGCATTGAAGCAGGGCTTGGTTACCCAGCTCTGGCTTCTCACTTTTTCGTACATCTTTTTTGACATTTCCCTTGCTGTATATAGTATGTAGTGCTATGCTAATAATATAATGTAATGTAATGTAATGTAATGTTATATATTATATATACATATAATATTTATATTATTATAATGTAATACAATATTATAATAATATAATATAATATATTGTATATACATATAATATTTATAATATTATAATGTAATACAATATAATACTACTAATAATATGATATTATATATTTATATTACATGTAATATTACTAATAATATTACAATATAATGGTGTAGTACAATGTAGTAATATTTATTACTAATACTGTACTATGCTAGTAATATAATATATTGTATGTATATATATCTTGTAAGCCGTTCTCACCCTTCGGGGTGAGAAGGGCGGTATATAAATGTCATAAATAAATAATAGTTTGAATTCATGTTATAAGCCCATTAGAGTTTGGCATATCAGAAAAAAGATAAAGGTTTCCCCTTGATATTAAGTCTAATCGTGTCCGACTCTGTGGGGTGATGCTCATCTCCATTTCTAAGCCAAAGACCCTGCGTTGTCTGTAGACACCTCTCCAAGGTCATGTGGTCATCATGACTGCACGGAGAGCTGTTACCTTCCTGCCTGTTTGCATGTTTTCAAACTGCTAGGTTGACAGAAGTTGGGGCTAACAGCTGGAGCTCACCCCGCTCCACAGATTCCAACTGCCAAACTTTTGGTCAGCAATTTCAGCAGCTCAGCAGCTTAACCCTCTGCATCACCAGGGCTCCACATATCAGAATATATGGATGTAAATAAAATTAATGCTTTGAAAAACATCTGGAAGGCTAAAATCTGAGAAACATTGCCTAAAAGGACAAAAAGTTTTAAAATTGTAGCCTACAACCTGTGGCCCTCCAGAAATTTCGAACTCCAACTCCCAACTTATCCAATAGTCAGGAATTCTGGGAACCGAAGTCCAAAACAACTGGAGGACCAAAGTTTGAACACTGCGGTTTTAAATCATATGCCGTTAGTTCCATTTGTAAAGAAGTGTATTTTGTACCAAGTTGTCAACTCATGAATTTAACCCTGTCAAACTTGGATTTCTGCCGTTTTCTTTTTCAAAAAAGGGTTCAGCAGAAAGGAAATGGTAAATAAGGAGTTTAAGTATGGCTGTGTCTGTTACTTGGTCCTTGTGATGAGGAAGTTGTGGTTTTGCAAGTATAGTGCAAATGGTCCAGAGCCTCCCTGTGCTTTAGCTCCACACACAATTCCTTCCACATCTTCCCATCTCCCAGCAGATCTCAAGCCCTAAAAACAACTCAGTAATTCTGGCCATGAAAGCCTTTGACAACACACTTTGAACTCTGTTTTTCATGGAGCAGAATAGGTCAGGGATAGGAGTGTAAATCCTGGATCGATTCATGAGAAAAATTGATCTGACTCCCCTTTCCTCCATGAGACTTGTGGACTTTGCCACCTTGGCTGCCTTGGACGTCGCCTAGACGACTCTTCATCACTAGTGACTTGTCTTGAGATTTCGCTTTTTGATCTGAGGTACATCCTGTAGGCAGGGAATTTTTGAAGGACCGTCATCACTGTTTGTTTGTTTGTTTACAGTATTTATATTCTGCCTTTCTCACCCTGCAGGAGACTCAGGGCAGATTATAATGCACATATACATGGCAAACATTCAGGGCCATTTAGACATAATAATAATAATAATAATAATAATTATTTAGTACACTTGTATACCGCTAATATCTCAGCCTGTGCGGCGACTCATTGCGGTTTACAACATATTTAAAAATACAATATTCACTTTAAAAATATAAAATAAAATATAAAATAAATACATATACATACATAGTATTGGGCCACCAATACAGACCGGAACATCTCATAGTTAAAGTCGTAATCCAATTCGTTATCCTTGATTGCTAGTCCATGATCAAAACATCATCACATCGGAATTAGTTGAAAACTTGCTCGAACATCCAAGTTTTCAGTTTTTTCCGAAATGCCATTAGCGAGGTGGCTGATCTTATTTCAGTAGGGAGGGCATTCCAAAGCCGGGGGGCCATTGAACTGCAAAGACTCTGGCACAAACAAGTAAAGGTGGTCCCAGTGGTGATCGGCACACTGGATGCAGTGCCTAAAGACCTTGGCCTGCACTTAAATACAATATGCACTGACAAGATTACCATCTGCCAGCTGCAGAAGGCCACCTTACTGGGATCTGCACGCATTATTCGCCAATACATCACAGAATCCTAGCTACTGTACGATGTGTGATCCAGTACAACAGCCAGCAGAGTGATCTTGTTTGCTGTGGACTCATCTTGTTGTGTCCTTAATAATAGTAATAATAATAATAATAATAATAATAATAATAATAATATAACAATAAAATTAATAAAAGGGGACTTGGGGCGGGTAACAAAAGGCCAAGCCCAAAAGTGCAATACAGCAAAATAAAATACAAGATGCAGACAACAAAATTACATCAAAATATGTACAGTAGCAAAATAAAATAAAGAAAGAAAGTTAACACAATATAAAATCAAACAGAATGGGCGGGCCAAATGGACGAGGTAAAATGATAAAACCCTGGATGAGGTAGGACAAGAAAATATATAGACAGACACAGAGGCAATTTAACATTCCAGCTTTTTCCAACTTCATGAGGGTATGCTTGGTTCCGGCCACAGGGGGAGCTGCCGGTTCACCGTCCACTTGTGACACCAGGTCTCTTGATGGAGTACTTCCTCATTCTTCTGCACACTGCTGGAAGGTTTTATGGTGTCATAAATTACTTAAATTGCCCTTCCCGCATTAAGCGGTACCTAAATTTCCTACCTGACAGATCCAACTGTCTTTCGGGCTGCAGAGGTCAACAGCAAGCTAGACTATTAATGATTGGGAGCTTACTTCGACCCTGTATGTCTTGGAAGAATGGAGCAGAATTGTTGTGGGTACTAGTGTTCTTCCTGATTTGGATGTGATCCCACATAGACAAATGGTTTCACCACTTCCCATCTGTTCTCTTTGTTCCCTTTTGTTGCCACACAGTACCAGATCTTGCTGCATGGCTGTTGGTACGAAGTGTTTGGAGGGGAACCGGATAACTTTCCCACCGAACTGGACGGCCGGAATGAGTTGGCTTTGGCCCAGCCTCTCCTGGCCGAAGAGAGCCTCATGGTCCACCGGTCACCTTCTTACAACAGCCTGGATGACGACTCACCTTTAAACTCTCCTCCGCAGTATCCTCACCTGTTTCTCCCTGGGAGAATCATTCACATTGTGGAGGAAAACAGCACAAGAAGGTAAACTGCTAGGCATCCTGCTCCTCTTTTGACCCCTGAATTATCATTTTGCCTTCAAGGAAGTTCAAATATGTTTAACAACGGTTGGAACAATGAAGAGAGCATGGATGTGTGTTGGCCATCAGAAAAGGGTCAGAGAAGCAGGGATGCTCAAGACAAAGGAACAGTATTCTGGGTTTGGAAGCATATCCATCTCAAGCATTTTGTCCATACAGAAAAAGGTCCCATAGTATTTCAAATCCTGCCACGTGTGCTAAAAAACCACAGCCGCCCTTTATGTCTCGCTTGGCTTCCACTTTTGAGCTCTCCAGTCTGTTTCGCTTCCCCTCCTTTCTCTCTTCACTTCCCTCTTTCTCTCTTCACATGCTACCAAATGCCTTGTTGTTTTGAATATTTAAGCAGTTTTCCTTGGCTCAGTGGGCAAATCATCTGAAGAAGCACTAAGAACCTAGTCTGGATTGCTGTGAGTTTTCCGGGCTGTCTGGCCGTGTTCCAGAAGCATTCTCTCCTGACATTTCACCTGCATCTATGGCAGGCATCCTCAGAGGTTTTGAGATCTGTTGGAAACTAGGAAAGTGGGGTTTGTATATCTGTGGAATGCCTGTTTGAAGCAGATGTGAATGTTGCAATTGGTCACCTTGAATAGCATTGAATGACCTTGCAATTTCAGAGTCTGGCTGCTTCCTGTCCAGGGAAGTCCTTTGTTGGAAGGTGATTAGCTGGCCCTGATTGTTGCAATTGGCCACCTTGATTAGCATTGAATGGCCTTGCAATTTCAGGGTCTGGCTGCTTCCTGCCCAGGGAAGTCCTTTGTTGGAAGGTGATTAGCTGGCCCTGATTGTTTCTTGTCTGGAATTCCCTTTTTTTTTTTTTAGTGTTGTTCTTTATTTAATCTTTTGATTTTAGAGTTTTTTAAAATATTGGTAGCCAGATTTTGTTCAATGTATTGTCAAAGGCTTTCACTGGGTTGTTGCAGGGTTTTTTCGGGCTATATGGCCATATTCTGGAGGCATTTTCTCCTGATGTTTTGCCTGCATCTATGGCAAGCATCCTCAGAGGTAGTCCTCACTACCTCTGAGGATGAAATGTCAGGAGAAAATGCCTCTAGAACATGGTCATATAGTCCAAAAAAACCCTGCAACAACCCAGATTTTGTTCATTATCATAGTTTCCTCCTTTCTATTGAAATTGTCCACATGCTTGTGGATTCCCAACAAAGGATTCCCCCAGGCAGGAAGCAGGCAGATCTTGAAACTGCAAGGACATTCAGTGCTAAACTGGCCGATTGCAACATTCATGCCTGCCTCAAACAGACAAGAGTTCTTTCTTCCACCCTGGACATTATTCCTCAGATATATAAACCCCCTAGTTTCCAACAGACCTCACAACCTCTGAGGATGCCGCCATAGATGTGGGCAAAACATCAGGAGAGAATGCTTCCGGAACATGGCCATACCTCCCAGAAAACTCATAGCAACCCAGTGATTCCAGCCTTGAATGCCTTCGAGAATACATAAGTACCTAGTTGTTTACATATTCAAAACATTGGGGTTTTTAAAAAATATTTATAAACCACTTTTTAGTCAATGGGGATTGTGACAAGTAGAATGGGGTTGGACTGGATGGCCCATGAGGTCTCTTCCAACTCTAGGATTCTATGATTCTATGTTTGTTATGTGTAGCAAAACCGTTGCTACTTCCCTGTCTCAATTTTCTGTCGATTTCGTAAAACTGCTTCTATTTTAAGAACCGTGTTTGCTAGCACAAGATACTTTTGGCCTCTCTTTGGCATCAAGAAAACATTCCAGAGAGTGATTGTCCACTTGAGGCTATTATTTCACATCGCTGAGACAGCAGACATGACTCTCTTCTAAGGCACTTTCTGTCCTCAAGGAAGTGACCCTGGCATTGACTTGTTAACCTGCCTGTTGCAGGCTGTGGTCACAATTCATGCTGGAAACCAGGCAAAATTCGTGATGGTCTTCGAGAGAGATCAGTTTTCTCTCTCTCTCTCTCTCTCTCTCTCTCTCTGTGATTTCCAAACTTCCCTTTCCTGTCTGCCCTGGCAGGAAATGCACTCTTTTAATAGAAAACTGAAAACTAGATGGTAATAAATGTGCTAGTCCAACCTAAAAAAAATTGAAGCAGATATGAATATGATATTATGGAGAATATTATATTTATTTTTTATATTGAAACTGCATAGAATCATAGTGTCATAGAGCTAGAAGACACCTTGTGGGCCATCCAGTCCAACCCCTGCCAAGAAGCAGGAAAATCACATTCAAAGCACTCCTGACAGATGGCCATCCAGCTTCCGTTTAAAAGCCTACACCACCACTGCTGAACAGCTCTCACAGTTAGAAAGTTTGGAAGAGACCTTGTGGGTCATCTCTTCTAACTCTATTTCCTTCCTGTCAAAAAGCAGGAAAATCACTACCAAAGCACCCCTGACAGATGGCCATCCAGCCTGTTTAAAAGCCTCCAAGGGAGGAGCCGCCACCACACTCTGGGGCAGAGAGTTCCACTGCTGAACAGCTCTCAGAGTTAGGAAGTTCTTCCTCATGTTCAGGTGGAATCTCCTTTATTTCCTGTAGTTTGAAGCCATTGTTCTGCATCCTAGTCTCCAGGGCATAAGAAAGGAAGCCTGCTCCTTCCTCCCTATGACTTCTCTTCACATATTTATACAGGATTTTTTTATTAATAGTAAACAGAGATGTTTTATATTGGTTACTTTTTAAACTAGTACTTAAGCAAGTACCTCAAACCATTAATTTGCATCAATTTGTATTGATCCCTTTGACAAAAATATTTTTTGTACATTTTGACAGCCGAATAATACTGTTCTGTGTCACAAAGCAGTAGCCAAGTATTCCTCATTAGATTGGAGGCTAAGCCATGACAATGGGGAGGTAAGAAGGCAAGAATATGGACTTGGTCCAAATCTGAAGATATTCATAATCTTCAAATTGGAAGGTAGACAAAGAGTTATGTGAGTATGAGTCGAGTGTTCTAGATTCAGTATGAAGTGAAATATGTCTTTTGGACCAAAACCCTCATAATCTCCCAGGCAGAGAGGTACATTTTCCCAGCTGGAGACAAATCGGTTTAGGCAACACAGAGCAGTGAAGAGTTTGGGGATTGATATGGTGGCCTTTCAAGAGCACTTGTATGTAGTGAGCCCTTACCATAGAATAGGTAGGTAAATGCTTCTTGCTGCACTGAACTGAAAGTCTTTAGGGATTTTAACTATTTACTTTTTAAGAGCACGAATATTTAATTCTATTTTTATGTTTGTATACTTTTAGGTTTTAAATTGTATTTTCTTTGGTTTACTGTAAGCCACTTTGAGTCTCTTTTGTAGAAAAAGCAAGCAGGATATAAATATATAAATATACATCAGAATCATATTAATATTATTATTATTATTATTAATAATAATAATAATAATAATAAGTAAAAAAAAGTGTGGGTTATCAGTGTTTTAATCCCAGGCAACAGCAAATTGACAAGAAGAAAAGCTGACATGATATGAGGATTTGAAGATCGAACTGCAAAGACTGTGGCACAAGCCAGTCAAAATGATCCCAGTGGTGATTGGCATACTGGGTGCAGTGCCTAAAGACCTTGGCCTGCACTTAAAAACAATCAGTGTTGAAAAAATTACCATCTGTCAGCTGCAAAAGGCCACCCTACTCAGATCTGCACGCTTTATTTGCCGATACATCACACAGTCCTAGAGAGTGAAGTGTCCAATGTTTGATTGAATACAAAAGCCAGCATAGCGATCTTGCTCAAGCCAGTCAAGGTGGGGATTGATACACTGGGTGCACTTAAAAACAGTCGGTGCTGGCACAATTACCACCTGTCAGCTGCAAAAGGCCACCCTACTCAGATCTGCAGGCATTATTCGCCGATACATCACACAGTCCTAGAGAGTGAAGTGTCCAATGTGTGATCGAATACAAAAGCCAGCATAGTGATCTTGTTCAAGCCAGTCAAGGTGGGGATTGGTGCACTGGGTGTAGTGCCTAAAGACCTTGGCCTGCACTTAAAAAATCTGAAAAAATTACCATATGCCGGCTGCAAAAGGCCACCCTACTCAGATCTGCACGCATTATTCGCCGATACATCACACAGTCGTAGACACTTGGGAAGTGTCAGGCATGTGATCCAATACAAAAGCCAGCAGAGTGATCTTGTTGTGTATATAATGATGATAATGATGATGATGTGAAAGAGATGCTCACATCTTACACCTCTTGTCCCTTTTTGCAGGTGGTGCTCTTCAGACGTCAGGTACACTGCCAACTGGTCAAAAGAAACTGCCTTTGGTAACATTTTAATCAGCCCCAAGATGTTGACGGATCACATGCCGGATGTCGTCCTCAAAGCCCTCGACAGTCTTATTCAAGCCAACACGTCTTTCCTTTCCTGTCAAGCACAAGGAGACTCCTCCGTGAACATTGTATAACTGTAGACTTAGGGAAACAGCGGCCATGTATCTGTTTGCAAGAGCAGCAGCCCCTCTGTCCTGAAATCATGCCTGGCATAGAGGTTGATGCTGTTTTTATAACTCCTGGATGATGAGCACACAACACACTTCACGCTGCGGCCGTCATTCTGGGCTGTTTAATGTATCATGTCATTTTGAAGGTGGCACCCTTCGGTTTCACTGGAGCAAAGGAGCCAATCGTGGATTTTAAGCATAATCCAGAGCTCTGCAGGAGTGAATTTGATGAGCAGGGAGATAGAAGAGAGTGACTACGGTGGACTTCGCTTTGGGATAGTAGTGACGCGGAAGGCAATGGGCCTCCTTTCATTTGTGCTTGCCTGATAGAACTGGACAGACCTGCAGGTTTAAGAAGCACTTGTCAACTCGGAAATAAAAACCACTAGCAGGAAATGAACATTTAACTTCAAGACAACTCTTATCGACTGCCTGGATAGACACAAAGGTCCCAGCAAGGTGAGCTGGGCTTTGCGCCTTTCATTGCACTACCATGGATGTCAGAAATATTTGGTTTACTTTCCTGCTTAACGAATACTTGGGATACATATGCAATATTTGTTCTCTTTGTTTACAGGTTTTCAGCCCTGATAAATACATATTTAATTTTTAAAGGGTTGAAACCCCATATTCTAAGCAAGGACATGTTTCGTGAGGAAAATCCCGAAGAGTTGTCCGAGCAGCTTAGTCTAATCCAGTGTTTCTCAACCTTCCTTATGCCACGACCCCTTCTTACAGTTCCTCATGTTGTGATGACTCCCAACCATCAAATTATTTTCATTGCTACTTCATAACTGTAATTTTACTACTGTTATGAATAATAATGAAAATATCCAATATGCAGGATGTATTTTCATTCATTGAACCAAATTTGGCACAAAACTCCGATACGCCCGAATTTGAATTCTGGTGGGGTTGAGGGGGATTGATTTTGCCATTTGGGAGTTGTTGGGATTTATAGTTGACCTACAATCAAAGAGCATTCTGAACTCCACCAATGATGAAATTGAACCAAACTTGGCACACAGAACTCCCATGGCCAACAGAAAATACTGGGAAGGGTTTGGTTGGTATTGACCTTGAGTTTGGGAGTTGTAGTTCACCTACATCCAGAGAGCACTGTGGACTCAAACAATGATGGATCTGGACCAAACTTGGCACGAATACTCAATATGCCCCAAGTGGTAGAGTTTGGGGAAAACAGACCTTGACATTTGGGAGTTGTAATTGCTAGGATTTATAGTTCACCTACAATCAAACAGCATTCTGAATCCAACCAATGATAGAATTGGGCCAAAATTTCCACACAGAACCCCATGATCAACAGAAAATACTGTGTTTTCGGATGGTCTTTGGTGACCCCTCTGATAACCCTCATCACCCCCCCCCCCCCCAGAGGTCGCAACTTCCAGGTTCAGAAACACTGGTCTGATCAAAACCTTGGTTGTAAAAGCATTTCACACCCTTGTACAGTGAAAATGTGTGTGTGTGTACAGGAAACAATGAAGGTTATTTATTACTGAGACTAAGCCATTTTGTGGTAGTGTTGGAACTATGGTGTGATAAAATTTTCATACGACCTTGTTTCTGTTTTGAAAATCAAGATGATGATCATGAGCCTGTTATTCCTGGCAGAACGCTTCTCTCTTCAACCCTGTCCCTTGAAGTATCATTTTGGGGGGCAAAGGGGGTTCCCAATTGCATGCTGGCTCCTCTTGAACACTTTTGAGAGAAATTCTCAAGAAAATGCAGAATTGGAGTTCTGGCTAATGCTTTTAATACATTAAGTTTCAAAGAAAGTAGGCAAGTTCCTTCTAGCCCAGGCATGGATAAACTTAGGTCCTCTGGGTGTTTTGGAGTTCAACTCCCACAATTCCTAACAGCCTCAGGAAGGGGCCTGAGGCTGTTAGGAATTGTGGGAGTTGAACTCCAAAACACCCAGAGGGCCTAAGTTTACCCATGCCTTTTCTAGCCTGTGTTGCAAAATCCTGTGTGTTGCGCTAAAAATGAACGACTTCTCCCGGCTGCAGTCTAACCCAGATTCTAGTCAGGTAAGGTCTTAGAAAAAATTTGGAATGTCAACGCTTCCTTTCTGAAGGAGAGTTAGTTATTTAAGGTAAGCCAAGTTTGGAATAGTGTGTTCCTTTAAAGGCAAACCCAGAATTAAGCAACCCCTCTTCTCTAGCCCAGGGCTTCTTAACCTTTTCCTTTTTGTGACTCCTTCCTTTCCTTCCTCCTTACCTCCCTCTTTCTCCTTCCATCCTTCCCTTCCACCTTTTTAACCTTCCCCTTTGTCTCTCCTTCCTTCTCTTTTCTTCCTTCCTTCCATCCTTCCCTTCCTCCCTTTCATCCTTTTCTCTTTCCTTCCTTTCCTCTTTCCTCCCTCCTTGCCTCTCTCCCTCTTTCTCCTTCCATCCCTTCCACCCTTTTGTCCTTCTCTCTTTCCTTCCTTCTCCTAGCAGGGAGTGTTTGTATGCAGCTCCCAAGTTAGAATGTTTGCCCATGCCTGTTCTATGGGGAGGTTGGCCATAGGGGCCTATGGGCAAGGAGGCCACTAGGTGTCTCTCAGAAAACATTTACTGATGCCAAAATCTTTGGGACCCCAACATTGCGCAAAAGGGCCCCCATTTGGAGAAGTAGTGCTTTAAGAAGTAGTGCTCTAGCCTACAAAATGCTTGCCAAAGGATCCACTCCAATTCCATATCTTGGAATCAAATCCGCAGGGATTTGATTCCAAGAGCCATTGAATACAAAAAGTCAGCTATACACAAGAACTACGCGGAGCCCAACCTTTTCCCCCCAATTGAGGTCAAATACTGACAAACTATCCTAACAAAGCTTCACCAGCATCATCTATAGCAGGGGTCCTCAAACTAAGGCCCGGGGGCCGGATACAGCCCCCAAGGTCATTTACCCGGCCCTCGCTCAGGATCAACCTAAGTCTGAAACGACTTGAAAGCACACAGCAACAACAACAATCCTATCTCATCAGCCAAAAGCAGGCCCACAATTCCCATTGAAATACTAATAAGTTTATATTTGTTAATGTTGTTCTTCATTTTAATTATTGTATTGTTTATAAGATATGTGCAGTGTGCATAGGAATTCATTCATTTTTTTCCCCAAATTATAATCCGACCCTCCAACAGTTTGAGGGACTGTGACCTGGCCCTCTGTTTAAAAAGTTTGTGGACCCCTGATCTATAGGGATACAGGCCATACATCAACAGAACGTTAGAAATCCAAGTTCCACCATGAGTGTGATTCAAGAATTTATTAAGTCATACATGCAAAACATACTGCTAAATTGCATTACCAAAAAGATCAATGTAAAAACTTCATAATCTTGCAAACTCGCATTTTTTTAATGTTTGTTTGTTCTAGTAGTAGTCGACAGGTTGTCGTCATTCAGTGTGTTCTTGCCAGCCTCTGGGATGTCGGGAACATGATTAGTTAGCACTACGTTACAGACCCAATTACCGCAACTAGATCAACCAACAGGAAATACATGTTCATGGTGAGGTTAAGAGGGCAATTGTCAGCATTAGTAAAGTTACAGCGTCAGAACACCTGGCAAATGGTGACATTAGAGAAAGGTCATTAAGGTGGTGTGAAATATACATATAAAAAAAGTTACTAGGAGTGGTATATCTGCTGCACATGATTTTTACACCAAGTCACCAGACAACTGAAAAGAAAAGCCTCTCCAAAGCAGGAATATCAAAGTAGAAGGAGGGAAACAAGACAGAAACAAGGCTATGCTGGAATACTCTAGTCTACAAAAAAAATGCAAATATACTCAGGTTCTAAAATACACGTTATATTGCTCAGAAGGAAGAGATTTCCAGAATAAAAGCATCTATATAATAGCAAGAGGGTGGGAGGGAATGACCAGTTCAAAATGGTAGTAAATGAATGCCCTACTGGGAAATGCAAACAAGTGATCTATAAAAACACCAGCCCTCTCTTCATCTATTGTTTTGCTGCAACCGAGGGTTTTGTTTTACTGGTTTTAATACACACGAGAGAAATGCATTTGATTGAACTAGGCGTTGACAATGTAGTGTAAATTGATCTTTACAGTGTCAAAATACTGTTGGGAAATCTCCCTTGAACAAGATAACTTTTCATCCATCCAAACAATACGCTGCTGTCAAGGAAGACAATACACTTCAAGGAAAAACAGTTTAGTTACAGTCCATAGAAGCAAAAAAGGGTTTTTTTTTCCTCCCCTCAAAAATAGTGGAACCTGGATGTTGTCAATTATTGCATTTGCTCAGGCATGAGAAAGGGAGACTACGATCATCGGTTGAATGTGAATGCACTGAAACAGCAGCGTTTTCCTACTGATACGATATCTGGAAAAAAAAACTATAAAGTTCTGCAATTCCTAATAAACATTAGTATCTTTAAAGACACCTGTTTGACTTTTAAAAAACAGGTTTTGTGCTCCATAGAACAAAGCACAACAATGCAACATAGTAATGAGCAGGTAATTTGGCAACACTTGATTAATCTGAGCAAAAAGGACATGGAAAGAAAATAAGGCTTTTATATAGGTTTGTCTTTTTTTTTAGGATCTCTTTAGTAGAAGAAAGAAGAATCTAACCTCTTAAACAAAGGGGCATAGGAAATTGATGACAAGTTGAAAAAAATTGATGGAAGAGAATTAATTTTTTTAAAAACAGAAGAACTTGGCATTGATGTGAATGCTCCATTGTTCCAAGCAAAGCACAGAAGGTTCGGAGAAGGGGTCGGGGGCATCATTACAGCAGCAGGCATTTTCTCTTCCGCTTCTTTACGGGAGGAGGGCAGAGCACGGCCCGGATGGCTTCGTCAAAGACCGTCTTGAGGCCCCGCTGCGTCAGGGCCGAGCATTCTAGGTATTTTACAGCACCTGCACAAAGAGAAGGCATGCTCATCACACTGGCAAATGAGACCAAACAGGAAGTACAGGTAAAGGTTTCCCCTAGATATTAAGTCCAGTCGTGGTCGACTCTGGAGGGTGGTGACCAATCCTTGTTTCCATAATAAGCCACATTTTTCAAAATCTAATCATCAGAGGGGCAGAAAGTGAGGCGAACTCTTCTGAACAGGAGAACAGACAGCAAAACAAACATTACAGGTTTTAATACACACCCTTCCCCATGTGATTCAATAATAATAATAATGTAATAATAATACTTTATTTATAACCCGCCCTATCTCCCCAAAGCTAGCCATAAATAAAAGGTAAAGGTTTCCCCTGACATTAAATCAAATCGTGTCCAACTCGGGATGGTGGTGCTCATCTCAATTTCTAAGCCAAAGAGCTGGCATTGTACGTAGACACCTCCTAGGTCACGTGGACGGCATGACTGCATGGAGCACCATTGTCTTACCACCAAAGCAGTACCTATTAATCTACTCACATTTGCATGTTTTCGAACTGATAGGTTGGCAGAAGCTGGAGCTAACAGCAGGAGCTCACCCCACTCCCTGGATTCGAACCGCCGACCTTTCGGTCAGCAAGTTCAGCAGCTCAGCAGTTTAACCCACTGCGTCACAGGGGGCTCTTATAGTAAAACAGTGTACCTTATACAAAGGTTCCTGTTTTAGAATATTTTCAAGCTGCAAATGGTCAAGGTCTGTGAATACAGAAGGTCGGCAAGTTCAGCGGTTTAACCCACTGTGCCAACGGGTGCTCCCTGTGTCACACAGGAAGGGATAACTAATACTCCAGAGGATAGCATTAGGATCCTAAATTACCACAACAGATTTAGAGTTGGGCCAAAAGAAACAAAATGATTTTCAGTAGGGAGAAATTTACAGTAGGACATTGGGGCAATACAAGTGAAATGCAGAGATATAGGATGGGTTGCACTTGATTCGATAACAATCCATGTGAAAGGGACCCATGAGTCTTATGTGGACAAGTTGAACATAAATCCAAAGCTAAAATCCACAGCGGCTAAAATAGGCAATGTGATTCTAGCCTGCGTAAATAGTATAAGTCATAGTCCTGCTCCATTCTGCTTGATCAGCCCTCACTTGGAATAGTGTCTCCAGAAGAATACTACTATTTTTCATGTCAGGAGTGGCTTGAGAAACTGCAAATCGTTTCTAGTGTGAGAGAATTGGCCGTCTGCAAGGACATTGCCCAGGGGACGCCCGGATGTTTTGATGTTTTACCATCCTTGTGGGAGGCTTCTCTCATGTCCCCACATGGGGAGCTGGAGTTGACAAAGGGAGCTCACCCACGCTCTCCCTGGATTCGAACCTCCGACCTGTCGGTCTTCAGTTCCAACGGCACAAGGATTTAACCCACTGCGCTACCGGGGGATACTGACAAGCTGGAATAGCCATCTGTCAGGGGTGTTTTGATTGTCTGCCCCTGCATAGCAGAGGGGGCTGGACTGGATGGCCCTTGGGGTCTCTTCCAACTGTAGGATTCTATCCGAACTGAGTCTGAAATCCCTCTCCAGCCTGACCCAATTCCTACAGCCCTGCAACTGGCTTACCAATCTCTTTTGCCATAGCAAGGCCTTGTGGGTAGGTGATGGGAGTCAGCTTCTTCTCCTTGAGTTTTTCAATCGTGTCCTTGTCATCTCTGAGATCAAGTTTGGTCCCCACCAGTATGATTGGGGTGTTGGGGCAATGGTGCCGCACCTCTGGATACCACTGCGGAGAACATGAAGGAATTTATCATACTTATTAGTGAGTTTGAAATTACTAAAATAATCAGGAACATAATACAGTAAGACAGAAACTGTTCTTAAAGATTGCAAACTGGAGCTAATTATAGGGAGCGAACGCTGACCCTATTGAAACAGCTCCACTGGTTACCGATAAGTTTCCAGTCCCAATTCACAGTGCAGGTCATCACCTACAAAGCCCTAAATGGATCGAGCCCTGCCTATCTTCGGTCTGCAGTTAATGACAGAGCATTGCACTTTCGTCCCATGTCCTAGTTCATGAGCTACAACTTGCACTATCCTATTCCTTTGTTCCTGTTTACAGTTGGCCGTGTTTTATGACAGTTCTCATCCTAGGTATTGGGGGCTGTTTTGATCTTAAATTATTGTATTGTGTGTTTATATTATGCGTTATTTTAGGCATATTGTGCCATATGTAAGCCGCCCCGATTCCCTTCAGGGAGATGGGAGGTGGGATACAAAAATAGAGTTATTATTATATTATATGTTATTAAAAATACAGGCAGTCCCCGAGTTACAAACATCTGAGCTACAAACTATTTATAGTTAAGAACAAACAGGAAGTGAGGGGAATCTTTCCCTTGGAAGGGAAATTCACTCCTGAAGAAGTTATCAAAGGGAAAAAGTGTCTCCACTAAAGCTTTACCCCAATCTTTGTTTCCGTAACAAGCCACATTTTTCAAAATCTAATTATTACAAGGGCAGAAAGTGAGGTGAATTCTTCTGAACAAGAGCACAGACAGCAAAAGAAACGCTGCAGGGGTGTTAATCCTTCCCCATGAGCCATAATAATAATAATAATAATAATAATAATAATAATAATAATAATAATAAAGTAATAATAATAATAATACTTTATAACTCGCCCTATCTCCCCAAAGCTAGCTATATATAAAAGGGAAAGATTTTCCCCTGACATTGAGTCCAGTCATGTCCGATTCTAGGTGGTGGTGCTCATCTCCATTTCTAAGCCAAAGAGTCGGCATTGTCCGAAGACACCTCCAAGATCATGTAGCCAGCATGATTGCATGGAGTGCCACTACCTTCCCACCAGAGCGATACCTATCAATCACTCACATTTGCATGTTTTCGAACTGCTAGGTTGGCAGAAGCTGCTGCTACCCTGATTCAAACCACCAACCTTTTGCTAGACAAGTTCAGCAGCTCAGTGGTTTAACTCACTGCGCCACCGGAGGCTCCAAAATATAATATAATAATCATACTTTATTTATACCCCATCTTATCTCCCCAAAGCTAGCTTGCTCCCCCCCTCTCTATATATTTGCCTGGAGTTACACTTTAAAATGTTGTTGTTCTGACTTATATACAATTTCAAGGACAAACCTAAAGAACCTATTTAACTCAGGGATTGCCTACAAGTGCAAGAATGTATTCGATGCAAAACTTAAAAAACAAATGGGATAATTATTTTCAAGTTTTGGGAAAACAGCGTGCATCTTTCAAAGAAGCCTTAGGCGCTCATGAACTGCCTACCAGCTGATCAGTACCCAACACATAAAACCCGGAGTGTGAATCATGCCCTTGTTTCCAACACACAGGACAGAAGCCCAGTCTCCAGTGCCCAGCTGCAGGCCTGGAACACACGTCCCTCTTTTCTCTGAGAACTGCTTGACGGAGAGGCAGCCGCTCCTTTCCTCCAGGACTTGAGCTAGGAATCGGGAAGGACTGTATTTATTTATGGCTGTAAAGTATTCTGGTTGTGTGCAAAGGTTAACCCACACAATCCTTGCCTGCACTTTATCGTTTAGTAGATACGACACAAAAGAATGGAGAAGGAACAGGAAGTCAAGCAAACACGGGCGCAACTTTTGTATAAAGTAGCAATGCAAAAGAGAAGTTCAATTAGCAGAACTTCTGGAAGGTTTATTTTTTCTGAGTGCAATTCTCGAGCAACATTGCAATCAGATACATTGCAGTATATTTGAAAACAAATCATGGTGGATTATTCAAGAACCCTCATTTTAGAAAGCAAAATTTTGCTGCTTTCATTCCAGTACTTAAAAGAATTTATTTATCCTATTACTGGAAGAAAGACAAGTTAAAACATTTTGGGAAATACTGCCTAAAGAATTAAAGAAGTGCTGGTTTTCCACTCACCTTTGCACGGACATTTTCAAAGGATGCAGGGCTCACAAGGGAAAAGCAAATTAAGAAGACATCCTGTAAAACAGTATTTTAAGAGTCTTAGTTTCCAGCAGTTACATCCGTGGCTTAATTGTTTTTTTATTATCAGCCTCCTCGTCCCAGTTACAGAGATTTCCAGTAACAAAAAAGAAAAGCACACTGAGGTTGGTGGCAAAAAAAAAAAAAAAAAACACCTCAAAACCTCATCTGCCTGCATTTCCAGGTGATAATGGTGTCAAGACACACAAAACTGGAGGAACTGATGACCAAATTAGCTTCACAGACACAACATTTTGACCTCGGAAGCAGGTCCTCTTGCGCTGCCATCCTTTTTGTCATCAGATCCAAATTGTGAAACTGTTGTTCATTTGGGCACTCCTTGCCAACACAGATAAAAATGTGGCTTTTGTACAGTCTTGGAGCACAATAAGTACACTTACCTGGAAGCACGTTTGTATCTTTCCTTATATTCACTTTTAAGAGGGTGATCTCAGTTTACAAAAAACATGAATGTGACATGTTTTGGCTCTCACTGGTCTCCAGTTATAGCACCATCAGTACCTTTATGAGCCTATTCTCTCCCTTGCAGACCAGGAAAAATGTGAGGAGGTGGACTTTGGCTTAAAAGAGCAGACAACGCAGCTCTTTTCAATGAGGAGAGCAACCATCAAGGAAATTAATAGGAAAGTTCCCCTTCAGACTAGATACTCTTAATGCCATTCTGCACTATTGTATTGGGACAAGTTATATAGACTTTGAGTAGCAGAGATGCTCAGCTTGCACTCAAGATGGAAGAATCAGATAACTGAATGCACCTTTTCAAAATTAAGGTCAAGATTGACATCATAACTATAATTCAATTGATAATGCACCCTTCCCCTCAACAAAATGACCTTTTCAGTCTGGCATCACCCCAATGGAAGGATTTCAGAGGCACTGGAGATGGAAGTGCTGGGACATGATGTCGGGCTTCCTCTCCCAGTTATGAGGTGCCAAGACACCCATTGACTAGTAACACACTTCAGGAATGAGTTCCCAACATATCAAGACAAATTTCAATCAGGAGGCTGCCAAGGCAGTTTTTTGGGGGTCATGACATAGAGATTAATCCCCAGCAGCTACGATGCCACAAATCCGCTTTATGATACAATGAACGAACAGAATGCTATTCAAAATCATCAGAGACAGAAAGTCTGGAAGAGAGAATTCTGCCTCTTCCGTGAAGGTCCTCACACACTTTTGTCAGGAAAACACTCAAACTCATCACTGCTTATGCATGCTACTGAACTGAATCATGAACTGCATTACTATTTCCCCGGGAGCACAATGGTTTAAACCAGGGGTCCTCAAACTAAGGCCCGAGGGCCGGATACGGCCCACCAAGGTCATTTCCCCGGCCGTCGCTCAGGGTCAACCTAAGTCTGAAGTGACTTGAAAGCACACAACAACAATCCTATCTCATCAGCAAAAAGCAGGCCCACACTTCCCATTGAAATACTAATACGTTTATATTGGTTAAAATTGTTCTTCATTTTAATTATTGTGTTGTTTTAAGTGTTTTTGCACTACAAATAAGATATGTGCAGTGTGCATAGGAATTCATGTTTTTTTCAAATTATAATCCGGCCCTCCAACAGTTTGAGGGACTGTGATCTGGCCCTCTGTTTAAAAAGTTTGAGGACCCCTAGTTTAAATCCTTGTGTTGGCAGGACAGCTGACCAAAAGAGCAGCAGTTCGAACCTGGGGAGCAGGGTGAGCTTCCGTCTGTCAGTTCCAGCTTCCCATGCGGAGACATGAGAGAAGCCTCCCACAAGATGGTAAAATATATGGGCGCCCCCCATATAGAATCATAGAGTTGGAAGAGACCTCATGGGCCAGCCAGTCCAACCCCTGCCAAGAAGCAGGAAAATTGCAGTCAAAGCACCCCTGAAAGATGGCTATCCAGCCTCTGCTTAAAAGCCTCCAAAGAAGAAGCCTTCACCACACTCCGGGGCAGAGTTTTCCACTACTGAACAGCTCTCACAGGAAGTTCTTCCTAATGTTCAGGTGGAATCTCCTTTCTTGTAGTAATTTCAGACAGCCAATTCTTTCACACCAGAAGCGACTTGCAGTTTCTCAAGTTGCTCCTGACACACAACACACACAAAAAGCACAACACAGGCCCCTTAGTTGTTCAATTCCTGACAGGCTTATCCAGTTCCATATCATGACTTGGGGAGTTTTCCAGTTGGTATAAGAAGATAAGATTTATGTTTTTAATATTCTTGTTCTGGTTTTTATTATGTGCTGATGTTTTAAAATGTTTTACGGTATTTTGGGGCATCGAATCATTGCCGCTGTAAACTGCCCTGAGTCGCCTGAGGGCTGAGAAGGGTGGCATTCAAACGTAGTAAATAAATACCTGTAGTCTTCTGGGCCCGTTTCCAAGGGGCCAAAACAGTGACCCTCTGCATTACTCAGGTCCCTCAGCTCTAATCACTAGGAAATTGGCATTTTCTCCTTTAGTCTCCGCCATACCTATACCTAGATTTTGTGACGTGCAGATCAGTCATTAAAGAATCAGTGGTGTTTAAGAGTGTTAGTTGATTGGGTTGTAGCTCCAGCCTTTCTGTTAGATCAGCCCTTGGATCCCTTCGCAGCTAAGCCCTGGCAACAATAGTCATCCATGCAGCAAAGAGCAGCGCCTGGCATCCCTGTGGTCCCATAGCCCCCTGCGACTATTCCGCTTGCCAGTGATGAAGTGCCTCTGGCCGCACCGTGGCCACCTTCCACCAGGCTCTTCTGTGGTTTCCCCATCCAGGAAAAAAGAGAAGATTGCCTGAAATATTTCAGATAATTGGACTTTGGACAATAAAAGCCTAATCTCGAAGACTTTTACAAGGGCTGCTTGAATCCATATGACAACATGAAGGCACTAGACCAGGCATGGGCCAACTTGGGCCCTCCAGATGGTTTGGACTGCAACTCCCACCATTCCTAACAGCCTCAGGCCCCTGGTGGGAGTTGCAGTCCAAACCATCTGGAGAGCCCAAGTTGGCCCATTCCTGCACCAGACTACGGGAAGCCAGTTTAACGGCAGCAGAAGCAGAAGCCGAAAAAAGAAAGATGAAAGAGCTTGGAGCTTAATGGTTGAAAGTGTTACATACGCAGAGCTCTTGCCGTTTCACCCTGGGAGTTAAATCCTTACCATTGGTTCCTTCAACCTAGTAATAGCATGAAACAACTTCGGTTAAGGTTATGAGAGGCTTGAAAAAGGAAACAAATCAGGGCTTTGTCCATCATTTACTACACTTACACTGAATCACATGGTGCAACCCTCCTTCAGAAATGTGGGAAGGGAAACCGCACCACTGAGAGTTTTCATAACTTTTCCCTACTTATAGGATGTTCGCCTGCCTGGGGTAAGTATGCTAGCCTAATTCCTTCTTGAGCAACCATTTTGGGATCAATACGAATAGAGAACTCAACTCCCATGAATTAGAACAGTGTTTCTCAACCATCCTAATGCCGCGACCCCTTAATAAAGTTCCTCGTGTTGTGGTGACCTCTCTAACCATAACATTATTCGCATTGCTACTTCATAACTGAAATTTTGCTTCTGTTATGAATTGTCATGTAAATATCTGATATACAGGATGTATTTTCATTCACTGAACCACATTTGGCACAAATACGAGGGTTGGATGAAAAGTAATGCCTCCACCTTCATAAATCCTCAACAGATGGCAGTACTGGTATGCAGCAAGTACTGGCTTGTTCAGTAGACTCTCCTCTACAGTTCCATTTTGGCAGAATACCTTAGCATTGAACGGTTGTGTTGTTAAAGTGTGAAGTATGGAACCCTGCACAGGCAGTTGGTCAATGTGACTTAAAAATTGTGCAGTCATTGAATTCTTGACAGCAGAAGATGTCACCCCAAAGGAGATTCATCAGAGATTATGGTGATTATGTTGATGTGAGTACTGTGCATCATTGGGCAAGTAAGTTTAAAGATACTGAGATGACACCTTCTGCTGTCAAGAATTCAATGACTGCACGTTGCTTAAGTCACATTAACCAACCGTTTGTGCAGGGTTCCATAGTTCACACTTTAACAACACAACCGTTCAATGCTAAGGCATTCCGGCAAAACAGAACTGTAGAGGAGAGTCTACTGAACAAACCAATACCTGCCGCATACCAGTACTGTCATCTGTTGAGGAGTTACAAAGGTGGAACATTCCTTTTTATTCAACCCTCGTAGCTAAATTTAAATACTGGTGGGGTGGGGGGCGGGGATTGATTTTGTCATTTGGGAGTTGTAGTTGCTGGGATTTATAGTTCACCTACAACCAAAGAGTATTCTGAACTCCACCAAAGATGGAATTGAACCAAACTTGGCACACAGAACCCCCATGACCAACAGAAAATACTGGAAGGGTTTGGTGGGCATTGAGTTTTGAAGTTGTAGTTCACCTACATCCAGAGAGCACTGTGGACTCAAACAATGATGGATCTGAAACAAACTTGGCACGACTACTCAATATGTCCGAATGTGAACACTGGTGGAGTTTGGGGGAAAATAGGCCTTGACATTTGGGAGTTGTAGTTGCTGGGATTTATTGTTCACCTACAATCAAAGAGCATTCCGAACCCCACCAACGATAGAATTGGGCCAAACTTCCCACACAGAACCCCCATGCCTTGAAGGAACTATCTTGCGTGAGCCTCCCTCCAGCTTGCACACTCTCCCTCGCTTGGGCATGTGCACCATGCTGCCATGTGCCGAACACACCTGCCCTCCCCTCCCGGCTTGGAGTCTAAGAAACAGCCCTCCCCTTGGCTGAGAAGACGGCCAATCACAGTGGAGGAGGGCTTTTGGTGGGAGGATTTGCTGTCTGTTTCCAAAAAGGACGCGAAGGACAGGCAGAGAGATCTTCAGCCTGGTTCCTAAGACTATCAGAAATAAATATTTTCCGATGGTCTTTGGTGACCCCTCTGAAACCCCCTCGTGACCCCTCCAGAGGTCCCGACCCCAGGTTGAGAAACACTGAACTAGAAGCTAGTCCTTCAAAAGTTCTAAGAGCTTATACCAGCTAGTATTTTTCTGCAACATATTGAACAGGAAGTCTGCAGAGATTTCAACCAAGCCAGTTTAAACACTACTGTACTGTAAATTAAGAGCACAAACTTCATGGATAGCCAGAGGGGTGCAATGTTCTTGCCGAAGCACATTTGGCCCCAAGCAATTCAATATTCTTCCCCTGAAATCACGGGGTTTGCATGGGCATGTTTAGAAAGCGCTTTATTTTTGCTTACTAAAGATAGAAAATGCTTTAGATTTGTAGAACCCATAGCTCTTTTGGCAATTTTAAACTTGAAAAGATCTCTTGGACTCTAAGCTGCCGCAGCAAAGATTTTCATTTGCTTTTGACCCATTAAGAGAACAGGTCAGCAATCAGAGCTGGACGGACATAAAAACAGTGACGGATTTCCTTTTGTTGGGGCTTAATGTTTGAGGTGTGCGTTTTCCTCATTGCTCGGTGTTTGCCCCAGATGAGTCACACTGGAGTTTCTTAAGGAACAAAGGAAGCTTTTTTTAAATTTTCTTTCTGGCTTTTCCGGCAGTTCTCTCAGAAAGAGTAATATAACATTGCCAATCCCCCACTCTAAGACCTGGGGTGAAAATGTCCTTTTCATAGTGTCAGCAAGCAAATACAAGGATCAGAAATAGATTCCCAGGAAAGGTAAGTATAAAATAGTCTGCATACCAAATCAGGAAAAAGCCACCGTACAGAAACAGCTTCAACCTTTCAGCTTTCAGGGGATTTTAAAAGTAAAATTATAACCTACGTTCCTAGACTATTATTAAATGAGATAAGTTTTTTTAAAAAATCATGTATTTGTCGAAGGCTTTCATGGCCGGAATCACTGGGTTGTTGTGAGTTTTCTAGGCTGTATGGCTATGTTCCAGAAGCATTCTCTCCTGGCATTTTGCCTGCATCTATGGCAGGCATCCTCAGAGGTTTGTTGGAAACTAGGAAAATTGGGTTTATATATCTGTGGAATGATGTCCACAGAAAGAACTCTTGTCTGTTGGAGCTAGGTGTGAATGTAACCATTGGTCACCTTGATTAGCATTTAATGACCTAGCAGTTTTCAAAGTCTGGCTTCTTACTGCCTGGGGGAATCCTTTCTTGGGAAGTGATTAGCTTGCCTGGAATTCCCCTGTTTTTATGTACTGTTACGATTTTAGAGTTTATTAATACTGGTAGCCAGATTTTGTTCATTTTCATGATTTCTTCCTTTCTGTTGAAATTGTCCATGTGCTTGTGGATTTAAATTGCTTCTCTATATTGTCTGACATGGTAATTGTTAAAGCGGTCCAGCATTTCTGTGTTCTCAAATAATATGCTGTGTTCAGGTTGGTTGAAATCCACAAGCATGTGGACAATTTCAACAGAAAGGAAGAAACCATGAAAATGAATAAAATCTGGCTACCAGTATTTAATTTAAAAAAAAATCCTAACAGTAAATAAAGAACCACACTCAAAAACAGGGGAAATCCAGGCAAGAAACAATCAGCAACACTCAAAAATGGAAATTCCAGGCAAAAAACAATAACAACCCAAAAATTTTCATACTTGAATCTTACTCCATGTGACAAATAATCAAAAAGAGGGGGCAATTAACTGAATCCGTTAAGTGGGATCCAATTCTGATGATACAGTGTAACAAAGGAACATGTTTTCTTTGGACCTGCAATTCTTGCTGGAACTGCACAGATAGCATGTAATGTTAACTATAAAAAAGTTTCCAAGTGTATTGATTGTTGATATATGCATCCTGTTTGTTCTACTGATTGCTTTTATTCTGGGTGCCATTGTAATTTTTTTTACTTTACCTATTTGTGATGAAACGTCATTTAAAAAACCTGACTATATAATAAAGATTTTACTTGAAATAAAACTGTCAATCATCATGTCTAGAGGGAGAGGTTAACTCAAAGCACGGCATTAATTGGCTAATCTGTATTTTTGAAAAAATAGGTTTTGAAGAGCTGAGTTGCAGTAGGTGCTGAATTTAAGAATCGACTGCATCCTTCCTCCCTTGCCCAATGCCCAAGAATGAGCAGAGGGTAGTACATGGCAATTCCATTCGCAGCACACAATACACTTGCGCCAATTGTTACCATCCTAAAGGATCCAAATGAACCCGCTGCAGAGCTACAGCCCACATTTTCATTTCAATGAGCTCTTCTGTCACAATTCATCCCTTGCACCCCAGTGAAGAGCTGATCAGCACCAGCGCTCTGCAAAGATAGTGTCAGACTGTGCCTGACAAGCAAGCGCAAACAAAGGCTGCCTTTTTAGTGGAGATGCTGACCTCTCATCGAGGGCTCGCTGGCCAATCCAGTCTGTGCCCTCGCTCCATTATTTCACTGTGACATTCTTCTGGTATATTCTGAGTGAGGTGCAGATGGACATCGTTTGGGCAACACAGTGTAATCTCTCTGGTTCAACAGACATATCCCTGAATTAAAAATCTATTAAAAATCACTGAGCTCAGCCAAGGAGCAAATGCAGAGCTCCAAGGGAAGCAAACAGTGCTGCCTCCATTTCTTTCCCCACCCCATCCTTCTGGGAGCAACTAATGAATGCCAGATGAGTAAGCTTTCGTGTTAGAAGCGTGACACATACAACTGAGATGAAAAGGAAGCAAGGCAGCAGAAAGCAGCTGTATTGAGGGAGGTTTACAATTACATCATGGCATGTTAAAAAGTGAGAAATCTTGTGTCAAATGACTGCAAGGGCCCCACAGAAACAAATGAGAGGCATACTTGTGCAGTACAGCTGCTTACGTTGTGGTGGCTAAACCACAGCACTCTGGCACAGACAAAATAATATACAGTTAATTTCGTGATTGGGTAGCAGCACAGAAATATACCTGAAAGGATTGTTTTTTCAGATGTCATGACCTTACCCTACCCCTACTGACCTCTTCACTGGGCTGACTTTGCAAGGTCATTACACCTGGAATTGTTCTTGACGGGGGATTACAAAAGCCTGGTCTGGAAGTGCAGAGATCCAACACTATAGACTGAAAGGTACTCCGTACCTGGGTCTGTGACTTATACGAACAAGGATCATCCCCATTTGTATCTAGTTTGTAAAGTCTAGCATACTGGATCAACACATATGAAACTAAACTGGAAGCACCCCCAATCTGCAAATCTGCCGCCTGAAGCCCCCGTCACCCACCAACATATTTCAGGTCTTCCACTATAAAATCTTACTGTTTGTGGATAGGATAATGGGCGTAGTCTGTCATAGTCTTCTTGCCCAGCTGTGTCCCACAAGCCCAGATTGACCGGCTTTCCATCAACCATCACATTTGCTGAATAGTTGTCGAAGCTAAAGGACAAGACGGAAGAGTCAGTGAATTCTTTAATAGTTTTTTCTGTGAAATACACTGCTAAAAACTAGAAAGCCAGTGAAATTCAGGAGTTTTTCCAAAGTATTGGGAACTGTGGAACACCTTGCCTAGAGAGATAAGATCAGCTCCCTCCCTCCTGTCCTTTTGAAAAATGGTGAAAACCTGGCTTTTCAAACAGCCCTTTCCAAATATGGCATAGATATATGATATTATGGACAACTGATGACGCAACTGAACGATGATTTGAGATGGAGACGCTTTGACAATGTTTTTAAATGCTGTGTATGATTTTTATGTTTTTATATTGCTGTTAGTATTTTAAAGTATTTATGATTGTTTTAATTTGTTGTAACTGCACCGGCATCGAATTGTTGCCTATTGTTGACCGCTCCGAGTCGCCCTTGGGCTGAGAGGGGCAGTATATAAACGTAGTAAATAAATAAATAATAAGTTGGCTCAGTTGTGGAATATCCAATGCAGCAGGGAGAAAGAAAAAGGCAGCCCCCTGCCCACTTGTGGCTCTCAACAGAATTTCTGCAGCCACCAGGCCTCATAATTTAAAAAGGAGAACAAAAATACACAAAGCACGTGCCAGACTGCTGCCTGGAGCAGCAGTTTCCTTTTTTAAAAACTTCCCTGGCATCACACCCAAAACCAGCTGCAAAACACAGAAGAAAAATTTTGGAGTAGACTTTTGGTTAATGCTGGGATCTGTCCTGAGCCAAAGCTATAATACTGAAGTCACATTAACAAAACCCCTTATGTTATGTTCACCCCATTATCCAGAGCCAAAGTGGCACAATGGGTTAAACCCTTGCGCTGGCTGAACTGCTGCCCTGAAGGTCAGCAGTTCAAATCTGCAAGACAGGGTGAGCTCCCATCTATCAGCTCCAGCTTCCCATGCAGGGACATGAGAGAAGCCTCCCACAGGATGGTAACACAACCAGGAGTCCCCTGGACAACATCTCTGCAGACAGCCAATTCTCTCACACCAGAAGTGACTTCAAATACTCAAGTCACTCCTGACACAATAAAAAAATTATCTGGAGATCTGGTATGGCCCCTCATTTTTGGGTGCTAGATTAAATCAACTTGCATTTTCCTAAGGTTTTCATAAACTGCTCTGTGCAGTTTATAATTTCTTTTAGTGGTGGTGCTGCGTGGCAACCTATCACAGGAGTTGTTGGGGGGGGGGGGGATTTGCCTCTGCTTCCCTCTGAAGCTGAGAGAGTGTGACTGGCTCAAGATCACCCATTGGCTTTCCATGGTAGAGATGTGAACCCTAGCTTCAGATATTGAAAGGGATTATATTTAAAGAAAATAAGTTACTCACACTGTGGGGATATATTCTCCAGGAAATGCATTGGTTGTATAACTGATGAGTAGGCATGTTTTACCTACAGCACTGTAAGAGAAAAAAAAATCCCAATAAGAACACATTGACATAATAGAATAACAACTAAGTCTTTCAGCACAGATTGTTATGCATCAACATCTGATATTACATGAAGCAATTTGTCTTCAACCAAGATAAATTAATTTTGTACTTATTGGGTGACGTGTTATCTCCCAAATTAAACCTTCACTTAGTTGTCATGAAAACAGAGGCCTAACATTTTCCACATTGGGAAGTGTTACAGAAATTACATCAAAAGCTGAAAGTAATTAGACCCAGTGATTCATTTGCAGAGCTTGAGTGGCAGGCACCTGAGTTTTCAAGGTCTCCTAACAATAATTTGATCTCCTCACTCTTGCTACCAAATGAACAGACATTACTCAAGACAAAGGACCTGTTTCAGTTCACACTTTGTGGGAACCAGTTGTCATCAGCTGCCTCTTCTTTCCTTTATTCTTCATCCAGTTTTCAAAATGCTTCTCAAAAAATGGTATGGGAAATGTGGATTTATATTCTCTTAAAAAGATATTAAGAGATATCTACAAAAGGTCCCTGACAGTAGCTGTTAGCCAGGAACAGAATTTCCCCAAGTTCAAAACACTGTATGATGTCTCCCAATGATCATGTTTCGGTTTAATAACCTTTGTACTCCCACAAGACATAGATTCTCCCTTCCTCAGATGTACCAGAAATTTTCCTGTTACATGAACGTGAAACTATAACATCTAGATTCAGAATCAGCTAGGATTGTGGTTTAAGGTCTTAACTCAGAGTTTCTGAACATGGGTGTTGGGACCACTGGCGGGGGTTGCAAGGAGTGTCAGAAGGGGTCACCAAAGACCATCAGAAAACACAGTATTTTCTGTTGGTCATGGGGGTTCTGTATGGAAGTTTGGACCAATTCCATCGTTGGTAGGGTTCAGAATGCTCTTTGATTGTAGATTAACTATAAATGCCAGCAACTACAACTCCCAAATGTCAAGGCCTATTTCCCCCAAACTCCACCAGTGTTCACATTTGCGTATATTGAGTATTCGTGAAAAGTTTGGTCCAGATCCATCATTGTTTGAGTTCACAGTGCTCTCTGAATGTAGGTGAACTACAACTCCAAAACTCAAAGTCAATGCCCACCAGACCCTTCCAGTATTTTCTGTTGGTCATGGGAGTTCTGTATGCCAAGTTTGGTTCAATTCCATCGTTGGTGGAGTGCAGAATGCTCTTTCATTGTAGGTGAACTATAAATTCCAGCAACTCCCAAATGACAAAATCAATCCTGCCCTAACCTCACCAGTATTCAAATTTGGGCATCAGGTATTTGTGCCAAAGTTGGTCCAGTGACTGAAAATACATCTGCATATCAGATATTTACATTACGATTCATAACGGTAGCAAAATTAGAGTTACGACGTAGCAATGAAAATAATTTTATGGTTGGGGGTCACCACAACGTGAGGAACTGTATTAAGTGGTCATGGCATTAGGAAGGTTGAGAACCACTATCTTAACTGGTGCCTTCTCATGCTGTCTGTGGGCTTTTCAGATGCCTCTAGCTGGCTACGATGGGGTATGTCTGGATAGAGGGGAGCCTTAGCTCTGGAGATATTAAATAGCTCTAGCAGATCTTAGAGGAAGTAGCAGCTTACGATGATTTCGCAAGACTATTTAGCAATATAAACTCAAGACCAGGACTTTAAACTTGCAATCACACCTCCAGGATTGCATCCTTAGCCAGAGTCATGCGCTCACTGCCTTCCAAAGGACTGATTATTCCTGTAATCACACAGTCTGCAAAGAAAGTTGAAAATGAAAGCCACTATGTAAGCATTCAGCATACTGACATTGGTAGTGAGCACAGGTATTGTAAGGTGTGGCTATGTAACTTAGCATTCCTTGAAAAGCCTGTTATGGCTGTTCCATGCATTTGAAGGAGTATAACAGACCTGTCCAGACAGCACTTCACCGTCAAAACTCTAACCATGAAACTCTAACTGCACCCCCACCTCCACCCTAATGAAATGCAGGACAAGTTTAATCCTAGAAGGCTAGAATTGTTTGATGTGTTTCAGCAATTTTTCTTCTTCACACCAAACAACATGCACATGAAAAATGAAGTCCAAACAGTATGACAGTATTTTTCAACCTTCCTAATGCCGCAACCCCTTAATACAGATCCTCATGTTGTGATGACCCTCAACCATAAAATTATTTTTGTTGCTACTTCATAACTGCATTTTTGCTACTGTTATAGATTGTCTTGTAAATGCTGCTGGGCCACTCTCAGTCCCACATCACATGGATGCTTTTCCCCCTGCCTTGAGGGGACTCACTGACGCAAGCCTCCCTCCAGCCTCACACGCTCTCCCTTGCCCGTGCACACACTGCTATCAGCCAAGCATGCCTGCTCTCCCTCCCCGCTTGGAATCTCACAAACAGCCCTCCCTTTGGCTGAGAGGCCAGCTGAGAAGCTGGACATTCACAGAAGTAGGAGGGCTTTTGGTGGGAGGATTTGCTGTCCGTTTCCAAAAAAGGAAGAGAAGGACAAACAGAGAGATCATCAGCCTTCTCTGCCAAAGGGGTTCCTAAGACCATCAGAAATATGTGTTTTCTCGTGGTTTTTGGAGACACCTCTAAAAAACCCCTGCGACCTCCCCCAGAGGTTCCGACCCTAGGTTGAGAAACACTGAAGTATGACTATTTATTTATTTATTTATTTGCTGTATTTGTATACCGCTTCTCAGCCTTCTGGCAACTCGAGGCGGTTCACAAGGCAAAATTCAATGCCACCCAAAACACAATTACAATATAAAAACTTCAACATCAATAAAATCTTTATTTTCCATCTTACTTAAGGAAGCCTTTGAGAACTTCCAAGTTCATATCACTTTGCAGTATGCCCTCCTTTTGCAACATTATAGTGGCCTCTATAAAATTATCTCCCAACTTTTTAAAAACTTATGAATCACTGCATGTTTTCTAGTGTACATTTCTATCATTCTACCATGGACTGACAGAGCTACATTTCTTCATGTTTGCGTCAGACAAGAAGAAATATGCACCTTTAGGTTCAGACTTTTAATCTCTACTAAGAAACTCGTTACCACAAAACTATTAAGGAAGTTAGGTTTGTTAGCTCATTGTTACCCCACCCACTTATCCAGTAATAACTGGCCCACAACATTGCCAAGCCTTTCATCAATTGACCCTCCCCTTTGGAAATTCTGAACTCAGCATTTCAGGACTTCAAGGCAACCAAGGGCTTTACTTTCCAATGTCCCAGACAAGAATGGAAGAAGTACAATTTCTTTAAGTTCTGTAGCCACAGGGGGAAAAAGTTGTTTTAGGAATGGCAAAATGGGATGGGGGTATTAATAATTATAGGGAGCATACCATGCCTCTATTGAAACAGCTCCACCGGATGTCAATAAGTTTCCAGTCCCAATTCAATTGTTCAGTTTATCACCTATAAAGCCCTACATGCTTCAGGTCCAGCCTGACAGCATCTCCCCTCTAAGATCTGCCAGAGAAGCCCCCCACTCTTGGTCCCACCTCTGTCTTTGGAGCAGTTGGTGGAGACAAGGGAGAGGGCCTTCTAAGTGGTAGCCCCCCCCCCCCCAGTCTGGAACACCCTCCCCAGTAAACTGCCCCTACACTACAACACTTTAGGAAAGAGTTAAAAACTTGTTTTTCCCAGCAGGCAATTGATAACATTTAGGCAGTAACCAGAACCGATTGCCAATCACTTAGCACTTTATATCTACATTCTGTGCATTCAGCTGGGCTGCTATATTGATTACATGGATCATTTAACTGATTCTATTTTAATAGAGGTTGTTTTATCCAATTTATATACCTGGTTTTTGTAATGTTATTATTGTTTTCATGTTGATGCATTTTATTTTATGTATTATGTATTTTATGTGTGGCTTCTCTGTGTGCTATTTTGCAAGCTGCCCCGAGTGCCAATGGGAAATGGCAGTGGCGTATAAATAAAGTGTTGTTGTTGTTATATACCCATTTACTTTCTTTTCAAATTTGAACATTTTGATTCTTTACCATAGTAAAAAAGTATTCCCCTGACATTAAGTCCAGTCGTGTCCAACTCTGGGGATTGGTGCTTATCTCCATTTCTAAGCCGAAGAGCCAGCGTTGCCTGTAGACACCTCCAAGGTCATGTGGCTGGCATGACTGCATGGAGCGCTGTTACTTTCCCGCGGAAGCAGTACTTATTGATCTACTCGCATTTGCATGTTTTCGAACTGCTACGTTGACAGAAGCTGGGGCTAACAACAGGAGCTCACGCTGCTCCCAGATTCAAACCTGCAACCTTTTGGTCAGCAAGTTCAGCAGCTTAGTGGTTTAACCCACTGCACCACCAGGGGCTCCATACCATTCCATTCACCATACCATTCATTTTATGGGCATAGAGATGTGTATAGGCATTTTTAAATTTACAAAACAATTGAAAGCTTGTTTACTCATTAATAACACACTGCTATTTAAGCAGCACTTATTCCAAACAACTGCACATAGAACTGTAGGCTTTAAAGCAGAAATGCATAATTTTTCACAAGCAAAACTACAATACTCCCCAAACCCAGAAAAGGCTACACAATACTATATTCTGTACTACCTTCATGTGTTTCTTAGGTTTTGCACAGAAAAAAACTATAGGCTGAGAATAGAACAACAAAACAAAACAAGTTATTTGGAGATAAACAATCTTATGGAACAGGAAGTTAAGTACGGCCTTCATATGTCCCCAGACCTTGTGTGGATATGTGAAACAGCCAATAATGGAGAGACTTATTGAAATGAAGAACTCTGGGCCCAAGAATACTAAAACGTTTTGCTGAAATACCTAGAAAATTCCTAAAGATTACATATTTTATCAGACATTGGTAAACGATACAACAGAGATGGAGGCTACCAAATGTATTCAGATACTTCGAATTTGTAATCCAGATACTTCAAATTTAGATGAGTTCAATCAATAAAATAAAACATCTAAAGATTAAAGAAATGCAACGGAAAATACTGACAAAATGGTACAGAACTCCCGTGCAATTGGCGCATATTATGAAAACGTGCCCAAAATTATGTTGGCACAACTGCTGAAAAATAGGAACAAACACCCACATGTGATGGGAATGCGAAAAAAATCCAAAAGTTCCATGAAATAATCAGGAAGGAAATGTAGGAGCTACTAGGGATAAATATAGAATGGAACAAGACTCAATTTTTCACCCAGAAATTGGAAAGTAAAGGGGAAAATAAAGAAAGTGAGGAAATAATAAAACACATGATAGAGGCAATCAAAGCCTCAGTGGCCCTGGGCTGGAAGGACCACAAGAAATGGGATGTAAAAACTTGGTATAAATATCTAGCTGATTACCTTCCCCAAGATTATATTAGTGAAAGGAAAAGTTACTATATGACGGGTCAAAGCAGAAGGACATGGGAAGTAAAATGGAAGGGTCTCATTTACAGAATAAAGGGGAAAGATAAATATACGGTGTTAAATAAGACTATTCCCATGATTGAACAATTGTAATAAACACAGCAAAAGTACTTAATTGTTCCTGGGTTGGGGGGGGGGGGGTTGTGGTGGTGGTGGGATTGGGGAAAATACTGGTATTTTGAATGTTGTTTTCAAAGATTGTATGTTTCTATATATTATACAATTAAAAAAAACTAAAAAAAAAAGAATTTGTAATCCAGGAAATACCTATGAGGTATAGTTCCACATTAGACCCAATAAATATTTTCTATAGCTGTAGGCTTAAAAGGGGGGGGGAGTCTTCTGAGGGGAGCAACCCTATTCCCCTTCTCCAAAAAGTACAGTTGAGCCATTTGCTCTGGAGATTTCTTGGGGGAAAATTTCAAAAAGTTAGATTATGGGATATGTTATTTTGTCTTTTTTATGAAATTACCCCTTCCATTTATGAACAACATTTTAGGCCAGGACTTATCTACTGTGTACCAAGGAACCAATCTCCCACCCCTCTCCAGGAACTTTGTTGTAATGCAGAACTTCTGAGGTTTATAGGTTCTGTCACTTTTTTAGAGAAATCATAGTCACAAATCTGGAGGGCTCTGGTTTGTGGAACACAGCACTAAAGCAAGGAAACGCCAACAAGAACGAGCAAGTCCCACAAGCCTCCATTGTAAAATTCTTCCATTCTAGGCTTCCTGCCTTCTCAGCTTTCTGGCTTTGTGCCCTGTGAATCAGTTCTGTACAGAAACTCAACTTCAAAATAGTTTAATCATCCCAGGCTCTGTAACAATTCATTCCATTCAAATACACAAAAAGCTCTGAAAACATTCAGTTAAGGCCAAGGTCTCTCTAAGTAACAAGATAATAATGCCAGGCATGTAACTATTCAAATTATGGAAGAATTACCACAAACAGAATAGGTGAGTGGTTGTTACAGTTCCATTCTGCCTGATCTTTCCTGTCTAGTCTAACTGCCAACGTTGAAAGTAGGACCAGACAGTTATAAAAAGCAACTTCCTTTTCTACTAAACCTATTCTGTAAATAAAATAAAATAAACGCATAAGATTAAAATGTATCATATCGGTTTATACTTCTATGTATATTGTAGCTCATAAACTCATTCTTAGGCATACACTGTTATTGGCAATAAGTAGGCTTTTAAAACATTAGGTAATGTGGATTGCTGTGAATTTTCCGGGCTGTATGGCTATGTTCCAGAGGCATTCTCTCCTGACATTTGGCCCACATCTATGGCAGGCATTCCTTAGAGGTTGTGATGTCTGTTGGAAACTAGGCAAGCAGGGTTTATATATCTGTGGAATAATGTCCAGGGCGGGAGAAAGAACTCTTGCCTGCTGGAGGCAAGTGTGAAATTTGTATTGGCCACCTTGATTAGCACTGAATGGTATTGCAGCTTCAAATCCTGGCTGCTTCCCGCCTGGGGGAATCCTTTGTTAGCTGACCCTGGTTGTTTCCTGTCTGGAATTCCCCTGTTTTTGAGTGTCGCTCTTTGTTTACTGTCCTGATTTTAGAATTTTGTCTGTTAGTCAGATTTTGTTCATTTTAATGTTTTCCTCCTTTCTGTTCATACTCTAAACTCAGAACATAAATAAAGAATCACAGACAGGAAACAATCAGGGCCAGCTAACACCTCCCAACAAAGGATTCCCCAGGCAGAAAGCAGCCAGGCTTTGAAGGTACAAGGCCATTTAATGCTAATTTCAATATTCACACTTGCCTGCAGCAGATAATAATTATTTCTCCTACCCTGGACATTCGACAGATATATAAACCCCACTTGCCTAGTTTCCAATTGACCTCACAACCTCTGAGGATACCTGCCATAGATGTGGGCCAAGCATCAGGAGAGAATGCTTCAGGAACATGGCCATACAGCCCAGAAAGCCCATAGCAACTCAATGATTCTGACCATGAAACCCTTCGACAATAAATTAGGGAATGTTCATATCTTTAAACCTTTGTGACCCCAGATTTCTTTGCATGGAATCAGCTTCCATAACAAGTCATCAGAACAAATTGTGCTAAACCTATGGGTGTAGCCATTCTTTCAGCCTACACAACACTTGAAAACTGTACGAGTCTTAGCACATATTAAATACATTTCTTGAAAGGGGCAGTTTATTAGCTTAATACCATAATGGTCTACATCAGTTCCATTATCAACCTCCAGATTCTTTATCAGCAATTTCAGAATTGAATGCCATACTTGTCTTGAGATTATCAGAGAGAATAACACTGTATTGACATAAAAACGAAATCTCTATGGATTACTCAAAACATTTTTCAATTCCTCTGTAATATCAGGACCAAAACATTACATAGTTTGAAATTTTTAAAGAAGCTACACAAATTTGTTATGATGCTTAGTTATAATCAGGTATCTCGGGATTTTTATTTCTGTGGGTTTTTTAAAATCTAAGGCCATAAAGCCGGTCTAGTTTTCCAGCTGACCCTCAATGCTTTTCTGAGGTCTGTTCAGAAGAAAGAAAATGGCACTGAGATTATGCCAACAGACCTTTTTCCAAGAACTAAAATTTAGAGGGTGTTATAATAGTATGCACTGTTCAGTATATTCTGTAACAAACCACATGCCAGATCTGAGTGCACCTGAAAGTATACTGATGAGTTGCATCTTTATTAAAATGGCTTTAAGAACATTACCTCTCTATAGAGACAGATGTAACAATGCCATTTAACTACTGAAGTCCAAATTCCTGTTGCATTTCAAAATTAATAAGGGAGGGGGCATAATAGTATGACATATTATTGTTGAATTAGACTGAAGAACCCTGAGATGAAATCTCAACACAATGCTGAGGACTGCTGAAACAATAAAATGGGAAGGGAAGAACTGTGTGAACTGTCTTATTTATTTATTTATTTATTTATTATTTGAACTTATATGCCGCCACTCCCCTGGGGCTCGGAGCGGCTTGAGCTTGAGCTCCACATAATGGAAGGTAGGATAAGAAATATAAATACACATGCAGATCCATGCAGTCTTAGTGACTTAGACTCTGAGTCATCTATATGAAAATGAGTGGTAAGAAATTAAGGAAAGATAAACGCTACTCTTTTGCAAACAACGATCAAAGCAAACCCATGTACGTAATTTCCTTACCAAAAAATATAGGTAGACCAAGCAAACTGAAATTTGCAATAGAATTACTCCCAATTCATGGAAGGCAAGAGAATCTTTCTCATCCTATACTACCTCAATTATCATTACTTTGAATACCTGTCACTGAGGAACAAAGCAGATGATAGCTACTATCCTGAGATCACACTTGTACGTTTTACAATAGTATCTAATTGACCACTGAGAGAAAGAGTAAGTGCAACTAGACAGGCCTCTAATCTGATCCACCAGGTTTCTCTGAACTGACTTCAGATTCTCCCCTTTCTGCTACCTAAATGACCTGCTCCTACTCTGTGGTGAGAAGTGCTCCTCTGAGCCTGACTGTGAGGGCCTTTCCAGACAGGCACTATATCCCAGGATCTGATCCCAAGTTTTCTGCTTCAAACTGGATTATATGAGTCAGCACTGCCAGATAATCTGGGATAAACAAAAAACCTGGGATATAGGGCCTGTTTGGAAGGGCCCTGAGTGGCCTGACTTTCACTGTTAGTGATTCCATAGTAAAAGTACATTACGCTATATCCACACAGGGAATTTGCAGTACACAAGCAAAGTATACCAAGAAACAAGATTCACGTTCCTCTGACTAGAAATTACAGTCACTCTGCTCTTCACAAGTGGCTCCTTCTGAAAGCTTTATTCATAGGAAACCAAGAGTGCAACCACAACAAGATGGGAGATGAGTTTTTTTTCTTTCTTTCCTTGAATGTGCATGAATGTAAACTCTGGAATATGTTCTGCTCCTCCACGTACGTTAAAAGAAAATCAAAAGTCAATAGAGGCATGGCTGGAAAAATATTTCAAATTCTTGAGAACTAGAATCATAGGTAAGGTACTAGCCAGAGGTAGGGAAAAAGCCATTATAAGTTTAGGTATCTGGATGACCAGGTGCTTAGGGATTTCTCAAAGTTATATTCCTTAAGAGAATGCTACTATTTTGAGAGGGGGGGGGGGGGAATCAACTATGTTCTAAAAGCTAAAACTGTGCAAACTATTTACTATTCAAATATACAACATTTACAAGCTTTTTAGAGACAGAGAGAAAACCAGTAGTTTAAATAATTTGTAAGTAAATGCTTTGGCTATACCTAATATCTTAACTGATAAGATAGCACAGACCAGTAACTTAATATCCCAAAGAAGTCTGAACAAGAAACCTGACTTACTTCTGAGTAAAACAAAAAACTTTTAAAGCTCAGGCCAATGAATACAATTTGATGACTTCCTGATAAATAGGTTTAACAGTATGGTTTCGGAAGTGGGTTTCCTTTGTTAACCTCAAAAGAGAACAGAGGTTTTACACTAATACCACAGCAGGTTTAAAAACAATACCATCCACTATATTTTGGAGTCATAATTTCTTTTGCTAGTAACTCTATATACACCATGCCTTTTCAGTTTCTATATGGTCATGATTTCTTCACTTACACACTTGAAATAACCAATATTTGGTCTTATTGTCCTTGTTTGTCTTTTCAGAGATTCTCTTCTTTCACATAAACCACCCCACTCTCTTGTTGTTAACACATATACACACCAGACTTCCCTTCCATTCTCAGTTATCTTTCCCTTTTATCACCAATTCCAGAGTCACCACTGAATTATTGCAGTCTTTTCCTCACATGTCAACCAGCTCAGCCCAAGTTAACAAACAAACAACTGTAGTTTCTATATGGAGAAGATGCCCAACAGCATAGCCTGTCCTTGGTCTGTGATTGATTCAACATGAAGAGTCCTAAGTCAAATGTCTAGACCTGCTGTTGTTGAGACTGAAATATAGATCTTGCAATTGAGTTGAATTTTGATTCCTAATTTATTTTGGATTTTGTTTCCAGGTTTTTCACCACCACCCCCACCACCCCAATAATGGTACTTCTAAAACTTGAAATAAACAAAAAGAAGTTTGTCCTAATAGAAGCAACTTGGGGTGGGGATAAAACTCCTTAAGAGAGGATATGCAATGAGTACATAAATAAAGCAGCATTAGGGAAAATCAAGACAAGCATTCTCAAAGTGTGGTCCTCTAGCTGTATGGGCCTCCAACTCCCAGAAGTCCTAGTCAACCTGTTAATTGGTCAGAAAATTAGGGAGTTCGAGGCCCAAACAGCTGGAGGGCTGCAGACTGAGAATGTCTGAACTAAGACATAGGGATGGTGTAAAGGAAACTAAATGGGTGTGGCAAACTTTGAAGACATGCACATGTTTACTCAAGACTACAGACAGACTTCCTAGGGCCTTGCCCATGCAGGGGACAGCTGAAGATCGAATCCTAAACATACTAACCAGAAAGAAGTGCTCCTGAACACACTGGTGAGAATTTGACTTGATCCACAATTGATCAGTACATAAATAAAATTTAAAAGACTGAAAAAGGAGAAGTAAAGTAATACTTTTACATTCTCAGAAGGTGTAAACAAAGCAACTAAAAATTAGGATAGAGGAAGAATGGCTTCTCCTTTCTGTCTTTTCCCGGCAATGAGGAAAAGCAGTTTAGGTGGATTTAATGAACAAAATGGCTAAAGTGTTGGACTAAGGCTTGGGAGTCTCAGTCTCTACTGAGTCATGAACAGGAGCAGCCTTGGATGGCCCCTTCCCTCTCACTTAATCCACTCCAAAGCGGTCCTCTGAATGTTAAAAAGGAGAGAAATCGTGACTGTCACAAATGCCTTATAGGCACATGCAATCAAATGTGAAAAATTTACATTCCACGAAGAAGCAACCATATACACCTCTATAGAGCTAAACAAACTTCATGGGGAGGGGGGGCATTTAAAGATTTTTTTTTTCACCTTGGTTTTTATGTTGTTTTTAATTTGAACAGTTATACATACATTGCCAGACCTCTTGATTCCTTTTATTGGGGGAAAATCATAAAATGATAACACAGCTTGAGCATCACTTATCTGGAATTCCAAAACGCTCCACCTGGGAGAGTGAAATAGCAGCACCTTCACTTTCTGATGCTTCAAACACTTTGTTTTAAAAGATTTAAAATACTGTGTATAAAATGACCTTCAGGCTATGATTGGAAGGTGAATATAAAAATAACTAAATTTTGCATTTAGACTTGGGTCCCATCTCCAGGATATCTCATTATGTACAGAATGGAACAAAAATCCCAAAGGGGTTTCAATATTTAATAACTTGCTTTACTTTTTGTTGTTTATTCACTATAGAATAGTATCATCTATATCAGTGGTTCTCAACCTGTGGGTCCCCAGGTGTTTTGGCCTACAACTCCCAGAAATCCCAGCCAGTTTACCAGCTGTTAGGGTTTCTGGGAGTTGAAGGCCAAAACATCTGGGGACCCACAGGTTGAGAACCACTGATCTATATCTTATCTATCTATTAAAACTGGATGTATGTGTGTGTATATGGGTGGCATATGTTTGCGGGCTTCCTATTGGCTCTCACTTCCAGAGAGGCCTGTGACGCCCACCAACGACTGACCTGGGCCACACTTGGCACACAAACACCCCTGCCCCAATGACTAGCAGAAAATACTGGAGGGGTTTGGGGGGGGGGGGTTGGTCTTGGATTTTGGGAGTTTCAGTTCACCCCGCATCCAGAGACTCTGTGACTGCAGCCAGAAACGGATCTGTACCACACTTGGCACACAGAATGAATACTGGTGGAGTTTGGGGGGAATCAACCTTGAATTTTGGGAGTTATAGTTCACCCACATCCTGAGAGCACCATGAACCAAACGGATGATGGATCTGGACCTCACCTGGCACACATGACCAACTCTGAATACTGGCAGTGTTTGGGGAAATTGACCCAGGATGATGGGAGTTATCCTTCACTCAGATCTTTCCAAATTTTCTAATGAAACCATTCATAAAACCCCAAAATAAACAATTGCTACTTATTATATTTATCATTATAAAAGACTTAACACGGGCATTGCTGGATGCAATATGAATATGAATTGTTGGATGCAATATGAAAACAGACCCCTGAAGACTTCTGTCCCCCTCCCTCCACAAATGTGGGAGGGCAAGTACACTTACTTACAAACAACTCCTAGTTAAGATGGGGTCTGAGACAACAGAAAGTGGGCGAAATCTACCTTTAAGAAGGGAAATCCACTCCTGGAAGTTATTATCATGGCGAAAAGGGGTTTCCACTCAAGCTTTATCTCCAATCCAATTTTTTTTTTCAAAATCCAATTCTCAGAGGAACAGAAAGAGAGGGGAAATCTTTTGAACAGAGCTCAGATAGTAAAGAAATGGCACAGGGGTGCTAACCCCTATGCAATCCAAAGCTAATGTGTACATATATTTGGCTGGAGTTACTTTAAAGCAGGCCTGGCCAAACTTGGGCCCTCCATGTGTTTTGGACTTCAACTCCCACAATTCCTAACAGCAAATTGTGGGAGTTGAAGTCCAAAACACATGGAGGGCCCAAATTTTCCTAGGCCTGCTTTAAAATTTCCCTGTTCCGAACTTGCATACAAATTTCAACTTAAGAACAAAACCATAGAATCGATCCTATTCGTAATTTGGGGACTGCTTGTATATATACACAAACTTACATACTGTGAGGAAATCTATAAAGAGAAATAATTTTCAAAACCAGACGCTCTTCTTGACATATGTACTAATGAGAATGGAGGACAAGTATTCCAAGCCCCAGCTACTGGAATGAATGACATAAAAGCTGTAAAACAGGCATGGGCAAATTTGGGCCCTCCGGGTGTTTTGGACGTAGAATCATAAAGTTGGAAGAGACCTCATGGGCCATCTAGTCCAACCCCTGGCCAAGAACCAGGAAAATTGCATTCAAAGCACCCCCGACAGATGGCCATCCAGCCTTTGTTTAAAAGCTTCCAAAGAAGGAGCCTCCACCACACTCCGGGGCAGAGAGTTCCACTGCTGAACGGCTCTCACAGTCAAGAAGTTCTTCCTAATGTTCATATGGAATCTGCTTTCTTGTAGTTTGAAGCCATTGTTCCGTGTCCTGGTCTCCAGGGCAGAAGAAAACAAGCTTGCTCCCTCCTTCCTATGACTTCCTCTCATGCATTTATACATGGCTATCATGTCTCCTCTCAGCCTTCTCTTCTTCAGGCTAAACATGTACAGCTCCTTAAGCCACTCCTCATAGGGCTTGTTCTCCAGACCCTTGATCATTTTAGTCACCCTCCTCTGGACACAATATTCCAGGTGTGGTCTAACTAAGGCAGAATAGAGGGAAGCATGACTTCCCTGAATCTAGACCAGGGGTCCTCAAACTTTTTAAACAGAGGGCCAGGTCACAGTCCCTCAAACTGTTGGAGGGCCGGATTATAATTTGAAAGGAAAAAAAATGAATGAATTCCTATTCACGCTGCACATATTTTATTTGTAGTGCAAAAAACACTTTAAAACAATACAATAATTAAAATGAAGACCATTTTTAACAAATATAAATGTATCAGTGTTTCAATGGGAAGTGTGGATCTGCTTTTGACTGATGAAGTAGGGTTGTTGTTGTTGTTGTGTGCTTTCAAGTCATTCCAGACTTAGGTTGATCCTGAGCGAGGGCCGTATCTGGCCCCCGGGCCTCAGTTTGAGGACCCCTGATCTAGACACTAGACTCCTATTGATGCAGGCCAAAATCCCATTGGCTTTTTTTTCCGCCACATCACATCATTGCTCATGTTTAACTTGTTGTCCACGAGGACCCCAAGATCTTTTTCACACATACTGCTCTCAAGCTAAGCGTCCCCCATTCTATATCTTTGCATTACATTTTTTCTGCCTAAGTGGCTGTTAGGAATTGTGGGAGCTGAAGTCCAAAACATCTGGAGGGCCCATGCCTACTGTAAAAGTACAGCTACACTTGTTCCATAATGAAACAACAAAAGGCCTTTCCATACATCCATATCCTACTGTAAAAGTTCAGTTACAATTGTTCCATAATAAAACAACAATGGGCCTTACCATACAACCACATAACCCCAAATTATAAAGACAGAAAATCCCATAATATCTACTTTGAACTGGGTTTTCCGAGTCCACACTGCCATATAACGCAGTTCAAAGCAGGAAACGTGGGATTTTATTCAGCTGAGAGGAAGGGGCCAAAGTATGGGGAAAATCCGAAATCCAAAACACTTTTGGCCTCAAGCACTGTGGAGAAACTCAACCAATAATCATAACAATAATCCCCTCCTTTTTCTCAATGGGAGAACCAGAGAGTTGGAAGAGACCCCAAGGGTCATCTAGTCCAACCCTATTCTGCCATGCTGAGAAAGCACAATCAAAGCAACCCCGACAGATGGCCACCCAGCTCGAGTGGAGAAGAAAAGAGAAGGCCCTTACCCGTCTCCCACCACCACACACTTGATGGCCTGCATCGGGGCGGCTCTCTGTCAGGCTTCGTCGAAAAGCGTGTGGGCCTCAGCTGAGGGGGGAAAATAACCGCCGAGAGCCCTGCTGAGGGAACGGCCACCACCCTAAACGCGAGGCGGAGGAGTGTGGCGCCCGACAGGAAACAGGAAGCGGCCGCCCCGCTCACTTCCGGACTCGAGCCCCACTTTCCGGCCTAGTCTTCCAGGCTGCGATTCAAACTCCGCCGAGGAGGGGCGAGGGAGCTTCGTGAGCGCTCGGTTCCCCTTCGTTTAAGCCCCGCCCTCTCGACGAAGGCCTTCGGAAAAGGTCGGACAGATCCGGAAGCCATCGCCTCTCCTCCGTTCAGGCCGATCCTGGCCTTAGGCGGCGTTCGTCAATGTTCGGAAGAAATCGGCCTCCGTGCGTTTTCTGTGCCAGGAATGTTCGGGGGGAGGCAGAGCACAGCATATACATGGCAAACATTCAATGCCAGGACAAGAATTCATATGAATATGCATAAACATTAAAAACATTTATCAAAATATTAAAATGCACTGTTTAAAACCGTCTTGGTCATCTGCATCAAATCTAAATAGGCCTGGTGGTTTTCTATCACTACCTTATTGCACTGCCCCAAAAGCTTGGTCCCACAGCCAAGTTTTGACCATCCTTCTGAAGGACAGGAGAGAGGGGGCCGATCTAATCTCACCAGGAAGGGAGTTCCATAGGTGGGGGGCAATCACCGAGAAGGCCCTGTCTCATCCCCACCAATCGCACCTGTGACAATGGCGGGACGGAGAGTAGGGCCTCCCCAGAGGAACTTAATCTCTGCGATGGTTCATAGGGGGAGATGTGTTCGGACAGCTAAATTAGTATATGGTATTGAATATGGGTATATAATATTGTTGTTCCATTGTCTGAAAAATAATAATAGTGGTGTAAATAACAATAATACTGGCCCATATCTATATAATAATAATACCGGTGTATATGATACCGATAATAACAATGATACTGGTCTATATAAACTCTTCCCTTCCTTCCTAACTATCTCTCCCTACAATTCAATCCTTCTTTCCTTCTGACCCCGAGGCAGGGGAAGGGTGAAGCGAATCAGGAGGAGAGCCAAGCACCAAGCACAGATGGCTTTCAGGAGAGTCAAGCCTACCATTTAATCCTTCCTTTCTTTTGAGCCTCCCGTCTTCCTGGAGACACGGGTGTGAGGCGGTGCAAGGCAAGGCTGGACAGGGCATGAGACTACGGGAGCCCAAAGCTTAGGTTGGTCCTACCTAATTGCCTCCCTCCCCTGGGCCCTTGCCCTGCCCCTCTCCCTGGCCTGGACTTCCCTACCTGCCCCGCCGCCCTTTTCCCACTCTTCTTCTCCTGCTTCTGCTCCAGAGGGAGGAAGGCAGGCTCGATGTGGGGCAACCAGGCCGCGGATCCCTAATGGCGGCTCCAGCCCTGAAGAGGTCGCTTCACAATATTTTGCTTTGGACGTCCAGTAGATGGCACTGTTTTGACGCCAAGCATGTTTTTACCTGTCATAGGTGTGACATCTATATAATAGTAGGTATGCAACAGCATAAAAACATTCGCCTGTTTTAATGCTATGTTGTGTCCAAATTTCAAAACAATCGGTGAAATATTTTGGGAGATTTGAGGTCATTTACGAACAGACATTTACATTTTTATTTATATAGATTTATTTATCTATCTATTGCATTAAACTCTTAGAAAGGGTTGGTTTAAACTCCAGTTTGTCAGTGAAACTGAATTACTGTGTCGCGAAAGGATGCACATGTAAAAAGTGTATCACTAATATTAAAAGTTTGGAAAACTCTAATCTAGAGGGCCACATATTGATTGCTACTGTTATGCATATTAAATCTGATCTGAAGCCCGGGCTCCACGGGATTTGGCATAGCAACCACTGTGCTTAGATATGAAGGAGGAAGTTCAGTTTTATATTGGCTTTGTATTGTGTATCTTGGCAGGAGAGCAGCATAATTACTGTATGTGGGTGTAGAGTGCAAGAAGACTCATGCTGATGTCATTCTGGAAAATTTGAGACAGAACAACAGAGACTATAAAAGATCAGAGCAGCAATACTCCTGGTGATTAATATAACACCCCCACCCTTTTTATTTTTTGTTTTGTTTTGTTTTCTTAAATAGTACTAAGTAAACAGTGCGAAAAAACAATGCAATATTAAATTGAAAACTTAAAGACTATAAACACGAAAACAGAATTAAATCTAGAACTACTTAAAAATAGAATTTAAAATGTGTTGTCAAAGGCTTTCATGGCCAGAATCACTGGGTTGCTGTGAGTTTTCTGGGCTGTATGGCCATGTTCCAGAAGCATTAACTTCAGGACATCAGGAGATAATGTTTCTGGAACATACTGCCCCGAAAACTCACAGGAACCCAGAATTAAAAACCATTAGAATTATTTAAAATACACAAAAACCACAAACATTGCCTGGTTCTGTCATTAAAACTTTATTTTTTAAAGTATGGTATGCATTTTTCTTCTGACCTGAACATCTGCATGACTGTCGTTCTCTGGAGTCTCTTCCAACTTTGCGATTTCTTAACTCAAAATGCTCTTAAGTTGGGACACTCTTAAGTCGAGGTTTCACTGTATCTCAAAAACTAGAGCTGAAAAGGGAAAACTGGTGCAATTTTGGGACTCAGCAGGGCAAATATACCAAACAAGACTAATACTTGAGGCACCAAAATGTGTGTCGGCTAGTGTTTTCATTGGGATCAACAGCTCGTACAGAAGCCCCCAAGTGAATATGGTAAGTGAAATCATGAAGTGAAACCCTGGATATCAGTTCTGCAAATGTTGGGAGAGTAGTATCGTTATTACTTAACATATTGCATAATAATGGGTTATTATTTTTAAAAGCAATTTGTATAAAGCTCCATCTGTTTCCCCTGGTGGCACATTGAGTTAAACTGCCAGGTAGTTGAACCTGCTGACCAAAAGGTTGGTGGATCAAATCCAGGGAGTGGAGTGAGCTCCTGCTGTTAGCCCTAGCTTCTGCCAACCTAGCAGTTCGAAAGCATGCAACTGTGAGTAGATTAATAGGTAACGCTTCTGCGGGAAGGTAACGACACTCCATGCAGTCATGCTGGCCACATGACCTAGGTGGTGTCTACGGACAATGCTGGCTCTTCAGCTTAGAAATGGAAATGAGCACCACCCCCCAGAGTCGAACATGACTAGACTTAATGCCAGGGGAAACTTTTATCTTTATATTTTACCACCTGTTTCCACTCTAATCTATCCCAAAAGCCCTGTCGCTGTGCTAAAGCCCTTGTGGCTGCAAGACTGTTTTCCATCAATGCCTCTGAAAAAGTGAACTGATATCACAAAAGCTCAGTTTTTTAAAAAGCCCTAAAGGTGCCAGCCACTGTTCTTTATGTAGAAAGACACAAATTAAAAGGAAAAAGCAAACCTTAGGCAACATATGCAGTAACTTGGTGACTGGACTTTAAATGGGATATTATTTACAGCTTGGCTGTGAGCCTCTTTTTGTGCTTTTGTGGATCATCTGATAGATCATCTGAGCAATGGTGTTATGCCTCTGCTTGTAGTCCATCTACGCAATCTTCTTGCAGCAGCAGAGTATGTGATCCATCGTTTTGCCTGCTTCCTTGCAGAATCTGTACTTGGAATCTGTTGTTGACTTTTAATTTCCAGTTCTGATGTCTTGTTCTTGGGCTGGAAGAATCAGGCCCTCCATCTTCTTTTTCAAACTTAAATTTGTGAGCCACATTCATGTTTTTTCTTTGTCCATTTTGCTCTCAGTTTTTCCCAGGAACTGTTCCTGGAGAACCTTCTTTTGCCAGTTTTCTTTTCAGCTCTGCATTGTATTATTACGGTATACACTCTTTGTCTTTTGCGCTTTACTCAGTTTTCTACAATTGACTTCCATCAATGCTGGTTCTTGACAGCTTTTCACATAATCTGCCAGTGTATTATTATTATTATTATTATTATTATGTAACCTGCCTCAAGGTATCAGGAGAGGTGGGTAATAAATTATTATTATTATTATTATTATTATTATTATTACTGTTGTAACCTGCCTTAAGTTATCAGGAGAAGCAAGTAATAAATAATAGTAATAATAATAATAAATATATACATTATTATTAGTTATTGTTAATTATTAATAGTATTAATAATATTAATAATTAATATATAATAATATATAATAACAATAGATCTAATCCTCAGCTGCTGCAAGAAGATGGCGCAGACAGACTACAAGTAGAGGCATAACACCATTGCTCAGATGATCCATTGGAACTTGTGCCACAAATACCATCTGCCTGCGACAAAGAACTGGTGGGATCACAATCTTGAAAAAGTTACAGAGAATGAACACTCCAAACTCCTCTGGGACTTCCAGATTCAGACAGACAGCGTTTTGGAGCATAATACTCCTGACCCCACAATCGTGTTAAAAAACAAAATATGGATTGTCGATGTTGCAATCCCAGGTGACAGCAGGATTGCAGAGAAACAACTGGAAAAGCTGACACGATATGAGGATTTAAAGATTGAATTGCAAAGACTCTGGCACAAGCTAGTCAAGGTGGTCCCAGTGGTGATCAGCACACTGGGTGCAGTGCCTAAAGATCTTGGCTTGCACTTAAACACAATTTGCGCTGACAAAATTACCATCTGCCAGCTGCTGAAGGCCACCTTACTGGGATCTGCATGCATTATTCGCCGATTCATCACACAGTCCTAGACACTTGGGAAGGGTCCGACGTGTGATCCAATTCAACAGCCAGCAGAGTGTCTGCTGTGGACTCATCTTGTTGTGTTTCAAATAATAATAATAATAATAATAATAATAATAATAGTTATTATTATTATTATTTTGTTACCTATCTCAAGTTATCAGGAAAGGTGGGTAATACATGGTTGTTGTTGTTGTTGTTATTGTTATTATTATTATTATTATTATTATTATTATAACTTTGTTGTAACCTGTCTCAAGTTTTCAGGAGAGGTGGGTAATAAATTATTGTTGTTGTTATTATTATTATTATTATTATGACTTTTATAAAATGCCTCAAGTTATCTGGAGAGGCAGGTAATAAATTATTATAATGGTTATTATGACTGTTGTAAACTGCCTACAGTTATCAGGAGAGGTGGGTAATAAATTATTATTATTATTATTATTATTATGACTGTTGTAACCTGCCTCAAGCTATCAGGAGTTAGGTAATAAATTATTATTATGATTATTATGACTTTGTTGTAATCTGCCTAAAGTTATCAGGAGCAGCGGGTACATTATTGTTATTATTATTATGACTGATGTAACCTGCCTCAAGCTATCAGGAGGAGCGGGTATAAAATTATTATTTTTCTTTTTTTTTATTGGAACCCAGCCTAAGGCGAGTAATATATTATTATAATTCTTCTTATTAATATTAATATTATTATTATTAATAATAATAAGCTACAAATGGGCCAATTCATAGAAGCGACACGTGCTTCAAGGGGAAAGAAAACTTTAGGCGCCAAACTGGGGGCGGTACCATTTGGAGGAAAGCGAAGCAGCGATTGGTCAAGACGCAGGCTGGGGGGCGGGACGTGCGCGGTGACGTCAACCAGGCGAGTTTGCGGAACCGACGTTTCTAGCCCGCGAGCGCCCCCTTCCTTCCTCCCTTGTTGTTTTCCTTCTCTCCCTCCTCCTGGTGCTGCTGCTGCTGCTGCTCCTTGCGTTGACATCCGGGCTCCTGCGGGGGGCGGGGCTTGGGCGGCGCGTCGATGGCTGCGGTGGCGGCGGCGGCGCTCTTCTCCGCGCTGTCCGCCCGGCTCTCCCAGTCCGTGGCCGCGCGCTCCTACGGGGTCTTCTGCAAGGGCCTCACGCGGACGCTGCTCATCTTCTTCGACTTGGCCTGGAAGCTCCGCATCAACTTCCCTTACCTCTACGTCGTGGCCTCCATGATGCTCAACGTCCGGCTCCAGGTGAGCGGAGAGGGGAGAGGGGCGGGGCCGCCGCCTTCGAGGCCTACCCGGAGGGAGACGAGCCTCGCTAGAGTTCGGCCTTGAGGTCTCTGATGGGGAAGAGGCCTGTCTTTATTTCTTTAGTGGACACTCAAGATTCGCCTGAGGAACAAAAAAAAAGGCATGAACCAGGCCTGGGCCAACTTGGGCCCTCTTGGTATTTTGGATTTTAACTCCCACAATTCCCAACAGCCAAGTTTTTGATCTGTATGGCCATCTTCCAGAAGCATTCTCTCCTGACGTTTCGCCTGCATCTATGGCAGGCATCCTCAGAGGTAGGCAGGCTCTGACCTACAAGAAGCACTGCCTGAACATCAAACAAAAACTGGGCGCTAGAAACAATATCGTACGAAAGCTGACTGGCACAACCTGGGGATCACAACCAGACACAGTGTCTGGTTCGGTTGTGTGACACGATAAATAATAAATAAATAACCCCTGAAGGACGTCTTTGTAGTCCTCGACCTTTCTAGAATCCCTCGGCCCTAGAACTGTACTGGTATCAACCCAGTGGCACCAGCCAATCCCCCTCCAATGCCAGAAACGCAGCTTAATGGTGTAACATTAGAAAATGTTGACCATTTCCGCTACCTTGGCAGCCACCTCTCCACAAAAGTCAACATTGACACTGAAATACAACACCTCCTGAGCTCTGCAAGTGCAGCATTTTTCCGAATGAAGCAGAGAGTGTTAGAGGACCGGGACATCCATAGGGAGATCAAGGTGTTTGTCTATAAAGCTATTGTCCTCCCAACCCTGCTATACGCCTGCGAGATGTGGACTGTCTACAGACGTCACATGCAACTCCTGGAACGATTCCATCAGTGCTGCCTCCGAAAAATCCTGCAAATCTCTTGGGAAGACAGGCGGACAAACGTCAGCGTGCTGGAAGAAGCAAAGACGACCAGCATTGAAGCATTGGTCCTCCGCCATCAACTCCGCTGGACTGGCCATGTTGTACGGATGCCCAAAGCAGTTGCTCTACTCTGAACTCAGGAACGGAAAACAGGATGTTGGTGGGAAGAAAAGAGATTTAAAGATGGGCTCAAAGCCAACCTTAAAAACTGGCATAGACACTGAGAACTGGGAAGCCCTGGCCCTTGAGCGCTCCGGCTGGAGGTCAGCTGTGACCAGCAGTGCTGTAGAATTTGAAGAGGCACAAATGGAGGACGAAAGAGAGAAACGTGCCAAGAGGAAGGCGCTTCAAGCCAACCCTGACCGGGACCGGCTTCCACCTGGAAACCAATGCCCTCACTGCGGGAGAAGATAGAGATTAAGAATTGGGCTCCACAGTCACCTACAGATCCACTAATCCTACTCAGACAACGAGGGATCGCCTAAGTAAGAATGTCCAGGGTGGGAGAAATAACTCTTGTCTGTTGGAGGTAGGTGAGAATGTTTCAGTTGGCCATCTTGATTAGCATTTAATGGCCTAGCGGTTTTCAAAGTGTGGCTTCTTACTGTCTGGGGGAAGCCTTGGTGATAATATGATAGCTGGTACCCAGGTCTCATGGCGTTACGCTGTCTCCAGAGTGCCGCTTCGGGAACGCTGATTGCGGAATGTAGGGACGGAAGGATACCAGTGAAGTAATGTAGTGGAGGCGGGACAAGCAAACCGCCACAGAATCCGTGGAACTATACCAGTAAAGAAATTTAACACAGAAATAACAGTGAACTAATTTTAGTTCTTTATTGAGAAGTGATAAAACAACGGTTTTGGAAACACATAACACTGAAGGGAGGAGAGGGATAACAGTGAACGAATGTTAGTTCTTTATAGAGAAATGATAAACCACGGTTTCGGAAACAGTTTGGGAAGACCTTAAACAGGATAGAAATTAGGAATCTGCCTCAAAACATTATTAAAAGCTTCCAAGTTGTTCCCAAACAACTGGATTACTTCCATTTTACAACACTTGTAAACACTTCTCAAATTTCTCCCCTCCTTTCTATCCTTTTCTTCTAAACCAATTATGCACTGCCTTCTAAACCACAGTGCCTCTGTGTCTCACTCTGTCCCCTGTGCAACCACGTGGTTGGACACATGACCCTTCCCTTATTCACATCCGCTGTTCAGGAAACAGCATAATGCCATGAGGCCTGGGTACCAGCTATCATACTATTACTGAATCCTTTGTAAATAACAGCATCCACCCAATCATCTAATTCACCGTGGGGGAAAAATGAAGGAAAACTGCCATTTCTAGATGTCCTAGTCATCCACAAACCAGATCAACAATTAGGTCACATAGTTTACAGAAAACATACACACACACACACATAGATACCTACATAAAAACTCCAACCATCACCAAAGTAAAAAAAGAAGCACAATTAAAGCCCTGACAGACCGGGTAAAAGGAATCTGCAAACCTCACCTCCTAAATGAACTGAACTGCCTAAAATAGGCTCTACAGGCCAATGGACACTCCTCCACAGACATCAGAATAGCTGCAAGACCAAGAACAAGCCATGAGAGTAAAGACAAAGATCCACCCAGAGGAAAAGTGTTGTTACCATACATCAAGGGAAGCACTGACTGCATAGGGAAGCTGATGAAGAAACACAATCTACAAACTATTTACAGATCCACTAAGAAAATCCAACAAATGCTACATTCAGCAAAGGACAAGAGGAAGAGGGATCCTCTCACTTCTGCAGGAGTCTTCCATATACCATGCACCTGTGGACAAGTCTACATAGGGACCATCAAATGTAGTATTGCACAATCACGAATCAAAACATGAAAGGCACTGCAGATTCAACCAGAGAGGTCAGCCATAGTAGAGCACCTGATGAACCAACATGGACACAACACATTATTTGAGAATACAGAAATGCTGGACCACTCTGACAACCACCATGTCAGACTACACAGAGGAGTCATTGAAATCCACAAGAAGCGTGTGGACAACTTCAACAGAAAGGAGGAATAAAATGAACAAAATCTGGCTACCAGTATTTAAAAACTCTAGAATCAAAACAGTAAATAAAGAGCAACACTAAAAAAAACCAGAGGAATTCTAGACAAGAATTTATCAGGGCCAGCTAATACCTCCCAACAAAGGATTCCCCCATGCAGGAAGCAACCAGGCTTTGAAGCTGCAAGACCATTCAGTGCTTATCAAGATGTCCAATTGCAACATTCACACTTGCCTCAAGCAGACAAGAGTTCTTTCCCCCACTCTGGACATTCCAAGGATATATAAACCTCACTTGCCTAGTTTCCAACATACCTCACAACTTCTGAGGATGCCTGCCATAGATGAAGGTGAAGAGTCAGGAGAGAATACTTCTGGTACATGGCCATACAGCCTGGAAAACTCACAGCAACCTAGCCCACTAGCTATTAGGGATTGTGGGAGTTGAAGTCCAAAACACCCGGAGGGCCCAAGTTTGCCTAGGTCTGGGCTACAGTGACTACTATCTTTTACATTTTTAAAAAAAGTTAACACTTTGTCTTCTGATCTGTGAAGAAAGATCAGGCTGCAGGTGACTTCTGTCTTTGGGGAGGCATGTCCTCTATAAATAATTTATAAATAATTTATAAAGAGGGCCTGTGAGGGAGAACGGAAACATCTGGCTACAGGCAACTTCTGCATCAATGAGGAGGCTTCCATTTTGTTAACAGACTCTCACAATTTGGGTTACCCTAATTAGCATTCTTTTTTGGATGAGATGAGTTCTGGATCCATTTCAACCTGGTTTTTGGGCTATGAGCAGGATAGAGTTTCCTATTATTGCCTTATTGCACTGTCCCAAAGGCTTAGCCCCACAGTCAAGTTTTTATCATCTTTCTGGAGGAGGGAGGGGGCTGATCTAATCTTGCCAGGGAGGGAGTTCCAAAGCTGAGAGGAAATCACTGAGAAGTCCACTCTCTCGTCCCTGCCAATCGCGCCTGTGACGGGACCAAGAGCAGGGCCTCCCCAGGAGGAGATCTGAATCCCGCGGTGGTTCATAGAGGGAGATGCGTTCGGACAGGTAAACTGGGCCGAAGCTGTTTAGGGCTTTATAGGCCAAAGCCAGCACTTTGAATTGTGCTCAGTAGCGAACTGGCAATGCACTGGATGAGAGTGAACAACTGAAACTTAATCCAAACAAGACTAGAGGTGCCCCAGGTTACCTTGAAAGAGATCAGGGAATAGGTATTCAGCCTGTCCTGGATGGGATAATACTTCAGTGTGCACCTAAGCTCAGGTTCCAGCAGTGGCTAGGAGTGCGTTTGCACAGTTAAATATTGTCCTCCAACTGCATCTGTTCCCTGAGACATCAGATCTGATCACATTGATATATGACTCTGTTTCATCCCAATTGAATTAATGTAACAAACTGGGTTGTTGTAGGTTTTTTTGGGCTACATGGCCATGTTCTAAAGGCATTTTCTCCTGACGTTTCACCTGCATCTATGGCAAGCATCCTCAGAGGTAGTGAGGTCTATTGGAACTAGGAAAAAGGGTTTATATATCTGTGGAATGACCAGGGTGGGAAAAAGGACTCTTGTCTGCTGGAGCCAGGTGTAAATGTTTCAACTGATCGCCTTGATTAGCATTTGATTGCCTTGCAGTGCCTGGAGCAATCCTTTGTTGAGTGGTGATTAGATGTCCTTGTTTGTTTCCTCTCTGTTGTTGAGCTGTTCTAATTTTGGAGTTTTTAAAATACTAGTAGCCAGATTTTGTTCATTTTCAATACAATTCGACAATACAATGTAGCAAACTGTTTGTGGACATGCCTTTGAAGAAGGTTCAAAAACCTCAATTGCCCAAAGAGTTGCAACCGTATTGCTATCCTGGACTTAACTACAGGGAACACAAAACTCCATTGTTGCAACAGCTCCATTGCCTGCCAGTTCGATTCTGAGCAATTTAAAGCGCTGGTTTTCACCTATAAATTCCTATATGCTCAAGCCTAGGTTATTTGAAGGATGGAAATATTATTTATGAACTAGCCCATGCTTTGAAATCTGCTTGGGAAGCCCTTTTTATGTTCTATCACCTTCACAAGTACATCTAACATGAACATGGGAGAGGGCCTACTTAGGACCCTTCCAGACAGGCCCTATATCCCAGGATCTGATCCCAGATTTTCTGTTTATCCTATATTTTCTGGGAAGTTAGACTGGTGCCCTCCCTGTTTTCTTCTTGCAGACAAGTACCATATATATTCATTTATAAATCAACCTCGAATTGGAAAAAACACTATAGAAATAAATATCATTATCTCCAGCAGCAAGCCCCTTTTAAAAATGAGAGTACTCCTATATTCTATTTGAGTTAAGATTGTGACATCACAGATCACCTACCAGGATCTTATTGGTTAAAGTAAGCTATTGTTACGTAACAAAAATTCTGGTGTCAGGTTTGTTGGGGAAACATCCTTCACTTAAGTAAAGGACAAAAGTAAGTTGCAGAGCTCCACTTCTAAAAAGAAAGTAAGGTATGCTAGAACAGAAGAATAGTCTTAAATCTTTCTACTTAGATGGTGGTAATGGATTACTCAATAGGGTTATTGTAGCAGATAGTAACAACATGAATTCAACACCCGCAGCTTCAAAATGAGTATCTCATATTTATTTAGTTGTGAAGATTGAAAGTTTTATATAGATATTCTTTCTTAAGGGTGGGTCTTTGTATGTGAAATGGTGGCTACTGTGGCTATAGATATTAGCTCAACAACCCGATTTATAATAAAAAGGATACACCACTTTCCTATCTAAAACAGAGATGCTCCTAGTGGCTGACTTAATTAACAAACCTGTCTTATTTCAGCAAACTATTGTTCAAAATAGGTAGCTGGTAACTCTGAAATTATTATGAGACCCAGCCAAAGCTGTTCAGCTGTGAAGTGTGATATAAGTAGTAATTAATCAGCATCTGGAAGAAAAAATGTGTTCTCCTTCTGTCCCATTTAAATTAAATTAAGCTAAAATCTTATTTTACAAAAGTTAAAATGAGAATGCAATCTTGTCAAAGCAATGATGGAGAAGGCAATGTTTGCTGCTATTGATGACTTCTGCTTACCACATTAAAAGTAAACTACTTCAGCATTACTTTAGAAACAGACCATTTTTTTCAGTTCTCAGAAAAACATCATGAGCAATTTAGGTAAAGTGAAAATTTACTGCAAATGATCAACTAGTAAGATCATCATAGTGTGTTCAAAGGCAGATTGGTCAATTTAAAATTCTTTTTCCTAGTAATTTCCAATTTTTAGATCAGTATGCGATCCATATTTTTTTAGGACTAAATGTATACTGTATTCAATTTTTGTGTGTGTGTCAGAAACTGCAAGTCGCTTTTAGTGTGAGAGAATTGGCCATCTGCAAGGACATTTGTCTAGGGGACACTTCTCTCATGTCTCTGCATGGGGTGCTGGAGCTGACAGAGGGAGCTCATCTGTGCTGTCGCCAGATTCGAACCTCTGACCTGTCGGCCTTCTGTCCTGCCGGCACAAGAGTTTAACCCAGTGCACCACTGGGGGCGCCATATTGAGAAACATAACCATCAGCTGATAAGTAACATAGCATACACAATTCCTTCCAAATAAGAAAATACCATAAGCAATATCCAACGTCTTGTAGGTTTGCATCATATTCTTGCTTGCATATGAAAATACATGGATTACAATTATGGACTCCCATTTTATGGACCTAGTAATAATGTTTATATTAATATATTATTGTATGTTTATGCTCTTTTTCAGGTTCATATTGAGATTCATTAACTCATAATTCATGCTGCAACTAAAAGGCTTTCTACCATATACTGTGGTTCAATACAATGCAGAACTTGGAGGACAGGCGAATGATGCATATCTCTTTTAATATGGAACAGGAAGATGATTTAGGACATCAGCAGCTGCATCAAAATGCCCTGAGTCAACAGAATGAGATCATTCGTCTTCCAGATATCTGTTCATTAGTGAAAAGCTCTCAAGTGGATAATAATCATTTGCAAAAGGAGTTCTTCTCTCTCAAGATCAGGAACTGTTCTCTTTTTAAAGCTGCCCCGCTGCCCCATATTGGCAAAAAACTATCACCCCATCAGATTGGAGGGACAAACGGAGCTGCTTCATCCAAGGAATCACTTGGTGTTCTTTTCCCCCCAGAAAAAGATATATTTGAGAAGCTCTTCAATAGTTTTGATAGTACTGCAGTGGCGGGCTGGCTGGAGACAGCCCACAACCTCATTAGTGAAATGGGGGAATGGAGTTGCTCTGGAGACAACTTTGTTCACTTTGCACATTTCTGGCTGTCTGAGCTCCAGTTCAATCAAAAACAACAACTGTTGGAGCTGGAAATGGGAGTTATCGAGGATGAAGTTCGCCTTTCATTTCTTGAGGGACCAGACTCTAAGGAAATCCAGCCTTCCGAGTTGAACTCTATTCTTGCTGCTTCGCTCAGTGAATATCCCATGGGACTTGTGAACAACCAGAATGCATTCATTTTTCTTGACTACTTAAACCTCATGTCTTCAGTAGATGCATCTGGATATAAGGAAATGCTTTCAAACATACAGTACACAATCAAGAACCCTCAGATTACTCAGTGGTTGCTAGCTATACGAGCATTTGCACTCGCCAGTCTTTGGCACGCAATAGTGAAGGTAAAAGCACACTAGTTCAGAAATGCTAATGATGATTGTTTTCTGTATTCCCTGCAAGGTTGTTTTAAAATCGATCTGGTGCCAAGATGAAGTGCTTCAATAATTTTAATTTGGTAGTGTGTTTTTATTAAGAACCTTGACAATTGAGATTGAATAGCATTACCAAGTTAACATTACAGTGAAATGTCAGAGTACTTTTTTAGCTGTAGAATATTATGGAAATTATTTTGGTTTATTTTCAAGCCTTTTGGATAAAAAGGGGGCTACAGAACTGGTGGAAAACAGTCTTCAGGGCCCCATCCTGCTATCATTAGGTGGGAGCTTATGGCCCTTGAGGCGGTTTCACCAGTAGCCACCATATTTTTTCCCAATGGCTTGACTGGATGGGTAAGTCTGAATCATCTGTGGGGCCATAGATTCCCCTCTCTGTAGAATCACTTCTGAATGAACATAGAATATACGTCATATTACAGGGATGTGTTTGAGTGTTGCAGTAGTGTGATCTGTTTCATGCATGTGATGTTAGTACATATTTCCACCATATGTACACATGATAAGAAAACCACCAAATTCCTGCTTTTTGTTCTGTGCAACCCTGTTGTGCATGTTACTGTGAGTATACATTACAATTCCTGAAGTAATTCAGGAACTTATAAACATGACATGTATCTCTGATTTTGGCTGTTGTTGAAGGGCCATTAGAATACCTTTCTAAATGTAGTTCTCTTTGTTTACACTGTGAGATTGTTTAGTGGTAACAACTTCACATTCTGACAGACCATGGTTTGCCAAACCCAAATTCTGAAGCCATAGTTTGAACCTGGTTTCAAACGGAGAAAATGAAATTATTTGTTCTTCCATCACCTCAAAAACATGGTTTGGTCTGTTATCTAGGCTCTGAGAGATCAATGTTTGAGAATCTCCAGTAGCTCTTCTAGAGAAAAAGTAAAAGAAAGAAACCTGTACACCTGTTGTTTTCCTGTACTCTGCATTACAGATCATGGTTGTAGTGACAACTGAATTAGCTGTATAAGAAAGCTGTCTATAACAGCAACAGTATTTTTAGCATGAACATATATTTGACCCTGAATGCACTCACAAAGTGATGATTTTAAAAGGAGCTTGGTATTTAAGAACTATGAAAGGTTTCTATACTTGTATCATGTACTTTTGCATAGGGGGCTATCTAGAGGTCAAGGCATGTGTCTTTATAGATCACAGTTATAAATTTTATATTTGCAATTTGTTCCTCTACTGCAGTGGTTCTCAACCCGTGGATCCCAGATGTTTTGGCCTTCAACTCCCAGAAATCATAGCAGCTGGTTACCTGGCTGGGATTTCTTGGAGTTGTAGGCCAAAACACCTGGGGACCCACAGGTTGAGAACCACTGCTCTCCTGTGTTTGTTCAGTTGCAGATATTTATAATTCTACAGTCCCAGTATGCATGCTTGAAAATCTATTGCAATCAGGAAAGCCCATTCCCAGATGAACATACGTCCAGAAGGTCAATATAGCAATTTTCTATGCGTTACGTATATAAATAAGAACAAGGCAAAGGAAGATTAACAAAACTTACTTGGAAGAAGTCACTTGTTTGAATCACAAATTCCAGAATTCTCCAGCCACTACGACTATTGGCCATGATGATTTGGAAATTCTGGGAATGGTGGTTCCTAAAAATAACCCTTCCAAGCACTATTCCTTAATAGAGCTGAGATCGTAAAATTAACTGGAAATCTCATTTCTGCTTACTGTGTAGATGCTAACAATTTTATTAACTGTCTTCACTAAATAATTTCTTTCTGAAGAATATTCAAGAAACATCTCGTAACATGCTGGAGGCGTGATCACATAATCCTGTTTTCTGTAAAACGTAACACTTTATAACTTGATGTTAAATCATTTAATATTCACAAACAGATACATCATCATGATGCATTAGGTATTGCTTAAGAAGACACACCTTTGTCAGTTTCAGTAGAGGTCTGGGGTTAAGATTCCAGAGATGGGCCTGTTTATTTTATATTCTAGAGTAAAAGCAGAAAATATCAGCTTTCAGTGTCTGCTGTTCTTGCGTGCCTCTTCATAAGTGTGGCATAAGTGCTTCTAAAGAATAATCACATGTAGTTTACAGTATTGGATGTCAGTTGAAGCACCTCTTCTCTCCCTGAATGGCATCTCTGCTTGAAAGAACCTGTGTGCTTGTTGTGTTAAATTATACATATGTATTTGACAAAACCTCTGAAGACTGAGACCTAAACTGCAGGAGTCAATGGGAATATTTACCTCTCAAATCAGAACTGGGGGACCTGTGGACCTGCAGATGTTGGTCATCTACTGTTCCCATGATTTCTCGGAAGTGGGAGGAATTATGGGAACAGCAGAATGTTTGGAAATTAGAAACTACAACATCGAGGAATCATGTATTCCAAAGTTCTGTCTTCAAGCATTTGGGGAAAATGAGGTGGCTCTTTGTCTTTTGTGTTTTGCTGTGAAAAATATAATTTGAGCTGCATCAGCTTTTAAAGATCCGTGCAATGAATTATTAGGACTGGAATCCAGTGAATGACACAATTTGTTCTGCAAGACAAGGGACTTGAGTTTCTTTTTCTTGAAAAACAGTGCTACACAGCACACCTGTCTTCATATTGAAATGGATTTGAACACTGTTGGGTATGCTTGCAGTGACTCACTTGGTCTTGCTTAAAATTTGTGTGTATTTACATATGTAACTTTATAGCATTTCTTTGAAAAGTGTCTTGATGAATGGATTTGATGTATTTTAATGCAAACTGTACCCTTGACTTGAATTTGATGATTAAACACTTGAAAGGTAATTGAAATATTCCAGTAGAGCTGAATGGAAATGAATTTGTTGAAATTAGTGACAGTATCACTTAACATCACTTTTAAGCTGAAGAATTTAAGGGAAGTGCTATATTTAACCTGATCTTGTGCAAGCTGCTTCAACACAGGCATCCTCAAACTGCGGCCCTCCAGCTGTTTGGGCCTCCTACTGCCAGAAGCCCTAACGAACTTGTTCAATTGTCAGGAATTCTGGGAGTTGAAGGCCAAAACAACTGGAGGGCCACAGTTGAGGATGCCTGCTTTAGCAGTTTGTTTGGATATGATAGTAAGCCAGCATCCTGGTTTACGGTTCATAAACACTGTCTTATTCACTTTTCCCACAGCCTTTTCACACCAATGGCTGATGCTGAAATAAATAGAAACCAGTTGGGAGACAAAAGTTTATGGTTGATCTCAACCAGGTCTCCAGGTTCTTTGGGTGTTCACCTTCAAATCCTGTCATATTAGAAGAGTGACATATCCAGAATCCTGTTTTAGACTTAACACCAACCCTTTGCTTCATGATCAGTTAATTGTTACCTTGAAGATGGAATGTGCAATTAATAAATAATATGTAGTCATCTCTCTAGTTGTTGAATGCCTTCATCATTTCTAACTTATGGTGACCCTGTCACCTTGGAGAGATTTATTCAGAATGATAGTGTCGCTGTAAGTTGGAAATGATTTGAAGGCATTCAAAGTATGTTTGCCTTCATCTTCTGAGGCTGAGAGAATGTGACTTGCCCAAAGTCACCAAGCAAGTATTCATGGCTGAGCAAGGATTTGAACCACATCTCCAGAGTCATGGTCCAAACACCATACTGGCTCTCCCACTAGAAGCTGGAGTCAAATTGTAGCTGTGCATTAGCATGCATTGATAGACTTCTTATGAACTGTAAAGTTGGAGTAGATCTACCAATAGGCCCAACCACTGCGGAAGTGGGAGAGAGGAGTCCTGATTGCCCAATGGCACCAAACTGAGTTGGCTGATGCCTGCTGTGACCTTGGCTGGGTCAACAAAGGGAAAGGTGGCATTGCTCCCTGCTCTGTCCTTCCCTTCCCTGATTGCCCCATCTCTCTGGCCAATGTTACTGCTGACAACATGGAGAATGGGAAGGGACAGTAAATGTATTTCTGTGTCCCTGGGCCAGGACAGCCCAGGAATCACGGGACAGCAGTGGACCCTAAGTCCGAGGATACTCCAAATTTTGGGCCAGAATTGGAAGTACCCCCAACTTTGGCTAACAAGTCAAGACTGTGTTTAGGTGGCTTTGTCCCACCTTACCCTGGAAGAGCTCGTTTGAGTGTCCTGGAACTTATCTGGGGTCCTTTCATATTTAAGTGGGCAATTTAAATATGCCCTAGGATTACGTGACATTCTGGCTTACCATTACATGAGATGAAGTATTCAGCTAGGTTTGCTTCCATTTTGTGCATACATAGGATTCTCGCCTTAATTTCATCTCAGCAGGAAAGGCATCTTCATACGAGAAATAAACAAGCAAACATTATTCAGAAGTCCGACTGCCTTTGCTCACCCCCCCCCCCCCAAGAATATGTGAAGAAACTCAGCAACAAAATTTCAGATGTTTCACTTTAATTAAGTTATGGATTAGATTATAGCATTGTACTTGCAGAGTCAGCACCTTATCCTTTTGGAACGTTTGTGTATGTATTTTTTAAAATAAAATGTCTTGAACTGTCAAGTGAAGATTATATGAAAATAAACCAAAATGCTTCCTTAGCAGGCCTGCATATAATTTAAGACGAAGAGGCTTGCATTATATAAAATGATACAAAAGCATTAAATGGTTCTATTTTCTTAAAAAGCGTATATTTCCAAAGTATTGACAAAATTGGAATTAAGATATAAGATTGCTCACTAAATGTCATGCTTTTTAAAATTCAGTTCTATAAGACATTGGTCCATACCCAGCAGTCTTCTGAACAACCTGACAAGAGTTCTGTTTCTGCCAATAAAAAGCAATCCAATGAAGTGGTTAAAGAAAGGTAAGCATACTTTAGATTAGAAAAGGAAACTGATAAGTATTATGTTTTCCTTACTTAGGTGTTTGTGTGAAAGACTAGAACTGATGCAAATATTGCATTGCTTTATGAAACCACTAGGCACATTCATTAGGATCCATTCTTTTCTACAGATCCTGCACAAGGTGTGACTTTTGTTGTATTGTGGACATTATCTGCAAATTAATACTTTCATATAACCTTGAAGTAATTATGTGCCTGTACTCAATTTTGTGTGTAACACTAAAAGTCAAAATACACTATCAATGTTTTAATTTTCATCACTAATTTCACTTGTAAGGTTTTTTTCTTTTCTATAAAAAATTATATACTCCAGGAAGTAGAAAAACTGAGATTTTTTACATTTCATTGATAGTTGATGCTTCTGAAGTCAGCATATCTTAATCACTATAAGGTGCATGAGACTGAAGCTACTTTGCCATATGTAACTGAGAGCTTGTCTACACTGATTTTTTTTTTTAAAAAAAATCATACTTGCCTTGATCCTGACACATGACAGGCAACCCCTTCAACAGTGAAAGCATTTCTTTTAGTCTTTAATACAGTAATCCACAATTCAGTTCTTGCTCCATAAATCTGGTCATTTGCTATGTTTTGCTAATTGTTTCCATCTAGATCAGGGCAGGACACATTGCTGGATAACAAACATTGCCATTTTTTGTATTTTTTTTTTTGCATTGTTGTAAATTACTTGCTGTAAGCCGCCCTGAGTCCCTGAGAGGGGGTGGGATATAAATAAAAATGTTGTTGTTGTCATTATTAGGAGTCCCTGGTGGCACAGCAGGTTGAACCTCTGAGCTGCTGAACTTGCTGATTGAAAGGTCAGCGGTTCGAATCTGGGAAGTGGGGTGAGCTCCCACTGTTAGCCCCAGCTTCTGCCAACCTAGCAGTTCGAAAACATGCAAATGTGAATAGATCAATAGGTACGGCTCCGTGCAGTCACGCCAGTCACATGACCTTGGAGGCGTCTGCAGACAACACTGACTCTCTTCGGCTTAGAAATGGAGATGAGCATCACCCCCCCAGAGTCTGACTCGACTGGACTTAATGTCAAGGGGAATCCTTACCCTTTTTGCTGTTATTATTTTACATGCCCGCTGCCTTCCTGGCCAAACAACTGAGCAACAGAGCCGTGCTAAGGAAGTCACTTTCTTAAAAACAAGGTGCCCAGCCATGAGATCAAGAAAGAGGCATCGATTGGGCTGCCTCCTCGCCAAGGATTGCATGGCTGAACACCTCATTCTGATGTCAAAGCAGGTGCATCACCAGTAGGACTCTGTCAGGAAGCTGTTTGCTTTGGAAGGTAGCATCACAAGTGGATCTGATCAGAAAGGCAAGCAATGGAAAATCACTTTGGAGGAGAAGGGGAAAATAAAGTGGTGCTCATTCAAATTCGGAGCAAGGACATCAATATAACTTTAGTGTGGTATATTATGGATAGGCATGGCTCTAATGAGGTAAAGCCAGGACAAAATGATTTGAATTATTTATATTTATATATTTGTATTTATATTTTTAATGTACCAAACATGCCAGGTTTGTAAGGAAATGTGACACTATTTCCTGTGCTGGTCAATGACCGAAATAAATGTTTTGATTTGATTTGAATTACAGCGGATTATTTCGGTGGTGTAGACAACCTCTCAAAAACATTCACTAGCTCTGCTTACTTCTTAAATGTACTACAGAAGTTACTAACATAACATTGTCTATTATGTGCTACAAAACTATGTATGTCTTCCCCTCCCTCGACACCTCCTGAAGGATGCAGAGCCAAGAGCCAGCAACTTCCTTAATTCATGTCAATTAAATCTGTGAAAGAACCTTGTTTATTCTAGCTCTGGGTGAACTCTGCTCTTCCATTTCAGTGGCAACATTTGCACGTCTTGATAATCCATGGTTTGTGTTATTTGCTTATATCACAAATTGCATGACAGACTGACAAACATACTGTATTGTTGTGAGTTTTCTGAGCTGTATGGCCATGTTGCAGAAGCTATGTATGGCCATGTTCCATACAGCCCGGAAAACTCACAACAACCCTGCGATTCCGACCATAAAAGCCTTCCACAATATATTAAACATACTGTATGTTTGCCTGTGGCTTGTCTTTTGATTTGTTCTGCTCCTGTCTCTCTTGCCAGCCTATGTTTCTGACTGAGTAGAATAAGAAACAAGCCATAGTTGTGGGTTTGTTCACAAGCTGTACTTTGTACGCCCACCATTAACTATGGATTCAGATTGTGTTTTGTGAGTGCTGGAAAAAAATGTTTTGTTAGCAGATAAAGATTTGTATTTCATAACATGTCAAATCTTAGCAAACCACACCATGGTTTGTTTTGCTGTGCAAATGTGGTCAACATTTATATGTCATGGGAAACTATATTAACAGTTGCATTTTTCAGTTCAGTCAAGCAATAGCAAATAGGAATGTACAGTTATTTGAAACTGGTCTGGAAATTGCCTACTTGCACCACAGGAGGGAGATAGAGGTCAAAAGTTTGAAGTCTGTTTCAGTATTTGGTTCTTTAAAAAAATGTCTTTCAGTTTCCCAACATCCCAATGTCACCTGAAAATATATCTCAATCCAAAACCTTTCTCTCACTATTAGAATGATTAGCACGATGTATGAGAAGTGGAAACCACATATTTGTGCCACTGGGTGTTATTTTTTAAAGATAAACTGCATTGAAAAGAAGAAAGAAATAAAATCTTGGTGAACCCTAAACAAGCTTGCCTTTTTCTATCTTGTTTCCCACCTTTGTCATTCTTCAAACTTCTCTGTCATAATAACTAGACACAATAATCTCTTTCCTTCTGATTTTCCCTTCTGCTTTCATGTAACATGGGACATTCAGATAGTGAGTGTGACCAGGGCTTGCAAAATCTATGGCGCAAGGTCAATGATGTCAAAGAGGCATGGCCATGTGAGAGCTGCATGAGGGTAGAAAACATGTAGATTTCCAGTAGTAGTTAAATGCTGGCTCAACATTGATAGTACTAAGGCTGATGAGTTTTACAGTCCAATACTATCGGGAGGGGAACTACTGATTCGGGTGCTTCCAAATAAAGCTTTGTGCAATTGTCTTCTTGAAACACTTACTTAGGCGATCCCTTACATGATTTTGTGGCATTCCAGGTGATGCTATCTTGCAGTTGTCACTCTCATTTGTCCCAAATCTGCTTCCTTTTTCCTTTGTATCTGGAAAAAAAACCGCCAAACAGGAATTACTATTTCAGTTTACTATGAATAGGCTAGCCTCCTATTAGGGAAATACAGAACTAGAAGTCTACCTTAATGCTTAAATTGTTGTCCTCCTCCCTCCACAATACTCATAATGTCCTCCAACTCACTCTTGCACTGCAATAATCCCTTCCTTTGGCCACCTCATTCCTGATGGAAAGTAGAGAGGATCAGAGAAGCGACACTTTCTGCTTCATAGCCAGAGACTCGCCAATGACATTGTTTGCTGAGATCTCTTGAAGATGTCTTACACAATACTTGATAATGTAAGATCTCAAACGGGAAAATTCTGTGAGTGCCTTGGACCGCAAGAAGATCAAACCAGTCCATACTCCAGGAAATAATGCCCAGCTGCTCACTGGAGGGAAGGATATTAGAGGCGAAGATGAAGTACTTTGGCCACATAATGAGAAGACAGGAAAGCTTGGAGAAGATAATGTTGCTGGAGAAAATGGAAGGAAAAAGGAAGAGGGGCCGACCAAGGGCAAGATGGATGGTATCCTGGAAGTAACTGGCTTGGCCTTGAAGGAGCTGGGGGTGGCTATGGTCGACAGGGATCTCTGCTGTGGGCTGGTCCATGAGGTCACAAAGAGTCAGAAGTAACTGAACTAATAAACAACAAAAGATCTCAAGCATGCTATGATCTCCCAATGTGGTCATACATCCAATATGATCTTGTGGCTAGAGGTATTAAGCTGGAAAATCAAGTTTCAAGTCCCCAGTAAACCATAAAACTTGCTTGGTGATCCTGGAGTAGTCACACTTCTTCAGTTTGACTTGCCTCATAGGATTATTGTCAATTGAGGGGCAGGGAGTCAGATTTGCCACCTTCAGGAAAGAAAGGAGGAATGTATATGTAATCTATATAAATAAAAATGTAATGTTTGTTTGTGGGATTAACATAACTCAAAAACCTCTGGACAAATTGACACCAAATTTGGACACAACACACCTATCAGGTCAACAAGTGACCATCACTCATAAAAACACAGCAGAAGAGACTTAAAAATCCAAAAAAAAACATTACATCGCATGCACAAACACACATATATACACATGTACACAAATGCACACATACAAAAGACAGACTGGGCCACAGCAACGCATGGCAGGGGATGGCTAGTTAATAAATAAAATTATATGAGCAACTCATGAGGATATTAATGAAATGCACAAACTTTGCCATCAGCTTCCTTGCATCTTAATTTTAGCTATGTTATGGCCACTTGTTCTTCTAGAAAATTATAACAAAAGACTACGTAGCAACAGATAAGGGGGCTCTGTACCTTTTATCTGGGCTTCATAGCACATAAAATTCATCAACTGAAGTGATAAAATTGTGGCACTCCAAAATTTGTTGGACTCCAGCTCACATCAACTCTGGTTACTGAGGCCAATAACAATGGATTATAGGAATTAGATTTCAAAATCACCCCCATTCTCAGTTTATGCTTGACAGATTAGAGATTATCAGGACCAACAGAAAGCTACACAACGATTTCCTGAATAAACAGATTAACAAATTATTCTGGTTCTTCTTCTGCCAAGCTGCCGATTTATAGCGGATATCACAGATTCTCAATGTTTGGGACTTCTGTATCGCTATTCATTTGCCATGCTCACTTGAATCTCTGAGAGTTGAACATCTGAAAGACCAAATTAGTATTTGTTTGAATATTCCATTAATCTGACAAAGAGGCTATTTAGTCTGATGTTGTTGTTCATTCGTTCAGTCGTCTCCGACTCTTCGTGACCTCATGGACCAGCCTACGCCAGAGCTCCCTGTCGGCCGTTACCACCCCCAGCTCCCTCAAGGTCAGTCCAGTCACTTCAAGGATGCCATCCATCCATCTTGCCCTTGGTCGGCCCCTCTTCCTTTTGCCTTCCACTTTCCCCAGCATCATTGTCTTCTCTAGGCTTTCCTGTCTCCTCATGATGTGGCCAAAGTACTTCAACTTTGTCTCTAGTATCTTTCCCTCCAGTGAGCAGTCGGGCTTTATTTCCTGGAGGATGGACTGGTTGGATCTTCTCGCAGTCCAAGGGACTCTCAGCACTTTCCTCCAACACCACAGCTCAAAAGCATCGATCTTCCTTCGCTCAGCCTTCCCTAAGGTCCAGCTCTCACATCCGTAGGTTACTACAGGGAATACCATGGCTTTGACTAGGCGGATCTTTGTTGCCAGTCTGATGTCTCTACTCTTCACTATTTTATTGAGACTGAACATTGCTCTCCTCCCAAGAAGTAAGCGTCTTCTGATTTCCTGGCCACAGTCTGCGTCTGCAGTAATCTTTGCACCTAGAAATACAAAGTCTGTCACGGCCTCCACGGTTTCTCCCTCTATTTTCCAGTTGTCAATCATTCTTGTTGCCATAATCTTGGTTTTTTTGACGTTTAGCTGCAACCCAGCTTTTGCGCTTTCTTCTTTCACCTTGATTAGAAGGCTCCTCAGCTCCTCCTCGCTTTCGGCCATCAGAGTGGTGTCATCTGCATATCTGAGGTTGTTAATGTTTCTTCCAGCAATTTTCACCCCAGCTTTGCATACATCCAGCCCCGCACATCGCATGATGTGTTCTGCATACAAGTTAAAAAGGTTGGGTGAGAGTATGCAGCCTTGCCGTACGCCTTTCCCAATCTTGAACCAGTCTGTTGTTCCGTGGTCAGTTCTGACTGTTGCTACTTGGTCCTTGTACAGATTCCTCAGGAGAGAGACAAGGTGGCTTGGTATGCCCATCCCACTAAGAACTTGCCACAATTTATTATGATCCACACAGTCAAAGGCTTTAGAATAGTCAATGAAGCAGAAGCAGATGTTTTTCTGAAACTCCCTGCCTTTCTCCATTATCCAGCGGATATTGGCAATCTGGTCTCTGGTTCCTCTGCCTTTTCTAAACCCAGCTTGAACATCTGGCAACTCTCGCTCCATGTATTGCTGGAGTCTTCCTTGCAGGATCTTGAGCATTACCTTACTGGCATGAGAAATAAGGGCCACTGTACGGAAGTTTGAGCAGTCTTTCGCATTTCCCTTTTTTGGTATGGGGATATAAGTTGATTTTTTCCAGTCTGATGGCCATTCTTGTGTTTTCCATATTTGCTGGCAAATGGCATGCATCACCTTGACACCATCATCTTTTAAGATTTTAAACAGTTCAGCTGGGATCCCATCATCTCCTGCTGCCTTGTTGTTAGCAATGCTTCTTAAGGCCCATTCAACCTCACTCCTCAGGATGTCTGGTTCTAATTCATTCACCATACCGTCAAAGCTATCCTCGATATTGTTATCCTTCCTATACAGATCTTCTGTATAGTCTCGCCACCTTCTCTTGATCTCTTCAGCTTCTGTTAGGTCCCTGCCATCTTTGTTTCTTATCATACCAATTTTTGCCTGAAATTTACCTCCAATGTTTCTAATTTTCTGGAAGAGGTCTCTTGTCCTTCCTATTCTGTTGTCTTCTTCCACTTCCATGCATTGCTTATTTAAAAATAGTTCCTTATCTCTTCTGGCTAACCTCTGGAATTGCGCATTTAACTGGGCATATCTCCCCTTATCCCTGTTTCCTTTTGCTTTCCTCCTTTCTTGGGCTACTTCCAGTGTCTCAGCAGACAACCATTTTGCCTTCTTGGTTTTCTTTTTCTTTGGAACGTACTTTGTTGCCGCCTCCTGAACAATGTTGCGGACTTCTGTCCATAGTTCTTCTGGGACTCTGTTTGCTAAATCTAGTCCTTCAAATCTGTTCTTCACTTCCACTGTATATTCGCTAGGAATGTTAGTGAGATCATATCTAACTGGTCTGTGTATTTTCCCTGAACTCTTTAGTTTTATTCTAAATTGGGCAATAAGAAGTTCGTGATCTGAGCTACAGTCAGCCCCAGGTCTTGTTTTCACCGACTGGATGGATGTCCGCCACCTTTGACTGCAAAGAATGTAGTCAATCTGATTTCGGTGTTGACCATCTGGTGAGGTCCATGTATAAAGCCGTCTTTTAGGTTGTTGGAAGAGAGTATTCGTTATACACAGCGAGTTTTCCTGGCAAAATTCTATCAACCTGCGTCCCGCTTCATTTTGTTCTCCCAGACCATGCTTGCCTGTGATCCCTGTTGTCATTTGACTTCCCACCTTGGCATTCCAGTCTCCTGTAATGAAAATAATGTCTCTTTTTGGTGTATTATCCAGTAGTTCCTGCAGATCCTCATAGAACTGATCTACTTCTGCTTCTTCAGCAGCTGTGGTTGGGGCGTATATTTGGATCACTGTGATGTTGAAAGGCTTTCCTTGCACTCGAATTGAGATCATTCTGTCATTTTTTGGGTTGTATCCAAGCACCGCTTTAGCGAATTTCTTATTAATTATGAAGGCTACTCCATTTCTTCGATGTTCCTCTTGTCCGCAGTAGTAGATCTGGTGGTCATCTGATGTGAAGTGGCCCATTCCAGTCCATTTCAGTTCGCTGATCCCCAGAATGTCTATCTTTAGTCTTGACATCTCACCAATAACAACATCCAATTTGCCCTGGCTCATAGATCTTACATTCCAGGTTCCTATGGTGTGTTGATCTTTAGAGCATCGGATTCGTCGTTCACCTCCAGTACCGTCGGCCGCTAGCCTTCCTTTCGGCTTTGAGCTAGCTGCGTCATCACATCTGGGGCTAGTTGAACTTATCCTCTGCTCCTCCCCAGTAGCATTTTGGCCATCTTCCGACCTGGGAGTCCCATCTTCCAATGGCATACCGACATATCTCTGGTTGTACTGGTCCATTTAGTTTTCTTGGCAAGGATACTGGGGTGGTTTGCCGTTGCCTTCCCCAGGGATCACGCTTGGTCTGACCTCTCTGCCACGACCGTCCCGTCTTGGGTGGCCCTTCACGGTTTCGCTCATGACATCATTGAGGTGCTCAAGCTCCAGCGCCCCGACAAGGCGGTGATCCTTTGCTGGAGTTAGTCTGATGTAGTTCACCCAAATGCCAGTGTTTTAGTATTTGAGTCCGCCTACAGAGCTCATTAAATTTTAGCATATTTTAGCAACGGGCATTCTCTTAACGGTTTGACCAGTGTGTGCCCTCCCAGGACACTTTCTAATTTTTTATTCTTTGGAGAGTCACAAAAGATAGAAAACAGAGCTTCCTTTGCATTCTGCAACTGGCACAAGCCTATTTACCACCCCCAGATGTTGCTCGGTCTTCTCATAAGCTTGCATAATATCCCACCAGAGAAAAGATGATGTGCTGTTAAAGAAAGGCTGAGCTAGGTGTCTGGGGAACACACCAGAGCTGACTGCGGATGGAGGCTTCTTGCTGTTTATTGTGACCAAAAATACCCTGCATGTTCAGAAAGATTTCCTCTGTTCGTGGTGAACTCTATTAGGGAACTGCATCCGAGTTGCTGCATTGCAGCCAAGGTTACTTTGTCTGATTCTCAGGTGCAAAATGGGAGGAACTCTGTTGCCAGCACCAAGAAATCTGACTTGATCAGTTTAAGAATGGATTGATTTGCGTGTGAGTAAAAATGATTATTTGGATACTGATTTTCTTTTTAGAAGATGCACACACATGTTTTGTGTGTGTGTGTCTAAGATCAGACATGATGTGGTGCCTTTAAGATGAGTGTCCTTTCTCGAGAGGTCTCTTGTCCATTATGTGGGAGGAAAAAATGCCTCTTCTAAACTGATACTTGGTACCTTTAAGCCTTAGAAAGACTTGATAATTGTGACTGTGACCAGTCACAGCAGGTTATCTCAGTCCAATTCTAGTTAGATTAGGGCTTCTTCTGACCAAGAGTTTTGGTCTCACTGTCCTTGGTATTCTTAGCTTCTGAGTAAAGATCTTGGAATTGTAGTCAGATGCCAATGGGCAAGATTGTGTCAGTTCCGCCCAAACCTTACTTGGCCTTGCCTGCTCTGTGGATGCCACATACTGCCCAGTCTGGGTAGTAGAAGCTGGATGTCCAGGTTTAAACAAGGCATGCACACCTTGTGCAAACAGAAAATTATGCTGCTGAGAAGCTTCTAAATGTGTATGTCTCTCCTTCAGAATAATGGTGTTTTTTTTTGTTGAATTTGTTTGAGTATGGAGAAAGGGTCTTAAAAATGGCTGTGGTACTTACTTACTTAGGTGATCCCTCATAGTCTGAGTAGGATTGTCATCCAAGATCAGTGTACTGGCCATGGGTCCGTAGGTGACCGTGGAGCCCTGCATCTTCTTCTGCAGTGAGGGCATTGGTTTCCAGGTGGAAGGTGGTCCTGGTCAGGGTTGGCTTGACGAACCTTCCTCTTGGCACGTTTCTTTCTTTAGCCCTCCATTCGTGCCTCTTCAAATTCTGCAGCACTGCTGGTCACAGCTGACCTCCAGTTAGAACGCTCAACGGCCAGGGCTTCCCAGTTCTCAGTGACTATGCCAGAGTTTTTAAGGTTGGCTTTGAGCCCATCTTTAAATCTCTTTTCCTTCCCACCAACATTCTGTTTTCTGTTCTTGAGTTCGGAGTAGAGCAACTGCTTTGGGAAACGGTGGTCGGGCACTAAGGCTTCAGCAATCCTCAGAGGCACCTGGGAGCTTTCCTGATCATTTCATCTACAGTGAGACCATTAAAGATAATGGTAAAGTTCTTGCACAGCTTGACTCTCAAAGAGGGATTCAGAGGAAAGCTAAATATGATAGAGCCATGTTGAACGAAACAGTTTGCTTCAAGATAGAACCTGTTCTAAGAGCTTCTTATTCCAAATGAGGATGTTGAGCATGTTTTTGAGCCACGTCCAAAGCTTTTTGACACATTTGGCTGATGCAATCACAGCTAGAACACCAGACTAGTAAGCAAAGGACAAGTGGAGCCTGCTTTGCTGGGAAATAGTGCTTATTCCATATTGATGTGTTCTTGAGGACCCTCTGAAATCTGCATTGAATGAAGGAGATGATAATGGTAAGGGCCATTGAACTGAAGCTGAAACGCAACAAGAGTGATATCCTGCTGATATGTGGTTATCCTGGTGAACTGGGTGTGGAGTCTGTTCTAGATGAAGCTTATTCTAGATGAGAAAGCTGGCATGGAGATTTGAGATGACTCTGGAAGCCCAGACAATGAATGGTCTTGGGTAAGCCGCATTCTTGCAGCCCCTGAGGAAGGCAACCGCAAACCACCTCTGAATAAACCTTGACAACAAAAATGATTGCTTGAGGTTGCAAGAAGATGATTATTATTTGAAATTACATAACAACAACCTGTTCCAGATGGAGCCAAACTCTCCTTGACAGGAGAGGTAAACAGCTTGCAGAGCTGTTCAACTGTGGAACTCTCTGCCTCAGCGTGTGATGGAAGCTCCTTCTCTAGAGGCTTTTAAACAGAGGCTGGGTGGCCATCTGTCGGGGGTGCTTTGTGCTTTTCCTGCATGGCAGAGAATTGGATTAGATGGCCCATATGGTCTCTTCGAATTTTATTATTCTATATCATCCAGTTTTATCTCTGCAGATCTGTGTGGCAGCATTGGTCCAATATATTTTTCACAGGCTGCTGTTGATTCATGCCATTCTTTGATAGGTATAATTTGACCACATAGTCATTGGTTTGATAAAAGATACTCCACAAATATTCTAAAAAATAGAGTGCACTTCTTTTACTGAAATGTATATGGCCATTGCCAATGAGTCTGTTTACAAAAGTCAATTATGCAAAGTTTTTTGGTTTTAGTCATTCTGTTCCATTCAGGGGTAACTGTTGGCATATTGGCTTTTTTTTTTCCTCCTCAGAGCTCTGCAGGCAGTTCAGCTGGGATACCCGGATGTCTTGGATTACCTTGTTAGAAGCCAGAAGCTGGACCCTGGTGTTGTGGATGGGAAAAACAGAAACCTTTTATTTTTAGCCACTATATATGATCAATCTAAGATTTTGGATTATTTCCTGGAAATGGTCAGTAGTGTAGATTTTGTTCTATTTCCTCTTTTCGATCTCTGCTAATGTTACTAAGTTAGAAGGAATTAAACGTGTTAGTGCTGCAACCTTGAACACATTTACCTGCATGTAAACCCCATAGGACACAGTGGCACTGACTTGTGAGACTTTAGGGTACGTATATTGTATTATATAATCACCAAAGAATAATAGGAGCTGCTGTGATGCAATGGGTTAAACCCTTGTGCCAGCTGAACAGCCAACCTGAAGGTCAGTGGTTCGTATCTGCGAGACAGGGTGAGCTCCCATCTGTTAGCTCCAGCTTCCCATGGAGGGACATGAGAGAAGCCTCTCACAGGATGGTAACACAGGATGATTTGGAAGATTTCGCTGCACTTTCTGCCTCTGTAATCATTGTATTTTGTAAAAATGTCTTATTGTGGAATCACAGATTGGTGGTACAGCTTCAGTGGAGACACCTTTTCCCCATGATAATAACTTCCAGAAGTGAATTTTCCTTCCGAGGGATAGATTTCTCTCACTTCCTGTTGTCTAACCTCTGTTCTTGCTGGAGCCACGGTGGCGAAAGGGTTGAACCCTTGTGCCCGCTGAACTGCTGACCTTAAGGTTGGTGGTTCGAATCTGCAAGATGGGGTGAGCTCCCGTCTGTCAGTTCCAGCTTCCCATGCGGGGACATGAGAGAAGCCTCCCACAGGATGGTAACACATCCGGGCGTCCCCTGGACAACATCCTTGCAGACAGCCAATTCTCTCACACCAGAAGCAACTTGCAGTTTCTCAAGCCACTTCTGACATGATTTTTTTTAAAAAAACAGAATAATGGGAGTGGAATTATGTAGAAACCCATGGAGGGGGTTTAGTAGCAAGTAAAGGAACAATGTTGTATGTATTTTTTGCTTTGTTCCTTTCTCTTCCTTCTCTTCCTCTAGGCATTTCCCATACCTGATGTAAACCAAGCAGCAGAAAATGGAAACACACCTCTTCATGCTGCTGTAAACACTGGGAAAATGCACCTCGTCTCTTTGCTTTTGCATTATCCTGGCATTAATGTGAATGTCCAAAATCCACAGTGTGATGGAGCGACGCCTCTACATTTTGCTATTGTTTATGGTAATATTTTGGACCATTTTGTTTCACTGATTTTACTTGCCAATAGGTTATTTAACCCCAGGCCCTGGGTCATGGACATGTTTCATCCTTACTTCTCCAGAGCTTTTAAAATCACCCCTTGCTTGCAAAAAGATCTTCCTGTGTTATTGTGCATTTAGTCTCCTTTATTGGAGGTTGGTTGTTAGGCAGAATGCTGGAATATAAATATTTTAACAGATTACATATTAGGCCAACACTTTAGGTTTACAGTAACAAAAGAGTGTATAAATTGCACCATCACCTTTTTTTAAAAGCCAGATTAGACAAGTTGATAGAGCTCTTCAATGGGATACAATCAATGTGTTTTTGAGGGGGCACAATTCTGACTGCAGGGGCAATACTTTGGGAAATCAAGTATTTTTTATTATGCTGGATCTTTGTCACTTCACGGAAAATTTATTTATTTATTCAATGTATATTCTGGCTTTTTCCTGATGGGGGGCCTATGCATATCAGTATCAAGGTATTTTATCTGATAAGACCAATGCCCTTTGTGATTGATTTTATTATGTTATTTTGCATTGTCTATTTTATTTTGTTGCATTATGTATTTTGTTATATTCAATTTTCTATTGTTTTGTATATTATTTTTTTGCATTATTTTTGGGCTCAGCCTCATGTTAGCTGCCCCAGTGGTGGCGGGGTATAAATAAAGATTATTATTATTATTATTATTATTATTATTATTATTATTGGGCAAGGATAATTAACCATTTTGCAGAATATTCAATAGCATACAGCCACGGATGTAGTGTAACAATTCATCACACTAGAGAGAAAAAATCCACTTAAAATCCGGTTTCTGACTCCTGCAGAATTCTGGGGTTTGTAGTTTATTGGGGCTGTTAAAACCTCCTCCCTAAACTACAAACCCCAGAATTCTGCAGGAGGCAGAAACCGGATTTTAAGTGGATTTTTTCTCTAGTGTGATGAAGTAGCTTGAGGCATTTGGGGCTCTTCTGGACTCCCCAACAGTTCTGGTAAATATCTGGCTATTCCATTTCGGAATGGAATGCTTTGTGATGGTTGGTTCTATTCCCACATTCACTCTTGCCCCAAATATACCAATTTTTTGCTCTTGTTTGTTGTTGATTATACTGGATTTTACCATTATCCCTGATCAGCATGTTACTTTTTTCTCCCACTTGATGCGGGATTAAACTCAACACCTCCTGGCATTTGCTCCTCCCTAATATCTACATTCACAATCTTGCACAGCATTTCTATATTCAGTTTCTAATTTTGAAATAGTTTTTTTGTATAGTTGTAATGCTTTAGTGATTTGAAGCTGTACCACTTTTGTGCTATCTATACACTGTAATTGTAAAAGGGAAGAAGAGGAATGTCCAGTGATTGAAATATGATGTCAGCGATTAATCTTGGTAGCGAAAGTCAAACCCCCATTTCAAGCAATATCAGTTAGACTAGTAAAGGTAAAGGTTTTCCCCTGACATTAAGTCCAGTTGCGTCCGAATCTGGGGTATGGTGCTCATCTCCATTTCTAAGCCGTAGACACCTCCAAGGTCACGTGGCCACTGGCATGACTGCATGGAGCGCCGTTACCTTCCTGTTGGAGCGGTACCTTCAATACCCTGTTCTTGCAGTCCTGCCTTAGACCTCATAATGGCCTGTAATGATAATAAAGCCAGAAGAGATCTTTTCGCCTTTGTACTGATATCCCTCAAAGGGTGTTAAAAGAAAAACCTATAATAATTAAGGTGCGTTCTGTTGTTGTGTTTTAAGTCTCAATGGTATACTTGAATTATGGTACTTAGTAACTTCCAATCTGTGCATCTGTTGTCTAACTAATTAGGAAGTTATTAAGAAAGTTTGCTGTTGTTGTTCATTCGTTCAGTTGTCTCCGACTCTTCGTGACCTCATGGACCAGCCCACGCCAGAGCTCCCTGTCGGCCGTCACCACCCCCAGCTCCTTCAAAGTTTGCTAGCCAAATAGATAAAATCTACCGTTAGAGAAGAGTTGAATAAAGGGTTGGGGATCTGAGCTGTGCAGCGAATTATGTTGGATGAAGATGTAGCCATTTTTTCTGGATTTTACTTTTCAGAAAACTAGAAAAGTTGACTTTATAGATAAAGAAGGCTGCATTGCAAATAGGCTGGCTATTTTATGTAATGTAAGTACCTTCAAATCACCTGTCGACTTATGGTGACCCTGTGAACTTCATAGAGTTTTCTTGGCCAAGAAATACTCAGATGTGGTTTGCTCTTACCCCTGAAGGATGTCTTTGTGTTCCTTGACGTCTCTAGAATCCCTAGGCCCTAGAACTGTACATTGCCCACCTCTATGTTAGATGGATCAAAAGGCGTTTGGAAACCCTATTATTTCATAAAATATTTGAAAAGTTAATAAATCTGTCCCTCTCTCACTTTCTTTGTTTCAGGGCACCTGGGAATTTGCTATTTATTGCTGAATGCCACCGCTGATGTACAAAGTCCAATGGGAGGATTAACACCATTGCAACTTGCAGAAATGTTTGGCAATGAAACTATAACGGGCCTTATAAAAATGCATGTGAGGAAATTTAAGCTTGAAAATAAACTGTTTGCCTGATCTGCTTTACTAATGAAAATTCTGTAGAGTTTATTTTAATGTAACCATTCTCATTTTTTATTAAATACGTGTTCCTCAAATCTGGGAAGTTCTAGTGCTTTCGTTATTAAAAGGGTGGTATTTTTTTTACAGCAGTGCAGCTTAAGCTACTTACTCCATTCCCATTTCAAATGCATTGGTTTCTGATTTTCTTGCCCTCCTGCTTTTGCATGCCGAGTTTGAGGGCAGCAACAGACACAGGCTGGGGTGAATGAAGACCAGCAGTGAAGTGGAGTCAAAGGGGTTCATGAAGTGGAGTCAAAGCTTCAGATTTGCAGAGATGTTTGCATATTCTGTCTACTCTCTTCCATCTAGGTGGTTCCCAACCTTTTTTTTGACTAGGGACCACTTGGACCAGGGACCACTTGGCCAGAGACCACTTTGACCACTGACCACTCTCTAACATTAGTACCAAAAGGGTTGCAATTATCATCATCATCATCATCATCATCATCATCATTATTCCTTGGCCAGTTGGTCAAACCAACTTCGGACAGAGTCGGACGCTTGATCTGGAGGCCAAAAAACCAAGCAGCCACACCAAAGCAGGTTCAAATAACCTCTATTCTTTATTAGTTACAAAGGTATAAATATAGACAAAAAAAGTATCTGCATAAATAAATATCAACTCTCCCTCCCTCCCTTGGCCCCCCTTAATCACAAACAAACAAACAAGTAAACAAAGATATCTAATCGAAATCCATAACCACCTCCCTCCCTCCCAAGGCTTTCCTCTAACTTACAAACAAACAAACAAACAAGTAAAGAAATATATCCAATCGAAATCCAAGATCCATTATCCCTCCCTCCTTCCCAAGGCTCTCCCTTTGCTCTCAAACAAACAAGTAAACAAATATAGCGCTCCCGCTGACCCTGAAACAAACTGCTTGCTCAATTTCTAAATATTGGTTTTAAATGCTCTTAAATACTATATAAATACTATATATATATTCACAGTGACATTCGCAGATCTAAGGACAAGGCGCCCTAGACAGTTCCAATGAGAACAGGGTGGGGTTTTGATTGGCAGGCATGCCAGTTGGCAGTCTCTCAACAGAATCCCGACCCATTGGCGGTCATTTTCTCCTGGGGTGGTGCCTCCGAGCCTGGAGCTGCTGCTGGGCCCCCAACTTGGCCCTGGCTCCAATCGAAAATGTCAACGGTGAGGGACCTATGGAAAGAGATGCTGGTCAGCGATGGTCTTTGCGAATAGCAGAGGTGTGAGCAGCAGTCATCTTAGCCCCCTGCATTAACCTGGCCTAAGTGCAGGTTTCCAGTTACAGACATCAGATTCCTAGTTACAAGGAAGGAAATCCACTTGAAGAGTTATTATTGGGGGTGGGGGGAGAAGCATGTATATTGAAAGAGAGAGGGTGGATAGATGAATAAATCAGTAAGTGATGCGTTTATATCAATTATAAGCAAAACTATAATGTGATGGAAATGTTCAAGTCCCAGTTCCTTTTGTCAGGCTTCTTCAGAGTAGTTACTTTTATGTTAGTTCTATGAGGGGGGAGTTTGGGTCAGCCATTTTGTCTGCCCCTTGGCCTGAGGAAAGGGCGGCACTTTAGATCAGGGACTACCAGGGAATACTGGAAGCAAGACGTGCCTGCCGTTGAGATCCACGTTTGGATAAGCCGTTTCAATTCAATTTCTGAACCAATAGTTAGTAGGTAAAGCTAAAAGGTTTCCCCCTGACATTAAGTCCAGTTGTGTCCGATTCTGGGACTCAGGCGCTCATCTCCATTTCTAAGCCGAAGAGCCAGCGTTGTCTGTAAACACCTCCAAGGTCACATGGCCACTGGCATGACAGCATGGAGCGCCATTATCTTCCTGCTGGAGCAGTGCCCATTGATCTACTCACATTTGCATATTTTCAAACTGCTAGGTTGGCAGAAGCTGGGGCTTACAGTGGGAGCTCACCCCACTCCCCGTATTCAAGCCTGCAACCTTTCGGTCAGCAAGTTAAGCAGCTCAGCGGTTTAACCCACAGCGCCACCAGGCGCTCCAAAACCAATAGTTCCTTGCCTTCACCCTTTGAGTCCCTGTTGTTAGTATTGTAGGTGTCCAGTGTCGTGTTGGACGGGCAACAATTACAACCCCCCCCCCTTCCAGCCTGAATAACCAAGGACTCACCACCTTGTAATGCCATCTGGGTCTGGGATGCTGAAGGTGAGGCTGAAGCTGAGGCCGCTGGAGGAAGAGAAAGAGGAGGCATCCTGGGGAGCGCTGCCACCAGGTTCATCAGAGGCGGCAGGAGGGACCCATCGGTGGTTCCAAATCTGCTTAGTTGCCCAAGGCCCTTCCTCCGCTAGCTGTTGGGGTGCCCACCTAGAAGTGAAAGGAGCCCGAGGGCCTGGGGAGGCTGTATGCGGCCTGCAAGGCCCCGCTGGTGCTGGATCCGGAGGCTGGAAAGCCAAAGGGGCTGCCCAACTCCACAGGCCCCTGGGTGGGACCGGCAGATGTCTGAAGGGGCCCACTACTGGGGGTCAGTTGGGCCTGCCTATTACTGGGAGTGGGAGCGGCGAGGGTGGCGGGACGCAGCACTGAGCGGGAATATTTGATGGGGGTCTTAGCTACGAAACCCCCTCCGCCGCTGCTCGGGGCGGCGCTTGGAGAAGGAAGCTGAGGAGCAGCAACGGACGAGGAGCTGGTGCTGGATCCGGAGGCTGGAAAGCCAAAGGGGCTGCCCAACTCCACAGGCCCCTGGGTGGGACCGGCAGATGTCTGAAGGGGCCCACTACTGGGGGTCAGTTGGGCCTGCCTATTTCTGGGAGTGGGAGCGGCGAGGGTGGCGGGACGCAGCACTGAGCGGGAATATTTGATGGGGGTCTTAGCTACGAAACCCCCTCCGCCGCTGCTCGGGGCGGCGCTTGGAGAAGGAAGCTGAGGAGCAGCAACGGACGAGGAGCTGGTGCTGGATCCGGAGGCTGGAAAGCCAAAGGGGCTGCCCAACTCCACAGGCCCCTGGGTGGGACCGGCAGATGTCTGAAGGGGCCCACTACTGGGGGTCAGTTGGGCCTGCCTATTTCTGGGAGTGGGAGCGGCGAGGGTGGCGGGACGCAGCACTGAGCGGGAATATTTGATGGGGGTCTTAGCTACGAAACCCCCTCCGCCGCTGCTCGGGGCGGCGCTTGGAGAAGGAAGCTGAGGAGCAGCAACGGACGAGGAGCTGGTGCTGGATCCGGAGGCTGGAAAGCCAAAGGGGCTGCCCAACTCCACAGGCCCCTGGGTGGGACCGGCAGATGTCTGAAGGGGCCCACTACTGGGGGTCAGTTGGGCCTGCCTATTACTGGGAGTGGGAGCGGCGAGGGTGGCGGGACGCAGCACTGAGCGGGAATATTTGATGGGGGTCTTAGCTACGAAACCCCCTCCGCCGCTGCTCGGGGCGGCGCTTGGAGAAGGAAGCTGAGGAGCAGCAACGGACGAGGAGCTGGTGCTGGATCCGGAGGCTGGAAAGCCAAAGGGGCTGCCCAACTCCACAGGCCCCTGGGTGGGACCGGCAGATGTCTGAAGGGGCCCACTACTGGGGGTCAGTTGGGCCTGCCTATTACTGGGAGTGGGAGCGGCGAGGGTGGCGGGACGCAGCACTGAGCGGGAATATTTGATGGGGGTCTTAGCTACGAAACCCCCTCCGCCGCTGCTCGGGGCGGCGCTTGGAGAAGGAAGCTGAGGAGCAGCAACGGACGAGGAGCTGGGCCCGTCGACCTCCATCTCAGTCACAGGGGGCAGCAATTCTTCATGGCTAAAAGGGACTCCTGAGCCAAATATGACAGGCATCGGATCCGGACCTTGAGGAAGGCCGGATGTGGCGACCTCCATCTCAGTCACAGGGGGCAGCAACTCTTCATGGTTACAAGGGACTCCTGAGCCAAATACGACAGGCATCGGATCCAGACCTTGAGGAAGGCCGGATGTGGCGACCTCCATCTCAGTCACAGGGGGCAGCAACTCTTCATGGCTCAAAGGGACTCCCGAGCCAAATATGACAGGCATTGGATCCGGACCTTGTGGAAGGCCGGATCTGGCGACCTCCGTCTCAGTGACAGGGGGCAGCAACTCTTCATGGCTCAAAGGGACTCCTGAGCCAAATACGACAGGCATCGGATCTGGACCTTGAGGAAGGCCGGATCTGGCGACCTCCGTCTCAGTCACAGGGGGCAGCAACTCTTCATGGCTCAAAGGGACTCCCGAGCCAGATATGACAGGCATTGGATCCGGACCTTGAGGAAGGCCGGATCTGGCGACCTCCGTCTCAGTCACAGGGGGCAGCAACTCTTCATGGCTCAAAGGGACTCCTGAGCCAAATACGACAGGCATCGGATCCGGACCTTGAGGAAGGCCGGATCTGGCGACCTCCGTCTCAGTCACAGGGGGCAGCAACTCTTCATGGCTCAAAGGGACTCCCGAGCCAAATACGACAGGCATTGAATCCGGACCTTGAGGAAGGCAAAGCAGAGATGTCTCTTTCATCAAACCGTCTGGAATCACCACCCTTGCCTGGACATCTTCTGCCCGTTGTTCCGTCCCCGTCGACTGCTGCTCAACGGGAGCTCACCCTGTCCCGGCTCCAAACTGTCAACCTTTCGGCTGGCAAGATTTACTGCAGCTGCAGCTGGGGATTAACCTGCTGCGCTAAAGTGCTTAATACTCTGTCTCACTGAAAACAGAATAAAAGTATTAATGACACACCCGCTGGCCAGCTCGGGCCTGGCTGTGGGGAAGGAGGAGCTCCTCCCTGACTTGTCTGCTCCGTGCAAACACTGTGGTCCTCCTGCTGCAGTCTGGCTGCTTTCTCGGCCTCGGCACGCACCTTCATGGCTTCGGAAAGTGCCTGTAGTTCGGGAGTCTGCCAAGAAAGAGGCAGGTGAGGGCCTCCTTCCTCCCACCAAAGAAGGCCATCATGCCAGCCAGGGAACTGGCAGCACCACGGTGGAGGGAGGGCCTTTGAGGACAGGAACGGCTCACCAGTTTTGATGGCTCGTTTGGATTGATCCTGACAAAGGAAACACTCATCCACTTTGGGCTGTCGGGGCACAAGGCTGGGGCCTGGAGGTTGGATGCTTCTTGGCGGGGCGTCTCCACAACATCTTGGGAAAAGATGCCAGGTTTGGCTGGGAAAAGACTCCTAGAAGGAAAAACCTGCCTCCTTCCTCCCTACCGCGCCTCCAACTTACCCATTTTCACCTGCATGGTCCTGTGGGGGCCATTCTCCCTGCAGGAAGGCAAAATGAAGCTCTCTGTTGGGTTGGGTTGGGTTGGTGGCTGCAGGCTCTTCCCCCACCCCCTCACTATAAACCCCCGTCAATGAGGCGAGAGCAACATAAACTATCATGCTCTGCTTCCAGAGAACAGCCTCTTTCTCCCAGCCTCCTCAAAGCAATCGGAACAGGAATGGAGAAAGAAAGCGCCCACCTAACATGCAGCACTTACAAGTGACTGCTCTGCGAACAGCTCGGCTCTTTGCTCAAATTGTCCTGCCCATGTGTGCTCTTCAGAGTCTTCTTCCCCCCCTGGAAGAAAGAAAACAAAAGGAGGCCCTTCGCATTCTCCCAAAGAAGCCCTTGATCCAATAGGCTCCTTCTGGTAATAAGCCAGCAGGCATTGCATTTGCAATTACAACCAAGACCCCCAAAAGGAGATTTTTAAAAGTCCTTGTTGGACAAGTGGGCTTATTAACAAAAGACCCTCCCCATAAATATACAGCAGAGTAACTTATCAGCAGCAGTGTGACCCAGCACCAGTAGCCCAAAGTGAGAAAAAGAACAGAAACAAAAACACAGACCAATGTTACATCTCTTTTCTTTGTAGTTATATAATACAGTTGCGCTGTTTACAACAACAAGGTTTCCATAACACAAATAAAGTTCAGCCTTCACACTGGAGCTTATCACACCAGGCCTTCTCATATTGAGACCTACCGCACACTGAGGCCTACTTCACACTCTGAGGCCTATTCTCCCACTGAGGCATTCTCTCACACAGAGAGGCTTCTCTCACAGTTGTTGTTGTTCATTCGTTCAGTCATCTCCGACTCTTCGTGACCTCATGGACCAGCCCACACCAGAGCTCCCTGTCGGCTGTCACCACCCCCAGCTCCTTCAAGGCCAGTCCAGTCACTTCAAGGATGCCATCCATCCATCTTGCCCTTGGTCGGCCCCTCTTCCTTTTGCCTTCCACTTTCCCCAGCATGATTGTCTTCTCTAGGCTTTGCTGTCTCCTCATGATGTGGCCAAAGTACTTCATCTTTGCCTCTACTATCCTTCCCTCCAATGAGCAGCCGGGCTTTATTTCCTGGAGGATGGACTGGTTGGATCTTCTCGCAGTCCAAGGCACTCTCAGAACTTTCCTCCAACACCACAGTTCAAAAGCATCGATCTTCCTTCGCTCAGCCTTCCCTAAGGTCCAGCTCTCACATCCGTAGGTTACTACAGGGAATAACATGGCTTTGACGAGGCGGATCTTTGTTGCCAGTCTGATGTCTCTACTCTTTACTATTTTATCGAGACTGGACATTGCTGTCCTCCCAAGAAGTAAGCGTCTTCTGATCTCCTGGCCACAGTCTGCATCTGCAGTAATCTTTGCGCCTAGAAATGCAAAGTCTGTCACGGCCTCCACATTTTCTCCCTCTATTTTCCAGTTGTCAATCATTCTTGTTGCCATAATCTTGGTTTTTTTTATGTTTAGCTGCAACCCAGCTTTGCACTTTCTTCTTTCACCTTGATTAGAAGGCTCCTCAGCTCCTCCTCACTTTCGGCCATCAGAGTGGTGTCATCTGCATATCTGAGGTTGTTAATGTTTCTTCCAGCAATTTTCTCTCACAGTCTGATGCGTTATTAAGCAACAGGCACATCTGCTTATATTGAACTACAGCTTCTCTGCATCCATTTAATCCTTTTGATGAGGAGATATTGGAAAAATAGATATTTATTGATTGATTTATGCATAAAAATCATATGTACTTTAAATGTATAGGAAAATCTAGTTCCCTCTGTGTAGCTGACAGGCAAGCAAGCGGCTTGTCTCCAAAAGGGGCTGAAGAGGAAGGGGGTATGCATTCCAGAAGAGAGATAAGACAGTATGAATGTGAAAAAAGAACATTTAGAGGAGTGTAGACGTCAGGACAGGTCATAGCTGTGTTTGCTAGTGACCAACCCAGGAGTAATTAACCTGGAAAAGGCAGTCCCGAGTAGACTTTTTGGGATTTTTGGGTGTGCCAGAAAGGGAAACCAACTGCCTAGAGAGGGAAAAAAAGAAAAAAGGTTGGGAAAAGCCTAGGTACATTGTTGTATGATTGATTGTCTGTATGAATGAATCAATGTTGTATGTTGTATGAATGAATTGAATGAATCAATGTTTGTTTGTCTGAAATCAGATGCTGTGTGGTTAGGTCCCACATACCTTTTCCCCTCTTTTGTGTATTAGTTGTCTGTTTGTCTAAAACATGTGATGGTCATAAAGAAGCAAGCTTAAATCCCTGCTAGGGTACATGTTAGCAGATTTTGAGAAAAGTTTTGCAAAACTAGATTTTGGGCAGGAATAAATGAGATCAAATCTCCTGTCCCACTCTTTTGATTAAGAAATGCCTAACCTCCCTACTCTACTGAGATGATGGGAGATCCGCAGAAGTCCTGCAAATCAGCCCTCCAGCAGCAGCAGCAAGAAGCCAGTATAGCCCTCCAACACCACCGTGTCCCTACATAAAAGATACCCGAATCCTTCCCTATCAGATGATATAGATGACCCAGATTCTATGCCGCCTGAGTCCACAGCCACTCATTTCTAACAGACGTAGCTAACTGAGTGGTTGCGAATAGAGATTAAAAGGAGAAGATAAGCAGTGACAAATGAAGGCTCAAGCCATTTGCTTATCAGCGGCATTAAGGGAATGGAAGCAAATAAAAAGAGGGCGAAGCAGAGGGTGAAGTATGAGCTAGAAAAGAGGACAGCTTCTTGAGCCGAATCAATGTCTGAACTGTAAGAATCATGGACATTGAATGAGAAACTTCCCAGATGATGAGAGGAAGAGAAAAAGGCTACCAGGAGCAGCTAGGAAGACCCAGAGAGCTGCCCTTCTATCAAGAGTCACAGAAGCAGCTTAGGAAGAAAATTCATTGGATTGGCCAAATGCCCCCAATGAAGAAGGCAGAAGACTCAAGTCAGTCAAGAGTTCTAACCTTAGGATCCCAAAGAAGAAGAAAAATCATTTTTGGTAGACATAAGAGCAGAAAAAAATCAGACTACCACCCCAGTGGTCCTATAACCCAGAAAGCCATAAAGCTCATGGGAGCCACTGGAGATCAGTGCCTACATCCTTTCCTTAAAAAAAAAAAAAAAAAAAAAAAAAGGAAAGAAAGAAAGAAAGAAAGAAAGAGGAAGTTACCATCAGTTTTCTCTATATATGCCTAACTGCCCAGTTCAATTGCTGGGGAAAGACATGCTATAAGCTTTTTGCACCTCACCTATCCCATGGTGGAGGCTGCTAGTAGTTTTAAAGAGGCTCAGAGAAAAATGAATAGGAGAAAGTTTGAAACTCCTGAGGTATGGCCAGAAAACAGCCCCCCGGAATAGCCAAATGCATACCTCCAGAAATAGTACAGCTGATTCCAGGAGCCTGTCAGTCAGTCTGAAGAAAACACTCCAATTCCTAGACCCAGCCGTGCAAAAACTGAAGTAAAATATTTAGGATTCCAGATAAAAGAGGGTCATAGGAGTGGAAGCAAGCCATCTGCCAAATCTTAACCCATAATACAAGGAAGCAAGTCAAATACAAGTCATAGGTGCAGCAAAGTTCTGTGAAATTTGGATCTCTCGGAAGTAATTAGCAAAGGCTTGTGTCAAGTTACAAAGGGGGGTGAAAGAGAGCCCTTCCAGTGGACACAAGAGTAAAATGCTGCCTTTCAGCAAATAATGTCTGCGTTGAGGACAGCACCCTGAAGTAACTAAATCCTTCACTTGTTATGTTGCTGAGAAGGAAGATGTAGCAACAGGCATTTAACTCAAACCATAGACTTTTAGAACTCAAAGAAACCAAATGCTTAGCACCTCAAGAATGCAAAAACATCAGGCACTGTTGTGAATCCTTACATTAAAGGTTCAGCAATGCTCTACCTTTTAAACTTGCTACCCTCCTGCAAAAGGAACATCATAGATGTATTGAAAAATGGACACAATTTATGCCAGTTGTCCTGACTTGGCTGATGTTTCATTGTAAGAAGTTCAGCTTAACATATACACTGATACAGAGCATGTATTTTCAGTACTTTCAGTACTACATGTCCATGGTGTGCTTTACAAAGAAAGAGGACTTTTAACTGCAGCATGCCAACCAGTCAAACATGCAGAAGAGATATTACATCTCCTAGAAGCTGTATGGGCCCCAAAGCAAGTAGCTGTGATGCACTGTAAGGGACATCAACCAGGGCAAGATCCGGTAGCACAAGGGAACCGAAGGGCAGATGCAGCAGCCAAAGAAGCCGCCGCCAGACCCCTTCAGGTGGCTACCCTTCTCCCCTTGCCCAATCCCAGTGTGCAGCCTACCTATAATTAAGAAGAACAGCAATGGGCCCAGGACAATGGTGCAATAGACTTAGCTAACTCTATTGGTTGGTGAGCTCTTTTCAGATGGAAGAATAATTGTCCCCAGAACCATGGCATGAAAAGTAGTAAAAGGAACTCATGAGTCATTTCAGGAAAATGACACTAGCTAAGCTCTTAGAAAGACAGTTAAACATAGATTGTCTTCACTTTCTTGACAATGGCAGCTTCAGCTAGGTGTCATACCTGTGCCAAAAACACTCAGTGTCAGGGGCACTGCCAGCCCACAGGTACTCAGCATTGTGTAAATGTACACTTTGAAGCCATAGTTGTAACAGTGGTACATATTAGAGGCATTTCCAACAGAACCATTAGACTGTCTTCTTTTGCAATGTTGTATGAGAGGCTCCTCCTTCATTCCCAAGGTCACAAGGGGAATAGAATGAGAAGGGCCCAGGCAAAGAGACAGAAAATGGTTGCTTTGGGAAAATGCTGTAAGAGTTAAGGCAAATGCTTAATGAGTTCAGGACACACACACACCTAACCCCTAATGTTTGTGTAAGCCAGGGGATGAGGTGTGGGTTAAAGAGTGGTAATGAGAAACTTTGCAACTCAAATGAAAAGGTCCTTATGTGGTGATTTTTACATCACCTAGTGCAGTTAAGGTAGCAGAAATCAAACCTTGCTCCCTTGGAGTAGAATTGAGTCTAACTGCTCCCAGTTAGCAAGCTATTCTAGATTCAAAACACCCACTAAAGCTTAAATCAACACAGGATTGTGGTTGTTCTAACCAAATGGAGAAAGGTGGCAGAAAGAAGATTCAGACTAGACATTACTGCAAGACAACCCGGAAGCTCTTGCCCTGCGTACTGTCAGATCTGCACCTGCTGAAGGATGAGAAAACTGGGCTAGACACTGCAGCTTAAGTCTATAACCTGGAAGCGACTAAGCTCTACGCACTGTCAGACCCACAACTGGAGAGGAAAGAAGACGGAGCTAGGCCTTACTGTAACCCACAGGAACGGTTACTCAACGTACGGCCAGATTCCAGAAGAATGAGAACTTTGTGGGTAATATATGTGTTTATTTATGTGTCAATTTTGTGAATTGGTAACTGGTTCAATAAGCATGCCAAAATGTATGTTTGATCAATAATAGGAGAAATGCTAACTTGGGATATATTAGCATTATGAGTCAGTTGTAAAATTTTCATTTCTGTCTGCCTTTGATTAATAAGGAAGCTATAGTTTGGCTACTCTAGTCTTATAAGACCAAAAGTCAGACCATTGAGTCTTAAATTCTCCTAGTCTTTTCAATGGTTGCAACATAGATTAATTCAGGTTGTGAAAACACCCCCAGGTAAATGCTTTTGAATAAAGGAAGGAAATTGCTCTCAAAACAGAAGTTAAGTAGGTGCATTTAGACTTATTTAGACTGGAAAGAAATAATAATAATACCAGAAAAAAGTCTTAAAAGCACCTAAAGGGGGGAATTGATGAGGAGATATTGGAAAAATAGATATTTATTGATTGATTTATGCATAAAAATCATATGTACTTTAAATGTATAGGAAAATCTAGTTCCCTCTGTGTAGCTGACAGGCAAGCAAGCGGCTTGTCTCCAAAAGGGGCTGAAGAGGAAGGGGGGGTATGCATTCCAGAAGAGAGATAAGACACGGGCTGGTACGAGAAGGCCCCCTCTAAGTAAGAAGCCTCTTGACCTGTCAGAGGGCCTCTTTGATGGATGACTGTAAGCACAGCCAAGAGGGAGGAGGAACACTCCATGCTTGCTCTGGTTTCAGCAAGACACAGAGACATGCTTTTTGCATGTTGGAGGGGGAACCTGATATTCTTATGATGCCAGGATGACGTAGGGATGATGATGATTGTATGAAGACGTATGTTCTTTGTCTACTTGAGTCTGAAACTTATAAAAGCCATCGTCCACGCCTGTTTCGGGGCTCTGGTTTTACTTTTGGGACATGAGTCCACACCAGAGTCGCCAGCTGGAAATAAAGTCGTTCTTTTCTGATCTCCCGAAAGGATGTCTCTTGGTCATTATCTCTCCTTTCCTCAAAACCTATTTCCCTGCCATTTCACTTTCAGTGCTTGACTCACGTGTTTGGAAAAATTAACACAGCTAGTTAATTTTTACTATTTCTGACAGGACTTATAACAAAAAGGCCAGATATTTTTTGTCCTAGGTATAAATGAACTCCATTAACGGCCAAACAAACAGTTTTGACACGAAGTACCACCCACCTTGGCCTTGAATATCTGGGGGATCCCATAAGAGATGCTCTCGGTGGAGCTGGTTGACAATGGAGAAGAGCAGTGTTTCCTCTTGAAGGCTCTCTTGTGGCCAGGGAGGGTGTCCAGAGTGCCAGGCCTAGGAAAGAAGGGGGAGGAGGGAGAGCATTGGCCTCGTCTCTCAACAGAGACCCCTCCCCCCACAATTTTGCCACAAAGTCCCCACAATGCTTGGCACTCACTGGGGCACAATGGATGCCGGGGCTCCACCGGACGCCGGGACTTGACTGGACCCACTTTCTGCACTCTCATAGCGACTGTGAGGAATAATAGAATAATAGGATTTGGAAGAGATCACATGACACTAGAAATAATGTCGTACGACCACATGACACAATTTCATTCATCCATCCATCACATTCCTTCATAACTAATGCCGCGACCTCTTAATGCAGTTCCTCATGTTGTGGCGACCCCCAACCATAAAATGATTTTTGTTGCTACTTCCTAACTCTAATTTTGAAACTGTTATGAATTGTCATGCAAATATCTAACATGCAAATGTATTTTCATTCACTGGACCAAATTTGGCACAAATACTCAAAATGCCCAAATTTGAATACTGGTGGAGTGGGGGGGTGGTGGTATTGATTTTGTCATTTGGAAGTTGTAGTTGATGGGATTTATATTTAGCCTACAATCAAAGAGTAATCTGCCAATGATGGAATTGAACCAAAGTTGGCACACAGAACTCCCATGACCAACAGAAAATACAGGAAGGGTTATATGGGCATTGACCTTGAGTTTTGGAGTTGTAGTTCACCTACATCCAGAGAGCACTATGGATTCAAACAATGATGGATCTGGACCAAACTTGGCAATATGCCCAAATGCAAAGACTGGTGGAGTTTGGGGGGAAATAAGACCTTGATATTTTGGAGTTGTAGTTGTTGGGATTTATAGTTCACTTACAATCCAAGAGCACTCCAAACTCCACCAATGATGGAATTGAACCAAACTTCCCACACAAAACCCCCATGCCTTGAAGGGACTCCCTGGCCTGAGCCTCCCTCCAGCCTTGCATGCTCTCCCACGCACCATACTGCCATGTGCCAAGCACACCTGCTCTCCCCTCCCTGCTTGGAGTCTCAGAAACAGCCCTCTCCTCGGCTGAGAGGCCAGCCAATCACAGTGCAGGAGGGCTTTTGGTGGGAGGTTTCGCCATCTGTTTCCAAAAAGGAAGAGAAGGATAGGCAGAGAGATCCTCAGCCTTCTCTGCCAAAGGAGCTCCTAAGATCATCAGAAATATGTTTTCTGATGGTCTTTCGCGACCCCTCTGTAACCCCCCTCATCATCCCGCAAGGGTCCCAACCCCCAGGTTGAGAAACACTGAAATAAGCAGTTTGAAAACAGCTGTGAGTAGAGAAATTAGGCAGGGAGGTATCTTACAGCGCCATAAAAAAAACGAAATAGCAGACTCTTGACACAAATAAAGTTCAGCCTTCACGCTGAAGCTTCCCACACGAGGCCTTCTCATATCTAGGCCTATCTCACACTCTGAGGCCTACTTCACACTTCTCCCACTGAGGTGTTTTCTCACACAGAGAGGCTTCTCTCACACTGAGAGCTCTCACAAACTGAGGCGTTACTAAACAACAGGCACACCTGCTTATATTGAACTGCAGTTTCTCTGAGTCACTGCATCCATTTAACCCTTTCAGTGCTTGACTCGAGCATAACCTCCAGGATGCCGAATTTGCAAAAAATACTGACATATACCTCTATCTGTTGTCTGTCCTGTCCGTTCAATGGCGTTGAATGTTGGCTGTGTATGTGTTCTGTGATCTGCCCTGAGTCCCCTTCGGGGTGAGAAGGGCAGAATTTAAATGGTGTAAATAAATAAACAGATAGAGGTATTATGTTCGCATTTTCCCAACTTCGGCGTCCTGGAGGTTGTGCTGAATTCTGGCCACCGGGAGGTGCTCTCACTCCATTCTCTATGTCAAAGAGCCCTTGATCACAGACTTCCCCCTTCCTTTGATCGCTGACATTTTTCTGGAATTCCTTTTATGGTGCCATAAAAAGGAAGACCATCTAAACAATAAGACAGTGGAAAATACCGCTGCCTGGGAGTCTGGTGGTGTCTCCTTCTCTGGAATTTTTCAAGCAGAGGCGGGATGGGCATCTGTCGGGAAGGCTCTAGGATTCTATGCAATCTTTCTTGACACAGATATTGGCTCCTTCTCACCTCCTCTTTTCCCTTCCGTAGTGATTAAGCTCCAGATCCGTTCCCTCTGCTTTCCTCTTCTCTGGCCTCTCCTTTTCCTGGAGAGCCTGGACCACCATCTCCCTCGCACATGGATCCGGAGTGGGGCTCTCGGCGGGAGTCAGTGTCAAACGAGAAGACCTTTGGTCCAAACTGACCGGAAGGAGACAGGAAGTAGAGCTGAAAGGCGGAAGCCTGGGTTTCCCTGCTCCTCTTCCCCTTCCCTTCCTTTTCTTCCTTTCCTCCCTTCCTTTCCCTCATACACCTCCTCCGTCTCAGTTCATCCTTTCTTTCCCTCATACATCTTGTCCCTCTTTTCTTCCTCTTCTTTTCCACTTTATCCCTTTCTTCCTTTCCTCTCCTCTCTCTTTTTTTTCCTTACCTTGCTTTCTCTCATAATACATTCTCCCTCTTTTCTCTTCCTTCCCTTTATTTTATTTATTTATTTGGAGTGCTTCTACCCCGCCCTTCTCAACCCCCTAAGGGGGACTCAGAGTGGCTTACAAAAGGCCTTTCTGTCCCATATCTTCCACTCTTTACTCTTCATTCCTTCTCTTCTTTCCTTCCCTCCCTTCGTCTTTTTCTTCTCTTCTTTGCTTCCTTCCTTTTCTTTCCTCTCCTGTTTTTTGTCACACACCTTCCTTTTCCGCTTTCTCTTCCTTTCTTCCCTCCCTTACTTTCTCCCCTTCCCTTTTTCTTTCCTTCCATTTTCTCCTGATTTTTGTCACACTTTCCTTTTATTCCTTCTTTCTCTTCCTGTCTTTCCTTCCCTCCCTTTGTTCCTTCTTCCTTTCCTTTCTCCTCTTCCTTCTCTTTTTTCTTTCCTTCCTTCTTCCTTTCTTCCTTTCTTTTTACTGCTTCTGTTCTGGAACAGCTGTTCCAGGAGCTACAGATTTATTTGCTGTGTTTGCATGTTTGTGTGCAATCCCATGCTTGGGATTTGTAGCAGGGGGTTTCCTGTTATAATTTACATTTATAGGGTAAGCCACCTGCCAGTTATAGTTAGGTTCCCTGATCCCGCCCCTTTTTGAGTTTTGGAGGGAAAAAAGCCATTTTGAGTTAGTTCCCACAGAGAAGCCTTGCGCACAGGACATAGAACGAAGTGGCTCCTGTAGAAAAGCTTCGTCTTTTACAGCTTGGCCGGGGTTATACAGCCCTACGGCTTGGCCAGGAGACATACAGCCACAGCTTGGCTGAGGGACTCCAGCCGGCCATCACAGCAACCTGAACTCCTTCTTTTTCCCTGGAGGTCTACAAAGCTCTGTTGAGGCAAGTCACTCGCGGAAGCCAGACGCAGTTGGTACCGGGTGCAGGGGCTCCACGTCAACAGAGGCAAGTACAGACTGCCCAGATTAGAAGCTAGGATTTCCCCATCGGTTAGCTACAGTTAAGGAGACAGTGCCTGTTCCTAGTGGACAAGATTGAAAGAGCCTATAGACTGTAAAGAAAACCGTTAAAGTACCTGTTTGTTCCTGTTTGTTCCTTAATAAAAGAACTTTGTTGGACTTACTTTAAGCATTCTAAAGACTCTGTTTGGGGGAATCTAAGGGCCTTTATTCTGAGGCAGCCCCGGCGTCCCATTGGGCACAGAGAATTTATGTCCTGTGTACGGTCTAATGTACAGGCCCAGCGTGCGACAGCACAGCTTCCTTTCTTCTTCTACTTCCTTCTTCCCCTGCTTTTTGTCACACATCTTCCTTCCTTCCTTCTCTTCCTTTCATTCCTTCCCTTCCCTTCCCTCCCCTCTCCAATCCCTTCTTCAGGCCCCGGAGAGAGACTCACAGAGAGGAAGAGGAGGAGGAAGAGTTGAAGTAGGGAGAGTCAGCAGCCTCCCAGTGCCTCTGGGCCACAGTGGGAGTGAAGTCCTTCACGACCCAGCTGATCCAGGAGCCCGGGATGTTTGTTTCCACCATGCAGTGTGCTGGCGAAGTGGTCCTTGAACCCCTGCAAAGTGGAATCAGAGGGGGAAGGCCACACAGGAAGAACCATATAGGTATATATATAAGTAAAGGTAAAAGTTTCCCCTAACATTAAGCCTAGTCAGGATCTCCATTTCTAAGCCGAAGAGCCGGCGTTTTCCATAGACACCTCTGAGGCCATGTGGCCACTGGCATGACTGCATGGAGCGCCCTTACCTTCCCACAAAAGCAGTACCTATTCATCTACTCTTTCTTTCTTTCCCCTCTTTTCTTTTCCTTCCCTCTCTCTTAGTGCCTTTTCTTCCTCTTCTCTCTCTTCATTCCACCCATTCTCCCTCTCTTTTCTTTCTTCCCTTCTTTCCTTCCCTCCCTTCATCCTTTCTTCCTTTCTCTTCACTGCTTCCTTTCCTCTTTTTCTTTCCTTCCTTCTTCTCCTGCTTTTTGCCACACACCTTCCTTTTCTTCCTTTCTTCCCTCCCTCCTTTCATCCCTTCCCTTCCCAATCCCTTCTTCAGGTCCCGGAGGGAGACTCACAGAGAAGAGGTGGAGGTGGTGGTGGAGGAGGAGAAGTAGGGAGAGTTGTGGAACTTGGCTTCCCAGTGCCTCTGGGCCACGGTGGGAGTAAAGTCCTTCTGGACCCAGCTGTTCCAGGAGCCCAAGGTGTTTGTTTCCACCGTGCAGTTTGCTGGCAAAGTGGTCCTTGAATCCCTGCAAAGTGGAATCAGAGGGGGAAAGCCACAAAAGAAGACACGTATAGATATACATAAGTAAAGGTAAAAGTTCCCCCTGACATTAAACCTAGTCGGTCCAACTCTGGGACCTCCATTTATAAGCCGAAGAGCCGGCATTGTCCGTAGACACCTCCGAGGCCATGTGGCCACTGTCAAGACTGCATGGAGTGCCCTTATCTTCCCACAGTGAAAAAGGAGGATAAAGAAGCGATAACAAACTTATTAACTATAGCAAGACTGCTCATAGCAAGGAATTGGAAAAAAGAAATGAATGTACAAATAGAGGAGTGGTATAAGGAAGCATGGAAAATAGCAACAAATGATAAATTGACATGTATATTAAAGATTAAAAAAGGTACATGGAAACAAAGCGATTTTGATGCTGTATGGGGAAGATTTGTGGTAAATGGATTAAAAAATAAGGAAGGAAAATTACCGTCACAAGAAGAAATGAAATTTTGGACAGATGAAATGTAAGAATGGTGGCTTGAGACGGGTGGAGGGGAGCACTGTGGTGAAAAAAAGGAAATAAGAGAAAAGGAGGGGAATTATCAAAGCAAAACAATAAAACAACATGTTAAAGAGGTTGATGTACAAAATGCAATAGTATGTAATAAATGTGATAAATCAATAAAAAAAAATTAAGAAAAAAATCTTCCCACAGAAGCAGTACTACTCATCTAATCATGTTTCCATGTTTTCGAACTGCTAAGTTAGCAGAAGCTGGGTCTAATAGCAGGTGCTCACCCCACTCCTGGATTTTGAACCTCTAACCTTTCAAATACAGGAGGGCTTTGGGGGGAACTGACCTTCATTTTTGGGAGTTGTAGTTCACTTACAACCAGAGACACTGTGAGCATCACTGAGAATGGACCTAGACCAAACTTGGCACACATAACCCCTATGACCAACTGAACCTACTGGAGGGGTTTGTGGGGACTGATCTACCATGGCTACCAATATGATAGGAGGAGACTTATGAGGGAGAGGAGGGCGGGTGGCCCAAGAGGTGGCTTGTGGCCGAGCTGGTCCAGGGCACACTGCGGCGCTCAGGCATGACAGCATTGAAGTCCTCCAGGAGGCCCCTGCTCCCTCTAAAGCCTATCTGGGAGGGCGAGGTGACCGCTTCCCCCACAAGGTTCGGCGAGAAGGTGGCCCTGTGGTTAATGCAAAGGGGAAGGAAAAGGAATCCCATTGGCCTTTGGACTTGCTGCCTCACACTCTGGGCTCACGTTCAGCTCCAAGATCTCTTTCACATGGACTGTTGTCGAGCCAGGAGTCACCCATTTTGTATCTTTGCATTTTCAGAAGGAGGATGGCCTCATTTCCATTGATAAGGGGCAGGAGGGAAGGCCACAAAGGGAGAAGTCTGCAGTCAGTGGAGGTGGCCAAAGGGACAGGAAAAGAATCCTATTGGCCTTTGGAGCTGTTGCATCACACCCTTGGTTTATGTTCAGCTCCAAGATCGTTTTCACATGGACTGTGTCGAGCCAGGTGTCACCCATTCTGTTTCTTTGCAGTTTAAGAAAGGGATTGGCCTCTCGTCTTCACCCAAGTAAGATGCCAGACCCTAGGGGCCAAGGAGTGGAGGGGGAGGCTGCCCAGCGGAGGAAACTTACAAGGAGGAGAAGTAACAGCAACCATAGAGGCCCTGGTTGCTGTCCCATCCATAGGAACCTGAGGGCATCCTGCTCTGCCAGAAGCTCTTCTGGAAGAACCTGGAGGGAGGACCCAAGTTTGTCCATGCCTGCACTAATGTCTATGAGGCTGGATCACCATCTGTCAGAAGGGCTTTGATGGTTTTTTTCCCGTTGGGCAGAAAGAAGGGAATTGGACTGGATGGCCTTTGGGGGACCCATTTATAACGGTTTCTTATTGTGCCAAGTTTGGTGCGGCGCAAAACTCTGTTGGGACTCATGTTCAGCTCCAATATTTTTCACACGGATTGTTGTCGAGCCAGGTGTCACCCATTCTGCATCTTTGCCTTTTAAGAAGGGGATTGGCCTCATTTCCATTGATAAGGGACAGGAGGGAAGGCCACACAGGAAGAAGTCAGAGGTCAGTGGAGGTAGCCAAAGGGGCAAGAAAAGAATCCCATTGGCCTTTGGAGCTGCTGCAAGATCTTTTTCACATGGACTGTTGTCAAGCAAGGTGTCACCCATTCTTTGCAGTTTAAGAAGGGGTTTGGTCTCTTGCCTTTGCCCACCAGGTAAGAAGCCAGACCCCAGGGGCCAAGGAGCGGAGGGAGAGGCTGCCCGGTGGAGGAGACTTACAAGGCGGAGGAGGAAGAGTAGCCCATGTGAGTCTGGTAGCGGTCCCATTTGTAGGCACTTGTGATCATACTGTTCTGCTGGTAGTCGTTCTGGATGTAGGACAGATAGTACGCCATGTGCCTGGAAAGGGACAGAAGAAAGGAGCTGCATGAGAGGGTCAAGCACACTGCTTTCTTGGGAGTCTCGGGAAGTCCTGTGGCCTTATGTCGAGAAGGCTTTGATCAGGGCTTTCCTAATGTCTACGAGGCTGGATGACCATCTGTCAGGAGGGCTTTGATTGCCCTGCGGAGGAGACTCACATACAGGATCTTGATTGGCCGAAGAGGACCTGGCTGCTGCCCCAATTGCAAGTCCTGGATTCATCCCTCAAAGGGGTCCTTTGAGGAGGGGCCCACAGAGGGTTCGGAGGGTTCCTGAGAAAGAGGGAAGGAGTTAAGGAAGGGGACACAGAAGGAAGAAGCAGCAGCAGCAGGTGGTCAGGGGCCAGCCCTATGGCCCCCAACAGGGTCTCATGAGGCACCATCAAATTTCATGTCTGGAGTGACTTAAGAAACCGCACGTCACTTCTGGTGTGATAGAATTGGCTGCCTGTAAGGACGTCGCCCAGGGGACACTCAGATGTGTTACAATTCTATGGAAGGTTTCTCTCGTGTCCCTGCATGAGAAGCTGGAGCTGACAGAAGGTAGCTCACCCTGCTGCCCAGATTCTAACTGTCGACCTTTAGGTCAGCAGTCCTGCCAGCACAGGGGTTTAACCCATTGTGTCAGTGGGAGCTCCTTGATACATCTATATAAATAAAAATGTAATGCTCGTTTGTGCTATTCACAGAACTCAGAAACCACTGGGGCAGTTGACACCAAATTTGGACACTATGTCCCTAACAGCCCAATGTATGTTCTCCACTCAAAAAACAACGAAAACCAAAAGCAGAAAGGATTTCTAAACTGCATGTCCACAAAGGAGAAACTGCATGTCTACAGAGACCCATGGCCACGCCCCCTCCTCCTCGAGGGGAAACAGCCAGCTGTTAAAGCCAGGCGCACGTGCACCCCCCCACACACACACACACACAAGCGAGTGGAGTGGAGGTGGAGGCTTGCCGCATGCAGCCCCTTCTCTTTCCCTCCTGTCAGAAGGGCAGTCTCCTCCTCCTTTCCCTGTTGGAAGAGGAAAGGGCGGCTGAGTGCCAACAGCAGTAAGGAAGAAGGGGGGGGAGGAGGGGGAGGAGGAGGAGGAGGGGGCGGGGAAGGTCCACGGTGCTTGAATGAAAGACCTTCCTTCTCTCCATCCCTTCCTTCTTTGCTCCCTTTCCTTCCTTCCTTTCCTTTTCTTCTTTCCTTCTCCTTCCTTTCCTTCTTTCCCTCCTTCCCTTCCTTCCTGTCCCTTCTTCCTTCTTCCTTTCCTTCTTTTCCTTCCTTCCTCCCTCCCTCCCTTTCCTTCTTCTTTCCCTTTCTTCATTTCCTTCCCTCCCTCCCTCCTTTCTTTCCCTCCTTTCTTTCCTTCCTTCCTTCCTTCCTTCCTTCCTTCCTTCCTTCCTTCCTTCCTTCCTTCTCCTCCCTCCCTCCCTGTCCCTCCTTCTTTCTTTTCCTTCCTTCCCTTCTTTCCCTCCCTCCCTTCCTTTTTCCTTCCTTCATGTCCCTCCTTCCTTCCTTCTTCCTTTCTTTCTTTCTTTCTTTCTATGTAAGATATAAATACAACATTAAATGGATGGAACAGTCAAGAAGTAACGAGAGAAGGAGGGAAAGAGGGAAGGAAGGAGAGAAACAGGGAGGGAAAGAAGGAAAGAAAGAAAGAGAAGCAAGGAAGGAGAAAAGGAAATAAAAAAGTGAAAGGAAAAAGAGAGGGAAGGAAGGAGAGAAGGAACAAAAGATAGGGAAGGAAGGAAGTATATAACCAAAGAGCAAAGAAAGGAAGGAAAGAAACAGGTAGAGATGGAAGAAAGAAGAGAGATGGGGAAAGAAAAAGAGGAAAGGAAGGAAACAGGGAAGGAAGGAGAAAAAGAGGGAGAGAAGGTTGGCCACAGTAACGTGTGGCGGGTACAGCTAGTAGATAGATAGATAGATAGATAGATAGATAGATAGCTGAGTAGATCGACAGACAGACAGAGATACATACATACATACATAGAGTTGGACTGGATGACCTTTGGGGTCCCTTCTCACTCTAGGAGTCAATGAGACAGACAGACAGACAGACAGCTAGCTGAATAGATATATAGATAGACAGAGAGACAGATATATGAATAGATAGACAGAAAGATAGGTAGATAGGCCTTTGAAAATTATTAGTAACATCCCCTTAATGTGGATGAGGTCTTTGTTTTATAGATGCACTCGGGTATTTGGCTTGTGTTTGAACTGTGTCTTAACTAATGTGTTTTTGATTGTTTATTGTTCAGTTATCATTATCATTATGATCATCTTTATTTATACGAATAATTATAATAATTAGAATATAATTAGAATAATAATTATATTAAAATTACTAATTGCTAATTATAATGATAATCTTTATTTATCTGAATAATAATTATAATAAGAAGGGGGCCAGGGGACAGTTCCATCTTGTCTCCTGCATATGTCATCAGTTGGGGACCCCTTCCCAACACCAACTGCCGCTCTGGGCCACAGTGAAGAGTGGGAAGGGCAGGGGACAGTTCCATCTTGTCTCCTGCATATTTCATCATTTGGGGACCCTTCCCCCCAGCACCAACCGTTGCACTGTGCCAGAGTGAAGAGAGGGGCCGGGGGACCATTCCACCTTGTCTCCTGTGCCATGCTAATAATATAGAATAATATAATGTAATATAATATATTGTATATACATATAATACTACTACTACTAATATGATATTATAATTATATATATTTATATTACATGTAATATTACTAATAATATTACAATATTATGGTATAGTACAATATAGTAATATATAATATTTATTATTTATTTATTTATTAACTTTATTTGTACCTCGCTAGCATCTCCCGCAGGACTCGATGCGGCGTACACAGGCCAGAGCCTCAAAACACAATACAATAGAACATAACACAATAATAAACAAAGCAAATCAAAACAATCAAGCAAAATAACAACAACGACTACCTCAGGACACAATTAAAACTGGTTCGGCCGGCGCAATGGGGTACAGGGGTTAAAATGCTGAGATGGCTGGAGGAACATGAATTAAAAGGTGCGGTGTGCAATAACATCGGTTGTGCTAAAGTGCTTCTAGGACTTGGGAAGGGGGAAATTCCTAATCTGGGAAGGCACATCGGAACAGCCAGGTTTTTAGGTTCCTTCTGAAAACTGCTAAAGTAGGGGCCTGTCGGAGATCTTTTGGAAGGGCATTCCAAAGTCGGGGGGCCGCCACAGAGAAGGCCCTGTCCCGTGTCCCCACCAAACGCGCTTGCGACGTGGGTGGGATCACGAGCAGGGCCTCCCCAGATGATCGGAGTGAGCGTGTGGGTTCGTAGATGGAGATGCGGTCACGCAGGTAGGGTGGTCCCAAACCGTTCAGGGCTTTGTAGGTGAGCACCTGCACCTTGAATTGGGCTCGGAAAATAAATGGCAGCCAGTGGAGCTCCTTAAACAGAGGGGTAGACCTCTCTTGATAATGGGCCCCGGTTAACATCCTGGCTGCTGCCCGCTGGACCAATTGAAGTTTCCGCGCCGTCTTCAAGGGCAGCCCCACGTAGAGCACATTGCAGTAATCCATTCTAGAGGTGACCAAGGCGTAGACCACCCCGGCCAGATCTGCCTTCACGAGGTACGGTCGCAGCTGGCGCACAAGTCTCAGTTGTGCAAAGGCCCTCCCGGATACCACCGACACCTGAGCCTCAAGTGTAAGCGAAGAATCCAAGAGGACACCCAAACTGCGGACCTGTGGCTTCAGGGGGAGTGTAACCCCGTCCAACACAGGTTGCCACCCTATACCCCGATCCAGTTTACGATCGACCAGGAGGACCTCTGTCTTGTCGGGATTGATCTTCAGCTTGTTCTTCCTCATCCAGATCGACACAACGGCCAGGCACTCGTCCAGCACCCGAGAAGCCTCCTTGGAATTAGGTGGAAAGGAGTAGTAGAGTTGTGTGTCATCCGCATAAAGATGGCACCCAACTCCAAAACTCCGGATGACCTCTCCCAGCGGTTTCATGTAGATGTTGAAGAGCATGGGCGACAAGATAGAGCCTTGCGGGACCCCACAGGTCAAAGGCCAGGGGTCCGAGCAGGCGTCTCCCAGCTTCACCATCTGGGTGCGTCCCTCCAGGAAGGACCGGAGCCACGACAAAACCGTGCCCCCAAGGCCCATCCCAGAGAGACGACCCAGAAGGATACCATGATCGATGGTATCGAAAGCCGCTGAGATGTCCAAGAGAACCAGCAGAGTCACACTCCCCCTGTCCAGCTCTCTGCGGAGGTCATCCACCAAGGCGACCAAGGCTGTCTCGGTGCCATGACCAGGCCTGAAACCAGAGTGTGACTGATCTAGGTAGTTGGTATCGTCTAAAAAGCTCTGGAGCTGGGAGGCGACCACCCGCTCCAGCACCTTACCCAGAAAAGGGAGGTTGGAGATTGGCCTGTAATTACTCAGCACCGTGGAGTCAAGGGAAGCTTTTTTGAGAAGTGGACGAACCACAGCCTGTTTCAGGTTAGATGGAAAAATCCCTTGCTCCAACGATGCATTGATAATCAACACAAACCAATCAACCAACCCCTCCCTGGCTGATTTAATGAGCCAAGATGGGCATGGGTCTAGAGGTGAGGTGGTCGCCCTCACAGCCCCAAGAACCTCCTCTACAGTTTCAGGAAGAACAAGCCTAAAAGAATCCCACAAAGATGGACAAGCAGGTGCCTCCGTCACCTCCTCTGGCACTGCGATGGAAGTGGAGTCGAGCTCGAGACGTATCTGAGCGACTTTATCCGCAAAATGGTGTGCGAAATCGCGACACCGAGCTGCTGGGTCATCAGTGAGCTCCTCCACCACAGGTGGGTGGAGGAGTTCCCCCACGACCCGAAACAGCTCCGATGATCTGTTTGCTGCAGACGCTATACGGGTGATCGTGAATGATTTCCTGGCCGCCCGTATTGCCACGGAGTATGTCTTAAGAGAGACTTTAGCCCGTGCTCGATCAGAGACGTCCCGAGATTTCCTCCATTTGCGCTCTAGCCCCCTTCTCGTATGCTTCATCACAGTCAGCTCCCCGGTGAACCAGGGAGATGGCCTGTCACGACGCAACGAGATGGGGCGTTCGGGTGCAATCATATCTAGCGCCCTGGACATCTCCCCATTATAGTTACCAAGGCGTCGATAGAATCGCCAGGCTCCAAGGCAGGAAGAACCCCAAGATTCCTCAGGAATCCGTCCGGATCCATCAGTCTCCTGGGGCGGACCATTTTAATCTGTCCTCCACCCCTGCGGAGGTTAAGAGTCGCAGCAAGTCTAAAAGTGATCAGATAATGATCAGACCATGACACCGGAAGGATGTTTTGATCTTCCACTCTAATCATTTCGTTGTCCGCCACGAAAACAAGGTCAAGAGTATGTCCAGCTTGATGAGTGGGACCGGATATTATTTGTGACAGTCCTATGGCCGTCATGGTGGCCATAAAGTCCTGAGCTGCGGCAGATAGGGTGGTCTCAGCGTGGATGTTAAAATCTCCCAACACCACAAGGCGCTGGGAAGCCAAGGCCGAATTGGAGACCACCTCCGCTAGCTCAGACAGGGAGGCTGCTGGGTCGCGGGGTGGGCGGTACACCAGCAGGAACCCCACACTGTCACGGCTCCCCACTTTCAAATGGACACACTCGAACCCAGAAGCCTGCGGAACAGCGCATCTGATCACGGCGATGGATTGCCGAAAGACTACTGCGACCCCTCCTCCCCGCCCCCCTTGTCTGGCCTGCTGATGCACTCCGAAACCTGGTGGGCACAGCTGAGAGAGATTTACTCCCCCCAGCTCGTCCAGCCAGGTCTCGGTGATGCATGCCAGATCCGCCCTCTCATCCAGGATCAAGTCCTGGATGGCCGCAGTCTTACCATTAACGGATCTGGCATTAATCAGCAGGACCTTAGGACCAGGGGGACTGCCAAGGAGCCTACCACTACCTACCTTCTCCAGGGTCGCAAGGACTCTGTTACGCTAATACTGATATTGTACTATGCTAATAATATATTGTATGTATATATATCTTGTAAACCGCTCTGAGTCCCCTTCGGCATGAGAAGGGCGGTATATAAATGTCGTAAATAAATAATATATTGTATGTACATATAATATTTATAATATTACAATGTAAGACAATATAATACTTCTAATAATAATACAATATTATCATTATATATTTGATATTACATGTAATATTACTAATAATATTACAATATAATGGTGTAGTACAATATAGTAATATATAATACTGATATTGCACTATGTTAATAATGTAATACACTAGCTGTACCTGCCACGCGTTGCTGTGGCCAACCTTCCCTTTCTCTCCTTTTCTTTCTTTCTCTCCTTCCTTCCTTCCTTCCCCCTTTTCTTTCCCTTCCTCTTTCCCTTCTTTCTTCCTTCTCTACCTCCTTCCTTCCTTTGCTCTTTGGTTCCATCCTTTCTTCTCTCTTTCCTTCCTTCCTTCCCTCCCTCTGTTTATCTTTCCTTCCGTCCCTCTCTCTTTTCTTCCTTCTCTTTTTTCTTTCCTTCCCTCCTTCCTTTCTTCTCTACCTCTTTCCTGCATACCCCCTTTTTCTTTTCCTCCCTTATTCTCTCCTTCCTTAGTTCTCTACCTCTTTCATTCCTTGCTTGCTTCTCTGCTTTTTTCCTTCATTCCCTCTTTCTTTTCCTCTTTCCTTCCCCTTTTTTCTCCTTCATTCCTTCGCTCTAGACATAGGCTGGAAAAGAGTTGGGCTTGAGAGAGGTTCATCCCTTCTCCCTGCAGAGCAAGAGCTCCACGGTTAGTAAGCCGGGTATCTACATCTGTATTGTCATTTAGCTTTTTGGGGTTGTTAAGACCTTTCTGCTGCTTTTGGGTGTGTGTGTGTGTGTTAATGGGTGATGGTCACTCATTGGCCTAATAGGTTTATTGTGTCCAAATTTGGTGTCAATTCGCCTAGTGGTTTTTGAGTCATGTTAATCCCACATACGAACATTACATTTTTATTTATATAGACTAACTGTACCCGCCACTCATTGCTGTGGCCAATCTTCCCTCCCTCTTTCTCTCTTTCCTTCCTTCTTTTTCTTTTCCTTCTTCTTTCTTCCTTCTCTATCTGTGTCTTTCCCCTCTTCCTTTGCTCTTTGGTTCTATCCTTCCCTCTCTCATTCCTTCCTTATTTCACTTTTTTATTTCCTTCTCTCCTTCCTTCTCTACCTTTCTTTCCTTCTCTCCTTCTTTCCCTCTTTTTTCCCACCTTCCTTCTCCCTTTCTGTGTATATGTGTATTGTGTGTGTATATATGCATATATGTGCGTGTATATATTTGTGTGTATATATATATATATATATATATATATATATTTCTGTATATTGTGTATGTGTTTTGTGTGTGTATATACGCATTTATGTGTGTATATTTGTGTATGAGTATATATGTGTGTGTGCGTATATGTGTGTGTATATATTTGTGTATATGAGTATATATGTGTTTGTGTATATTCTGTGTATGTTTTGTCTGTGTATATGCGTATATGTGTGTGTCTATATGTGTGTTTGTGTATATATGTGATTTTGCGCATGCATTGTAGTATATTATTTATTTTTTTGGCTTTTAAGTCTCTTCCACTGTGTTTTTCAATGTTTTTATGAGTGATAGTCACTCATTGGCCTGAAAGGTGCACTGTGTCCAAATTTGGTGTCAATTCGCCCTGTGGTTTTTTAGTTATGTCAATCCCACAAACAAAACTAATTTTTATTTATACAGATTGTATGTACATATATCTTATAAGCTGCTCTGAGTCCCCTTTAGGGTGAGAAGGGCGGCATATAAATGTCATAAATTAAAAAAAAGATACATACATATTAGGCCTGTGCCTTCCCAGAATAGATAACTCCAAGCATCATGTCCCAAATGCACTTTACTAGAGATTTAAGATTGTCTGCATACTGCACTTATCTCCAAAAACCTATCCATTTCACCTGGTCATTACATTTGGCCCAGCCTTAGTTTTTAAATGTGTAGTGGTGTTATTGTCTAATGTGTATTGCCATTGTTTTAATGTTTATTGCTTTGTTTTATGAGTTTATTGTTGTATTTGTTATGCTGTTGTTTTACTGATGTATTGGGCCTCGGCCTCTTGTAAGCCGCACCGAGTCCTTCGGGAGATTTTAGCGGGGTATAAATAAAGGATTATTATTATTATTATTATTTATTAATGCAGGGTTCTAAATGGTTCTAAAGTACTTACAAAACCAAAGTTCTGGTGGTGAAAATTTTAGAACTCTTTCAAAATTTAATTATTATTTCATTATTGGCGATTTTTATGATAGAACCAATTAGGAACTGCCATTTATAATGAAATTTTGAGAGTTTTGTTAGAGTTCGGAAATTTTGACCACCAGAACTTTAGTTTTGTAAGTCCTTTAGAACCATTTAGAGCAGGGGTCCTCAAACTAAGGCCCGGGGGCCAGATACGGCCCTCCAAGGTCATTTACCCGGCCCTCGCTCAGGGTCAACCTAAGTCTGAAACGACTTGAAAGCACACAACAACAACAATAATCCTATCTCATGAGCCAAAAGCAGGTCCACACTTCCCATTGAGATACTAATGAGTTTATATTAGTTAAATTGTTCTTCATTTTAATTATTGTACTGTTTTAAAGTGATTTTTGCACTACAAATAAGATATGTGGTATACATAGGAATTCATTCATGTTTTTTTTCAAATTATAATCCGGCCCTTCAACAGTTTGAGGAACTGTGACCTGGCCCTCTGTTTAAAAAGTTTGTGGACCCCTGATTTAGAGCCATGTATTGAACAGGCCTAATACATACATAGGGTTGAATTGGATGCCCTTTGGGATCCCTTCCAACTCGAGGATTCAGTTAGGAAGGAAGACAGAAAGCTAGCTAGTTGGATAGAAAGATAGAACTACATATACATATACATATCCTGTTCCAGAAGCTATAGTTTATTGCCTGTGCCTTTAAGGATCTGGGAGGGGGGAGGAGCGCAGCCATGGAACTGCAGTTATATTTTGTCAGTTGGAGTTTTGTATTCGAAGGAATCCACTAAAATTGAGCCTTCCAGGTGCTTTGGACTTCAACTCCCAGAATTCCAAGTTTGGTTTCCTTCAGAACTGTCTTGGACTCCAATTCCCGGAGGGCTTCTGGGAAATGGAGTCCGGGAAAGGGCGGGCCGCTCACCCCGGCGCCTGGCCTTTGATCTTCTTGGCGACCTGCCAGGCTCCGGCCCCGCCGCCCGCCAGGACGAGGAGGGAGAGGCCCCAGAGGGGGAGGAGCAGGCCGAGGAGGAGGAGGAGGAGGAGCAGCACCAGCCCTGCCCCAAAGGCCCCAAAGGCCGCGCCGCCGGCTAGGCACCGCTTCCCAAGCCTGACCCAGCGCCGCCGCCGAGCACGCCTCCAAGGCGCCTCGACCACGTAGCCAGGCATGCCGAACCGCGCGGCGATGGGGGGCAGCGGCCTCGAGGGCAGCCAGGACGAAAACCAGCCCAGCTCCATCGCTCTCGCTCAGCCTGAGGAGAATTCTAGGCGCGTTTCCGTTGGAAACAGAGGGGGCGGGGCTTCCCACAGAGATTGATTGGCTGAGGAGCCAGGGGGCGGGGCTCCCCAGAACGGGAACCAATGGCCGAAAGGGGCGTGTCCTGAGCAGCTACATTGGGCGGGGCTATCCAAGGAAAAATGAATTCAAAGGGTGCGTCCTTTGAAAACAAAGGGGGCGGAGCTTCCAGGAAAGGAGAATGATTGGCTGAGGAGTTAAGGGGCGGGGCTTGCCAGGGACCAAGTGGCTCAGGCTCCCCAGAACGGAAAGGAATTGCTGGAAAGAGTGTGTTGTTGTTGTTGTTGTTGTTGTTGTTATTATTATTATTATTACTAGCTGTCCCCTGCCACACATTGCTGTGGCCCAGTCTGGTGATCTGGAAAATAACGTAATGAGAAAGTGTTGGTTTCTAATGTATGGAATTTCTTTATGCTTGTGGGTAAACAGTATTTCTTGCTATTGTCGAAGGCTTTCATGGCCAGAATCACTGATTTGTTGTAGGTTTTTTCGGGCTGTATGGCCATGTTCTAAAGGCATTCTCTCCTGATGTTTCGCCTGCATCTATGGCAAGCATCCTCAGAGGTAGTGAGGTCTGTTGGAACTAGATAAAACGGTTTATATATCCGTGGAATGGCCAGGGTGGGACAAAGAACTCTTGTCTGTTGGAGCTAGGTGTGAATGTTTCAACAGACCACCTTGATTAGCATTTAATCAAAAACAAATCTGAAACAAAAAGGAATGGGAAATAATGGGTTATAAATCTCTAAATGGTTCAGGCCCCGCTTATCTTTGTGATTGCATCTCCCTTTACGAACCAGCGCGTACTTTAAGATCCACCGGGGAGGCCCTTCTCTTGCTCCCGCCACCGTCATCAGTGTGGTTGGTGGGGACGAGGGAGAGGGCCTTCTCAGTAGTGGCCCCCCACCTCTGGAACGTCCTTCCTAGGGAAATAAGACAGGCACCATCCCTCTCCTCTTTTCGTAAAAGCTTGAAGATGTGGTGGTTTCACCAGGCCTTTGAGAATGAGTAATACAAGCTTCAGCCCCTGGCCACTAGTTAGAATCTGGCCCTTTACCCCGGTCAGGCTCAGGAAATGAACAGCTACAGCCTCATTATCACTATTGTTGAGTCTGGTTATGTACTTTACCAATTCCCCTGCCCCCCTATGGCTTACTTTGCACTAGCCCAGCCATCCCAAATTGCCCACATCCTTTTTGAAATCCTGGCCTTAACAGTTAATCCTGACACAAAGAATAAGGTGTAAAAGTGTTGTGTTGATAATTTTTGTGCTTACGTTTTTGCTTACTTTGTATATTCTTGTGTTTTTATGATTTGAAAACTGCCCCGAGTCCCCTTGGGGAGATAAAGTGGTATAAAAATAAAGTTTTATTATATTATTATTATTATTATTATTATTATTGTGCTCCGCCTTCATTCTTATAAAAGGCCAGGCTTTTGCACAGCAAGTTAACCACCAGCTGAACTAAATCTTGTCAATCAAAAGGACTTTAGCCCAGCTTCTGCCTACCTAGCAGTTTCAAAAACAGCAATGTGAGTAGATAAATAGGTACCACTTAAGTGCGGAGATATTTAAGGCACCCATAAGGAAATGCCAGAAAAATGTCAGGGATTTGATCAAGGAGGAAGTTTACAAACAAAGCTCTTTTTGGGGGGGGGGGGGGGGGAGATGGAGCGACAGCATCCCTTGTGGCTGGAACACAGCACAAGCCTCCAAGATGCCGAAGATGGGAAAGCCTATATATACACCTCTATCTATGTACAAGTTGTCTGTCTTGTCAGTGTATAATGGCATTGACTGTTTGCCGTATATGTGTTCTGTGATCCATTCTGAGTCCCCTTCAGGGTGAGGAGGGCAGAAAATACTGTAAATACTTAAATAACACTGATACGCTAACACAAATGGATCTTTGAGATTTTACCTTTTTGGGATGATCATGCCTGGACTCTCAAATAAATTTAAGAGCAATCCATTTAAAAGCCAACTTTTTCAAACTCTGTAGAGAACATTGGCTGTGTTTATGTTGTGTACATATTCGGTGCGATGAATTAATGTTTTATTCTCTTTATGGATGCTTAATGAGCCTTCAATATCATTTTAAATGTTTACCGGAAACTAAGCCCTGGATTTATATTGCCGTGGTGAAGTAGCAACTCAACATGTATATTTTATGTTTATTATTTTCACAGTGCTTTGAAAGATCTATCCTCAGAAGTTGTATTTGCTCTTTACAACATTGTGTAAAAGTAGGCTTGTTAAATTGCCAATGTACTTCCTCCGACATCGAGACATCTGGCTAATTAATGAAAGCCAGTTCTTCTTGCGGTATTACGAGTCTGACTGTCTCAATTAGCTTTAATAAGACTGTTGCCAAGGTTTTGCCTGAAGGACCTGATGGGTGAGGAGGGAGACGAGAAAAGGACTTTAATTATCGTTAAAGCTCTGGTATTGCTCTCCAGTCTTGGTGATGTGGTTTTGTGACTGTTTAGGTGTGTAGATGTGTGTTAGAGAAATTGCCACTTCTTAACTCGGATGAAAAAGCAAGAATGTGGGGGATAATGCACTTTTTAGAGTGTGCGGGTATATGTGCCTTCAAGCCACCTGTGGATTTATGGTAACCCCATGCATGTCTTGTTATGTCCATGTGACACAGCTACACACTGCAGGCAGCACACTTAACATGTTGTGACACACAGTTTGGAAAGCTCCTCTTAAGGGTACACAAGTCTCTACTTTCTCTATCCAATGTTGGCTGGAAGAACCTAGCTGTAGTAGTATAATTATTTATTTACTATACTTATACGCCTCCCTTCTCATCCACGAAGGGGGACTCAGGGCAGCTTACAAACTGTAGCAATAATTAAATGCCAGATTCAGACAATAACAATATCAGTAAAACAATATTATAAAACTGTAAAAACATATACATATCCATTAAAATAATATTCCAAATGATTAAAACATATAAAACATATCAAAGGTCTTTCATCAACTGAACTTTGTAAACATTGAACTAATTACTTTGCTGTTTTTCCATCATACTTATGGATCATAAGTATGATGGAAGGCTTGCTTAAATAGCTAGGTCTTAAGATTATTTCTGAAGCTTAAGAGCGAGGGGGCTGTTCTGATGTCACTAGGGAAGGAGTTCCAGAGCTGCAGGGCCACTACCGAGAAGGCCCTGTCTCTCGTTCCTGCCATGCTCTGCAGTTCTTCCGTCATACTTATGCAACATATTAATCCCCAAAGGCTTGCTTAAATAGCTAGGTCTTAAGTTACTTTCTGAAGCTTAAGAGCGAGGGGACTGTTCTGATATCACTAGGGAGGGAGTTCCACTGCCGTGGGGCCACCACTAATAAGAAGGTCCTGTCTGTCTTCCCCGCCAACCGCACCTGCGATGAGGGTGGGACCGAGAGCAGACCCTTTCCAGAAGATCTTAATAGTTCTGGATCATAAAGGGAGATATGTTCAAACAGGTAAGCTGGACCACAACCATTTAGAGATTTATAGGCTAAAGCCAGCACTTTGAACTGTGCTTGGAAGCAAAATGGCAGCCAGTGGAGCAGATGTAACGGGTGTTGTACGTTCCCTATACGCCACTTTGGTTAGCAATCGGGCTACTGCCTGTTGTACTACTTTAAGCTTCTGAACAGTCTTCAGGGGCAACCCTACATAGAGTGCGTTGCAGTAGTCTATGCGAGATGTAACCAGAGCGTGGACCACCGTGGCCAAGTCTGACTTCCCAAGATATGGGCACGACTGGTGCACAAGTTTTAATTGTGCGAAGGCTCCCCTGGCCACCGCTGAGACCTGGGGTTCCAGGCTTAGCGATGAGTCCAGGAGAACTCCCAAACTGCGAACCTGCACCTTCATGAGGAGTGGGACCCTGTCCAGCACAGGCTGTAACCCTATATCCTGTTTGGCCTTGCGACTGACCAGGAGTACCTCTGTCTTGTCTGGATTCAATTTCTATTTGTTTGCCCTCATCAGCAGCCAGGCACTGGTTCGGGATCTGAGCAGCCTCCTTAGCAGCAGGTGGAAAGGAGTATAAATGACCTTTTCTTAAGCATTGGGACACAAATGATAAAAGTTTTATGCAGCTGATGTTGATACGCCACTAAGTACTAAGGCCTATCTGCTAAAGAGAGAAAAATGACCCACTTTGCTTCTGAAGAGTCTTAAATTTCACCCAGATCAATTACTGATGAAAAACAGATAAAAGAGATTATAGTCTATTTAAAAATGCACAAAGTCAGTGTTTCTAGTTTTGTAATCCGATTGGAGAAGCTCTTTTCATAGTAGGGGGAGCCTCTTGAAAACAGCTATTTTTATGTTTTCATACTTCAAACATTAAGAGTACCATACTTTATCACTATGTTTCCATGACACATCAGAGGGGATGAATAACATGTGACTTTAAATGGAAATCTGAAGTGAAAAATCAACCCAGTTTTGATTCTAGGTCCTAGAATCTAGGTCACCGATGTGTTCTACATTTACAAGAATTTGGAAGGATTTAAACTTTTGCAATAAGTTCCATATATTAATTTCCATCATATATGTTGGTCACTATGTATTTCCTTATGCCCGATGATAATTATAATTGTATGCTGAAAAACCAAACTTCTCTCATGTTTATCTTCATGTATTGATGTTTGCCCTACATTGTGGAAGAATGAACATTGATTCCATGGCCCAAATCTACTCCAGCTATGTTTCAAGAAGATCCTGGAAAAGATGCAGAAGAAGACCGTCTAAAACGTTTCTCTACCTGAGGGTTGGGACCCCTGGGGGAGTGTTGCGAGGGGGTGTCAAAAGGGTCAACAAAGACCATCAGAAAGCACAGTATTTTATATTGGTCATGGGAGTTCTGTGTGGGAAGTCTGACCCAATTCTATAATTGCTCTTTAATGGTAGGTGAACTATAAATCCCAGCAACTACAACTCCCAAATGTCAAGGTCTGTTTTCCTCAAACTACACAAGTGTTCACATTTAAGCATATTGAGAATTTGTGCCAAGTTTGGTCCAGATCCATCATTGTTTGAGTATACAGTGCTCTCTGGATGTAGGTGAACTACAACTCCAAAACTCAAGGTCAATGCCCACCAAACCCTTCCAATCTTTTCTGTTGGTCATGGGAGTTCTGTGTGCCAAGTTTGGTTCAATTCCATCATTGGTGGAGTTCAGAATGCTCTTTGATTGTAGGTGAGCTATAAATCCCAGCAACTACAACTCCCAAATGACAAAATCAATCAGTCCCTACAACTCCACCAGTATTCATATTTGGGCGTATCAGGTATTTGTGCCAAATTTGGTCAAGTGAATAAAAATAAATCCTGTATATCAGATATTTACATTACAATTCAGAACAGTAGCTTAAATTCCAGTTATGAAGTTGCAACAAAAATATTGTTTATGGTCATCACAACATGAGGAACTGTATTAAGGGGTCGCGGCATTAGGAAGGTTGAGACCCACTGGTGTAAAAGGTATAAGAAGTTAAAGCACTCGGGGCTCTCTTGCTCAGAATCATATTTTGTAATAGCTGTATGTTGACTGAATATAAGTTTTTATTTAGTCCAAACAGCACTGTATATACACAGTAAAGGGAGGTATCCGCATACTGTTGGAAAGCCTGAGGTTTTTCAAAGTACAGAAAGTATTAGGGCTGGGGATGAAACTAAGAGGATAACTCTCATTCCAATCCATGAGTACTGTGCATGGCTCACAGGGAATTAAAGACTGATTCACTGCTTGGGGTCAGGAGCAGAAAACCAGCAAATGGGAAGAGGAGAAAAGTAAAGCAATGGCTGGGGCCTTAAACACAAGCACACCCCACTGCATGGTTTTGTAAGCTTTGCAAATATAAAAGAATCAGGGAATGGAGGTAGAGAAGAGGGCTGTATTTTTCTACTCTTGGAAGCACTGTATTTTCCTCTTTGTGTTTTAACTTTTAACTGAACTTGTTGACAAAAAGGTCGCAGGTTTGAATCTGGGGAATAGGGTGAGCTCCTGCTGTTAGCCCCAGCTTCTGTCAACCTAGCAGTTTGAAAACATGCAAATGTGAGTAGATCAATAGGTACCGCTCCGGCGGGAAGGTAACAGCGCTCCATTAAGTCATCCTGGTGATGCCGAGTTCGCCCCAGACCCTTGTTTTCCAGTTGATCTGACCAGCTGCAGGGAGTTCTGCAGTTTCTGGATGCTCCGTTGGGCCAGTGCTGATGAAATGTGCCCCAGCAGCAGCCTCAACCAGGGATTCTTTGTAACCTTGAGCTCTCTCCTTTCGCTTCTTTCCCCAGCCCAAACATTGTAACATTACCCTAAATAAAGACTAATTGAATTGTAACCTTCACCTCTTCATAATGATACATTGTGTCCTTTGACTGAAATGCATGAATTTACCTTTTTCCGGGCCACGGGCAGCCGCCAGCCCGCCTGGGATGCCTTCCAGGTGTCCCAGGGAGGCCCAATCTGTGTTTATTCAAACCGCAGATACGGAAACCCCTCAGGTTCCCGTATCCGCAAGTTGACGAAACAACTCCATTTTGGTGCCATATTTTTCCTAGCTAAATTCTAACACTATCTGCTGTCTCGCTTTTTGCATTTTGGGCTTCTGCGCTCGGGGAATAACCTTTTTATTTTCAATAATAAAATTTAAAAGGAAAACAGCTGATTGTCAAACAGCCTTCTTGGCTGCTCCCGCCATTGATGCTTCTTTGTCCTTCTGGAGCCCCAGGACCCGGGGACTTGATGCGGTCACCCCATGAAGCTGTCGGGGAGTGGAACTGACACCTGGTTCCAACCCTTGGAAGGAGTTATAGTTCTCCAAGGACCAAAGGACAAGCTTCAGCCTCAGCAATGCAGGACTTCATATCTTGGCTCAGTGGAATCACCGAACCTTTCCTTATGATTTTTGAACCTTTTTGCCCCGCATCAAGACTTTTCCCCCTCTCTAAGGACATGCTTTCATCAATGGATGCCCCATAATGAACTATGGACATATATTGAGCTATGATCAAGGCTCTTATCAATTTCCCTATGGGACACAGGGGGGAGGAACAAGTGGGTATATTTTCTGTATCATGATTTCTATATTCTTATAGTTGTCCCTGTGTATCTGACCCTTTCCTGACCTTTTTGCCCCATTCCTCTTTATTGAAAAATGTATAAAAAAAACAAGGCAGCCACCCCTCCATGATCCCAGAAGGAATGAAATTACCAGTTGAAAAGACCCTTATCAAAAGACACTCTTTGCATGGACAATAACAAAGGATTGTGACCTCTGGGCTCGGAATTTGGCCCCTAGAGGGAGCGGCCATTTGGCAATTTTGATTATATCTCAATAGGATGGAGGAGGCCTTCAGAAAGCCGCACCTCGTCCTAATCTGTCACCCATTCAACCTCTCTCTCATTGAAAACATCCACCAAAGTTCCCCCATTGTTTCTATGTCTCAGCACTGAAGAAAATCCGGATTATGGCAGGATTGGCAAACAGCAGTGGTTACTGCAGGCATTCAAGGACAATAATAAGGCTGGCTCGTAGGCCTTCAGGACTCGCCAGTCACTTGGACATTTCCTAATCTTCATAATCCATTTAAGAATGCATTGTTTTCCCTTGTCCTGCCTCCCTCTCCCCTGATTCGCCGAGACGCTGAGGCGACAGAAGCTCAGTGATTGGCTCAGGTGCTTGGGAGGCGGCCGAGCCTCCTCCCAGCTGTAGAGGTGCCAGCCAATCACTGAATGAAAATACATCCTGCATATCAGATATTTACATTCCTATTCACAACAGTAGCAAGATTACAGTTATAAAGTAGCAACAAAAGAATTTTATGGCTGAACGTCACCACAACATGAGGAACTGTATTAAGGGGTCGCGGGTTTAAGAAGGTTGTAAACCACTGGTCTAGATCCAGAGTATGCTACCCATACTCTATTCTGCCTTGGTTAGACCACATCTGGGATACTGTGTCCAATTCTGAGCACCACAATTGAAGGGAGACGTTGAGACACTGAAGGTGTTCAGAGGAGGGTGACTAAAATGATCAAGGGTCTGGAGAACAAGCCCTATGAGGAGCGGCTTAAAGAGCTGGCCATGTTTAGCCTGAAGAAGAAAAGGCTGAGAGGAGACATGATAGACATTTGAGACTAGGAGCAATGGCTTCAAACTACAAGAGAGGAAATTCCATCTGAACGTGAGGAAGAACTTCCTGACTGTGAGAGCCATTCAGCAGTGGAACTCTCTGCCCCAGGGTGTGGTGGAGGCTCCTTCTTTGGAAGCTTTTAAACAGGGGCTGGATGGCCATCTGTCAGGAGTGATTTGAATGCAATATTCCTGCTTCTTGGCAGGGGGTTGGACTGGATGATTCTATAAATATGTGATAGGAAGTCATTGGGAGGAGGGAGCAAGCTTGTTTTCTGCTGCATTTGAGACTAGGAGCAATGGGTTCAAATTACAGGAAAGGAAATTCCATCTGAACATGAGGAAGAACTTCCTGACTGTGAGAGCTGTTCAGCAGTGGAACTCTCTGCCCTAGAGTGTGGTGGAGGCTTTGAAACAGAGGCTGGATGGCCACCTGTCGGGGGAGCTGTGAATGCAATTTTCCTGCTTCTTGGCCGAATGGGGTCCTTCCCGCTCTTTACTCCTCCTCCTCTGATAGGCTGGCTATAATGAGGGGGCGTGTTTATGCTTTCGGGGGCGGGTCACGTGAGGAGGGGCGGGGCCAAAAGCAGAGTCTTCGTCGGAGGCTCTGAGGAGAAGGACAGAGACGCGGCGGAAGGCAGGCGAGGAGGACGCACGCTCAGCACGGCCAGACATGGACGAGGAAGGCGGCGGAGGGGGCAGCGGTGAGTGCCTGCCTGCCCCTGAGCATATGCAGAGGGCAATTCCTTTTCTCCTCTCTTGGTGTATCCCTGGCTAAAACCTTCCTCTTGAACAGGCGTGGGCAAACTTGGGCCCTCCAGGTGTTTTGGACTTCAACTCCCACAATTCCTAACAGCCTCAGGCCCCTTCCTTTTGCCCCTCAGCCGCTTAAGCGGCTGAGGGGCAAAAGGAAAGGGCCTGAGGCTGTTAGGAATTGTGGGAGTTGAAGTCCAAAACACCTGGAGGGCCCAAGTTTGCCCAAAACTGCCTGGGAGCCCCTCAATATATAGAAATAATAACATTGTCAGATAATAATGCTAATATATTAGATATAATATTGATAATGCTGTAATTTAGTCTATTATATATTATATTTCCACAACTTATATTATATTATATTACCGCTACAGTTGAAGACAGTTCCATCTTGCCTCCTGTGCTTTACTAAGAATATAATATATTGTATATACATGTAATATTTATAATAATAGTAATAATATAATTTATAATATAATAATACAACATAATTATATATTTTATATTACATGTGACATTACTAATAAGATTACAATATAATGGTGTAGTACAATATAGTAATATATAATACTGGTATTGTACTATGCTTTACTAATAATATAATGTAATATAATGTATTGTATATATAATATTTATAATATTAGAATGTAATGCAATATAATACTAATAAAATAATACATTATTATAATTATATATCATAGAATCATAGAATCAAAGAGTTGGAAGAGACCTCATGGGCCATCCAGTCCAACCCCCTGCCAAGAAGCAGGAATATTGCATTCAAATCACCCCCGACAGATGGCCATCCAGCCTCTGTTTAAAAGCTTCCAAAGAAGGAGCCTCCACCACACTCCGGGGCAGAGAGTTCCACTGTTGAACGGCTCTCGCAGTCAGGAAGTTCTTCCTAATGTTCAGATGGAATCTCCTCTCTTGTAGTTCGAAGCCATTGTTCCGCGTCCTAGTCTCCTGGGAAGCAGAAAACAAGCTTGCTCCCTCTTCCCTGTGGCTTCCTCTCACATATTTATACATGGCTATATTTTATGTTACATGTAATATTACTAATATTACAATATAATATAATGTATATACATATAATTATAATATTAGGATGTAATGCAATATAATACTACTACTAATAATATATTAGTATAATTATATATTTTATATTACATGTAATAATATTACAATATAATGGTGTAGTACAATATAGTAATATATAATACTGGTATTGTACTATACTTTACTAGTATTATAATATAATATAATGTAATATATATAATATTTATAATATTATAATGTAATACACTATAATACTACTAATAATACAATATTATAATTATATATTTTATATTATATTTAATATTACTAATAATATTACAATATAATGGTGTAGTACAATATAGTAATATATAATACTGGTATTGTACAATACTTTACTAGTATTATAATATAATATAATGTATTATATATATAATATTTATAATATTAGATTGTAATGCAATATAATACTAATAAAATAATACATTATTATAATTATATATTTTATATTACATGTAATATTTTTTTGTCGTGTCACGAGTGACTTGAGAAACTGCAAGTCGCTTCTGGTGTGAGAGAATTGGCCGTCTGCAAGGACATTGCCCAGGGGACACCTGGATGATTTTGATGTTTTTATCATCCTTGTGGGAGGCTTCTGTCATGTCCCCGCTTGAGGAGCTGGAGCTGATAGAGGGAGTTCATTCGCCTCTCCCCAGATTCGAACCTGCAACCTGTTGGTCTTCAGTCCTGCCAGCACAGGGGTTTAACCCACTGCACCACCGGGGGCTCCATATTACAATATAATGGTGTAGTGCAATATAGTAATATATAATACTGGTATTGTACTATGCTTTACTAATAATATAATATAATGTATTGTATATACATATAATATTTATAATATTATAATATAATACAATATAATACTACTAATAATACAATATTATAATTATATATTTTATATTACATGTAACATTACTAATTATATTACAATATAATGGTGTAGTACAATATAATAATATATAGTACTGATATTGTACTATGCAAATAATTTAATATATTGTATGTTTATATATATCGTAAGCCGCTCTGAGTCCCCTTCAGGGTGAGAAAAATATAATAATTATATATAATAATTGCAGTATATTAGTGTAGTATAATATAATAATATCCATCCTACATGAGGCCAGTAGTTCTTCTGTCTTATCTTGATTCAGTTTCAGTTTGATTACCCTTGTTGTGGTAGTTGAAGTCCAAAAGTTTGTCCGTGCCTGTTTTAACCGCTAGTAATAGCAATGATGATAATTTGCTGGTAGGTGAATGCATTTATAATCCATCTTGTGTAGGATGGACATTATTATATTTTACTATACTAATGGAACCCCCGGTGGCACAGCGGGTTAAATCGCTGAGCTGCTGAACTTGCTGATCAAAAGGTTGGTGGTTCAGATCTGGGGAGTGGGGTGAGCTCCTGCTGTTAGCCCAGCTTCTGCAGTTCTAACAGTTCGAAAACATGTAAATGTGAGTAGATCAATACATTCAGCTCCTGCGGGAAGGTAACAGCGCTCCATGCGGTCATGCCGGCCACATGTCCTAGGAGGTGTCTATGGACAACGCCGGCTCTTTGGCTTAGAAATGGAGATGAGCACCAACCCCTAACAGCCGGTTAGGAATTGTGGAAGTTGGAGTCCAAGACACCTGGAGGGCCGAAGTTTTCCCCAGGCTGTGTTAAAAGATGTATGCATTTTGGGGGACACCTTTGTGCAGAGGCTTGTGTTAAATACCACTTGTTAATCTTTCTGAGAACACAAAATGCTCTGTGATGGTTGTTTTTACTCCTTTTTGACTGTGACAGACTAAGTTAGGACATTTTTAATCCTCTTTCCATCAATCCTTCCCCGTGCCATGTTGATGAAGCATATTTTGAACTGGAGGAGAATTGAGTTGACAGGGATGGATTAGAAGACTGGATTCTGGCTCTCTCCGGCGGCTTTTGCCTTTCTTGCTGGACTTTTGATCCCGTAACGATTGCATGGGTCCACACCCTTGTTTTCCGAGGATTGCCTTGTTTTTTGTACTTGCAGTTTCTTGTAAGGATTAAAGTCCATCTTGGCTACACCCCTAAGCCTGAGTGCCTTGAAATCTGGAATGTAGTGGACCCCTTTAGCGGAAATGTATCCCCTAGAAAACTGACAACAGGGAGCCCGAGTCCTGTTGGATCAAACCTTTCCGTGATTAAAACGACATGCAATCTTTGCTCTGTTTTTCTTGTGCCTTGTTCCTTCTCAAGCTCCAATTTTTCTACATGTTGTGATAGTTGAGTTTGATCTGGATAGCTCTGTGTGTGTGTTTTAAAGCAAACCTGTAGGAGAAAACTCTTTAAGCTAGCTGCAGTGGACACAACTTAGTGTTTAGCAAGCAACATGTAGCAAGTGACATCCCAGAGAAAAAGTCTCCCATCCCTTCTTTGATTTCTATATAGTATTTTATCTTCTCCCCTTTACCAACACAGGCATGATGGTATTCTCTGCCGGTGTGTTCCCTGAATGTCTGTACAGGAAGTCCCCGAGTTACAAACATCTGGCTTACAAATGACTTCTAGTTAAGAACACGTTTTTTTTTATTGTGTGAGAAGCAACTTGAGAAACTGCAAGTTGCTTCTGGTGTGTGAGAACTGGCAGTCTGCAAGAACATTGCCCAGGGGACACCCAGATGTGTTATCATCCTGTGGGAGGCTTCTCTCATGTCCCCGCATGGGAAGCTGGAGCTGACAGACGGGAGCTCACCCTATCTTGCGGATTCGAACCATCAACCCTAAGGTTAGCAGTTCAGCTGACACAAGGGTTTAACCCATTTTGCCACAGCGGCTCCGTCAAGAACAGGGGTTAGACAACATTTTATTTATTTATTTATTTATCATGTCAGGAGCAGACCAAACAGTTGTACTGCATTTTTTTAAACAAACAAACAAAACACAAAGTTTGCAAGCTTGGTAGTTGATTAAATGTCCTTTGACCAGTATCTGGCCACTTGGAGTGTCTCTGGTGTTGCTGCAAGAAGGTCCTCCATTGCGCATGTATCAGGACTCAGGTTGCACTGTAGCAGATGGTCAGTGGTTTGCTCTTCTCCACACTCGCATGTTGTGGCTTCCACTTTGTAGCCCCATTTCTTAAGGCTGGCTCTGCATCTCGTGGTGCCAGAGTGCAGTCTATTCAGTGCCTTCCAAGTCGCCCAGTTTTCTGTGTGCCCAGGAGGGAGTCTCTCATTTGGTATCAGCCATTGATTGAGGTTCTGGGTTTGTGCCTGCCACTTTTGGACTCTCGCTTGCTGAGGTGTTCCAGATAGTGTTTCTGTAGATCTTAGAAAACCATTTCTTGATTTAAGTCGTTGATGTGCCGGCTGATACTCAAATAGGGGATGGGCTGGAGATGTCACTGCCTTGGTCCTTTCACTATCGGCTGCTACTTCCTAGCGGATGTCAGGTGGTGCGATACCGGCAAAACAGTGTAATTTCTCTAGTGGTGATAATGCGGCATGTCTCATTAAAAGCCACATCTGCTGTTTTAGTGTGGTGAGATATGTTCCACACTGGGCATGCATATTCAGCAGCAGAGTAACATAGCGCAAGGGCAGATGTCTTCACTGTGTCTGGTTGTGATCCCCAAGTTTGTGCCAGTCAAATTCCGTATGATATTGTTTCTAGTGCCCACTTTTTGCTTGATATTCAGGCAGTGCTTCTTGTGGGTCAGGGCACGATCCAGAGTGACTCCCAGGTATTTGGGTGTGCTGCAATGTTCCAATGGGATTCCTTCCCAGGTCATCCTCAGAGCTCGGTTAGACAACAGAAAGTGAGAGAAATCTATCTCTTGGAAGGGAAATTCACTTCTGGAAGTTATTATGATGGGGAAAAGGTGTCTCCACTGAAGCTGTACCTCCAATCCTTGTTTCCATAACAAGCCATTTTTTCAAAAACCAATGATCACAGAGACAGAAAGTACTGTGTAATCTCCCAAATCATCTTGTGTCACCATCCTGTGGGAGGCTTCTCTCATGTCCCTGCATGGGAAGCTGGAGCTGATAGATGAAAGCTCATCCCATCTCACAGATTTGAACCACTGACCTTAAGGTCAGCTGTTCAGCTGGCACAAGGGTTTAACCCATTGCAGCACTCTTGGGCTCTTGTTATTCTTATAATACAATATATGTACCCTAAAATCTCACAAGTCAGTGCCACTGTGTCCTATGGGGTTTCCATGCAGGTAAATGTGTTCAAGGTTGCACCATCAACATATTTAATTCCTTCTATCTGTGATTCCACAACAAGCTATTTTTTCAAAATCCAGTGATCACAAGGAGAGAAAGTGGTGAAATCTCCCAAGTCAGGGCACAGACAGTAAAGCGAACACCACAGGGGTGTTAACCCTTCCCCATGCTGTCCAAAGCATGGATGGATAGATAGATGGATAAGTTGGAATTACACTTTGAAATGTATCTGTTCCAACTTGCATACAAATTCAGCTTAAGAACAAACCTTGTTCGTAACTTGGGGACTGCTGAATAATCTCTGGTTTCAAAGATGTGATTAACAAGATTTCTCTGAAGACTTGCACATTGCTTCTGTGCACAGCTGTCATTTCACATTCTCACGTAGCAACTCAAGCCGTTCTCCTATATGTTCACCATCCTGTTGAGTCAAATGCCTTCCTGGCTTCAGGTATCCCTTCCAAGCCTTCTCCTGTTTGTTGCCGTTCACAGCACCCTCCCCTTGCATGTGTTTCTCCCATAGTATTTTCCCTGTACTCCAAATACACACAACTCCCATTCATCTGCCTTTAACTCTGTGCCCACATTACCACCCACAGATTGCCTTTTTGCGTATTCATTTGTGCCTTTTAGGATCCGGAGCGGGACTGAGAGAAGTGGGCATCATAAGTAATGAGTAGTGCTCGGGCTACTGCTTGCTGCACAAAAAGAAGTGTTGTTGAAGGAGGAGCAAGGTTGGTCTTTCTGACAAGGCAATAGAAGCGCTGCCTGCGTTTGCTGATCTTATTAGGACTGCCTCATTCATCCGAGAGGACAATAGAGAACTCTGTGTTGTGGTCTACCCATTAATTTGTGAATTTCCCCCTCCTCGTTTGAACTTGATTGAAAGGTCAACTGTTTAAATGAATGCATAGTGTTTAAGGGTTGTGTCAATGGTTAGAAAAGGGAGTGTATTAATGCAAGACGAAGCCTGAGTATAAAGATCTCATAGAAATGAAAAAGATTGTCTTGGGAACATTCGAAGCTACATGGAGATGCGTAGAGAGTTGATTCAAACACTTGATTCATGCCAGTGATGTTTTGTAGTTGACAGCAAATTTTTGGTTCTTTTTTCCCTGACACAGTGAAATAATTCTGTGTTATTTATGCTGCTGCAATATCTTCTTGCTTGAAATTCAGCATATAATTTGCTGAAAACTATGCAACAGGAAAATTAATTACGATGGGATTTTTGCATAGTTGGACATGGGGAGTATTGCTGTCTTAGGGAAGGTGCAGCAGGAATGGCTGAGTAGTGGCTAATCCAGTTCCAACAGGCATACAGTTTCCATAGCCATTTGCCTCCGTGCTTGTAAACACATCTCGTTAATAGCCAAGATGCACAACTGATGGTATCCTTAGCTACAGTATGTGTGGTCTTTCAGGCTGCTGTGTGATAATGTAGGCATAATTTGAATGGAAAAGAGATTGAGCTATTTCACATGTGTTTGGGAGGATTTGTGTGGGTTAACCCTAGGGTTAGCAGGTGATAAAAATCACAGAATTTCTCAGCTGTAACATATGCAAATGTAAGGTATAATTTCAGTGTTGAGAATAAAGTTTGTTCTGTTTTGATTATTGTATTTATTATACAAATATGCGCTCTTTAAATGTGGTATGAGTAATAGTAGTATTATGGCTGCTACTTCAGGTCCAGGATTAAGAAGCTGGTTGGGTGTGGTGTGTTTATCTTCACAGGAGGGAGAAAAAAAAAGGCTAAGATGAATCAGTGACATGTTGCAGGAAGGCATCCCATAAACAAGCAGTGCTACCATTAAAATTTCCCAGCAAGTATTTCCTTAGCTTGTTCAGTTAGCAGGAGATGTTAAGGCAATTACTTTAAGTAAAGCAAAGATTTCTTACACATTCTAGGAGAAGAAAACACATATTACACAGTATTATAGCCATGAAAGGTTGGATATGTAGGCAAAAGGAGCAAGTTGAGATTTTGCATGTCAGGCATTTTTAAAAATAGGGTGTAGCTTATGCTTATAAATAATAGACTTTATGTATGATGCTGCTTATCTAATTTAAACAAAGAATTTGGTGCCCTTGAGACTGTCTCCTCTTTTATCTCAGTCTTGCATGAATGCTCCCTTGCCAGTGCATTTTCGTGTCAACTATGAATGATAAGGAGTAAGTAAGTCGGAAATGATTTGAAGGCATTCAAAGTATGTTTGCCTTCATCTTCTAAGGCTGAGAGAATGTGACTTGCCCAAAGTCACCAAGCAAGAATTCATGGCTGAGCAAAGATTTGAACCACATCTCCAGAGTCATGGTCCAAACACCATACTGGCTCTCCCACTAGAAGCTGGAGTCAGATTGTAGCTGTGCATCAGCATGCATTGATAAACTTCTTATGAACTGTAAAGTTGGAGTAGATCTACCAATGGGCCCAACCACTGGGGAAGTGGGAGAGAGGAGTCCTGATTGCCCAATGGCACCAAACTGAGTTGGCTGATGCCTGATGTGACCTTGGCTGGGTCAACAAAGGGAATGGAGGCATTGCTCCCTGCTCTGTCCTTCCCTTCCCTGATTGCCCCATCGCTCTGGCCAATGTTACTGCTGACAACATGGAGAATGGGAAGGGACAGTAAATGTCTTTCTTGTCAGAGTGGTTATAGGTATTTTATATATATGTATGTTTTTAATGTGTTTGTATTAATATTATAATGTATTATAATGTATTAGTTTGTATTTTAAAGATGGATTTAGCTGAGTGTTAGAATTGTTATTAAGAGGCAGAGAGAGAAAGAACCTTGAGACAGAGATAACAGAAATTCCTTCGCCCAGGGAAGAAAAAAGGAGTTACCCAGCTTAAAGGACAGAATGTTTATCTTTTGCCTGCCTGCATTATACTGTGTATCCGTCGCCATGTTTTTTAGTTCCAAAATGTAGTTCCTATGCAGTAGATGCTTTAATAAAGCTCTCTTAGAAGAATGCTGCCTGAGCTTGTTTATTTTTAAAACTACACGCTTGCTGCGCCAGACTGGAGAGTCTGAACTCTGACATTGGTTATGGGCCCGGAATTACGCCCAGAATTACGCCCTGATGACCTGATTTACGGATGATAAGAATACCAAGGAGCAGACCTGTAAGCATGCTGCCGGAGCCCTGAATTGCAACCCAGTTGACAGAAGAGGCTGACGGAACATGGGAACTGAAACAGCCTGACGGAGCAAAAGAGAGAATTTTGCCGTGGCTATTCAGTGTGAGTTGATGACAAAGATTGCAGCCTGCGGTGAGTAACGAGGCTGAGTTTTGAAAGAAGATACGCAGCGGGGCGCGCTGGGCCAATTGAGTGATTAAGGAGGTGATTGATGTTGGAATCTGCCAAGCCATAAAACTGCCAGAAGCTGTTTTTCTTACAGCTGGGATTAAATCCGGGATTCCGGAGGTTACAAAATGGCTTTTTCAAAGTTCCAACTAACTTATGAGAATGACGGACGGAGTGATGGATGTGATGAATCGTTGGTGAGATGTGCAGACCGTCATCGGTGTTATTTTTGCAACAAACGAGGACATTACAAAAGAGATTGCAAAGAGAGGAAGTTTCAACTCAGTGAAACGGCCTGTGGGAGATATGGAGCCGAGACCAGTTGCTGTGAGGATGAACAGAGAAGCAGCAGCAGAAAGATAAATTCTTGTGTGGTGTCAGCTGCAGCCAGAGAAGCGGAGCTTTCCAAAGAATTTGCCCAGGCTGGCCGGAGGTGTTTCAACTGCAATAAAATTGGACATTATGCTCGGAATTGTGTGGAGAGAAGATACCAGTCCAGAGGGGGCTATTATGAGAGAAATAGCTCAAGTCAAGCCGAAAAAGCGAGGATCATGGTTGCTGCTGTAGGAGAACTGGATGACATCAAAAGAGACAGATGGATTTTGGATTCGGGTGTGACGCATCATATTTCGAATTCTCTACGTAATTTTAATTGCACCCAATATACCCAGGGGAGTATGATAACAATGGCTGATGGGTCTTATCTCATGTTTGAAAAGTTTGGTACTTGTTATATCCCTTGTCTTAATGTTTGTTGGAAGAAAGTATTGTATGTACCAAAAATGAGAACTAATCTGTTAAGTATAGCAACTTTGACTAAACATAATTATCAAATAAAGTTCAAGGGAATTTATTGTTATATTTTTGACCCCAAGGGTGCCTTGATTGCCAAGGGTGTAAAAAAAGATAAAATATACTTAATGTTTGAAAAATTAAATCAGACAGAGAGCAATAAAAATATACAAGTGCAATGTGTTAAAAATGAGATTCAACATGACAGGTGCATACATTTACTCCATAGGATTATGGGGCATGCTGATATAAAAGTCTTGAAGAAAACTTTAAATTTGTGTCCAAAATATGAGCTTAAAAAATGTTATTTTGATTTAAAATGTACAATCTGCAGTGAGATAAAAAGACAACCAATTAAGTGTTACAAGAAGTCCAAAATTAGAGCTGAGAGACTTTTCCAAATAGGACACATTAGTATTGCAGGACCTTACCAACAAAGTGGTGCAAATTCTAGATTTACTATGTTGATAGTAGAGAGATTATCTAAATTTTCTTTTGTATATTTCTTGAAAGATTTGTCAGAGGCCACTGAAAAGCTCGGAAATTGGTTAAAAATGGTTAAAAATGTTTTCGATATACAACTAGAGATGCTATATATTGATAAAAGAGCTGAAGTGTATAAAGATGAGTTAAAACAGTTTATAAAGTCAGAAGGAATTAAAGTCATTGAAATGAGTCAGTTTAAAAATGAGGAAGAAATTACAGATAAAAGAATGAAATATATAAATAAAATGAAAACATATATTTTCAAAGACTCAAAGATTGAAAATGTTTACTGGCCAGAAGCAATTCACACAGCTAATTATATAATGAATCGTTTATGAGATCAGGTGTTGGATGATATTCCTTTTCGTAAGTTATATGGCTATACACCAAGTTTCAGACACATGAAAATCTTTGGACACTGTGCAAATGTGTTATTATCTGTAAATGAGAAAAACAAACGCAACCGTTATCGTGAGATGTTTTTCATAGGCTATTATAAAAATTATCTAAAATTTTTGAGTTCACCACAAACAGTCAAGTTAGCTAGAGTGACATATTTTCAAAGATTGAGAGACTGAAAAGACATACACACTAACAAAGAGAATTTACATGGTTTACCCACAAAGAGAGAGAAAAATAGAGTTGCACCAGATATACAGGTTAAACAAAAACAAAAACAAGAGATAAAGATTGAGCCAGATACTCATAAAAAGAAAAGGAGTGTTGCCACAGACACAAAAGTAAAAAAGAGACATGAGTCAAGAACACACACACAGACAAAGAGTGAAAAAATAGCTAAACAATATACAGAAGTGATACAGAGGATACAAGAGTTGACAGAAAGAGATACACATTCAAAGAAAAGAGAAGCCACATACAAGTCAAAAACAGAATCACCAAAAAATAGAAGAAAAATGACAAAAACACCTGAAAAAAAGAGTTTGCAAGTTAAACAGAAACCTAAAGAGCCGGTGGTTACAAAGCAAGTTGGTGTCGTAAATGAGAGAGATACAGTGAAATACATACAGTACCATAATTCAGCCACTGGGGGCGTAGATACAGTTGCAATAAAAAAAGATTATAGCTGGGATGATAGTGATTTCTAAAACCAACAAATACCAAAATGTTTTGAAATAAAATGAGTTTGTTATAAATTGGTTTAGATTGTCAAAAATATAATAGTACAAGATGTTTAAAACTATGTTTAACTAAAAAACATAGGTGCCTTTGCAAAAGATACAATGTGTTTTATGTTTTTTATAGTTTTGCTATATATATTGCTAAGATTTTTATGATACATTTATTCCCCTATATTGTTATATTGATATATTGAGACTAAAAAGTCAAATCATGTGGTATAAAGTTATAGAATATAAAAGGTTACAATTATTATAAAATGATTAATAAAGGTAATGGTTATTAAAACATTAAAATAACAAAAAATAATAGTTATATTAAAGATATGATATATTAAATAGCTATGATATACTTTAAAAAAAAACGTAAAAATGATATATACTAAAAAATGATATATAATAAAAAATAATAAAAAAGAATAATTATATATATTAAAGAGATTATAAAATCACAAAGAGACATTATAAAATAAAGAACAATAATGATATAGAGTTGATATATAAAAAAAATACAGAATTATATGGAGACATGATTATATATACTAAGACATTATAAGTTTACAAAAATGTGTTATATAATGAAAAAAAGTTACTGTATATAAAAAAGTTACAATAAAACAAAACAGAATAATATAAAAAAAGTCTTATATGTGTTTAAGATATAACAAAAACAAACAAAGATATGATTATATATAATAAAAATGTTATTAGATTGCTAAAAAAAGTTAAGAAAAACAAATGTTTGATAAAGTTATTGCAAAAGTTAAAATAATAAACAAATATATAAGAGTAAAAAATAAAGTTAAAGAGCGAGAATAAGTGAATATTAAAGTTGAGAGTCAAAAGTCAAAAAGTTACTATTATACAAACCACATAGATGTATATAATAGAGAAATTATAACACATTAAAAAAGAGGGGGAATTGTCAGAGTGGTTATAGGTATTTCATATATATGTATGTTTTCAATGTGTTTGTATTAATATTATAATGTATTACAATGTATTAGTTTGCATTTCAAAGATGGATTCAGCTGAGTGTTAGAATTGTTATTAAGAGGCAGAGAGAGAAAGAACCTTGAGACAGAGATAACAGAAATTCCTTCGCCCAGGGAAGAAAAAAGGAGTTACCCAGCTTAAAGGACAGAATGTTTATCTTTTGCCTGCCTGCATTATACTGTGTATCCGTCGCCATGTTTTTTAGTTCCAAAATATAGTTCCTATGCAATAGATGCTTTAATAAAGCTCTCTTAAAAAAATGCTGCCTGAGCTTGTTTATTTTTAAAACTACACGCTTGCTGCGCCAGACTAGAGAGTCTAAACTCTGACATTTCTGTGTCCCTGGGCCAGGACAGCCCACAAAACACGGGACAGCAGTGGACCCTAAGTCCGGGGATGCTCCAAATTCAGCATCCAGAATTGAAATTACTCCCAACTTTGGCTAACAAGTCAAGACTGTGTTTAGGTGGCTTTGTCCCATCTTACCCTGGAAGAGCTCGTTTGAGTGTCCTGGAACTTATCTGGAGTCCTTTCATATTAAGTGGGCAATTTAAATGTACCCTAGGATTACGTGACATTCTGGCTTACCATTACATGAGATGAAGTATTCAGCTAGGTTTGCTTCCATTTTGTGCATACATAGGATTCTCGCCTTAATTTAATCTCATATGAGAAATAAACAAGCAAACATTATTCAGAAGTCCGACTGCCTTTGCTCCCCCCCCCCCCCCCAAGAATATGTGAAGAAACTCAGCAACAAAATTTCAGATGTTTCACTTTAAGTTATAGATTAGATTATAACATTGTACTTGCAGAGTCAGCACCTTATCCTTTTGGAACGTTTGTGTATGTATTTTTTAAAAATAAAATGTCTTGAACTGTCAAGTGAAGATTATATGAAAATAAACCAAAATGCTTCCTTAGCAGGCCTGCATATAATTTAAGACGAAGAGGCTTGCATTATATAAAATGATACAAAAGCATTAAATGGTTGTATTTTCTTAAAAAGCGTATATTTCCAAAGTATTGACAAAATTGGAATTAAGATATAAGATTGCTCACTAAATGTCATGCTTTTTAAAATTCAGTTCTATAAGACATTGGTCCATACCCAGCAGTCTGCTGAACAACCTGACAAGAGTTCTGTTTCTGCCAATAAAAAGCAATCCAATGAAGTGGTTAAAGAAAGGTAAGCATACTTTAGATTAGAAAAGGAAACTGATAAGTATTATGTTTTCCTTACTTAGGTGTTTGTGTGTAAGACTAGAACTGATGCAAATATTGCATTGCTTTATGAAACCACTAGGCACATTCATTAGGATCCATTCTTTTCTACAGATCCTGCACAAGGTGTGACTTTTGTTGGACATTGTGGACATTATCTGCAAATTAATACTTTCATATAACGAAGTAATTATGTGCCTGTACTCAATTTTGTGGGTAACACTAAAAGTCAAAATACACTATAAATGTTTTAATTTTCATCGCTAATTTCACTTGTAAGGTTTTCTCTTTTCTATAAAAAATTATATACTCCAGGAAGTAGAAAAACAGATTTTTTACATTTCATTGATAGTTGTTAATGCTTCTGAAGTCAGCATATCTTAATCACTATAAGGTGCATGAGACTGAAGCTACTTTGCCATATGTAACTGAGAGCTTGTCTACACTGATTATTTTTTTTTTTTTAAAAAAAATCATACTTGCCTTGATCCTGACACATGACAGGCAACCCCTTCAACAGTGAAAGCATTTCTTTTAGTCTTTAATACAGTAATCCACAATTCAGCTCTTGCTCCATAAATGTGGTCATTTGCTATGTTTTGCTAATTGTTTCCATCTAGATCAGGGCAGGACACATTGCTGGATAACAAACATTGCCATTTTTTGTATTTTTTTTTTGCATTGTTGTAAATTACTTGCTGTAAGCCGCCCTGAGTCCCTTCCGGGAGAGGGGGTGGGATATAAATAAAAATGTTGTTGTTGTTGTCATTATTAGGAGTCCCTGGTGGCACAGCAGGTTCAACCTCTGAGCTGCTGAACTTGCTGATTGAAAGGTCAGCGGTTCGAATCTGGGAAGTGGAGTGAGCTCCCGCTGTTAGCCCCAGCTTCTGCCAACCTAGCAGTTCGAAAACATGCAAATGTGAATAGATCAATAGGTACGGCTCCGTGCAGTCACGCCAGTCACATGACCTTGGAGGCGCCTGCGGACAACACTGACTCTCTTCGGCTTAGAAATGGAGATGAGCACCACCCCCCAGAGTCTGACTCGACTGGACTTAATGTCAAAGGGAAGCCTTACCCTTTTTGTTGTTATTATTTTACATGCCTGCTGCCTTCCTGGCCAAGCAACAGAGCCGTGCTAAGGAAGTCGCTTTCTTAAAAACAAGGTGCCCAGCCATGAGATCAAGAAAGAGGCATCGATTGGGCTGCCTCCTTGCCAAGGATTGCATGGCTGAACACCTCACTCTGATGTCAAAGCAAGTGCATCACCAGTAGGACTCTGTCAGGAAGCAGTTTGCTTTGGAAGGTAGCATCACAAGTGGACCTGATCAGAAAGGCAAGCAATGGAAAATCACTTTGGGGGAGAAGGGGAAAATAAAGTGGTGCTCATTCAAATTTGGAGCAAGGACATCAATATAACTTTAGTGTGCTATGTTATGGATAGGCATGGCTCTAATGAGGTAAAGCCAGGACAAAATGATTTGAATTACAGCGGATTATTTCAGTGGTGTAGACAACCTCTCAAAAACATTCACTAGCTCTGCTTACTTCTTAAATGTACTACAGAAGTTACTAACATAACATTGTCTATTATGTGCTACAAAACTATGTGTGTCTTCCCCTCCCTCGACACCTCCTGAAGGATGCAGAGCCAAGAGCCAGCAACTTCCTTAATTCATGTCAATTAAATCTGTGAAAGAACCTTGTTTATTCTAGCTCTGGGTGAACTCTGCTCTTCCATTTCAGTGGCAACATTTGCACGTCTTGATAATCCATGGTTTGTGTTATTTGCTTATATCACAAATTGCATGACAGACTGACAAACATACTGTATTGTTGTGAGTGTTCTGAGCTGTATGGCCATGTTGCAGAAGCTATGTATGGCCATGTTCCATACAGCCCGGAAAACTCACAACAACCCTGCAATTCCGACCATGAAAGCCTTCCACAATATATTAAACATACTGTATGTTTGCCTGTGGCTTGTCTTTTGATTTGTTCTGCTCCTGTCTCTCTTGCCAGCCTATGTTTCTGACTGAGTAGAATAAGAAACAAACCATAGTTGTGGGTTTGTTCACAAGCTGTACTTTGTAAGCCCACCATTAACCATGGATTCAGATTGTGTTTTGTAATTGCTGGAAAAAATGTTTTGTTAGCAGATAAAGATTTGTATTTCATAACATGTCAAATCTTAGCAAACCACACCATGGTTTGTTTTGCTGTGCAAATGTGGTCAACATTTATATGTCATGGGAAACTATATTAACAGTTGCATTTTTCAATTCAGTCAAGCAATAGCAAATAGGAATGTACAGTTATTTGAAACTGGTCTGGGAATTGCCTGCTTGCACCACAGGAGGGAGATAGAGGTCAAAGGTTTGAAGTCTATTTCAGTATTTGGTTCTTTAAAAAAATGTCTTTCAGTTTCCCAACATCCCAATGTCACCTGAAAATATATCTCAATCCAAAACCTTTCTCTCACTATTAGAATGATTAGCACGATGTATGAGAAGTGGAAACCACATATTTGTGCCACTGGGTGTTATTTTTTAAAGATAAACTGCATTGAAAAGAAGAAAGAAATAAAATCTTGGTGAACCCTAAACAAGCTTGCCTTTTTCTATCTTGTTTCCCACTTTTGTCATTCTTCAAACTTCTCTGTCATAACTAGACACAATAATCGCTTTCCTTCTGATTTTCCCTTCTGCTTTCATGTAACATTGGACATTCAGATAGTGAGTGTGACCAGGGCTTGCAAAATCTATGGCGCAAGGTCAGTGTTGTCAAAGAGGCATGGCCATGTGAGAGCTGCATGAGGGTAGAAACCATGTAGATTTTCAGTAGTAGTTAAATGCTGGCTCAACATTGAGAGTACTAAGGCTGATGAGTTTTACAGTCCAATAATATCGGGAGGGGAACTACTGATTCGGGTGCTTCCAAATAAAGCTTTGTGCAATTGTCTTCTTGAAACACTTACTTAGGCGATCCCTTACATGATTTTGTGGCATTCCAGGTGATGCTATCTTGCAGTTGTCACTCTCATTTGTCCCAAATCTGCTTCCTTTTTCCTTTGTATCTGGAAAAAAAACCGCCAAACAGGAATTACTATTTCAGTTTACCATGAATAGGCCAGCCTCCTATTAGGGAAATGCAGAACTAGAAGTCTACCTTAATGCTTAAATTGTTGTCCTCCTCCCTCCACAATACTCATAATGTCCTCCAACTCACTCTTGCACTGCAATAATCCCTTCCTTTGGCCACCTCATTCCTGATGGAAAGTAGAGAGGATCAGAGAAGCGACACTTTCTGCTCCATAGCCAGAGACTCACCAATGACATTGTTTACTGAGATCTCTTGAAGATGTCTTACACAATACTTGACAATGTAAGATCTCAAACAGGAAAATTCTGTGAGTGCCTTGGACCGCAAGAAGATCAAACCTGTCCATACTCCAGGAAAGAATGCCCAGCTGCTCACTGGAGGGAAGGATATTAGAGGCGAAGATGAAGTACTTGGGCCACATAATGAGAAGACAGGAAAGCTTGGAGAAGATAATGTTGCTGGAGAAAATGGAAGGAAAAAGGAAGAGGGGCCGACCAAGGGCAAGATGGATGGATGGTATCCTGGAAGTAACTGGCTTGGCCGTGAAGGAGCTGGGGGTGGCTATGGTCGACAGGGATCTCTGCTGTGGGCTGGTCCATGAGGTCACAAAGAGTCAGAAGTAACTGAACGAATAAACAAAAGATCTCAAACATGCTATGATCTCCCAATGTGGTCATGCATCCAATATGATCTTGTGGCTAGAGGTATTAAGCTGGAAAATCAAGTTTCAAGTTCCCAGTAAACTATAAAACTTGCTTGGTGATCCTGGAGTAGTCACACATCTTCAGTTTGACTTGCCTCATAGGATTATTGTCAATTGAGGGGCAGGGAGTCAGATTTGCCACCTTGAGGAAAGAAAGGAGGAATGTATATGTAATCTATATAAATAAAAATGTAATGTTTGTTTGTGGGATTAACATAACTCAAAAACCACTGGACAAATTGACACCAAATTTGGACACAACACACCTATTAGGCCAACAAGTGACCACTCATAAAAACAGCAGAAGAGAATTCAAAAGCCAAAAAACAAAAAATACATTACAACACATCCACAAAACCACATATATACACAAACACACACATATATACACATGTACACAATATATACACCTACAAAACACATATACACAGACTGGGCCACAGCAACGCATGGCAGGGGATGGCTAGTTAATACAATTATATGAGTACTGAAGATGATATTAATGAAATGCACAAACTTTGCCATCAGCTTCCTTGCATCTTAATTTTAGCTATGTTATTGCCACTTGTTATTCTAGAAAATTATAACAAAAAAGGACTTCGTAGCAACAGATAAGGGGGCTCTGTTTCTTTCATCTGGGTTTCGTAACACGTAAAATTAATCAACTGAAGTGATAAAATAGTGGCCCTCCAAAATTTGTTGGATTCCAGATCTCATCAACTCTGGTATTTATTTATCGTGTCATCAGCAACCATTGTATTACAATTCTAACAGAGCAAAACAAACACAGAGATTAAAAAGAAAAGGAAAAAGAAGAAAGAAAGAAAAAAAAACCATACAGATTTTGCAAATTTGGTATTTGGTTAAATGTCCTTTGACCAGTATCTGGCCACTTGGAGTGCCTCTGGGGTTGCCGCAAGAAGGTCCTCCATCGTGCATGTGGCAGGGCTCAGGGTGCATTGCAGCAGGTGGTCAGTGGTTTGTTCTTCTCCGCACTCGCATGCCGAGGATTCCACCCTGTAGCCCCATTTCTTAAGATTGGCTCTGCATCTCGTGGTGCCAGAGCGCAATCTGTTCAGCGCCTTCCAAGTCGCCCAGTCTTCTGAGTGCCCAGGGGGGAGTCTCTCATCTGGTATCACCCATGAATTGAGGTGCTGGGTTTGGGCCTGCTACTTTTGGACTCTCGCTTGCTGGGGTGTTCCAGCGAGTGTCTCTGTAGATCTAAGAAAACTATGTCTTGATTTAAGTCGTTGACGTGCTGGCTGATACCCAAACAGGGGATGAGCTGGAGATGTCTCTGCCTTGGTCCTTTCACTATTGGCTGCTACTTCCCGGCGGATGTCAGGTGGTGCAATACCGGCTAAGCAGTGTAATTTCTCCAGTGGTGTGGGTCGCAGACACCCTGTGATAATGCGGCATGTCTCGTTAAGAGCCACATCTACTGTTTTAGTGTGGTGAGATGTGTTCCACACTGGGCATGCATACTCAGCAGCAGAGTAGCATAGCGCAAGGGCAGATGTCTTCACTGTATCTGGTTGTGATCCCCAGGTTGTGCCAGTCAGCTTTCGTATGATGTTGTTTCTAGCGCCCACTTTTTGTTTGATGTTCAGGCAGTGCTTCTTGTAGGTCAGGGCACGGTCCAAAGTGACTCCCAGGTATTTGGGTGTGCTGCAATGCTCCAGTGGGATTCCTTCCCAGGTAATTCTCAGAGCTCGGGATGCTTGTCTGTTCTTAAGGTGAAAGGCGCATGTCTGTGTTTTAGATGGATTAAAACTCTGGTTACTGAGGCCAATAACAATGGATTGTAGGAATTATATTCCAAGATCACCCCCATTCTCAGTTTATGCTTGACAGATTAGAGATTATCAGGACCAAAAGAAAGCTACACAACGATTTCCTGAATAAGCAAATTAACAAATTACTCTGGTTCTTCTTCTGCCAAGCTGCCGATTTATAACTGATATCACAGATTCTCAATGTTTGGGACTTCCAACTCAGTATCGCTATTCATTTGTCATGCTCACTTGGGTCTCTTGAGAGTTGAACATCTGAAAGACCAAATTAGTATTTGTTTGAATATTCCATTAATCTGACAAAGAGGCTATTTAGTCTGATGTAGTTCGCCCAAATGCCAGTGTTTTAGTATTTGAGTCCGCCTACAGAGCTCATTAAATTTTAGCATATTTTAGCAACGGACATTCTCTTAACGGTTTGACCAGTGTGTGCCCTCCCAGGACACTTTCTAATTTTTTTATTCTTTGGATTCACAAAAGCTGGAAAACAGAGCTTCCTTTGCATTCTGCAACTGGCACAAGCCTATTTACCACCCCCAGATGTTGCTCGGTCTTCTCATAAGCTTGCATCATATCCCACCAGAGAAAAGATGATGTGCTGTTAAAGAAAGGCTGAGCTAGGTGTCGGGAACACACCAGAGCTGACTGCGGATGGAGGCTTCTTGCTGTTTATTGTGACCAAAAATACCCTGCATGTCAGAAAGATTTCCTCTGTTCGTGGAGAACTCTATTAGGGAACTGCATCCGAGGTGCTGCATTGCAGCCAAGGTTATTTTGTCTGATTCTCAGGTGCAAAATGGGAGGAACTCTGTTGCCAGCACCAAGAAATTTGACTTGATCAGTTTAAGAATGGATTGATTTGTGTGTGAGTAAAAATAATTATTTGGATACTGCTTTTCTTTTTAGAAGATGCACACACATGTTTTGTGTGTGTGTGTCTAAGATCAGACATGATGTCGTGCCTTTAAGATGAGTGTCCTTTCTTGAAAGGTCTCTTGTCCATTATGTGGGAGGAAAAAAATGCCTCTTCTAAACTGATACTTGGTACCTTTAAGCCTTAGAAAGACTTGATAATTATGACTGTGACCAGTCACAGCAAGTTATCTCAGTCCAATTCTAGTTAGATTAGGGCTTCTTCTGACCAAGGGTTTTGGTCTCACTGTCCTTGGTATTCTTAGCTTCTGAGTAAAGATCTTGGAATTGTAGTCAGATGCCAATGGGCAAGTTTGACAGATTGTATCAGTTCCGCCCAAACCTTACTTGGCCTTGCCTGCTCTGTGGATGCCACATACTGCCCAGTCTGGGTAGTAGAAGCTGGAAGTCCTGCATGTCCAGGCTTAAACAAGGCATGCACAAGAGTGCACACCTTGTGCAAACAGAAAATTATGCTTCTGAGAAGCTTCTAAATGTGTATGTCTCTCCTTCAGAATAATGGGGGTTTTTTTGTTGAATTTGTTTGAGTATGGAGAAAGGGTCTTAAAAATGGCTGTGGTACTTACTTACTTAGGCGATCCCTCATAGTCTGAGTAGGATTGTCATCCAAGATCAGTGTACTGGCCATGGGTCCTTAGGTGACTGTGGAGCCCTATTCTTGATCTGCATTTTCTTCTGCAGTGAGGGCATTGGTTTCCAGGTGGAAGGTGGTCCTGGTCAGGGTTGGCTTGACGAACCTTCCTCTTGGCACATTTCTTTCTTTCGCCCTCCATTCGTGCCTCTTCAAATTCTGCAGCACTGCTGGTCACAGCTGACCTCCAGTTAGAACGCTCAAGGGCCAGGGCTTCCCAGTTCTCAGTGACTATGCCAGAGTTTTTAAGGTTGGCTTTGAGCCCATCTTTAAATCTCTTTTCCTTCCCACCAACATTCTGTTTTCTGTTCTTGAGTTCGGAGTAGAGCAACTGCTTTGGGAAACGGTGGTCGGGCACTAAGGCTTCAGCAATCCTCAGAGGCACCTGGGAGCTTTCCTGATCATTTCATCTACAGTGAGACCATTAAAGATAATGGTAAAGTTCTTGCACAGCTTGACTCTCAAAGAAGGATTCAGAGGAAAGCTAAATATGAAAGAGCCATGTTGAACGAAACAGTTTGCTTCATGATAGAACCAGTTCTAAGAGCTTATTATTCCAAATGAGGATGTTGAGCATGTTTTTGAGCCACGTCCAAAGCTTTTTGACACATTTGGCTGATGCAATCACAGCTAGAACACCAGACTAATAAGCAAAGGACAAGTGGAGCCTGCTTTGCTGGGAAATAGTGCTTATTCCATATTGATGTGTTCTTGAGGGCCCTCTGAAATCTGCATTGACTGAAGGAGATGATAATGGTAAGGGCCATTGAACTGAAGCTGAAACGCAACAAGAGTGATATCCTGCTGGTATGTGGTTATCCTGGTGAACTGGATGTGGAGTCTGTTCTAGATTAAGCCTATTCTAGATGAGAAAGCTGGCATGGAGATTTGAGATAAGGACTCTGGAAGCCCAGGCATTGAATTTCCATGGAATCCCACTGGATGGTCTTGGGGAAGCTGCATTCTTGCAGCCCCTGAGGAAGGCAACTGCAAACCACCTCTGAATAAACCTTGACAACAAAAACCATTGCTTGAGGTTGCAAGAAGATGATGATTATTTGAAATTACATAACAACAACCTGTTCCAGATGGAGCCAAACTCTCCTTGACAGGAGAGGTAAACAGCTTGCAGAGCTGTTCAACTGTGGAACTCTCTGCCTCAGCGTGTGATGGAAGCTCCTTCTCTAGAGGCTTTTAAACAGAGGCTGGGTGGCCATCTGTCGGGGGTGCTTTGTGCTTTTCCTGCATGGCAGAGAATTGGATTAGATGGCCCATATGGTCTCTTCGAACTTTATTATTCTATCTCATCCAGTTTTATCTCTGCAGATCTGTGTGGCAGCATTGGTCCAATATATTTTTCACAGGCTGCTGTTGATTCATGCCATTCTTTGATAGGTATAATTTGACCACATAGTCATTGGTTTGATAAAAGATACTCCACAAATATTCTAAAAAATAGAGTGCACTTCTTTTACTGAAATGTATATGGCCGTTGCCAATGAGTCTGTTTACAAAAGTCAATTATGCAAAGTCTTTTGGTTTTTGTCATTCTGTTCCATTCAGGGTTAACTGTTGGCATATTGGCTTTTTTTCTCCTCAGAGCTCTCCAGGCAGTTCAGCTGGGATACCCAGATGTCTTGGATTATCTTGTTAGAAGCCAGAAGCTGGACCCTGGTGTTGTGGATGGGAAAAACAGAAACCTTTTATTTTTAGCCACTATATATGATCAGTCTAAGATTTTGGATTATTTCCTGGAAATGGTCAGTAGTGTAGATTTTGTTCTATTTCCTCTTTTCGATCTCTGCTAATGTTACTAAGTTAGAAGGAATTAAACGTGTTAGTGCTGCAACCTTGAACACATTTACCTACATGTAAACCCCATAGGACACAGTGGCACTGACTTGTGAGACTTTAGGGTACGTATATTGTATTATATAATCACCAAAGAATAATAGGAGCTGCTGTGATGCAATGGGTTAAACCCTTGTGCCAGCTGAACAGCCAACCTGAAGGTCAGTGGTTCGTATCTGCGAGACAGGGTGAGCTCCCATCTGTTAGCTCCAGCTTCCCATGGAGGGACATGAGAGAAGCCTCTCACAGGATGGTAACACAGGATGATTTGGAAGATTTCGCTGCACTTTCTGCCTCTGTAATCATTGTATTTTGTAAAAATGTCTTATTGTGGAATCACAGATTGGTGGTACAGCTTCAGTGGAGACACCTTTTCCCCATGATAATAACTTCCAGAAGTGAATTTTCCTTCCGAGGGATAGATTTCTCTCACTTCCTGTTGTCTAACCTCTGTTCTTGCTGGAGCCACGGTGGCGAAAGGGTTAAACCCCTGTGCCCGCTGAACTGCTGACCTTAAGGTTGGTGGTTCGAATCTGCAAGATGGGGTGAGTTCCCGTCTGTCAGTTCCAGCTTCCCATGCGGGGACATGAGAGAAGCCTCCCACAGGATGGTAACACATCCGGGCATCCCCTGGACAACATCCTTGCAGACAGCCAATTCTCTCACACCAGAAGCAACTTGTAGTTTCTCAAGCCACTTCTGACATGATTTAAAGAAAACCAGAATAATGGGAGTGGAATTATGTAGAAACCCAAGGAGGGGGTTTAGTAGCGAGTAAAGGAACAACATTGTATGTATTTCTTGCTTTGTCCCTTTCTCTCTTCCCTCTCTTCCTCTAGGCATTTCCTATACCTGATGTAAACCAAGCAGCAGAAAATGGAAACACACCTCTTCATGCTGCTGTAAACACTGGGAAAATGCACCTCGTCTCTTTGCTTTTGCATTACCCTGGTATTAATGTGAATGTCCAAAATCCACAGTGTGATGGAGCGACGCCTCTACATTTTGCTATTGTTTATGGTAATATTTTGGACCATTTTGTTTCACTGATTTTACTTGCCAATAGGTTATTTAACCCCAGGCCCCGGGTCATGGACATGTTTCATCCTTACTTTTCCAGAGCTTTTAAAATCACCCCTTGCTTGCAAAAAGATCTTCCTGTGTTATTGTGCATTTAGTCTCCTTTATTGGAGGTTGGTTGTTAGGCAGAATGCTGGAATATAAATATTTTAACAGATTACATATTAGGCCAACACTTTAGGTTTACAGTAACAAAAGAGTGTATAAATTGCACCATCGCCTTTTTAAAAAGCCAGATTAGACAAGTTGATAGAGCTCTTCAATGGGATACAATCAATCTGCAAGATGGGGTGAGCTCCCGTCTGTCAGTTCCAGCTTCCCATGCGGGGACATGAGAGAAGCCTCAATTCTGACTGCAGGGGCAATACTTTGGGAAATCAAGTATTTTTTATTATGCTGGATCTTTGTCACTTCACGGAAAATTTATTTATTTATTCAATGTATATTCTGGCTTTTTCCTGATGGGGGGCCTATGCATATCAGTATCAAGGTATTTTATCTGATAAGACCAATGCCCTTTGTGATTGATTTTATTATGTTATTTTGCATTGTCTATTTTATTTTGTTGCATTATGTATTTTGTTATATTCAATTTTCTATTGTTTTGTATATTATTTTTTTGCATTATTTTTGGGCTCAGCCTCATGTTAGCTGCCCCAGTGGTGGCGGGGTATAAATAAAGATTATTATTATTATTATTATTATTATTATTATTATTATTGGGCAAGGATAATTAACCATTTTGCAGAATATTCAATAGCACACAGCCACGGATGTAGTGTAACAATTCATCACACTAGAGAGAAAAAATCCACTTAAAATCCGGTTTCTGACTCCTGCAGAATTCTGGGGTTTGTAGTTTATTGGGGCTGTTAAAACCTCCTCCCTAAACTACAAACCCCAGAATTCTGCAGGAGGCAGAAACCGGATTTTAAGTGGATTTTTTCTCTAGTGTGATGAAGTAGCTTGAGGCATTTGGGGCTCTTCTGGACTCCCCAACAGTTCTGGTAAATATCTGGCTATTCCATTTCGGAATTTTTACGCACTGTAATGCTTTGTGATGGTTGGTTCTATTCCCACATTCACTCTTGCCCCAAATATACCAATTTTTTGCTCTTGTTTGTTGTTGATTATACTGGATTTTACCATTATCCCTGATCAGCATGTTACTTTTTTCTCCCACTTGATGCGGGATTAAACTCAACACCTCCTGGCATTTGCTCCTCCCTAATATCTACATTCACAATCTTGCACAGCATTTCTATATTCAGTTTCTAATTTTGAAATAGTTTTTTTGTATAGTTGTAATGCTTTAGTGATTTGAAGCTGTACCACTTTTGTGCTATCTATACACTGTAATTGTAAAAGGGAAGAAGAGGAATGTCCAGTGATTGAAATATGATGTCAGCAATTAATCTTGGTAGCGAAAGTCAAACCCCCATTTCAAGCAATATCAGTTAGACTAGTAAAGGTAAAGGTTTTCCCCTGACATTAAGTCCAGTTGCGTCCGAATCTGGGGTATGGTGCTCATCTCCATTTCTAAGCCGTAGACACCTCCAAGGTCACGTGGCCACTGGCATGACTGCATGGAGCGCCGTTACCTTCCTGTTGGAGCGGTACCTTCAATACCCTGTTCTTGCAGTCCTGCCTTAGTCCTCATAATGGCCTGTAATGATAATAAAGCCAGAAGAGATCTTTTCGCCTTTGTACTGATATCCCTCAAAGGGTGTTAAAAGAAAAACCTATAATAATTAAGGTGCGTTCTGTTGTTGCGTTTTAAGTCTCAATGGTATACTTGAATTATGGTACTTAGTAACTTCCAATCTGTGCATCTGTTGTCTAACTAATTAGGAAGTTATTAAGAAAGTTTGCTGTTGTTGTTCATTCGTTCAGTTGTCTCCGACTCTTCGTGACCTCATGGACCAGCCCACGCCAGAGCTCCCTGTCGGCCGTCACCACCCCCAGCTCCTTCAAAGTTTGCTAGCCAAATAGATAAAATCTACAGTTAGAGAAGAGTTGAATAAAGGGTTGGGGATCTGAGCTGTGCAGCGAATTATGTTGGATGAAGATGTAGCCATTTTTTCTGGATTTTACTTTTCAGAAAACTAGAAAAGTTGACTTTATAGATAAAGAAGGCTGCATTGCAAATAGGCTGGCTATTTTATGTAATGTAAGTACCTTCAAATCACCTGTCGACTTATGGTGACCCTGTGAACTTCATAGAGTTTTCTTGGCCAAGGAATACTCAGATGTGGTTTGCTCTTACCCCTGAAGGATGTCTTTGTGTTCCTTGACGTCTCTAGAATCCCTAGGCCCTAGAACTGTACATTGCCCACCTCTATGTTAGATGGATCAAAAGGCGTTTGGAAACCCTATTATTTCATAAAATATTTGAAAAGTTAATAAATCTGTCCCTCTCTCACTTTCTTTGTTTCAGGGCACCTGGGAATTTGCTATTTATTGCTGAATGCCACCGCTGATGTACAAAGTCCAATGGGAGGATTAACACCATTGCAACTTGCAGAAATGTTTGGTAATGAAACTATAACGGGCCTTATAAAAATGCATGTGAGGAAATTTAAGCTTGAAAATAAACTGTTTGCCTGATCTGCTTTACTAATGAAAATTCTGTAGAGTTTATTTTAATGTAACCATTCTCATTTTTTATTAAATACGTGTTCCTCAAATCTGGGAAGTTCTAGTGCTTTCGTTATTAAAAGGGTGGTATTTTTTTTTACAGCAGTGCAGCTTAAGCTACTTACTCCATTCCCATTTCAAATGCATTGGTTTCTGATTTTCTTGCCCTCCTGCTTTTGCATGCCGAGTTTGAGGGCAGCAACAGACACAGGCTGGGGTGAATGAAGACCAGCAGTGAAGTGGAGTCAAAGGGGTTCATGAAGTGGAGTCAAAGCTTCAGATTTGCAGAGATGTTTGCATATTCTGTCTACTCTCTTCCATCTAGGTGGTTCCCAACCTTTTTTTTGACTAGGGACCACTTGGACCAGGGACCACTTGGCCAGAGACCACTTTGACCACTGACCACTCTCTAACATTAGTACCAAAAGGGTTGCAATTATCATCATCATCATCATCATCATCATCATCATCATCATCATTATTCCTTGGCCAGTTGGTCAAACCAACTTCGGACAGAGTCAGACGCTTGATCTGGAGGCCAAAAAACCAAGCAGCCACACCAAAGCAGGTTCAAATAACCTCTATTCTTTATTAGTTACAAAGGTATAAATATAGACAAAAAAAGTATCTGCATAAATAAATATCAACTCTCCCTCCCTCCCTTGGCCCCCCTTAATCACAAACAAACAAACAAGTAAACAAAGATATCTAATCGAAATCCATAACCACCTCCCTCCCTCCCAAGGCTTTCCTCTAACTTACAAACAAACAAACAAACAAGTAAAGAAATATATCCAATCGAAATCCAAGATCCATTATCCCTCCCTCCTTCCCAAGGCTCTCCCTTTGCTCTCAAACAAACAAGTAAACAAATATAGCGCTCCCGCTGACCCTGAAACAAACTGCTTGCTCAATTTCTAAATATTGGTTTTAAATGCTCTTAAATACTATATAAATACTATATATATATTCACAGTGACATTCGCAGATCTAAGGACAAGGCGCCCTAGACAGTTCCAATGAGAACAGGGTGGGGTTTTGATTGGCAGGCATGCCAGTTGGCAGTCTCTCAACAGAATCCCGACCCATTGGCGGTCATTTTCTCCTGGGGTGGTGCCTCCAAGCCTGGAGCTGCTGCTGGGCCCCCAACTTGGCCCTGGCTCCAATCGAAAATGTCAACGGTGAGGGACCTATGGAAAGAGATGCTGGTCAGCGATGGTCTTTGCGAATAGCAGAGGTGTGAGCAGCAGTCATCTTAGCCCCCTGCATTAACCTGGCCTAAGTGCAGGTTTCCAGTTACAGACATCAGATTCCTAGTTACAAGGAAGGAAATCCACTTGAAGAGTTATTATTGGGGGTGGGGGGAAAAGCATGTATATTGAAAGAGAGAGGGTGGATAGATGAATAAATCAGTAACTGATGCGTTTATATCAATTATAAGCAAAACTATAATGTGATGGAAATGTTCAAGTCCCAGTTCCTTTTGTCAGGCTTCTTCAGAGTAGTTACTTTTATGTTAGTTCTATGAGGGGGGAGTTTGGGTCAGCCATTTTGTCTGCCCCTTGGCCTGAGGAAAGGGCGGCACTTTAGATCAGGGACTACCAGGGAATACTGGAAGCAAGACGTGCCTGCCGTTGAGATCCACGTTTGGATAAGCCGTTTCAATTCAATTTCTGAACCAATAGTTAGTAGGTAAAGCTAAAAGGTTTCCCCCTGACATTAAGTCCAGTTGTGTCCGATTCTGGGACTCAGGCGCTCATCTCCATTTCTAAGCCGAAGAGCCAGCGTTGTCTGTAAACACCTCCAAGGTCACATGGCCACTGGCATGACAGCACGGAGCGCCATTATCTTCCTGCTGGAGCAGTGCCCATTGATCTACTCACATTTGCATATTTTCAAACTGCTAGGTTGGCAGAAGCTGGGGCTTACAGTGGGAGCTCACCCCACTCCCCGTATTCAAGCCTGCAACCTTTCGGTCAGCAAGTTAAGCAGCTCAGCGGTTTAACCCACAGCGCCACCAGGCGCTCCAAAACCAATAGTTCCTTGCCTTCACCCTTTGAGTCCCTGTTGTTAGTATTGTAGGTGTCCAGTGTCGTGTTGGACGGGCAACAATTACAACCCCCCCCCCCCCTTCCAGCCTGAATAACCAAGGACTCACCACCTTGTAATGCCATCTGGGTCTGGGATGCTGAAGGTGAGGCTGAAGCTGAGGCCGCTGGAGGAAGAGAAAGAGGAGGCATCCTGGGGAGCGCTGCCCACCAGGTTCATCAGAGGCGGCAGGAGGGACCCATCGGTGGTTCCAAATCTGCTTAGTTGCCCAAGGCCCTTCCTCCGCTAGCTGTTGGGGTGCCCACCTAGAAGTGAAAGGAGCCCGAGGGCCTGGGGAGGCTGTATGCGGCCTGCAAGGCCCCGCTGGTGCTGGATCCGGAGGCTGGAAAGCCAAAGGGGCTGCCCAACTCCACAGGCCCCTGGGTGGGACCGGCAGATGTCTGAAGGGGCCCACTACTGGGGGTCAGTTGGGCCTGCCTATTACTGGGAGTGGGAGCGGCGAGGGTGGCGGGACGCAGCACTGAGCGGGAATATTTGATGGGGGTCTTAGCTACGAAACCCCCTCCGCCGCTGCTCGGGGCGGCGCTTGGAGAAGGAAGCTGAGGAGCAGCAACGGACGAGGAGCTGGGCCCGTCGACCTCCATCTCAGTCACAGGGGGCAGCAATTCTTCATGGCTAAAAGGGACTCCTGAGCCAAATATGACAGGCATCGGATCCGGACCTTGAGGAAGGCCGGATGTGGCGACCTCCATCTCAGTCACAGGGGGCAGCAACTCTTCATGGTTACAAGGGACTCCTGAGCCAAATACGACAGGCATCGGATCCAGACCTTGAGGAAGGCCGGATCTGGCGACCTCCATCTCAGTCACAGGGGGCAGCAACTCTTCATGGCTCAAAGGGACTCCCGAGCCAAATATGACAGGCATTGGATCCGGACCTTGAGGAAGGCCGGATCTGGCGACCTCCGTCTCAGTGACAGGGGGCAGCAACTCTTCATGGCTCAAAGGGACTCCTGAGCCAAATACGACAGGCATCGGATCTGGACCTTGAGGAAGGCCGGATCTGGCGACCTCCGTCTTAGTCACAGGGGGCAGCAACTCTTCATGGCTCAAAGGGACTCCCGAGCCAAATATGACAGGCATTGGATCCGGACCTTGAGGAAGGCCGGATCTGGCGACCTCCGTCTCAGTCACAGGGGGCAGCAACTCTTCATGGCTCAAAGGGACTCCTGAGCCAAATACGACAGGCATCGGATCCGGACCTTGAGGAAGGCCGGATCTGGCGACCTCCGTCTCAGTCACAGGGGGCAGCAACTCTTCATGGCTCAAAGGGACTCCCGAGCCAAATACGACAGGCATTGAATCCGGACCTTGAGGAAGGCAAAGCAGAGATGTCTCTTTCATCAAACCGTCTGGAATCACCACCCTTGCCTGGACATCTTCTGCCCGTTGTTCCGTCCCCGTCGACTGCTGCTCAACGGGAGCTCACCCTGTCCCGGCTCCAAACTGTCAACCTTTCGGCTGGCAAGATTTACTGCAGCTGCAGCTGGGGATTAACCTGCTGCGCTAAAGTGCTTAATACTCTGTCTCACTGAAAACAGAATAAAAGTATTAATGACACACCCGCTGGCCAGCTCGGGCCTGGCTGTGGGGAAGGAGGAGCTCCTCCCTGACTTGTCTGCTCCGTGCAAACACTGTGGTCCTCCTGCTGCAGTCTGGCTGCTTTCTCGGCCTCGGCACGCACCTTCATGGCTTCGGAAAGTGCCTGTAGTTCGGGAGTCTGCCAAGAAAGAGGCAGGTGAGGGCCTCCTTCCTCCCACCAAAGAAGGCCATCATGCCAGCCAGGGAACTGGCAGCACCACGGTGGAGGGAGGGCCTTTGAGGACAGGAACGGCTCACCAGTTTTGATGGCTCGTTTGGATTGATCCTGACAAAGGAAACACTCATCCACTTTGGGCTGTCGGGGCACAAGGCTGGGGCCTGGAGGTTGGATGCTTCTTGGCGGGGCGTCTCCACAACATCTTGGGAAAAGATGCCAGGTTTGGCTGGGAAAAGACTCCTAGAAGGAAAAACCTGCCTCCTTCCTCCCTACCGCGCCTCCAACTTACCCATTTTCACCTGCATGGTCCTGTGGGGGCCATTCTCCCTGCAGGAAGGCAAAATGAAGCTCTCTGTTGGGTTGGGTTGGGTTGGTGGCTGCAGGCTCTTCCCCCACCCCCTCACTATAAACCCCCGTCAATGAGGCGAGAGCAACATAAACTATCATGCTCTGCTTCCAGAGAACAGCCTCTTTCTCCCAGCCTCCTCAAAGCAATCGGAACAGGAATGGAGAAAGAAAGCGCCCACCTAACATGCAGCACTTACAAGTGACTGCTCTGCGAACAGCTCGGCTCTTTGCTCAAATTGTCCTGCCCATGTGTGCTCTTCAGAGTCTTCTTCCCCCCCTGGAAGAAAGAAAACAAAAGGAGGCCCTTCGCATTCTCCCAAAGAAGCCCTTGATCCAATAGGCTCCTTCTGGTAATAAGCCAGCAGGCATTGCATTTGCAATTACAACCAAGACCCCCAAAAGGAGATTTTTAAAAGTACTTGTTGGACAAGTGGGCTTATTAACAAAAGACCCTCCCCATAAATATACAGCAGAGTAACTTATCAGCAGCAGTGTGACCCAGCACCAGTAGCCCAAAGTGAGAAAAAGAACAGAAACAAAAACACAGACCAATGTTACATCTCTTTTCTTTGTAGTTATATAATACAGTTGCGCTGTTTACAACAACAAGGTTTCCATAACACAAATAAAGTTCAGCCTTCACACTGGAGCTTATCACACCAGGCCTTCTCATATTGAGACCTACCGCACACTGAGGCCTACTTCACACTCTGAGGCCTATTCTCCCACTGAGGCATTCTCTCACACAGAGAGGCTTCTCTCACAGTTGTTGTTGTTCATTCGTTCAGTCATCTCCGACTCTTCGTGACCTCATGGACCAGCCCACACCAGAGCTCCCTGTCGGCTGTCACCACCCCCAGCTCCTTCAAGGCCAGTCCAGTCACTTCAAGGATGCCATCCATCCATCTTGCCCTTGGTCGGCCCCTCTTCCTTTTGCCTTCCACTTTCCCCAGCATGATTGTCTTCTCTAGGCTTTGCTGTCTCCTCATGATGTGGCCAAAGTACTTCATCTTTGCCTCTACTATCCTTCCCTCCAATGAGCAGCCGGGCTTTATTTCCTGGAGGATGGACTGGTTGGATCTTCTCGCAGTCCAAGGCACTCTCAGAACTTTCCTCCAACACCACAGTTCAAAAGCATCGATCTTCCTTCGCTCAGCCTTCCCTAAGGTCCAGCTCTCACATCCGTAGGTTACTACAGGGAATAACATGGCTTTGACGAGGCGGATCTTTGTTGCCAGTCTGATGTCTCTACTCTTTACTATTTTATCGAGACTGGACATTGCTGTCCTCCCAAGAAGTAAGCGTCTTCTGATCTCCTGGCCACAGTCTGCATCTGCAGTAATCTTTGCGCCTAGAAATGCAAAGTCTGTCACGGCCTCCACATTTTCTCCCTCTATTTTCCAGTTGTCAATCATTCTTGTTGCCATAATCTTGGTTTTTTTTATGTTTAGCTGCAACCCAGCTTTGCACTTTCTTCTTTCACCTTGATTAGAAGGCTCCTCAGCTCCTCCTCACTTTCGGCCATCAGAGTGGTGTCATCTGCATATCTGAGGTTGTTAATGTTTCTTCCAGCAATTTTCTCTCACAGTCTGATGCGTTATTAAGCAACAGGCACATCTGCTTATATTGAACTACAGCTTCTCTGCATCCATTTAATCCTTTTGATGAGGAGATATTGGAAAAATAGATATTTATTGATTGATTTATGCATAAAAATCATATGTACTTTAAATGTATAGGAAAATCTAGTTCCCTCTGTGTAGCTGACAGGCAAGCAAGCGGCTTGTCTCCAAAAGGGGCTGAAGAGGAAGGGGGTATGCATTCCAGAAGAGAGATAAGACAGTATGAATGTGAAAAAAGAACATTTAGAGGAGTGTAGACGTCAGGACAGGTCATAGCTGTGTTTGCTAGTGACCAACCCAGGAGTAATTAACCTGGAAAAGGCAGTCCCGAGTAGACTTTTTGGGATTTTTGGGTGTGCCAGAAAGGGAAACCAACTGCCTAGAGAGGGAAAAAAAGAAAAAAGGTTGGGAAAAGCCTAGGTACATTGTTGTATGATTGATTGTCTGTATGAATGAATCAATGTTGTATGTTGTATGAATGAATTGAATGAATCAATGTTTGTTTGTCTGAAATCAGATGCTGTGTGGTTAGGTCCCACATACCTTTTCCCCTCTTTTGTGTATTAGTTGTCTGTTTGTCTAAAACATGTGATGGTCATAAAGAAGCAAGCTTAAATCCCTGCTAGGGTACATGTTAGCAGATTTTGAGAAAAGTTTTGCAAAACTAGATTTTGGGCAGGAATAAATGAGATCAAATCTCCTGTCCCACTCTTTTGATTAAGAAATGCCTAACCTCCCTACTCTACTGAGATGATGGGAGATCCGCAGAAGTCCTGCAAATCAGCCCTCCAGCAGCAGCAGCAAGAAGCCAGTATAGCCCTCCAACACCACCGTGTCCCTACATAAAAGATACCCGAATCCTTCCCTATCAGATGATATAGATGACCCAGATTCTATGCCGCCTGAGTCCACAGCCACTCATTTCTAACAGACGTAGCTAACTGAGTGGTTGCGAATAGAGATTAAAAGGAGAAGATAAGCAGTGACAAATGAAGGCTCAAGCCATTTGCTTATCAGCGGCATTAAGGGAATGGAAGCAAATAAAAAGAGGGCGAAGCAGAGGGTGAAGTATGAGCTAGAAAAGAGGACAGCTTCTTGAGCCGAATCAATGTCTGAACTGTAAGAATCATGGACATTGAATGAGAAACTTCCCAGATGATGAGAGGAAGAGAAAAAGGCTACCAGGAGCAGCTAGGAAGACCCAGAGAGCTGCCCTTCTATCAAGAGTCACAGAAGCAGCTTAGGAAGAAAATTCATTGGATTGGCCAAATGCCCCCAATGAAGAAGGCAGAAGACTCAAGTCAGTCAAGAGTTCTAACCTTAGGATCCCAAAGAAGAAGAAAAATCATTTTTGGTAGACATAAGAGCAGAAAAAAATCAGACTACCACCCCAGTGGTCCTATAACCCAGAAAGCCATAAAGCTCATGGGAGCCACTGGAGATCAGTGCCTACATCCTTTCCTTAAAAAAAAAAAAAAAAAAAAAAAAAGGAAAGAAAGAAAGAAAGAAAGAAAGAGGAAGTTACCATCAGTTTTCTCTATATATGCCTAACTGCCCAGTTCAATTGCTGGGGAAAGACATGCTATAAGCTTTTTGCACCTCACCTATCCCATGGTGGAGGCTGCTAGTAGTTTTAAAGAGGCTCAGAGAAAAATGAATAGGAGAAAGTTTGAAACTCCTGAGGTATGGCCAGAAAACAGCCCCCCGGAATAGCCAAATGCATACCTCCAGAAATAGTACAGCTGATTCCAGGAGCCTGTCAGTCAGTCTGAAGAAAACACTCCAATTCCTAGACCCAGCCGTGCAAAAACTGAAGTAAAATATTTAGGATTCCAGATAAAAGAGGGTCATAGGAGTGGAAGCAAGCCATCTGCCAAATCTTAACCCATAATACAAGGAAGCAAGTCAAATACAAGTCATAGGTGCAGCAAAGTTCTGTGAAATTTGGATCTCTCGGAAGTAATTAGCAAAGGCTTGTGTCAAGTTACAAAGGGGGGTGAAAGAGAGCCCTTCCAGTGGACACAAGAGTAAAATGCTGCCTTTCAGCAAATAATGTCTGCGTTGAGGACAGCACCCTGAAGTAACTAAATCCTTCACTTGTTATGTTGCTGAGAAGGAAGATGTAGCAACAGGCATTTAACTCAAACCATAGACTTTTAGAACTCAAAGAAACCAAATGCTTAGCACCTCAAGAATGCAAAAACATCAGGCACTGTTGTGAATCCTTACATTAAAGGTTCAGCAATGCTCTACCTTTTAAACTTGCTACCCTCCTGCAAAAGGAACATCATAGATGTATTGAAAAATGGACACAATTTATGCCAGTTGTCCTGACTTGGCTGATGTTTCATTGTAAGAAGTTCAGCTTAACATATACACTGATACAGAGCATGTATTTTCAGTACTTTCAGTACTACATGTCCATGGTGTGCTTTACAAAGAAAGAGGACTTTTAACTGCAGCATGCCAACCAGTCAAACATGCAGAAGAGATATTACATCTCCTAGAAGCTGTATGGGCCCCAAAGCAAGTAGCTGTGATGCACTGTAAGGGACATCAACCAGGGCAAGATCCGGTAGCACAAGGGAACCGAAGGGCAGATGCAGCAGCCAAAGAAGCCGCCGCCAGACCCCTTCAGGTGGCTACCCTTCTCCCCTTGCCCAATCCCAGTGTGCAGCCTACCTATAATTAAGAAGAACAGCAATGGGCCCAGGACAATGGTGCAATAGACTTAGCTAACTCTATTGGTTGGTGAGCTCTTTTCAGATGGAAGAATAATTGTCCCCAGAACCATGGCATGAAAAGTAGTAAAAGGAACTCATGAGTCATTTCAGGAAAATGACACTAGCTAAGCTCTTAGAAAGACAGTTAAACATAGATTGTCTTCACTTTCTTGACAATGGCAGCTTCAGCTAGGTGTCATACCTGTGCCAAAAACACTCAGTGTCAGGGGCACTGCCAGCCCACAGGTACTCAGCATTGTGTAAATGTACACTTTGAAGCCATAGTTGTAACAGTGGTACATATTAGAGGCATTTCCAACAGAACCATTAGACTGTCTTCTTTTGCAATGTTGTATGAGAGGCTCCTCCTTCATTCCCAAGGTCACAAGGGGAATAGAATGAGAAGGGCCCAGGCAAAGAGACAGAAAATGGTTGCTTTGGGAAAATGCTGTAAGAGTTAAGGCAAATGCTTAATGAGTTCAGGACACACACACACCTAACCCCTAATGTTTGTGTAAGCCAGGGGATGAGGTGTGGGTTAAAGAGTGGTAATGAGAAACTTTGCAACTCAAATGAAAAGGTCCTTATGTGGTGATTTTTACATCACCTAGTGCAGTTAAGGTAGCAGAAATCAAACCTTGCTCCCTTGGAGTAGAATTGAGTCTAACTGCTCCCAGTTAGCAAGCTATTCTAGATTCAAAACACCCACTAAAGCTTAAATCAACACAGGATTGTGGTTGTTCTAACCAAATGGAGAAAGGTGGCAGAAAGAAGATTCAGACTAGACATTACTGCAAGACAACCCGGAAGCTCTTGCCCTGCGTACTGTCAGATCTGCACCTGCTGAAGGATGAGAAAACTGGGCTAGACACTGCAGCTTAAGTCTATAACCTGGAAGCGACTAAGCTCTACGCACTGTCAGACCCACAACTGGAGAGGAAAGAAGACGGAGCTAGGCCTTACTGTAACCCACAGGAACGGTTACTCAACGTACGGCCAGATTCCAGAAGAATGAGAACTTTGTGGGTAATATATGTGTTTATTTATGTGTCAATTTTGTGAATTGGTAACTGGTTCAATAAGCATGCCAAAATGTATGTTTGATCAATAATAGGAGAAATGCTAACTTGGGATATATTAGCATTATGAGTCAGTTGTAAAATTTTCATTTCTGTCTGCCTTTGATTAATAAGGAAGCTATAGTTTGGCTACTCTAGTCTTATAAGACCAAAAGTCAGACCATTGAGTCTTAAATTCTCCTAGTCTTTTCAATGGTTGCAACATAGATTAATTCAGGTTGTGAAAACACCCCCAGGTAAATGCTTTTGAATAAAGGAAGGAAATTGCTCTCAAAACAGAAGTTAAGTAGGTGCATTTAGACTTATTTAGACTGGAAAGAAATAATAATAATACCAGAAAAAAGTCTTAAAAGCACCTAAAGGGGGGAATTGATGAGGAGATATTGGAAAAATAGATATTTATTGATTGATTTATGCATAAAAATCATATGTACTTTAAATGTATAGGAAAATCTAGTTCCCTCTGTGTAGCTGACAGGCAAGCAAGCGGCTTGTCTCCAAAAGGGGCTGAAGAGGAAGGGGGGGTATGCATTCCAGAAGAGAGATAAGACACGGGCTGGTACGAGAAGGCCCCCTCTAAGTAAGAAGCCTCTTGACCTGTCAGAGGGCCTCTTTGATGGATGACTGTAAGCACAGCCAAGAGGGAGGAGGAACACTCCATGCTTGCTCTGGTTTCAGCAAGACACAGAGACATGCTTTTTGCATGTTGGAGGGGGAACCTGATATTCTTATGATGCCAGGATGACGTAGGGATGATGATGATTGTATGAAGACGTATGTTCTTTGTCTACTTGAGTCTGAAACTTATAAAAGCCATCGTCCACGCCTGTTTCGGGGCTCTGGTTTTACTTTTGGGACATGAGTCCACACCAGAGTCGCCAGCTGGAAATAAAGTCGTTCTTTTCTGATCTCCCGAAAGGATGTCTCTTGGTCATTATCTCTCCTTTCCTCAAAACCTATTTCCCTGCCATTTCACTTTCAGTGCTTGACTCACGTGTTTGGAAAAATTAACACAGCTAGTTAATTTTTACTATTTCTGACAGGACTTATAACAAAAAGGCCAGATATTTTTTGTCCTAGGTATAAATGAACTCCATTAACGGCCAAACAAACAGTTTTGACACGAAGTACCACCCACCTTGGCCTTGAATATCTGGGGGATCCCATAAGAGATGCTCTCGGTGGAGCTGGTTGACAATGGAGAAGAGCAGTGTTTCCTCTTGAAGGCTCTCTTGTGGCCAGGGAGGGTGTCCAGAGTGCCAGGCCTAGGAAAGAAGGGGGAGGAGGGAGAGCATTGGCCTCGTCTCTCAACAGAGACCCCTCCCCCCACAATTTTGCCACAAAGTCCCCACAATGCTTGGCACTCACTGGGGCACAATGGATGCCGGGGCTCCACCGGACGCCGGGACTTGACTGGACCCACTTTCTGCACTCTCATAGCGACTGTGAGGAATAATAGAATAATAGGATTTGGAAGAGATCACATGACACTAGAAATAATGTCGTACGACCACATGACACAATTTCATTCATCCATCCATCACATTCCTTCATAACTAATGCCGCGACCTCTTAATGCAGTTCCTCATGTTGTGGCGACCCCCAACCATAAAATGATTTTTGTTGCTACTTCCTAACTCTAATTTTGAAACTGTTATGAATTGTCATGCAAATATCTAACATGCAAATGTATTTTCATTCACTGGACCAAATTTGGCACAAATACTCAAAATGCCCAAATTTGAATACTGGTGGAGTGGGGGGGTGGTGGTATTGATTTTGTCATTTGGAAGTTGTAGTTGATGGGATTTATATTTAGCCTACAATCAAAGAGTAATCTGCCAATGATGGAATTGAACCAAAGTTGGCACACAGAACTCCCATGACCAACAGAAAATACAGGAAGGGTTATATGGGCATTGACCTTGAGTTTTGGAGTTGTAGTTCACCTACATCCAGAGAGCACTATGGATTCAAACAATGATGGATCTGGACCAAACTTGGCAATATGCCCAAATGCAAAGACTGGTGGAGTTTGGGGGGAAATAAGACCTTGATATTTTGGAGTTGTAGTTGTTGGGATTTATAGTTCACTTACAATCCAAGAGCACTCCAAACTCCACCAATGATGGAATTGAACCAAACTTCCCACACAAAACCCCCATGCCTTGAAGGGACTCCCTGGCCTGAGCCTCCCTCCAGCCTTGCATGCTCTCCCACGCACCATACTGCCATGTGCCAAGCACACCTGCTCTCCCCTCCCTGCTTGGAGTCTCAGAAACAGCCCTCTCCTCGGCTGAGAGGCCAGCCAATCACAGTGCAGGAGGGCTTTTGGTGGGAGGTTTCGCCATCTGTTTCCAAAAAGGAAGAGAAGGATAGGCAGAGAGATCCTCAGCCTTCTCTGCCAAAGGAGCTCCTAAGATCATCAGAAATATGTTTTCTGATGGTCTTTCGCGACCCCTCTGTAACCCCCCTCATCATCCCGCAAGGGTCCCAACCCCCAGGTTGAGAAACACTGAAATAAGCAGTTTGAAAACAGCTGTGAGTAGAGAAATTAGGCAGGGAGGTATCTTACAGCGCCATAAAAAAAACGAAATAGCAGACTCTTGACACAAATAAAGTTCAGCCTTCACGCTGAAGCTTCCCACACGAGGCCTTCTCATATCTAGGCCTATCTCACACTCTGAGGCCTACTTCACACTTCTCCCACTGAGGTGTTTTCTCACACAGAGAGGCTTCTCTCACACTGAGAGCTCTCACAAACTGAGGCGTTACTAAACAACAGGCACACCTGCTTATATTGAACTGCAGTTTCTCTGAGTCACTGCATCCATTTAACCCTTTCAGTGCTTGACTCGAGCATAACCTCCAGGATGCCGAATTTGCAAAAAATACTGACATATACCTCTATCTGTTGTCTGTCCTGTCCGTTCAATGGCGTTGAATGTTGGCTGTGTATGTGTTCTGTGATCTGCCCTGAGTCCCCTTCGGGGTGAGAAGGGCAGAATTTAAATGGTGTAAATAAATAAACAGATAGAGGTATTATGTTCGCATTTTCCCAACTTCGGCGTCCTGGAGGTTGTGCTGAATTCTGGCCACCGGGAGGTGCTCTCACTCCATTCTCTATGTCAAAGAGCCCTTGATCACAGACTTCCCCCTTCCTTTGATCGCTGACATTTTTCTGGAATTCCTTTTATGGTGCCATAAAAAGGAAGACCATCTAAACAATAAGACAGTGGAAAATACCGCTGCCTGGGAGTCTGGTGGTGTCTCCTTCTCTGGAATTTTTCAAGCAGAGGCGGGATGGGCATCTGTCGGGAAGGCTCTAGGATTCTATGCAATCTTTCTTGACACAGATATTGGCTCCTTCTCACCTCCTCTTTTCCCTTCCGTAGTGATTAAGCTCCAGATCCGTTCCCTCTGCTTTCCTCTTCTCTGGCCTCTCCTTTTCCTGGAGAGCCTGGACCACCATCTCCCTCGCACATGGATCCGGAGTGGGGCTCTCGGCGGGAGTCAGTGTCAAACGAGAAGACCTTTGGTCCAAACTGACCGGAAGGAGACAGGAAGTAGAGCTGAAAGGCGGAAGCCTGGGTTTCCCTGCTCCTCTTCCCCTTCCCTTCCTTTTCTTCCTTTCCTCCCTTCCTTTCCCTCATACACCTCCTCCGTCTCAGTTCATCCTTTCTTTCCCTCATACATCTTGTCCCTCTTTTCTTCCTCTTCTTTTCCACTTTATCCCTTTCTTCCTTTCCTCTCCTCTCTCTTTTTTTTCCTTACCTTGCTTTCTCTCATAATACATTCTCCCTCTTTTCTCTTCCTTCCCTTTATTTTATTTATTTATTTGGAGTGCTTCTACCCCGCCCTTCTCAACCCCCTAAGGGGGACTCAGAGTGGCTTACAAAAGGCCTTTCTGTCCCATATCTTCCACTCTTTACTCTTCATTCCTTCTCTTCTTTCCTTCCCTCCCTTCGTCTTTTTCTTCTCTTCTTTGCTTCCTTCCTTTTCTTTCCTCTCCTGTTTTTTGTCACACACCTTCCTTTTCCGCTTTCTCTTCCTTTCTTCCCTCCCTTACTTTCTCCCCTTCCCTTTTTCTTTCCTTCCATTTTCTCCTGATTTTTGTCACACTTTCCTTTTATTCCTTCTTTCTCTTCCTGTCTTTCCTTCCCTCCCTTTGTTCCTTCTTCCTTTCCTTTCTCCTCTTCCTTCTCTTTTTTCTTTCCTTCCTTCTTCCTTTCTTCCTTTCTTTTTACTGCTTCTGTTCTGGAACAGCTGTTCCAGGAGCTACAGATTTATTTGCTGTGTTTGCATGTTTGTGTGCAATCCCATGCTTGGGATTTGTAGCAGGGGGTTTCCTGTTATAATTTACATTTATAGGGTAAGCCACCTGCCAGTTATAGTTAGGTTCCCTGATCCCGCCCCTTTTTGAGTTTTGGAGGGAAAAAAGCCATTTTGAGTTAGTTCCCACAGAGAAGCCTTGCGCACAGGACATAGAACGAAGTGGCTCCTGTAGAAAAGCTTCGTCTTTTACAGCTTGGCCGGGGTTATACAGCCCTACGGCTTGGCCAGGAGACATACAGCCACAGCTTGGCTGAGGGACTCCAGCCGGCCATCACAGCAACCTGAACTCCTTCTTTTTCCCTGGAGGTCTACAAAGCTCTGTTGAGGCAAGTCACTCGCGGAAGCCAGACGCAGTTGGTACCGGGTGCAGGGGCTCCACGTCAACAGAGGCAAGTACAGACTGCCCAGATTAGAAGCTAGGATTTCCCCATCGGTTAGCTACAGTTAAGGAGACAGTGCCTGTTCCTAGTGGACAAGATTGAAAGAGCCTATAGACTGTAAAGAAAACCGTTAAAGTACCTGTTTGTTCCTGTTTGTTCCTTAATAAAAGAACTTTGTTGGACTTACTTTAAGCATTCTAAAGACTCTGTTTGGGGGAATCTAAGGGCCTTTATTCTGAGGCAGCCCCGGCGTCCCATTGGGCACAGAGAATTTATGTCCTGTGTACGGTCTAATGTACAGGCCCAGCGTGCGACAGCACAGCTTCCTTTCTTCTTCTACTTCCTTCTTCCCCTGCTTTTTGTCACACATCTTCCTTCCTTCCTTCTCTTCCTTTCATTCCTTCCCTTCCCTTCCCTCCCCTCTCCAATCCCTTCTTCAGGCCCCGGAGAGAGACTCACAGAGAGGAAGAGGAGGAGGAAGAGTTGAAGTAGGGAGAGTCAGCAGCCTCCCAGTGCCTCTGGGCCACAGTGGGAGTGAAGTCCTTCACGACCCAGCTGATCCAGGAGCCCGGGATGTTTGTTTCCACCATGCAGTGTGCTGGCGAAGTGGTCCTTGAACCCCTGCAAAGTGGAATCAGAGGGGGAAGGCCACACAGGAAGAACCATATAGGTATATATATAAGTAAAGGTAAAAGTTTCCCCTAACATTAAGCCTAGTCAGGATCTCCATTTCTAAGCCGAAGAGCCGGCGTTTTCCATAGACACCTCTGAGGCCATGTGGCCACTGGCATGACTGCATGGAGCGCCCTTACCTTCCCACAAAAGCAGTACCTATTCATCTACTCTTTCTTTCTTTCCCCTCTTTTCTTTTCCTTCCCTCTCTCTTAGTGCCTTTTCTTCCTCTTCTCTCTCTTCATTCCACCCATTCTCCCTCTCTTTTCTTTCTTCCCTTCTTTCCTTCCCTCCCTTCATCCTTTCTTCCTTTCTCTTCACTGCTTCCTTTCCTCTTTTTCTTTCCTTCCTTCTTCTCCTGCTTTTTGCCACACACCTTCCTTTTCTTCCTTTCTTCCCTCCCTCCTTTCATCCCTTCCCTTCCCAATCCCTTCTTCAGGTCCCGGAGGGAGACTCACAGAGAAGAGGTGGAGGTGGTGGTGGAGGAGGAGAAGTAGGGAGAGTTGTGGAACTTGGCTTCCCAGTGCCTCTGGGCCACGGTGGGAGTAAAGTCCTTCTGGACCCAGCTGTTCCAGGAGCCCAAGGTGTTTGTTTCCACCGTGCAGTTTGCTGGCAAAGTGGTCCTTGAATCCCTGCAAAGTGGAATCAGAGGGGGAAAGCCACAAAAGAAGACACGTATAGATATACATAAGTAAAGGTAAAAGTTCCCCCTGACATTAAACCTAGTCGGTCCAACTCTGGGACCTCCATTTATAAGCCGAAGAGCCGGCATTGTCCGTAGACACCTCCGAGGCCATGTGGCCACTGTCAAGACTGCATGGAGTGCCCTTATCTTCCCACAGTGAAAAAGGAGGATAAAGAAGCGATAACAAACTTATTAACTATAGCAAGACTGCTCATAGCAAGGAATTGGAAAAAAGAAATGAATGTACAAATAGAGGAGTGGTATAAGGAAGCATGGAAAATAGCAACAAATGATAAATTGACATGTATATTAAAGATTAAAAAAGGTACATGGAAACAAAGCGATTTTGATGCTGTATGGGGAAGATTTGTGGTAAATGGATTAAAAAATAAGGAAGGAAAATTACCGTCACAAGAAGAAATGAAATTTTGGACAGATGAAATGTAAGAATGGTGGCTTGAGACGGGTGGAGGGGAGCACTGTGGTGAAAAAAAGGAAATAAGAGAAAAGGAGGGGAATTATCAAAGCAAAACAATAAAACAACATGTTAAAGAGGTTGATGTACAAAATGCAATAGTATGTAATAAATGTGATAAATCAATAAAAAAAAATTAAGAAAAAAATCTTCCCACAGAAGCAGTACTACTCATCTAATCATGTTTCCATGTTTTCGAACTGCTAAGTTAGCAGAAGCTGGGTCTAATAGCAGGTGCTCACCCCACTCCTGGATTTTGAACCTCTAACCTTTCAAATACAGGAGGGCTTTGGGGGGAACTGACCTTCATTTTTGGGAGTTGTAGTTCACTTACAACCAGAGACACTGTGAGCATCACTGAGAATGGACCTAGACCAAACTTGGCACACATAACCCCTATGACCAACTGAACCTACTGGAGGGGTTTGTGGGGACTGATCTACCATGGCTACCAATATGATAGGAGGAGACTTATGAGGGAGAGGAGGGCGGGTGGCCCAAGAGGTGGCTTGTGGCCGAGCTGGTCCAGGGCACACTGCGGCGCTCAGGCATGACAGCATTGAAGTCCTCCAGGAGGCCCCTGCTCCCTCTAAAGCCTATCTGGGAGGGCGAGGTGACCGCTTCCCCCACAAGGTTCGGCGAGAAGGTGGCCCTGTGGTTAATGCAAAGGGGAAGGAAAAGGAATCCCATTGGCCTTTGGACTTGCTGCCTCACACTCTGGGCTCACGTTCAGCTCCAAGATCTCTTTCACATGGACTGTTGTCGAGCCAGGAGTCACCCATTTTGTATCTTTGCATTTTCAGAAGGAGGATGGCCTCATTTCCATTGATAAGGGGCAGGAGGGAAGGCCACAAAGGGAGAAGTCTGCAGTCAGTGGAGGTGGCCAAAGGGACAGGAAAAGAATCCTATTGGCCTTTGGAGCTGTTGCATCACACCCTTGGTTTATGTTCAGCTCCAAGATCGTTTTCACATGGACTGTGTCGAGCCAGGTGTCACCCATTCTGTTTCTTTGCAGTTTAAGAAAGGGATTGGCCTCTCGTCTTCACCCAAGTAAGATGCCAGACCCTAGGGGCCAAGGAGTGGAGGGGGAGGCTGCCCAGCGGAGGAAACTTACAAGGAGGAGAAGTAACAGCAACCATAGAGGCCCTGGTTGCTGTCCCATCCATAGGAACCTGAGGGCATCCTGCTCTGCCAGAAGCTCTTCTGGAAGAACCTGGAGGGAGGACCCAAGTTTGTCCATGCCTGCACTAATGTCTATGAGGCTGGATCACCATCTGTCAGAAGGGCTTTGATGGTTTTTTTCCCGTTGGGCAGAAAGAAGGGAATTGGACTGGATGGCCTTTGGGGGACCCATTTATAACGGTTTCTTATTGTGCCAAGTTTGGTGCGGCGCAAAACTCTGTTGGGACTCATGTTCAGCTCCAATATTTTTCACACGGATTGTTGTCGAGCCAGGTGTCACCCATTCTGCATCTTTGCCTTTTAAGAAGGGGATTGGCCTCATTTCCATTGATAAGGGACAGGAGGGAAGGCCACACAGGAAGAAGTCAGAGGTCAGTGGAGGTAGCCAAAGGGGCAAGAAAAGAATCCCATTGGCCTTTGGAGCTGCTGCAAGATCTTTTTCACATGGACTGTTGTCAAGCAAGGTGTCACCCATTCTTTGCAGTTTAAGAAGGGGTTTGGTCTCTTGCCTTTGCCCACCAGGTAAGAAGCCAGACCCCAGGGGCCAAGGAGCGGAGGGAGAGGCTGCCCGGTGGAGGAGACTTACAAGGCGGAGGAGGAAGAGTAGCCCATGTGAGTCTGGTAGCGGTCCCATTTGTAGGCACTTGTGATCATACTGTTCTGCTGGTAGTCGTTCTGGATGTAGGACAGATAGTACGCCATGTGCCTGGAAAGGGACAGAAGAAAGGAGCTGCATGAGAGGGTCAAGCACACTGCTTTCTTGGGAGTCTCGGGAAGTCCTGTGGCCTTATGTCGAGAAGGCTTTGATCAGGGCTTTCCTAATGTCTACGAGGCTGGATGACCATCTGTCAGGAGGGCTTTGATTGCCCTGCGGAGGAGACTCACATACAGGATCTTGATTGGCCGAAGAGGACCTGGCTGCTGCCCCAATTGCAAGTCCTGGATTCATCCCTCAAAGGGGTCCTTTGAGGAGGGGCCCACAGAGGGTTCGGAGGGTTCCTGAGAAAGAGGGAAGGAGTTAAGGAAGGGGACACAGAAGGAAGAAGCAGCAGCAGCAGGTGGTCAGGGGCCAGCTCTATGGCCCCCAACAGGGTCTCATGAGGCACCATCAAATTTCATGTCTGGAGTGACTTAAGAAACCGCACGTCACTTCTGGTGTGATAGAATTGGCTGCCTGTAAGGACGTCGCCCAGGGGACACTCAGATGTGTTACAATTCTATGGAAGGTTTCTCTCGTGTCCCTGCATGAGAAGCTGGAGCTGACAGAAGGTAGCTCACCCTGCTGCCCAGATTCTAACTGTCGACCTTTAGGTCAGCAGTCCTGCCAGCACAGGGGTTTAACCCATTGTGTCAGTGGGAGCTCCTTGATACATCTATATAAATAAAAATGTAATGCTCGTTTGTGCTATTCACAGAACTCAGAAACCACTGGGGCAGTTGACACCAAATTTGGACACTATGTCCCTAACAGCCCAATGTATGTTCTCCACTCAAAAAACAACGAAAACCAAAAGCAGAAAGGATTTCTAAACTGCATGTCCACAAAGGAGAAACTGCATGTCTACAGAGACCCATGGCCACGCCCCCTCCTCCTCGAGGGGAAACAGCCAGCTGTTAAAGCCAGGCGCACGTGCACCCCCCCACACACACACACACACAAGCGAGTGGAGTGGAGGTGGAGGCTTGCCGCATGCAGCCCCTTCTCTTTCCCTCCTGTCAGAAGGGCAGTCTCCTCCTCCTTTCCCTGTTGGAAGAGGAAAGGGCGGCTGAGTGCCAACAGCAGTAAGGAAGAAGGGGGGGGAGGAGGGGGAGGAGGAGGAGGAGGGGGCGGGGAAGGTCCACGGTGCTTGAATGAAAGACCTTCCTTCTCTCCATCCCTTCCTTCTTTGCTCCCTTTCCTTCCTTCCTTTCCTTTTCTTCTTTCCTTCTCCTTCCTTTCCTTCTTTCCCTCCTTCCCTTCCTTCCTGTCCCTTCTTCCTTCTTCCTTTCCTTCTTTTCCTTCCTTCCTCCCTCCCTCCCTTTCCTTCTTCTTTCCCTTTCTTCATTTCCTTCCCTCCCTCCCTCCTTTCTTTCCCTCCTTTCTTTCCTTCCTTCCTTCCTTCCTTCCTTCCTTCCTTCCTTCCTTCCTTCCTTCCTTCTCCTCCCTCCCTCCCTGTCCCTCCTTCTTTCTTTTCCTTCCTTCCCTTCTTTCCCTCCCTCCCTTCCTTTTTCCTTCCTTCATGTCCCTCCTTCCTTCCTTCTTCCTTTCTTTCTTTCTTTCTTTCTTTCTTTCTTTCTATGTAAGATATAAATACAACATTAAATGGAAGGAACAGTCAAGAAGTAACGAGAGAAGGAGGGAAAGAGGGAAGGAAGGAAGGAGAGAAACAGGGAGGGAAAGAAGGAAAGAAAGAAAGAGAAGCAAGGAAGGAGAAAAGGAAATAAAAAAGTGAAAGGAAAAAGAGAGGGAAGGAAGGAGAGAAGGAACAAAAGATAGGGAAGGAAGGAAGTATATAACCAAAGAGCAAAGAAAGGAAGGAAAGAAACAGGTAGAGATGGAAGAAAGAAGAGAGATGGGGAAAGAAAAAGAGGAAAGGAAGGAAACAGGGAAGGAAGGAGAAAAAGAGGGAGAGAAGGTTGGCCACAGTAACGTGTGGCGGGTACAGCTAGTAGATAGATAGATAGATAGATAGATAGATAGATAGCTGAGTAGATCGACAGACAGACAGAGATACATACATACATACATAGAGTTGGACTGGATGACCTTTGGGGTCCCTTCTCACTCTAGGAGTCAATGAGACAGACAGACAGACAGACAGCTAGCTGAATAGATATATAGATAGACAGAGAGACAGATATATGAATAGATAGACAGAAAGATAGGTAGATAGGCCTTTGAAAATTATTAGTAACATCCCCTTAATGTGGATGAGGTCTTTGTTTTATAGATGCACTCGGGTATTTGGCTTGTGTTTGAACTGTGTCTTAACTAATGTGTTTTTGATTGTTTATTGTTCAGTTATCATTATCATTATGATCATCTTTATTTATACGAATAATTATAATAATTAGAATATAATTAGAATAATAATTATATTAAAATTACTAATTGCTAATTATAATGATAATCTTTATTTATCTGAATAATAATTATAATAAGAAGGGGGCCAGGGGACAGTTCCATCTTGTCTCCTGCATATGTCATCAGTTGGGGACCCCTTCCCAACACCAACTGCCGCTCTGGGCCACAGTGAAGAGTGGGAAGGGCAGGGGACAGTTCCATCTTGTCTCCTGCATATTTCATCATTTGGGGACCCTTCCCCCCAGCACCAACCGTTGCACTGTGCCAGAGTGAAGAGAGGGGCCGGGGGACCATTCCACCTTGTCTCCTGTGCCATGCTAATAATATAGAATAATATAATGTAATATAATATATTGTATATACATATAATACTACTACTACTAATATGATATTATAATTATATATATTTATATTACATGTAATATTACTAATAATATTACAATATTATGGTATAGTACAATATAGTAATATATAATATTTATTATTTATTTATTTATTTATTAACTTTATTTGTACCTCGCTAGCATCTCCCGCAGGACTCGATGCGGCGTACACAGGCCAGAGCCTCAAAACACAATACAATAGAACATAACACAATAATAAACAAAGCAAATCAAAACAATCAAGCAAAATAACAACAACGACTACCTCAGGACACAATTAAAACTGGTTCGGCCGGCGCAATGGGGTACAGGGGTTAAAATGCTGAGATGGCTGGAGGAACATGAATTAAAAGGTGCGGTGTGCAATAACATCGGTTGTGCTAAAGTGCTTCTAGGACTTGGGAAGGGGGAAATTCCTAATCTGGGAAGGCACATCGGAACAGCCAGGTTTTTAGGTTCCTTCTGAAAACTGCTAAAGTAGGGGCCTGTCGGAGATCTTTTGGAAGGGCATTCCAAAGTCGGGGGGCCGCCACAGAGAAGGCCCTGTCCCGTGTCCCCACCAAACGCGCTTGCGACGTGGGTGGGATCACGAGCAGGGCCTCCCCAGATGATCGGAGTGAGCGTGTGGGTTCGTAGATGGAGATGCGGTCACGCAGGTAGGGTGGTCCCAAACCGTTCAGGGCTTTGTAGGTGAGCACCTGCACCTTGAATTGGGCTCGGAAAATAAATGGCAGCCAGTGGAGCTCCTTAAACAGAGGGGTAGACCTCTCTTGATAATGGGCCCCGGTTAACATCCTGGCTGCTGCCCGCTGGACCAATTGAAGTTTCCGCGCCGTCTTCAAGGGCAGCCCCACGTAGAGCACATTGCAGTAATCCATTCTAGAGGTGACCAAGGCGTAGACCACCCCGGCCAGATCTGCCTTCACGAGGTACGGTCGCAGCTGGCGCACAAGTCTCAGTTGTGCAAAGGCCCTCCCGGATACCACCGACACCTGAGCCTCAAGTGTAAGCGAAGAATCCAAGAGGACACCCAAACTGCGGACCTGTGGCTTCAGGGGGAGTGTAACCCCGTCCAACACAGGTTGCCACCCTATACCCCGATCCGGTTTACGATCGACCAGGAGGACCTCTGTCTTGTCGGGATTGATCTTCAGCTTGTTCTTCCTCATCCAGATCGACATAGCGGCCAGGCACTCGTCCAGCACCCGAGAAGCCTCCTTGGAATTAGGTGGAAAGGAGTAGTAGAGTTGTGTGTCATCCGCATAAAGATGGCACCCAACTCCAAAACTCCGGATGACCTCTCCCAGCGGTTTCATGTAGATGTTGAAGAGCATGGGCGACAAGATAGAGCCTTGCGGGACCCCACAGGTCAAAGGCCAGGGGTCCGAGCAGGCGTCTCCCAGCTTCACCATCTGGGTGCGTCCCTCCAGGAAGGACCGGAGCCACGACAAAACCGTGCCCCCAAGGCCCATCCCAGAGAGACGACCCAGAAGGATACCATGATCGATGGTATCGAAAGCCGCTGAGATGTCCAAGAGAACCAGCAGAGTCACACTCCCCCTGTCCAGCTCTCTGCGGAGGTCATCCACCAAGGCGACCAAGGCTGTCTCGGTGCCATGACCAGGCCTGAAACCAGACTGTGACTGATCTAGGTAGTTGGTATCGTCTAAAAAGCTCTGGAGCTGGGAGGCGACCACCCGCTCCAGCACCTTACCCAGAAAAGGGAGGTTGGAGATTGGCCTGTAATTACTCAGCACCGTGGAGTCAAGGGAAGCTTTTTTGAGAAGTGGACGAACCACAGCCTGTTTCAGGTTAGATGGAAAAATCCCTTGCTCCAACGATGCATTGATAATCAACACAAACCAATCAACCAACCCCTCCCTGGCTGATTTAATGAGCCAAGATGGGCATGGGTCTAGAGGTGAGGTGGTCGCCCTCACAGCCCCAAGAACCTCCTCTACAGTTTCAGGAAGAACAAGCCTAAAAGAATCCCACAAAGATGGACAAGCAGGTGCCTCCGTCAACTCCTCTGGCACTGCGATGGAAGTGGAGTCGAGCTCGAGACGTATCTGAGCGACTTTATCTGCAAAATGGTGTGCGAAATCGCGACACCGAGCTGCTGGGTCATCAGTGAGCTCCTCCACCACAGGTGGGTGGAGGAGTTCCCCCACGACCCGAAACAGCTCCGATGATCTGTTTGCTGCAGACGCTATACGGGTGATCGTGAATGATTTCCTGGCCGCCCGTATTGCCACGGAGTATGTCTTAAGAGAGACTTTAGCCCGTGCTCGATCAGAGACGTCCCGAGATTTCCTCCATTTGCGCTCTAGCCCCCTTCTCGTATGCTTCATCACAGTCAGCTCCCCGGTGAACCAGGGAGATGGCCTGTCACGACGCAACGAGATGGGGCGTTCGGGTGCGATCATATCTAGCGCCCTGGACATCTCCCCATTATAGAGAGTTACCAAGGCGTCGATAGAATCGCCAGGCTCCAAGGCAGGAAGAACCCCAAGATTCCTCAGGAATCCGTCCGGATCCATCAGTCTCCTGGGGCGGACCATTTTAATCTGTCCTCCACCCCTGCGGAGGTTAAGAGTCGCAGCAAGTCTAAAAGTGATCAGATAATGATCAGACCATGACACCGGAAGGATGTTTTGATCTTCCACTCTAATCATTTCGTTGTCCGCCACGAAAACAAGGTCAAGAGTATGTCCAGCTTGATGAGTGGGACCGGATATTATTTGTGACAGTCCTATGGCCGTCATGGTGGCCATAAAGTCCTGAGCTGCGGCAGATAGGGTGGTCTCAGCGTGGATGTTAAAATCTCCCAACACCACAAGGCGCTGGGAAGCCAAGGCCGAATTGGAGACCACCTCCGCTAGCTTAGACAGGGAGGCTGCTGGGTCGCGGGGTGGGCGGTACACCAGCAGGAACCCCACACTGTCACGGCTCCCCACTTTCAAATGGACACACTCGAACCCAGAAGCCTGCGGAACAGCGCATCTGATCACGGCGATGGATTGCCGAAAGACTACTGCGACCCCTCCTCCCCGCCCCCCTTGTCTGGCCTGCTGATGCACTCCGAAACCTGGTGGGCACAGCTGAGAGAGATTTACTCCCCCCAGCTCGTCCAGCCAGGTCTCGGTGATGCATGCCAGATCCGCCCTCTCATCCAGGATCAAGTCCTGGATGGCCGCAGTCTTACCATTAACGGATCTGGCATTAATCAGCAGGACCTTAGGACCAGGGGGACTGCCAAGGAGCCTACCACTACCTACCTTCTCCAGGGTCGCAAGGACTCTGTTACGCTAATACTGATATTGTACTATGCTAATAATATATTGTATGTATATATATCTTGTAAACCGCTCTGAGTCCCCTTCGGCGTGAGAAGGGCGGTATATAAATGTCGTAAATAAATAATATATTGTATGTACATATAATATTTATAATATTATAATGTAAGACAATATAATACTTCTAATAATAATACAATATTATCATTATATATTTGATATTACATGTAATATTACTAATAATATTACAATATAATGGTGTAGTACAATATAGTAATATACAATACTGATATTGCACTATGTTAATAATGTAATACACTAGCTGTACCTGCCACGCGTTGCTGTGGCCAACCTTCCCTTTCTCTCCTTTTCTTTCTTTCTCTCCTTCCTTCCTTCCTTCCCCCTTTTCTTTCCCTTCCTCTTTCCCTTCTCCTTTCTTCCTTCTCTACCTCCTTCCTTCCTTTGCTCTTTGGTTCCATCCTTTCTTCTCTCTTTCCTTCCTTCCTTCCCTCCCTCTGTTTATCTTTCCTTCCGTCCCTCTCTCTTTTCTTCCTTCTCTTTTTTCTTTCCTTCCCTCCTTCCTTTCTTCTCTACCTCTTTCCTGCATACCCCCTTTTTCTTTTCCTCCCTTATTCTCTCCTTCCTTAGTTCTCTACCTCTTTCATTCCTTGCTTGCTTCTCTGCTTTTTTCCTTCATTCCCTCTTTCTTTTCCTCTTTCCTTCCCCCTTTTTCTCCTTCATTCCTTCGCTCTAGACATAGGCTGGAAAAGAGTTGGGCTTGAGAGAGGTTCATCCCTTCTCCCTGCAGAGCAAGAGCTCCACGGTTAGTAAGCCGGGTATCTACATCTGTATTGTCATTTAGCTTTTTGGGGTTGTTAAGACCTTTCTGCTGCTTTTGGGTGTGTGTGTGTGTGTTAATGGGTGATGGTCACTCATTGGCCTAATAGGTTTATTGTGTCCAAATTTGGTGTCAATTCGCCTAGTGGTTTTTGAGTCATGTTAATCCCACATACGAACATTACATTTTTATTTATATAGACTAACTGTACCCGCCACTCATTGCTGTGGCCAATCTTCCCTCCCTCTTTCTCTCTTTCCTTCCTTCTTTTTCTTTTCCTTCTTCTTTCTTCCTTCTCTATCTGTGTCTTTCCCCTCTTCCTTTGCTCTTTGGTTCCATCCTTTCTTCTCTCTTTCCTTCCTTCCTTCCCTCCCTCTGTTTATCTTTCCTTCCGTCCCTCTCTCTTTTCTTCCTTCTCTTTTTTCTTTCCTTCCCTCCTTCCTTTCTTCTCTACCTCTTTCCTGCATACCCCCTTTTTCTTTTCCTCCCTTATTCTCTCCTTCCTTAGTTCTCTACCTCTTTCATTCCTTGCTTGCTTCTCTGCTTTTTTCCTTCATTCCCTCTTTCTTTTCCTCTTTCCTTCCCCTTTTTTCTCCTTCATTCCTTCGCTCTAGACATAGGCTGGAAAAGAGTTGGGCTTGAGAGAGGTTCATCCCTTCTCCCTGCAGAGCAAGAGCTCCACGGTTAGTAAGCCGGGTATCTACATCTGTATTGTCATTTAGCTTTTTGGGGTTGTTAAGACCTTTCTGCTGCTTTTGGGTGTGTGTGTGTGTGTTAATGGGTGATGGTCACTCATTGGCCTAATAGGTTTATTGTGTCCAAATTTGGTGTCAATTCGCCTAGTGGTTTTTGAGTCATGTTAATCCCACATACGAACATTACATTTTTATTTATATAGACTAACTGTACCCGCCACTCATTGCTGTGGCCAATCTTCCCTCCCTCTTTCTCTCTTTCCTTCCTTCTTTTTCTTTTCCTTCTTCTTTCTTCCTTCTCTATCTGTGTCTTTCCCCTCTTCCTTTGCTCTTTGGTTCCATCCTTTCTTCTCTCTTTCCTTCCTTCCTTCCCTCCCTCTGTTTATCTTTCCTTCCGTCCCTCTCTCTTTTCTTCCTTCTCTTTTTTCTTTCCTTCCCTCCTTCCTTTCTTCTCTACCTCTTTCCTGCATACCCCCTTTTTCTTTTCCTCCCTTATTCTCTCCTTCCTTAGTTCTCTACCTCTTTCATTCCTTGCTTGCTTCTCTGCTTTTTTCCTTCATTCCCTCTTTCTTTTCCTCTTTCCTTCCCCTTTTTTCTCCTTCATTCCTTCGCTCTAGACATAGGCTGGAAAAGAGTTGGGCTTGAGAGAGGTTCATCCCTTCTCCCTGCAGAGCAAGAGCTCCACGGTTAATAAGCCGGGTATCTACATCTGTATTGTCATTTAGCTTTTTGGGGTTGTTAAGACCTTTCTGCTGCTTTTGGGTGTGTGTGTGTGTGTTAATGGGTGATGGTCACTCATTGGCCTAATAGGTTTATTGTGTCCAAATTTGGTGTCAATTCGCCTAGTGGTTTTTGAGTCATGTTAATCCCACATACGAACATTACATTTTTATTTATATAGACTAACTGTACCCGCCACTCATTGCTGTGGCCAATCTTCCCTCCCTCTTTCTCTCTTTCCTTCCTTCTTTTTCTTTTCCTTCTTCTTTCTTCCTTCTCTATCTGTGTCTTTCCCCTCTTCCTTTGCTCTTTGGTTCTATCCTTCCCTCTCTCATTCCTTCCTTATTTCACTTTTTTATTTCCTTCTCTCCTTCCTTCTCTACCTTTCTTTCCTTCTCTCCTTCTTTCCCTCTTTTTTCCCACCTTCCTTCTCCCTTTCTGTGTATATGTGTATTGTGTGTGTATATATGCATATATGTGCGTGTATATATTTGTGTATATATATATATATTTCTGTATATTGTGTATGTGTTTTGTGTGTGTATATACGCATTTATGTGTGTATATTTGTGTATGAGTATATATGTGTGTGTGCGTATATGTGTGTGTATATATTTGTGTATATGAGTATATATGTGTTTGCGTATATTCTGTGTATGTTTTGTCTGTGTATATGCGTATATGTGTGTGTCTATATGTGTGTTTGTGTATATATGTGATTTTGCGCATGCATTGTAGTATATTATTTATTTTTTTGGCTTTTAAGTCTCTTCCACTGTGTTTTTCAATGTTTTTATGAGTGATAGTCACTCATTGGCCTGAAAGGTGCACTGTGTCCAAATTTGGTGTCAATTCGCCCTGTGGTTTTTTAGTTATGTCAATCCTACAAACAAAACTAATTTTTATTTATATAGATTGTATGTACATATATCTTATAAGCTGCTCTGAGTCCCCTTTAGGGTGAGAAGGGCGGCATATAAATGTCATAAATAAAAAAAAAGATACATACATATTAGGCCTGTGCCTTCCCAGAATAGATAACTCCAAGCATCATGTCCCAAATGCACTTTACTAGAGATTTAAGATTGTCTGCATACTGCACTTATCTCCAAAAACCTATCCATTTCACCTGGTCATGTCCAGCATTTTTAAAAATTTTAATCATTACATTTGGCCCAGCCTTAGTTTTTAAATGTGTAGTGGTGTTATTGTCTAATGTGTATTGCCATTGTTTTAATGTTTATTGCTTTGTTTTATGAGTTTATTGTTGTATTTGTTATGCTGTTGTTTTACTGATGTATTGGGCCTCGGCCTCTTGTAAGCCGCACCGAGTCCTTCGGGAGATTTTAGCGGGGTATAAATAAAGGATTATTATTATTATTATTATTATTATTATTATTTATTAATGCAGGGTTCTAAATGGTTCTAAAGTACTTACAAAACCAAAGTTCTGGTGGTGAAAATTTTAGAACTCTTTCAAAATTTAATTATTATTTCATTATTGGCGATTTTTATGATAGAACCAATTAGGAACTGCCATTTATAATGAAATTTTGAGAGTTTTGTTAGAGTTTGGAAATTTTCACCACCAGAACTTTAGTTTTGTAAGTCCTTTAGAACCATTTAGAGCAGGGGTCCTCAAACTAAGGCCCGGGGGCCAGATACGGCCCTCCAAGGTCATTTACCCGGCCCTCGCTCAGGGTCAACCTAAGTCTGAAACGACTTGAAAGCACACAACAACAACAATAATCCTATCTCATGAGCCAAAAGCAGGTCCACACTTCCCATTGAGATACTAATGAGTTTATATTAGTTAAATTGTTCTTCATTTTAATTATTGTACTGTTTTAAAGTGATTTTTGCACTACAAATAAGATATGTGGTATACATAGGAATTCATTCATGTTTTTTTTCAAATTATAATCCGGCCCTTCAACAGTTTGAGGAACTGTGACCTGGCCCTCTGTTTAAAAAGTTTGTGGACCCCTGATTTAGAGCCATGCATTGAACAGGCCTAATACATACATAGGGTTGAATTGGATGCCCTTTGGGATCCCTTCCAACTCGAGGATTCAGTTAGGAAGGAAGACAGAAAGCTAGCTAGTTGGATAGAAAGATAGAACTACATATACATATGCATATCCTGTTCCAGAAGCTATAGTTTATTGCCTGTGCCTTTAAGGATCTGGGAGGGGGGAGGAGCGCAGCCATGGAACTGCAGTTATATTTTGTCAGTTGAAGTTTTGTATTCGAAGGAATCCACTAAAATTGAGCCTTCCAGGTGCTTTGGACTTCAACTCCCAGAATTCCAAGTTTGGTTTCCTTCAGAACTGTCTTGGACTCCAATTCCCGGAGGGCTTCTGGGAAATGGAGTCCGGGAAAGGGCGGGCCGCTCACCCCGGCGCCTGGCCTTTGATCTTCTTGGCGACCTGCCAGGCTCCGGCCCCGCCGCCCGCCAGGACGAGGAGGGAGAGGCCCCAGAGGGGGAGGAGCAGGCCGAGGAGGAGGAGGAGGAGGAGCAGCACCAGCCCTGCCCCAAAGGCCCCAAAGGCCGCGCCGCCGGCTAGGCACCGCTTCCCAAGCCCGACCCAGCGCCGCCGCCGAGCACGCCTCCAAGGCGCCTCGACCACGTAGCCAGGCATGCCGAACCGCGCGGCGATGGGGGGCAGCGGCCTCGAGGGCAGCCAGGACGAAAACCAGCCCAGCTCCATCGCTCTCGCTCAGCCTGAGGAGAATTCTAGGCGCGTTTCCGTTGGAAACAGAGGGGGCGGGGCTTCCCACAGAGATTGATTGGCTGAGGAGCCAGGGGGCGGGGCTCCCCAGAACGGGAACCAATGGCCGAAAGGGGCGTGTCCTGAGCAGCTACATTGGGCGGGGCTATCCAAGGAAAAATGAATTCAAAGGGTGCGTCCTTTGAAAACAAAGGGGGCGGAGCTTCCAGGAAAGGAGAATGATTGGCTGAGGAGTTAAGGGGCGGGGCTTGCCAGGGACCAAGTGGCTCAGGCTCCCCAGAACGGAAAGGAATTGCTGGAAAGAGTGTGTTGTTGTTGTTGTTGTTGTTGTTATTATTATTATTATTATTATTATTACTAGCTGTCCCCTGCCACACATTGCTGTGGCCCAGTCTGGTGATCTGGAAAATAACGTAATGAGAAAGTGTTGGTTTCTAATGTATGGAATTTCTTTATGCTTGTGGGTAAACAGTATTTCTTGCTATTGTCGAAGGCTTTCATGGCCAGAATCACTGATTTGTTGTAGGTTTTTTCGGGCTGTATGGCCATGTTCTAAAGGCATTTACTCCTGATGTTTCGCCTGCATCTATGGCAAGCATCCTCAGAGGTAGTGAGGTCTGTTGAAACTAGGAAAAAGGGTTTATATATCCGTGGAATGGCCAGGGTGGGACAAAGAACTCTTGTCTGTTGGAGCTAGGTGTGAATGTTTCAACAGACCACCTTGATTAGCATTTAATCAAAAACAAATCTGAAACAAAAAGGAATGGGAAATAATGGGTTATAAATCTCTAAATGGTTCAGGTCCCGCTTATCTTTGTCATTGCATCTCCCTTTACGAACCAGCGTGTACTCTAAGATCCACCGGGGAGGCCCTTCTCAGTGGTGGCCCCCCACCTCTGGAACGTCCTCCCCAGGGAAATAAGACAGGCACCATCCCTCTCCTCTTTTCATAAAAGCTTGACGACGTGGTGGTTTCACCAGGCCTTTGAGAATGAGTAATACAAGCTTCAACCCCTGGCCACTAGTTAGAATCTGGCCCTTTACCCCAGTCAGGCTCAGGAAATGAACAGCTACAGGCCTCATTATCACTATTGTTGAGTCTGGTTATGTACTTTACCAATTCCCCTGCCCCCCTATGGCTTACTTTGCATTAGCCCAGCAATCCCAAATTGTCCACGTCCTTTTTGAAATCCTGGCCTTAACAGTTAATCCTGACACAAAGAATAAGGTGTAAAAGTGTTGTGTTGATAATTTTTGTGCTTACGTTTTTGCTTACTTTGTATGTTCTTGTGTTTTTACGATTTGAAAACTGCCCTGAGTCCCCTTGGGGAGATAAAGTGGTATAAAAATAAAGTTTTATTATTATTTTATTATTATTGTGCTTCGCTTTCATTCTTATAAAAGGCCGGGCTTTTGCATAGCAGGTTAACCACCAGCTGAACTAAATCTTGTCAACCAAAAGGACTTTAGCCCAGCTTCTGCCTACCTAGCAGTTTCAAAAACAGCAATGTGAGTAGATAAATAGGTACCACTTAAGTGCGGAGATATTTAAGGCGCCCATAAGGAAATGCCAGAAAAATGTCAGTGATTTCATCAAGGAAGAAGTTTATGAACAAAGCTCTTCGGCAGGGGAAGATGGAGCGACAGCACCCCTTGTGGCTGGAACACAGCACAAGCCTCCAAGATGCCGAAGATGGGAAAGCTTATATATACACCTCTATCTATGTACAAGTTGTCTGTCTTGTCAGTGTATAATGGCATTGACTGTTTTCCTATATGTGTTCTGTGATCCGTTCTGAGTTCTCTTCAGGGTGAGGAGGGCAGAATATAAATACTGTTAATAATTAAATAACACTGATGCACTAACACAAATTGATCTTTTAGCATTTACCTTTTTGGGATTATCATTCCTGGACTCTCAAATAAATTTAAGAGCAATCAATTTAAAAGCCAACTTTTTCAAACTCTGTAGAGAACATTGGCTGTGTTTATGTTGTGTACATATTCGGTGCGATGAATTAATGTTTTATTCTCTTTATGGATGCTTAATGAGCCTTCAATATCATTTTAAATGTTTACCGGAAACTAAGCCCTGGATTTATATTGCCGTGGTGAAGTAGCAACTCAACATGTATATTTTATGTTTATTATTTTCACAGTGCTTTGAAAGATCTATCCTCAGAAGTTGTATTTGCTCTTTACAACATTGTGTAAAAGTAGGCTTGTTAAATTGCCAATGTACTTCCTCCGACATCGAGACATCTGGCTAATTAATGAAAGCCAGTTCTTCTTGCAATATTACGAGTCTGACTGTCTCAATTAGCTTTAATAAGACTGTTGCCAAGGTTTTGCCTGAAGGACCTGATGGGTGAGGAGGGAGACGAGAAAAGGACTTTAATTATCGTTAAAGCTCTGGTATTGCTCTCCAGTCCTGGCGATGCGGTTTTTGTGACTGTATAGGTGTGTAGATGTGTGTTAGAAAAATTGCCACTTCTTTACACAGATGAAAAAGCAAGAATGTGGGGGATAATGCACTTTTTAGAGTGTGTGGGTATACGTGCCTCCAAGCCACCTGTGGATTTATGGTAACCCCATGCGTGTCTTGTTACGTTCATGTGACACAGCTACACACTGCAGGCAGCACACTTAACATGTTGTGACACACAGTTTGGAAAGCTGCTTTAGGGTAGACAAGTCTCTATCCAATGCTGGCTGGAGGAACCTGGCTGTAGTAGTATAATTTATTATTTATTTACTATACTTGTACACCTCCCTTCTCACCCACAAGGGGGAACTCAGCAGCTTACAAACTATAGCAGTCATTCAATACCAGATTCAGACAATAACAATATCAGTAAAACACACAATATTATAAAACTCTAAAAAACATATACATATCAATGAAAATAGTGTTTCAAATGATTAAAACTTATCAAACATATCAAAAGTCTAGCACCAACTGAGCTTTGTAAACATTGAACCAATTGCTTTGCTGTTCTTCCATTATGCTTATGGATCATATTAATCCCAAAAGGCTTGCTTAAATAGCTAGGTCTTAAGATTCTGAAGCTTAAGAGTGAGGGGGCTGTTCTTATGTCACTGGGGAGAGAGTTACACAGCTGCAGGGCCACCACCGAGAAGGCCCCGTCTCTTATCCCCACCATGCTTTGCAGTTCTTCCGTCATGCTTATGCAACATATTAATCCCCAAAGGCTTGCTTAAATAGCTAGGTCTTAAGTTACTTTCTGAAGCTTAAGAGCGAGGGGACTGTTCTGATATCACTAGGGAGGGAGTTCCACTGCTGTGGGGCCACCGCTAATGAGAAGGTCCTGTCTGTCTTCCCCGCCAACCGCACCTGCGATGAGGGTGGGACCGAGAGCAGACCCTTTCCAGAAGATCTTAATAGTTCTGGATCATAAAGGGAGATATGTTCAAACAGGTAAGCTGGACCACAACCATTTAGAGATTTATAGGCTAAAGCCAGCACTTTGAACTGTGCTTGGAAGCAAATTGGCAGCCAGTGGAGCAGATGTAACGGGTGTTGTACGTTCCCTATACGCCGCTTTGGTTAGCAATCGGGCTACTGCCTGTTGTACTACTTTAAGCTTCTGAACAGTCTTCAGGGGCAACCCTACGTAGAGTGTGTTGCAGTGGTCTATGCGAGATGTAACCAGAACATGGACCACCGTGGCCAAGTCTGACTTCCCAAGATATGGGCACGACTGGTGCACAAGTTTTAATTGTGCGAAGGCTCCCCTGGCCACCGCTGAGACCTGGGGTTCCAGGCTTAGTGATGAGTCCAGGAGAACTCCCAAACTGCGAACCTGCACCTTCATGAGGAGTGGGAGCCTGTCCAGCACAGGCTGTAACCCTATATCCTGTTTGGCCTTGCGACTGACCAGGAGTACCTCTGTCTTGTCTGGATTCAATTTCTATTTGTTTGCCCTCATCAGCAGCCAGGCACTGGTTCGGGATCTGAGCAGCCTCCTTAGCAGCAGGTGGAAAGGAGTATAAATGACCTTTTCTTAAGCATTGGGACACAAATGATAAAAGTTTTATGCAGCTGATGTTGATACGCCACTAAGTACTAAGGCCTATCTGCTAAAGAGAGAAAAATGACCCACTTTGCTTCTGAAGAGTCTTAAATTTCACCCAGATCAATTACTGATGAAAAACAGATAAAAGAGATTATAGTCTATTTAAAAATGCACAAAGTCAGTGTTTCTAGTTTTGTAATCCGATTGGAGAAGCTCTTTTCATAGTAGGGGGAGCCTCTTGAAAACAGCTATTTTTATGTTTTCATACTTCAAACATTAAGAGTACCATACTTTATCACTATGTTTCCATGACACATCAGAGGGGATGAATAACATGTGACTTTAAATGGAAATCTGAAGTAAAAAATCAACCCAGTTTTGATTCTAGGTCCTAGAATCTAGGTCACCGATGCGTCCTACATTTACAAGAATTTGGAAGGATTTAAACTTTTGCAATAAGTTCCATATATTAATTTCCATCATATATGTTGGTCACTATGTATTTCCTTATGCCTGACGATAAATTATCATTGTATGCTGGAAAAACCACATTTCTCTCATGTTTATCTTCATTTATTGATGTTTGCCCTACATTGTGGAAGAATGAACATTGATTCCGTAGCCCAAATCTACTCCAGCTATGTTTCAAGAAGATCCTGGAAAACATGCAAAAGAAGACTGTCTAAAACAACGTTTCTCTACCTGGGGGTTGGGACCCCTGGAGGGGGGAGGGTCGTGAGGGGTGTCAAAGGGGTCGCCAAATACCATCAGAAAGCACAGTATTTTCTGTTGGTCATGGGAGTTCTGTGTGGGAAGTTTGGCCCAATTCTATCGTTGGTGGGGTTCAGAATGCTCTTTAATGGTAGGTGAACTATAAATCCTAGCAACAACTACAACTCCCAAATGTCAAGGTCTGTTTTCCTCAAACTACACAAGTGTTCACATTTAAGCATATTGAGGATTTGTGCCAAGTTTGGTCCAGATCCATCATTGTTTGAGTATACAGTGCTCTCTGGATGTAGGTGAACTACAACTCCCAAACTCAAGGTCAATGCCCACCAAACCCTTCCAATCTTTTCAGTTGGTCATGGGAGTTCTGTGTGCCAAGTTTGGTTCAATTCCATCATTGGTGGAGTTCAGAATGCTCTTTGATTGTAGGAGAGCTATAAATCCCAGCAACTATAAATCCCAAATGACAAAATCAATCCATTCCCCCAACCCCATCAGTATTCATATTTGGGCATATAAGGTATTTGTGCCAAATTTGGTCAAATTAATGAAAATAAATCCTGTATATCAGATATTTACATTACAATTCCGAACAGTAGCTTAAATTACAAAATTGCAACAAAATATTTTTATGGTTGGGGGTCATCGCAACATGAGGAACTGTATTAAGGGGTCGTAGCATTAGGAAGGTTGAGAACCACTGGTCTAAAATATAAGAAGTTAAAGCACTCAGGGCTCTCTTGCTCAGAATCATATTCTGTAAAAGCTGTATGTTGACTGAATATAAGTTTTTATTTAGCCCAAACAGCACTGTATACACAGTAAAGGGAGGTGTCTGCATACTGTTTGAAAGCCCCAGGTTTTTCAAAGTACAGAAAGTATTAGGGCTGGGAATGAAACTAAGAGGATAAGTCTCATTCCAATCTATGAGTACTGTGCATGGCTCACAGGGAATTAAAGACTGATTCACTGCTTGGAGTCAGGAGCAGAAAACTAGCAAATGGGAAGAGGAGAAAAGTAAAGCAATGGCTGGGGCCTTAAACACAAGCACATCCCACTGCAGGGTTTTGTAAGCTTTGCAAATATAAAAGAATCAGGGAATGGAGGTAGAGAAGAGGGTTGTATTTTTCTACTCTTGGAAGCACTGTATTTTTCTGTGTGTGTTTTAACTTTTAACTGAACTTGCTGACTGAAAGGTCACAGGTTTGAATCTGGGGAACGGGGTGAGCTCCCGCTGTTAGCTCCAGCTTCTGTCAACCTAGCAGTTTGAAAACATGCAAATATAAGTAGATAAATAGATACCACTCCGGCGGGAAGGTAACAACGCTCCATGAAGTCATGCTGGTGATGCAAGTTCGCCCAGAGCCCTGTTTTCCAGCTGTTCTGACCAGCTGCAGGGAGTTCCGCAGTTTCTGGATGCTCTGTTGGGCCAGCGCTGATGAAATGTGCCCCAGCAGCAGCCTCAACCAGGGACTCTTTGTAACCTTGAGCTCTCTCCTTTCGCTTCTTTCCCCAGCCCAAACATTGTAACATTACCCTAAATAAAGACTAATTGAATTGTAACCTTCACCCCTTCATAGTGATACATTGTGTCCTTTTACTGAAATGCATGAATTTACCTTTTTCCGGGCCACGGGCAGCCGCCAGCCCGCCTGGGATGCCTTCCAGGTGTCCCAGGGAGGCCCAATCTGTGTTTATTCAAACCGCAGATACGGAAACCCCTCAGGTTCCCCTCAGGTCCCCGTATCCGCGAGTTGACGAAACAACTCCATTTTGGTGCCATATTTTTCCTAGCTAAATTCTAACACTATCTGCTGTCTCCCTTTTTGCATTTCGGGCTTCTGCACTCGAGGAATAACCTTTTCATTTTCAGTAATAACATTTAAAAGGAAAACAGCTGATTGTCAAACTGAACCTTCTTGCTGCTGCGCTGCGCCCGCCATTGCTGCTTCTTCATCCTTCTGGAGCCCCAGAACCTGGGGACTTGATGTGGTCACCCCATGAGGCTGTTGGGGAGTGGAACTGACTCCTGGTTCCAGCCCTTGGAAGGAGTTATAGTTCTCCAAGAACTAAAGGACAAGCTTCAGCCTCAGCAATGCAGGACTTCATATCTTGGCTCAGTGGAATCACCGAACCTCTCCTTATGATTTTTGAACCTTTTTGCCCCACATCAGGACTTTTCCCCCTCTCTAAGAACATGCTTTCATCAATGGATGCCCCATAATGAACTATGGACATATATTGAGCTATGATCAAGGCTCTTATCAATTTCCCTATGGGACACAGGGGGGAGGGACAAGTGGGTATATTTTCTGTATTTTCTGGCTCAGGTGCTTGGGAGGTGGCCGAGCCTCCTCCCAGCTGTAGAGGTGCCAACCAATCACTGAATGAAAATACATCCTGCATATCAGATATTTACATTCCTATTCCTAGAATGAAAATATACCCTGCATATCAAATATTTACATTCCTATTCACAACAGTAGCAAGATTACAGTTATGAAGTAGCAACAAAATAATTTTATGGCTGGGGGTCACCACAACATGAGGAACTGTATTAAGGGGTCGCGGGTTTAAGAAGGTTGAGAAACACTGATCTAGATCCAGAGTATGCTACCCATACTCTATTCTGCCTTGGTTAGACCACATCTGGGATACTGTGTCCAATTCTGAGCACCACAATTGAAGGGAGATGTTGAGACACTGAAGGTGTTCAGAGAAGGGTGACTAAAATTATCAAGGGTCTGGAGAACAAGCTCTATGAGGAGCGGCTTAAAGAGCTGGGCATGTTTAGCCTGAAGAAGAAAAGGCTGAGAGGAGACATGATAGACATTTGAGACTAGGAGCAATGGCTTCAAACTACAAGAGAGGAAATTCCATCTGAACGTGAGGAAGAACTTCCTGACCGCGAGAGCCCTTCAGCAGTGGAACTCTCTGCCCCGAGGTGTGGTGGAGGCTCCTTCTTTGGAAGCTTTTAAACAGGGGCTGGATGGCCATCTGTCAGGGGTGATTTGAATGCAATATTCCTGCTTCTTGGCAGGGGGTTGGACTGGATGATTCTATAAATATGTGATATGAAGTCATTGGGAGGAGGGAGCAAGCTTGTTTTCTGCTGCATTGGAGACTAGGAGCAATGGGTTCAAACTACAAGAAAGGAGATTCCATCTGAACATGAGGAAGAACTTCCTGACTGTCAGAGCTGTTCAGCAGTGGAACTCTCTGCCCTGGAGTGTGGTGGAGGCTTTGAAACAGAGGCTGGGTGGCCACCTGTCGGGGGAGCTGTGAATGCAATTTTCCTGCTTCTTGGCCGAATGGGGTCCTTCCCGCTCTTTACTCCTCCTCCTCTGATAGGCTGGCTATAATGAGGGGGCGTGTTTATGCTTTCGGGGGCGGGTCACGTGAGGAGGGGCGGGGCCAAAAGCAGAGTCTTCGTCGGAGGCTCTGAGGAGAAGGACAGAGACGCGGCGGAAGGCAGGCGAGGAGGACGCACGCTCAGCACGGCCAGACATGGACGAGGAAGGCGGCGGAGGGGGCAGCGGTGAGTGCCTGCCTGCCCCTGAGCATATGCAGAGGGCAATTCCTTTTCTCCTCTCTTGGTGTATCCCTGGCTAAAACCTTCCTCTTGAACAGGCGTGGGCAAACTTGGGCCCTCCAGGTGTTTTGGACTTCAACTCCCACAATTCCTAACAGCCTCAGGCCCCTTCCTTTTGCCCCTCAGCCGCTTAAGCGGCTGAGGGGCAAAAGGAAAGGGCCTGAGGCTGTTAGGAATTGTGGGAGTTGAAGTCCAAAACACCTGGAGGGCCCAAGTTTGCCCATAACTGCCTGGGAGCCCCTCAATATATAGAAATAATAACATTGTCAGATAATAGTGCTAATATATTAGATATAATATTGATAATGCTGTAATTTAGTCTATTATATATTATATTTCCACAACTTATATTATATTATATTACCGCTACAGTTGAAGACAGTTCCATCTTGCCTCCTGTGCTTTACTAAGAATATAATATATTGTATATACATGTAATATTTATAATAATAGTAATAATATAATTTATAATATAATAATACAACATAATTATATATTTTATATTACATGTGACATTACTAATAATATTGCAATATAATGGTGTAGTACAATATAGTAATATATAATACTGGTATTGTACTATGCTTTACTAATAATATAATGTAATATAATGTATTGTATATATAATATTTATAATATTAGAATGTAATGCAATATAATACTAATAAAATAATACATTATTATAATTATATATCATAGAATCATAGAATCAAAGAGTTGGAAGAGACCTCATGGGCCATCCAGTCCAACCCCATTCTGCCAAGAAGCAGGAATATTGCATTCAAATCACCCCCGACAGATGGCCATCCAGCCTCTGTTTAAAAGCTTCCAAAGAAGGAGCCTCCACCACACTCCGGGGCAGAGAGTTCCACTGTTGAACGGCTCTCGCAGTCAGGAAGTTCTTCCTAATGTTCAGATGGAATCTCCTCTCTTGTAGTTTGAAGCCATTGTTCCGCGTCCTAGTCTCCAGGGAAGCAGAAAACAAGCTTGCTCCCTCCTCCCTACGACTTCCTCTCACATATTTATACATGGCTATATTTTATGTTACATGTAATATTACTAATATTACAATATAATATAATGTATATACATATAATTATAATATTAAGATGTAATGCAATATAATACTACTACTACTAATATATTAGTATAATTATATATTTTATATTACATGTAATAATATTACAATATAATGGTGTAGTACAATATAGTAATATATAATACTGGTATTGTACTATACTTTACTAGTATTATAATATAATATAATGTAATATATATAATATTTATAATATTATAATGTAATACACTATAACACTACTAATAATACAATATTATAATTATATATTTTATATTATATTTAATATTACTAATAATATTACAATATAATGGTGTAGTACAATATAGTAATATATAATACTGGTATTGTACTATACTTTACTAGTATTATAATATAATATAATGTATTATATATATAATATTTATAATATTAGAATGTAATGCAATATAATACTAATAAAATAATACATTATTATAATTATATATTTTATATTACATGTAATATTTTTTTTGTCGTGTCACGAGCGACTTGAGAAACTGCAAGTCGCTTCTGGTGTGAGAGAATTGGCCGTCTGCAACGACATTGCCCAGGGGACGCCTGGATGATTTTGATGTTTTTATCATCCTTGTGGGAGGCTTCTCTCATGTCCCCGCATGAGGAGCTGGAGCTGATAGAGGGAGCTCATTCGCCTCTCCCCAGATTCGAACCTGCAACCTGTTGGTCTTCAGTCCTGCCAGCACAGGGGTTTAACCCACTGCACCACCGGGGGCTCCATATTACAATATAATGGTGTAGTGCAATATAGTAATATATAATACTGGTATTGTACTATGCTTTACTAATAATATAATATAATGTATTGTATATACATATAATATTTATAATATTATAATATAATACAATATAATACTACTAATAATACAATATTATAATTATATATTTTATATTACATGTAACATTACTAATAATATTACAATATAATGGTGTAGTACAATATAATAATATATAGTACTGATATTGTACTATGCAAATAATTTAATATATTGTATGTTTATATATATCGTAAGCCGCTCTGAGTCCCCTTCAGGGTGAGAAAAATATAATAATTATATATAATAATTGCAGTATAGTAGTGTAGTATAATATAATAATATGCATCCTACATGAGGCCAGTAGTTCTTATGTCTTATCTTGATTCAGTTTCAATTTGATTACCCTTGTTGTGGTAGTTGAAGTCCAAAAGTTTGTCCGTGCCTGTTTTAACCGCTAGTAATAGCAATGATGATAATTTGCCTGGTAGGTGAATGCATTTATAATCCATCTTGTGTAGGATGGACATTATTATATTTTACTATACTAATGGAACCCCCGGTGTCACAGCGGGTTAAATCGCTGAGCTGCTGAACTTGCTGATCAAAAGGTTGGTGGTTCAGATCCGGGGAGTGGGGTGAGCTCCTGCTGTTAGCCCAGCTTCTGCAGTTCTAACAGTTCGAAAACATGTAAATGTGAGTAGATCAATACATTCAGCTCCTGCGGGAAGGTAACAGCGCTCCATGCGGTCATGCCGGCCACATGTCCTAGGAGGTGTCTATGGACAACGCTGGCTCTTTGGCTTAGAAATGGAGATGAGCACCAACCCCTAACAGCCGGTTAGGAATTGTGGAAGTTGGAGTCCAAGACACCTGGAGGGCCGAAGTTTTCCCCAGACTGTGTTAAAAGATGAATGCATTTTTGGGGGACACTTTTGTGCAGAGGCTTGTGCTAAATACCACTTGTTAATCTTTCTGAGAACACAAAATGCTCTGTGATGGTTGTTTTTACTTCTTTTTGACTGTGACAGACTAAGTTAGGACATTTTTAATCCTCTTTCCATCAATCCTTCCCCGTGCCATGTTGATGAAGCATATTTTGAACTGGAGGAGAATTGAGTTGACAGGGATGGATTAGAAGACTGGGTTCTGGCTCTCTCCGGCGGCTTTTGCCTTTCTTGCTGGACTTCTGATCCCGTAACGATTGCATGGGTCCACACCCTTGTTTTCCGAGGATTGCCTTGTTTTTTGTACTTGCAGTTTCTTGTAAGGATTAAAGTCCATCTTGGCTACACCCCTAAGCCTGAGTGCCTTAAAATCTGGAATGTAGTGGACCCCTTTAGTAGAAATGGATCCCCTAGAAAACTGACAACAAGGAGCCCGAGTCCTGTTGGATCAAACCTTTCTGTGATCAAAACGACATGCAATCTTTGCTCTGTTTTTCTTGAGCCTTGTTCCTTCTCAACCTCCAGTTTTTCTACATGTTGTGATAGTTGAGTTTGATCTGGATAGCTCTGTGTGTGTGTTTTAAAGCAAACCTGTAGGAGAAAACTCTTTAAGCTAGCTGCAGTGGACACAACTTAGTGTTTAGCAAGCAACCTGTAGCAAGTGACATCCCAGAGAAAAAGTCTCCCATCCCTTCTTTGATTTCTATATAGTATTTTATCTTCTCCCCTTTACCAACACAGGTATGATAGTATCTCTGCTGGTGTGTTCCCTGAATGTCTGTACAGGAAATCCCCGAGTTACAAACATCCGGCTTACAAATGACTTATAGTTAAGAACAAGGTTTTTTTAATTGTGTGAGAAGCAACTTGAGAAGCTGCAAGTTGCTTCTGGTGTAAGAAAACTGGCAGTCTGCAAGGACGTTGCCCAGGGGACACCCAGATGTGTTATCATCCTGTGGGAGGCTTCTCTCATGTCCCCGCATGGGAAGCTGGATCTGACAGATGGGAGCTCACCCTGTCTTGCAGATTCGAACCATCAACCTTAAGGTTAGCAGTTCAGCTGACACAAGGGTTTAACCCATTTTGCCACAGCGGCTCCGTCAAGAACAGGGGTTAGACAACATTTTATTTATTTATTTATTTATCATGTCAGGAGCAGACCAAACAGTTTTACTGCATTTTTTTAAACAAACAAACAAAACACAAAGTTTGCAAGCTTGGTAGTTGATTAAATGTCCTTTGACCAGTATCTGGCCACTTGGAGTGTCTCTGGTGTTGCTGCAAGAAGGTCCTCCATTGCGCATGTATCAGGACTCAGGTTGCACTGTAGCAGATGGTCAGTGGTTTGCTCTTCTCCACACTCGCATGTTGTGGATTCCACTTTGTAGCCCCATTTCTTAAGGCTGGCTCTGCGTCTCGTGGTGCCAGAGCGCAGTCTATTCAGTGCCTTCCAAGTCGCCCAGTTTTCTGTGTGCCCAGGAGGGAGTCTCTCATTTGGTATCAGCCATTGATTGAGGTTCTGGGTTTGTGCCTGCCACTTTTGGACTCTCGCTTGCTGAGGTGTTCCAGATAGTGTTTCTGCAGATCTTAGAAAACCATTTCTTGATTTAAGTCGTTGATGTGCTGGCTGATACCCAAATAGGGGATGGGCTGGAGATGTCACTGCCTTGGTCCTTTCACTATTGGCTGCTACTTCCTAGCGGATGTCAGGTGGTGCGATACCGGCAAAACAGTGTAATTTCTCTAGTGGTGATAATGCGGCATGTCTCATTAAAAGCCACATCTGCTGTTTTAGTGTGGTGAGATATGTTCCACACTGGGCATGGATACTCAGCAGCAGAGTAACATAGCGCAAGGGCAGATGTCTTCACTGTGTCTGGTTGTGATCCCCAAGTTTGTGCCAGTCAAATTTCGTATGATATTGTTTCTAGTGCCCACTTTTTGCTTGATATTCAGGCAGTGCTTCTTGTGGGTCAGGGCACGATCCAGAGTTACTCCCAGGTATTTGGGTGTGCTGCAATGCTCCAGTGGGATTCCTTCCCAGGTCATCCTCAGAGCTCGGTTAGACAACAGAAAGTGAGAGAAATCTATCCCTTGGAAGGGAAATTCACTTCTGGAAGTTATTATGATGGGGAAAAGGTGTCTCCACTGAAGCTGTACCTCCAATCCTTGTTTCCATAACAAGCCATTTTTTCAAAAACCAATGATCACAGAGACAGAAAGTACGGTGTAATCTCCCAAATCATCTTGTGTTACCATCCTATGGGAGGCTTCTCTCATGTCCCTGCATGGGAAGCTGGAGCTGACAGATGAAAGCTCACCCCATCTCGCAGATTTGAACCACTGGCCTTAAGGTCAGCTGTTTAGCTGGCACAAGGGTTTAACCCATTGCACCACTCTTGGCCTCTTGTTATTCTTATAATACAATGTACCCTAAAGTCTCACAAGTCAGTGCCACTGTATCCTATGGGGTTTACATGCAGGCAAATGTGTTCAAGGTTGCACCATTAACATATTTAATTTCTTCTATCTGTGATTCCACAAGAAGCAATTTTTTCAAAATCCAATGATCACAAGGAGAGAAAGTGGTGAAATCTCCCAAGTCAGGGTACAGACAGTAAAGCGAACACCACAAGGGTGTTAACCCTTCCCCATGCTGTCTAAAGCATGGATGGATAGATAGATGGATAAGTTGGAATTACACTTTGAAATGTATCTGTTCCAACTTGCATACAAATTCAACTTAAGAACAAACCTTGTTCGTAACTTGGGGACTGCTGAATAATCTCTGTGTTTCAAAGATGTGATTAACAAGATTTATCTGAAGACTTGCACATTGCTTCTGTGCACAGCTGTCATTTCACATTCTCACGTAGCAACTCAAGCCGTTCTCCTATATGTTCACCATCCTGTTGAGTCAAATGCCTTCCTGGCTTCAGGTATCCCTTCCAAGCCTTCTCCTGTTTGTTGCCGTTCACAGCACCCTCCCCTTGCATGTGTTTCTCCCATAGTATTTTCCCTGTACTCCAAATACACACAATTCCCATTCATCTGCCTTTAACTCTGTGCCCACATTACCACCCACAGATTGCCGTTTTGCGTATTAATTTGTGCCTTTTAGGATTGGGAGCGGGACTGAGAGAAGTGGGCATCATAAGTAATGAGTAGTGCTCGGGCTACTGCTTGCTGCACAAAAAGAAGTGTTGTTGAAGGAGGAGCAAGGTTGGTCTTTCTGACAAGGCAATAGAAGCGGTTCCTGCGTTTGCTGATCTTATTAGGACTGCCTCATTCATCCGAGAGGACAATAGAGAACTCTGTGTTGTGGTCTACCCATTAATTTGTGAATTTCCCCCTCCTCGTTTGAACTTGATTGAAAGGTCAACTGTTTAAATGAATGCATAGTGTTTAAGGGTTGTGTCAATGGTTAGAAAAGGGAGTGTATTAATGCAAGACGAAGCCTGAGTATAAAGATCGCATAGAAATGAAAAAGATTGTCTTGGGAACATTCGAAGCTACATGGAGATGCGTAGAGAGTTGATTCAAACACTTGATTCATGCCAGTGATGTTTTGTAGTTGACAGCAAATTTTTGGTTCTTTTTTCCCTGACACAGTGAAATAATTCTGTGTTATTTATGCTGCTGCAATATCTTCTTGCTTGAAATTCAGCATATAATTTGCTGAAAACTATGCAACAGGAAAATTAATTACGATGGGATTTTTGCATAGTTGGACATGGGGAGTATTGCTGTCTTAGGGAAGGTGCAGCAGGAATGGCTGAGTAGTGGCTAATCCAGTTCCAGCAGGCATACAGTTTCCATAGCCATTTGCCTCCGTGCTTGTAAACACATCTCGTTAATAGCCAAGATGCACAACTGATGGTATCCTTAGCTACAGTATGTGTGGTCTTTCAGGCTGCTGTGTGATAATGTAGGCATAATTTGAATGGAAAAGAGATTGAGCTATTTCACATGTGTTTGGGAGGATTTGTGTGGGTTAACCCTAGGGTTAGCAGGTGATAAAAATCACAGAATTTCTCAGCTGTAACATATGCAAATGTAAGGTATAATTTCAGTGTTGAGAATAAAGTTTGTTCTGTTTTGATTATTGTATTTATTATACAAATATGCGCTCTTTAAATGTGGTATGAGTAATAGTAGTATTATGGCTGCTACTTCAGGACCAGGAATAAGAAGCTCACAGGAGGGAGAAAAAAAAAGGCTAAGATGAATCAGTGACATGTTGCAGGAAGGCATCCCATAAACAAGCAGTGCTACCATTAAAATTTCCCAGCAAGTATTTCCTTAGCTTGTTCAGTTAGCAGGAGATGTTAAGGCAATTACTTTAAGTAAAGCAAAGATTTCTTACACATTCTAGGAGAAGAAAACACATATTACACAGTATTATAGCCATGAAAGGTTGGATATGTAGGCAAAAGGAGCAAGTTGAGATTTTGCATGTCAGGCATTTTTAAAAATAGGGTGTAGCTTATGCTTATAAATAATAGACTTTATGTATGATGCTGCTTATCTAATTTAAACAAAGAATTTGGTGCCCTTGAGACTGTCTCCTCTTTTATCTCAGTCTTGCATGAATGCTCCCTTGCCAGTGCATTTTCGTGTCAACTATGAATGATAAGGAGTAAGTAAGTCGGAAATGATTTGAAGGCATTCAAAGTATGTTTGCCTTCATCTTCTAAGGCTGAGAGAATGTGACTTGCCCAAAGTCACCAAGCAAGAATTCATGGCTGAGCAAAGATTTGAACCACATCTCCAGAGTCATGGTCCAAACACCATACTGGCTCTCCCACTAGAAGCTGGAGTCAGATTGTAGCTGTGCATCAGCATGCATTGATAAACTTCTTATGAACTGTAAAGTTGGAGTAGATCTACCAATGGGCCCAACCACTGGGGAAGTGGGAGAGAGGAGTCCTGATTGCCCAATGGCACCAAACTGAGTTGGCTGATGCCTGATGTGACCTTGGCTGGGTCAACAAAGGGAATGGAGGCATTGCTCCCTGCTCTGTCCTTCCCTTCCCTGATTGCCCCATCGCTCTGGCCAATGTTACTGCTGACAACATGGAGAATGGGAAGGGACAGTAAATGTCTTTCTGTGTCCCTGGGCCAGGACAGCCCACAAAACACGGGACAGCAGTGGACCCTAAGTCCGGGGATGCTCCAAATTCAGCATCCAGAATTGAAATTACTCCCAACTTTGGCTAACAAGTCAAGACTGTGTTTAGGTGGCTTTGTCCCATCTTACCCTGGAAGAGCTCGTTTGAGTGTCCTGGAACTTATCTGGAGTCCTTTCATATTAAGTGGGCAATTTAAATGTACCCTAGGATTACGTGACATTCTGGCTTACCATTACATGAGATGAAGTATTCAGCTAGGTTTGCTTCCATTTTGTGCATACATAGGATTCTCGCCTTAATTTAATCTCATATGAGAAATAAACAAGCAAACATTATTCAGAAGTCCGACTGCCTTTGCTCCCCCCCCCCCCCCCAAGAATATGTGAAAAAACTCAGCAACAAAATTTCAGATGTTTCACTTTAAGTTATAGATTAGATTATAACATTGTACTTGCAGAGTCAGCACCTTATCCTTTTGGAACGTTTGTGTATGTATTTTTTAAAAATAAAATGTCTTGAACTGTCAAGTGAAGATTATATGAAAATAAACCAAAATGTTTCCTTAGCAGGCCTGCATATAATTTAAGACGAAGAGGCTTGCATTATATAAAATGATACAAAAGCATTAAATGGTTCTATTTTCTTAAAAAGCGTATATTTCCAAAGTATTGACAAAATTGGAATTAAGATATAAGATTGCTCACTAAATGTCATGCTTTTTAAAATTCAGTTCTATAAGACATTGGTCCATACCCAGCAGTCTGCTGAACAACCTGACAAGAGTTCTGTTTCTGCCAATAAAAAGCAATCCAATGAAGTGGTTAAAGAAAGGTAAGCATACTTTAGATTAGAAAAGGAAACTGATAAGTATTATGTTTTCCTTACTTAGGTGTTTGTGTGTAAGACTAGAACTGATGCAAATATTGCATTGCTTTATGAAACCACTAGGCACATTCATTAGGATCCATTCTTTTCTACAGATCCTGCACAAGGTGTGACTTTTGTTGGACATTGTGGACATTATCTGCAAATTAATACTTTCATATAACCTTGAAGTAATTATGTGCCTGTACTCAATTTTGTGGGTAACACTAAAAGTCAAAATACACTATAAATGTTTTAATTTTCATCGCTAATTTCACTTGTAAGGTTTTCTCTTTTCTATAAAAAATTATATACTCCAGGAAGTAGAAAAACAGATTTTTTACATTTCATTGATAGTTGTTAATGCTTCTGAAGTCAGCATATCTTAATCACTATAAGGTGCATGAGACTGAAGCTACTTTGCCATATGTAACTGAGAGCTTGTCTACACTGATTATTTTTTTTTTTTAAAAAAATCATACTTGCCTTGATCCTGACACATGACAGGCAACCCCTTCAACAGTGAAAGCATTTCTTTTAGTCTTTAATACAGTAATCCACAATTCAGCTCTTGCTCCATAAATGTGGTCATTTGCTATGTTTTGCTAATTGTTTCCATCTAGATCAGGGCAGGACACATTGCTGGATAACAAACATTGCCATTTTTTGTATTTTTTTTTTGCATTGTTGTAAATTACTTGCTGTAAGCCGCCCTGAGTCCCTTCCGGGAGAGGGGGTGGGATATAAATAAAAATGTTGTTGTTGTTGTTGTCATTATTAGGAGTCCCTGGTGGCACAGCAGGTTCAACCTCTGAGCTGCTGAACTTGCTGATTGAAAGGTCAGCGGTTCGAATCTGGGAAGTGGAGTGAGCTCCCGCTGTTAGCCCCAGCTTCTGCCAACCTAGCAGTTCGAAAACATGCAAATGTGAATAGATCAATAGGTACGGCTCCGTGCAGTCACGCCAGTCACATGACCTTGGAGGCGCCTGCGGACAACACTGACTCTCTTCGGCTTAGAAATGGAGATGAGCACCACCCCCCAGAGTCTGACTCGACTGGACTTAATGTCAAAGGGAAGCCTTACCCTTTTTGTTGTTATTATTTTACATGCCTGCTGCCTTCCTGGCCAAACAACTGAGCAACAGAGCCGTGCTAAGGAAGTTGCTTTCTTAAAAACAAGGTGCCCAGCCATGAGATCAAGAAAGAGGCATCGATTGGGCTGCCTCCTTGCCAAGGATTGCATGGCTGAACACCTCACTCTGATGTCAAAGCAAGTGCATCACCAGTAGGACTCTGTCAGGAAGCAGTTTGCTTTGGAAGGTAGCATCACAAGTGGACCTGATCAGAAAGGCAAGCAATGGAAAATCACTTTGGGGGAGAAGGGGAAAATAAAGTGGTGCTCATTCAAATTTGGAGCAAGGACATCAATATAACTTTAGTGTGCTATGTTATGGATAGGCATGGCTCTAATGAGGTAAAGCCAGGACAAAATGATTTGAATTACAGCGGATTATTTCGGTGGTGTAGACAACCTCTCAAAAACATTCACTAGCTCTGCTTACTTCTTAAATGTACTACAGAAGTTACTAACATAACATTGTCTATTATGTGCTACAAAACTATGTGTGTCTTCCCCTCTCTCGGCACCTCCTGAAGGATGCAGAGCCAAGAGCCAGCAACTTCCTTAATTCATGTCAATTAAATCTGTGAAAGAACCTTGTTTATTCTAGCTCTGGGTGAACTCTGCTCTTCCATTTCAGTGGCAACATTTGCACGTCTTGATAATCCATGGTTTGTGTTATTTGCTTATATCACAAATTGCATGACAGACTGACAAACATACTGTATTGTTGTGAGTTTTCTGAGCTGTATGGCCATGTTGCAGAAGCTATGTATGGCCATGTTCCATACAGCCCGGAAAACTCACAACAACCCTGCAATTCCGACCATGAAAGCCTTCCACAATATATTAAACATACTGTATGTTTGCCTGTGGCTTGTCTTTTGATTTGTTCTGCTCCTGTCTCTCTTGCCAGCCTATGTTTCTGACTGAGTAGAATAAGAAACAAACCATAGTTGTGGGTTTGTTCACAAGCTGTACTTTGTAAGCCCACCATTAACCATGGATTCAGATTGTGTTTTGTAATTGCTGGAAAAAATGTTTTGTTAGCAGATAAAGATTTGTATTTCATAACATGTCAAATCTTAGCAAACCACACCATGGTTTGTTTTGCTGTGCAAATGTGGTCAACATTTATATGTCATGGGAAACTATATTAACAGTTGCATTTTTCAATTCAGTCAAGCAATAGCAAATAGGAATGTACAGTTATTTGAAACTGGTCTGGGAATTGCCTGCTTGCACCACAGGAGGGAGATAGAGGTCAAAAGTTTGAAGTCTATTTCAGTATTTGGTTCTTTAAAAAAATGTCTTTCAGTTTCCCAACATCCCAATGTCACCTGAAAATATATCTCAATCCAAAACCTTTCTCTCACTATTAGAATGATTAGCACGATGTATGAGAAGTGGAAACCACATATTTGTGCCACTGGGTGTTATTTTTTAAAGATAAACTGCATTGAAAAGAAGAAAGAAATAAAATCTTGGTGAACCCTAAACAAGCTTGCCTTTTTCTATCTTGTTTCCCACTTTTGTCATTCTTCAAACTTCTCTGTCATAACTAGACACAATAATCGCTTTCCTTCTGATTTTCCCTTCTGCTTTCATGTAACATTGGACATTCAGATAGTGAGTGTGACCAGGGCTTGCAAAATCTATGGCGCAAGGTCAGTGTTGTCAAAGAGGCATGGCCATGTGAGAGCTGCATGAGGGTAGAAACCATGTAGATTTTCAGTAGTAGTTAAATGCTGGCTCAACATTGATAGTACTAAGGCTGATGAGTTTTACAGTCCAATAATATCGGGAGGGGAACTACTGATTCGGGTGCTTCCAAATAAAGCTTTGTGCAATTGTCTTCTTGAAACACTTACTTAGGCGATCCCTTACATGATTTTGTGGCATTCCAGGTGATGCTATCTTGCAGTTGTCACTCTCATTTGTCCCAAATCTGCTTCCTTTTTCCTTTGTATCTGGAAAAAAACCCGCCAAACAGGAATTACTATTTCAGTTTACCATGAATAGGCCAGCCTCCTATTAGGGAAATGCAGAACTAGAAGTCTACCTTAATGCTTAAATTGTTGTCCTCCTCCCTCCACAATACTCATAATGTCCTCCAACTCACTCTTGCACTGCAATAATCCCTTCCTTTGGCCACCTCATTCCTGATGGAAAGTAGAGAGGATCAGAGAAGCGACACTTTCTGCTCCATAGCCAGAGACTCACCAATGACATTGTTTACTGAGATCTCTTGAAGATGTCTTACACAATACTTGACAATGTAAGATCTCAAACAGGAAAATTCTGTGAGTGCCTTGGACCGCAAGAAGATCAAACCTGTCCATACTCCAGGAAATAATGCCCAGCTGCTCACTGGAGGGAAGGATATTAGAGGCGAAGATGAAGTACTTGGGCCACATAATGAGAAGACAGGAAAGCTTGGAGAAGATAATGTTGCTGGAGAAAATGGAAGGAAAAAGGAAGAGGGGCCGACCAAGGGCAAGATGGATGGATGGTATCCTGGAAGTAACTGGCTTGGCCGTGAAGGAGCTGGGGGTGGCTATGGTCGACAGGGATCTCTGCTGTGGGCTGGTCCATGAGGTCACAAAGAGTCAGAAGTAACTGAACGAATAAACAAAAGATCTCAAACATGCTATGATCTCCCAATGTGGTCATGCATCCAATATGATCTTGTGGCTAGAGGTATTAAGCTGGAAAATCAAGTTTCAAGTCCCCAGTAAACTATAAAACTTGCTTGGTGATCCTGGAGTAGTCACACATCTTCAGTTTGACTTGCCTCATAGGATTATTGTCAATTGAGGGGCAGGGAGTCAGATTTGCCACCTTGAGGAAAGAAAGGAGGAATGTATATGTAATCTATATAAATAAAAATGTAATGTTTGTTTGTGGGATTAACATAACTCAAAAACCACTGGACAAATTGACACCAAATTTGGACACAACAGACCTATTAGGCCAACAAGTGACCACTCATAAAAACAGCAGAAGAGAATTCAAAAGCCAAAAAACAAAAAATACATTACAACACATCCACAAAACCACATATATACACAAACACACACATATATACACATGTACACAATATATACACCTACAAAACACATATACACAGACTGGGCCACAGCAACGCATGGCAGGGGATGGCTAGTTAATACAATTATATGAGTACTGAAGATGATATTAATGAAATGCACAAACTTTGCCATCAGCTTCCTTGCATCTTAATTTTAGCTATGTTATTGCCACTTGTTATTCTAGAAAATTATAACAAAAAAGGACTTCGTAGCAACAGATAAGGGGGCTCTGTTTCTTTCATCTGGGTTTCGTAACACGTAAAATTAATCAACTGAAGTGATAAAATAGTGGCCCTCCAAAATTTGTTGGATTCCAGATCTCATCAACTCTGGTTACTGAGGCCAATAACAATGGATTGTAGGAATTATATTCCAAGATCACCCCCATTCTCAGTTTATGCTTGACAGATTAGAGATTATCAGGACCAAAAGAAAGCTACACAACGATTTCCTGAATAAGCAAATTAACAAATTACTCTGGTTCTTCTTCTGCCAAGCTGCCGATTTATAACTGATATCACAGATTCTCAATGTTTGGGACTTCCAACTCAGTATCGCTATTCATTTGTCATGCTCACTTGGGTCTCTTGAGAGTTGAACATCTGAAAGACCAAATTAGTATTTGTTTGAATATTCCATTAATCTGACAAAGAGGCTATTTAGTCTGATGTAGTTCGCCCAAATGCCAGTGTTTTAGTATTTGAGTCCGCCTACAGAGCTCATTAAATTTTAGCATATTTTAGCAACGGACATTCTCTTAACGGTTTGACCAGTGTGTGCCCTCCCAGGACACTTTCTAATTTTTTTATTCTTTGGATTCACAAAAGCTGGAAAACAGAGCTTCCTTTGCATTCTGCAACTGGCACAAGCCTATTTACCACCCCCAGATGTTGCTCGGTCTTCTCATAAGCTTGCATCATATCCCACCAGAGAAAAGATGATGTGCTGTTAAAGAAAGGCTGAGCTAGGTGTCTGGGGAACACACCAGAGCTGACTGCGGATGGAGGCTTCTTGCTGTTTATTGTGACCAAAAATACCCTGCATGTCAGAAAGATTTCCTCTGTTCGTGGAGAACTCTATTAGGGAACTGCATCCGAGGTGCTGCATTGCAGCCAAGGTTATTTTGTCTGATTCTCAGGTGCAAAATGGGAGGAACTCTGTTGCCAGCACCAAGAAATTTGACTTGATCAGTTTAAGAATGGATTGATTTGTGTGTGAGTAAAAATAATTATTTGGATACTGCTTTTCTTTTTAGAAGATGCACACACATGTTTTGTGTGTGTGTGTCTAAGATCAGACATGATGTCGTGCCTTTAAGATGAGTGTCCTTTCTTGAAAGGTCTCTTGTCCATTATGTGGGAGGAAAAAAATGCCTCTTCTAAACTGATACTTGGTACCTTTAAGCCTTAGAAAGACTTGATAATTATGACTGTGACCAGTCACAGCAAGTTATCTCAGTCCAATTCTAGTTAGATTAGGGCTTCTTCTGACCAAGGGTTTTGGTCTCACTGTCCTTGGTATTCTTAGCTTCTGAGTAAAGATCTTGGAATTGTAGTCAGATGCCAATGGGCAAGTTTGACAGATTGTATCAGTTCCGCCCAAACCTTACTTGGCCTTGCCTGCTCTGTGGATGCCACATACTGCCCAGTCTGGGTAGTAGAAGCTGGAAGTCCTGCATGTCCAGGCTTAAACAAGGCATGCACAAGAGTGCACACCTTGTGCAAACAGAAAATTATGCTTCTGAGAAGCTTCTAAATGTGTATGTCTCTCCTTCAGAATAATGGGGGTTTTTTTGTTGAATTTGTTTGAGTATGGAGAAAGGGTCTTAAAAATGGCTGTGGTACTTACTTACTTAGGCGATCCCTCATAGTCTGAGTAGGATTGTCATCCAAGATCAGTGTACTGGCCATGGGTCCTTAGGTGACTGTGGAGCCCTATTCTTGATCTGCATTTTCTTCTGCAGTGAGGGCATTGGTTTCCAGGTGGAAGGTGGTCCTGGTCAGGGTTGGCTTGACGAACCTTCCTCTTGGCACATTTCTTTCTTTCGCCCTCCATTCGTGCCTCTTCAAATTCTGCATCACTGCTGGTCACAGCTGACCTCCAGTTAGAACGCTCAAGGGCCAGGGCTTCCCAGTTCTCAGTGTCTATGCCAGAGTTTTTAAGGTTGGCTTTGAGCCCATCTTTAAATCTCTTTTCCTTCCCAACAACATTCTGTTTTCTGTTCTTGAGTTCGGAGTAGAGCAACTGCTTTGGGAAACGGTGGTCGGGCACTAAGGCTTCAGCAATCCTCAGAGGCACCTGGGAGCTTTCCTGATCATTTCATCTACAGTGAGACCATTAAAGATAATGGTAAAGTTCTTGCACAGCTTGACTCTCAAAGAAGGATTCAGAGGAAAGCTAAATATGATAGAGCCATGTTGAACGAAACAGTTTGCTTCATGATAGAACCAGTTCTAAGAGCTTATTATTCCAAATGAGGATGTTGAGCATGTTTTTGAGCCACGTCCAAAGCTTTTTGACACATTTGGCTGATGCAATCACAGCTAGAACACCAGACTAATAAGCAAAGGACAAGTGGAGCCTGCTTTGCTGGGAAATAGTGCTTATTCCATATTGATGTGTTCTTGAGGACCCTCTGAAATCTTCATTGACTGAAGGAGATGATAATGGTAAGGGCCATTGAACTGAAGCTGAAACGCAACAAGAGTGATATCCTGCTGGTATGTGGTTATCCTGGTGAACTGGATGTGGAGTCTGTTCTAGATTAAGCCTATTCTAGATGAGAAAGCTGGCATGGAGATTTGAGATAAGGACTCTGGAAGCCCAGGCATTGAATTTCCATGGAATCCCACTGGATGGTCTTGGGGAAGCTGCATTCTTCCCTGAGGAAGGCAACCGCAAACCACCTCTGAATAAACCTTGACAACAAAAATGATTGCTTGAGGTTGCAAGAAGATGATTATTATTTGAAATTACATAACAACAACCTGTTCCAGATGGAGCCAAACTCTCCTTGACAGGAGAGGTAAACAGCTTGCAGAGCTGTTCAACTGTGGAACTCTCTGCCTCAGCGTGTGATGGAAGCTCCTTCTCTAGAGGCTTTTAAACAGAGGCTGGGTGGCCATCTGTCGGGGGTGCTTTGTGCTTTTCCTGCATGGCAGAGAATTGGATTAGATGGCCCATATGGTCTCTTCGAACTTTATTATTCTATCTCATCCAGTTTTATCTCTGCAGATCTGTGTGGCAGCATTGGTCCAATATATTTTTTACAGGCTGCTGTTGATTCACGCCATTCTTTGATAGGTATAATTTGACCACATAGTCATTGGTTTGATAAAAGATACTCCACAAATATTCTAAAAAATAGAGTGCACTTCTTTTACTGAAATGTATATGGCTGTTGCCAATGAGTCTGTTTACAAAAGTCAATTATGCAAAGTCTTTTGGTTTTTGTCATTCTGTTCCATTCAGGGTTAACTGTTGGCATATTGGCTTTTTTTCCTCCTCAGAGCTCTGCAGGCAGTTCAGCTGGGATACCCAGATGTCTTGGATTATCTTGTTAGAAGCCAGAAGCTGGACCCTGGTGTTGTGGATGGGAAAAACAGAAACCTTTTATTTTTAGCCACTATATATGATCAGTCTAAGATTTTGGATTATTTCCTGGAAATGGTCAGTAGTGTAGATTTTGTTCTATTTCCTCTTTTCGATCTCTGCTAATGTTACTAAGTTAGAAGGAATTAAACGTGTTAGTGCTGCAACCTTGAACACATTTACCTGCATGTAAACCCCATAGGACACAGTGGCACTGACTTGTGAGACTTTAGGGTACGTATATTGTATTATATAATCACCAAAGAATAATAGGAGCTGCTGTGATGCAATGGGTTAAACCCTTGTGCCAGCTGAACAGCCAACCTGAAGGTCAGTGGTTCGTATCTGCGAGACAGGGTGAGCTCCCATCTGTTAGCTCCAGCTTCCCATGGAGGGACATGAGAGAAGCCTCTCACAGGATGGTAACACAGGATGATTTGGAAGATTTCGCTGCACTTTCTGCCTCTGTAATCATTGTATTTTGTAAAAATGTCTTATTGTGGAATCACAGATTGGTGGTACAGCTTCAGTGGAGACACCTTTTCCCCATGATAATAACTTCCAGAAGTGAATTTTCCTTCCGAGGGATAGATTTCTCTCACTTCCTGTTGTCTAACCTCTGTTCTTGCTGGAGCCACGGTGGCGAAAGGGTTAAACCCTTGTGCCCGCTGAACTGCTGACCTTAAGGTTGGTGGTTCGAATCTGCAAGATGGGGTGAGCTCCCGTCTGTCAGTTCCAGCTTCCCATGCGGGGACATGAGAGAAGCCTCCCACAGGATGGTAACACATCCGGGCGTCCCCTGGACAACATCCTTGCAGACAGCCAATTCTCTCACACCAGAAGCAACTTGCAGTTTCTCAAGCCACTTCTGACATGATTTTTTTTAAAAAAAACAGAATAATGGGAGTGGAATTATGTAGAAACCCATGGAGGGGGTTTAGTAGCAAGTAAAGGAACAACATTGTATGTATTTCTTGCTTTGTCCCTTTCTCTCTTCCCTCTCTTCCTCTAGGCATTTCCCATACCTGATGTAAACCAAGCAGCAGAAAATGGAAACACACCTCTTCATGCTGCTGTAAACACTGGGAAAATGCACCTCGTCTCTTTGCTTTTGCATTACCCTGGTATTAATGTGAATGTCCAAAATCCACAGTGTGATGGAGCGACGCCTCTACATTTTGCTATTGTTTATGGTAATATTTTGGACCATTTTGTTTCACTGATTTTACTTGCCAATAGGTTATTTAACCCCAGGCCCTGGGTCATGGACATGTTTCATCCTTACTTCTCCAGAGCTTTTAAAATCACCCCTTGCTTGCAAAAAGATCTTCCTGTGTTATTGTGCATTTAGTCTCCTTTATTGGAGGTTGGTTGTTTGGCAGAATGCTGGAATATAAATATTTTAACAGATTACATATTAGGCCAACACTTTAGGTTTACAGTAACAAAAGAGTGTATAAATTGCACCATCACCTTTTTTTAAAAGCCAGATTAGACAAGTTGATAGAGCTCTTCAATGGGATACAATCAATGTGTTTTTGAGGGGGCACAATTCTGACTGCAGGGGCAATACTTTGGGAAATCAAGTATTTTTTATTATGCTGGATCTTTGTCACTTCACGGAAAATTTATTTATTTATTCAATGTATATTCTGGCTTTTTCCTGATGGGGGGCCTATGCATATCAGTATCAAGGTATTTTATCTGATAAGACCAATGCCCTTTGTGATTGATTTTATTATGTTATTTTGCATTGTCTATTTTATTTTGTTGCATTATGTATTTTGTTATATTCAATTTTCTATTGTTTTGTATATTATTTTTTTGCATTATTTTTGGGCTCAGCCTCATGTTAGCCGCCCCAGTGGTGGCGGGGTATAAATAAAGATTATTATTATTATTATTATTATTATTATTATTATTGGGCAAGGATAATTAACCATTTTGCAGAATATTCAATAGCACACAGCCACGGATGTAGTGTAACAATTCATCACACTAGAGAGAAAAAATCCACTTAAAATCCGGTTTCTGACTCCTGCAGAATTCTGGGGTTTGTAGTTTATTGGGGCTGTTAAAACCTCCTCCCTAAACTACAAACCCCAGAATTCTGCAGGAGGCAGAAACCGGATTTTAAGTGGATTTTTTCTCTAGTGTGATGAAGTAGCTTGAGGCATTTGGGGCTCTTCTGGACTCCCCAACAGTTCTGGTAAATATCTGGCTATTCCGTTTCGGAATGGAATGCTTTGTGATGGTTGGTTCTATTCCCACATTCACTCTTGCCCCAAATATACCAATTTTTTGCTCTTGTTTGTTGTTGATTATACTGGATTTTACCATTATCCCTGATCAGCATGTTACTTTTTTCTCCCACTTGATGCGGGATTAAACTCAACACCTCCTGGCATTTGCTCCTCCCTAATATCTACATTCACAATCTTGCACAGCATTTCTATATTCAGTTTCTAATTTTGAAATAGTTTTTTTGTATAGTTGTAATGCTTTAGTGATTTGAAGCTGTACCACTTTTGTGCTATCTATACACTGTAATTGTAAAAGGGAAGAAGAGGAATGTCCAGTGATTGAAATATGTCAGCAATTAATCTTGGTAGCGAAAGTCAAACCCCCATTTCAAGCAATATCAGTTAGACTAGTAAAGGTAAAGGTTTTCCCCTGACATTAAGTCCAGTTGCGTCCGAATCTGGGGTATGGTGCTCATCTCCATTTCTAAGCCGTAGACACCTCCAAGGTCACGTGGCCACTGGCATGACTGCATGGAGCGCCGTTACCTTCCTGTTGGAGCGGTACCTTCAATACCCTGTTCTTGCAGTCCTGCCTTAGACCTCATAATGGCCTGTAATGATAATAAAGCCAGAAGAGATCTTTTCGCCTTTGTACTGATATCCCTCAAAGGGTGTTAAAAGAAAAACCTATAATAATTAAGGTGCGTTCTGTTGTTGCGTTTTAAGTCTCAATGGTATACTTGAATTATGGTACTTAGTAACTTCCAATCTGTGCATCTGTTGTCTAACTAATTAGGAAGTTATTAAGAAAGTTTGCTGTTGTTGTTCATTCGTTCAGTTGTCTCCGACTCTTCGTGACCTCATGGACCAGCCCACGCCAGAGCTCCCTGTCGGCCGTCACCACCCCCAGCTCCTTCAAAGTTTGCTAGCCAAATAGATAAAATCTACAGTTAGAGAAGAGTTGAATAAAGGGTTGGGGATCTGAGCTGTGCAGCGAATTATGTTGGATGAAGATGTAGCCATTTTTTCTGGATTTTACTTTTCAGAAAACTAGAAAAGTTGACTTTATAGATAAAGAAGGCTGCATTGCAAATAGGCTGGCTATTTTATGTAATGTAAGTACCTTCAAATCACCTGTCGACTTATGGTGACCCTGTGAACTTCATAGAGTTTTCTTGGCCAAGGAATACTCAGATGTGGTTTGCTCTTACCCCTGAAGGATGTCTTTGTGTTCCTTGACGTCTCTAGAATCCCTAGGCCCTAGAACTGTACATTGCCCACCTCTATGTTAGATGGATCAAAAGGCGTTTGGAAACCCTATTATTTCATAAAATATTTGAAAAGTTAATAAATCTGTCCCTCTCTCACTTTCTTTGTTTCAGGGCACCTGGGAATTTGCTATTTATTGCTGAATGCCACCGCTGATGTACAAAGTCCAATGGGAGGATTAACACCATTGCAACTTGCAGAAATGTTTGGTAATGAAACTATAACGGGCCTTATAAAAATGCATGTGAGGAAATTTAAGCTTGAAAATAAACTGTTTGCCTGATCTGCTTTACTAATGAAAATTCTGTAGAGTTTATTTTAATGTAACCATTCTCATTTTTTATTAAATACGTGTTCCTCAAATCTGGGAAGTTCTAGTGCTTTCGTTATTAAAAGGGTGGTATTTTTTTTTACAGCAGTGCAGCTTAAGCTACTTACTCCATTCCCATTTCAAATGCATTGGTTTCTGATTTTCTTGCCCTCCTGCTTTTGCATGCCGAGTTTGAGGGCAGCAACAGACACAGGCTGGGGTGAATGAAGACCAGCAGTGAAGTGGAGTCAAAGGGGTTCATGAAGTGGAGTCAAAGCTTCAGATTTGCAGAGATGTTTGCATATTCTGTCTACTCTCTTCCATCTAGGTGGTTCCCAACCTTTTTTTTGACTAGGGACCACTTGGACCAGGGACCACTTGGCCAGAGACCACTTTGACCACTGACCACTCTCTAACATTAGTACCAAAAGGGTTGCAATTATCATCATCATCATCATCATCATCATCATTATTCCTTGGCCAGTTGGTCAAACCAACTTCGGACAGAGTCGGACGCTTGATCTGGAGGCCAAAAAACCAAGCAGCCACACCAAAGCAGGTTCAAATAACCTCTATTCTTTATTAGTTACAAAGGTATAAATATAGACAAAAAAAGTATCTGCATAAATAAATATCAACTCTCCCTCCCTCCCTTGGCCCCCCTTAATCACAAACAAACAAACAAGTAAACAAAGATATCTAATCGAAATCCATAACCACCTCCCTCCCTCCCAAGGCTTTCCTCTAACTTACAAACAAACAAACAAACAAGTAAAGAAATATATCCAATCGAAATCCAAGATCCATTATCCCTCCCTCCTTCCCAAGGCTCTCCCTTTGCTCTCAAACAAACAAGTAAACAAATATAGCGCTCCCGCTGACCCTGAAACAAACTGCTTGCTCAATTTCTAAATATTGGTTTTAAATGCTCTTAAATACTATATAAATACTATATATATATTCACAGTGACATTCGCAGATCTAAGGACAAGGCGCCCTAGACAGTTCCAATGAGAACAGGGTGGGGTTTTGATTGGCAGGCATGCCAGTTGGCAGTCTCTCAACAGAATCCCGACCCATTGGCGGTCATTTTCTCCTGGGGTGGTGCCTCTGAGCCTGGAGCTGCTGCTGGGCCCCCAACTTGGCCCTGGCTCCAATCGAAAATGTCAACGGTGAGGGACCTATGGAAAGAGATGCTGGTCAGCGATGGTCTTTGCGAATAGCAGAGGTGTGAGCAGCAGTCATCTTAGCCCCCTGCATTAACCTGGCCTAAGTGCAGGTTTCCAGTTACAGACATCAGATTCCTAGTTACAAGGAAGGAAATCCACTTGAAGAGTTATTATTGGGGGTGGGGGGAGAAGCATGTATATTGAAAGAGAGAGGGTGGATAGATGAATAAATCAGTAAGTGATGCGTTTATATCAATTATAAGCAAAACTATAATGTGATGGAAATGTTCAAGTCCCAGTTCCTTTTGTCAGGCTTCTTCAGAGTAGTTACTTTTATGTTAGTTCTATGAGGGGGGAGTTTGGGTCAGTCATTTTGTCTGCCCCTTGGCCTGAGGAAAGGGCGGCACTTTAGATCAGGGACTACCAGGGAATACTGGAAGCAAGACGTGCCTGCCGTTGAGATCCACGTTTGGATAAGCCGTTTCAATTCAATTTCTGAACCAATAGTTAGTAGGTAAAGCTAAAAGGTTTCCCCCTGACATTAAGTCCAGTTGTGTCCGATTCTGGGACTCAGGCGCTCATCTCCATTTCTAAGCCGAAGAGCCAGCGTTGTCTGTAAACACCTCCAAGGTCACATGGCCACTGGCATGACAGCACGGAGCGCCATTATCTTCCTGCTGGAGCAGTGCCCATTGATCTACTCACATTTGCATATTTTCAAACTGCTAGGTTGGCAGAAGCTGGGGCTTACAGTGGGAGCTCACCCCACTCCCCGTATTCAAGCCTGCAACCTTTCGGTCAGCAAGTTAAGCAGCTCAGCGGTTTAACCCACAGCGCCACCAGGCGCTCCAAAACCAATAGTTCCTTGCCTTCACCCTTTGAGTCCCTGTTGTTAGTATTGTAGGTGTCCAGTGTCGTGTTGGACGGGCAACAATTACAACCCCCCCCCCCCTTCCAGCCTGAATAACCAAGGACTCACCACCTTGTAATGCCATCTGGGTCTGGGATGCTGAAGGTGAGGCTGAAGCTGAGGCCGCTGGAGGAAGAGAAAGAGGAGGCATCCTGGGGAGCGCTGCCACCAGGTTCATCAGAGGCGGCAGGAGGGACCCATCGGTGGTTCCAAATCTGCTTAGTTGCCCAAGGCCCTTCCTCCGCTAGCTGTTGGGGTGCCCACCTAGAAGTGAAAGGAGCCCGAGGGCCTGGGGAGGCTGTATGCGGCCTGCAAGGCCCCGCTGGTGCTGGATCCGGAGGCTGGAAAGCCAAAGGGGCTGCCCAACTCCACAGGCCCCTGGGTGGGACCGGCAGATGTCTGAAGGGGCCCACTACTGGGGGTCAGTTGGGCCTGCCTATTACTGGGAGTGGGAGCGGCGAGGGTGGCGGGACGCAGCACTGAGCGGGAATATTTGATGGGGGTCTTAGCTACGAAACCCCCTCCGCCGCTGCTCGGGGCGGCACTTGGAGAAGGAAGCTGAGGAGCAGCAACGGACGAGGAGCTGGTGCTGGATCCGGAGGCTGGAAAGCCAAAGGGGCTGCCCAACTCCACAGGCCCCTGGGTGGGACCGGCAGATGTCTGAAGGGGCCCACTACTGGGGGTCAGTTGGGCCTGCCTATTACTGGGAGTGGGAGCGGCGAGGGTGGCGGGACGCAGCACTGAGCGGGAATATTTGATGGGGGTCTTAGCTACGAAACCCCCTCCGCCGCTGCTCGGGGCGGCGCTTGGAGAAGGAAGCTGAGGAGCAGCAACGGACGAGGAGCTGGTGCTGGATCCGGAGGCTGGAAAGCCAAAGGGGCTGCCCAACTCCACAGGCCCCTGGGTGGGACCGGCAGATGTCTGAAGGGGCCCACTACTGGGGGTCAGTTGGGCCTGCCTATTACTGGGAGTGGGAGCGGCGAGGGTGGCGGGACGCAGCACTGAGCGGGAATATTTGATGGGGGTCTTAGCTACGAAACCCCCTCCGCCGCTGCTCGGGGTGGCGCTTGGAGAAGGAAGCTGAGGAGCAGCAACGGACGAGGAGCTGGGCCCGTCGACCTCCATCTCAGTCACAGGGGGCAGCAATTCTTCATGGCTAAAAGGGACTCCTGAGCCAAAAATGACAGGCATCGGATCCGGACCTTGAGGAAGGCCGGATGTGGCGACCTCCATCTCAGTCACAGGGGGCAGCAACTCTTCATGGCTCAAAGGGACTCCCGAGCCAAATATGACAGGCATTGGATCCGGACCTTGAGGAAGGCCGGATGTGGCGACCTCCATCTCAGTCACAGGGGGCAGCAACTCTTCATGGCTCAAAGGGACTCCCGAGCCAAATATGACAGGCATCGGATCCGGACCTTGAGGAAGGCCGGATGTGGCGACCTCCGTCTCAGTCACAGGGGGCAGCAACTCTTCATGGCTCAAAGGGACTCCCGAGCCAAATATGACAGGCATTGGATCCGGACCTTGAGGAAGGCCGGATCTGGCGACCTCCGTCTCAGTCACAGGGGGCAGCAACTCTTCATGGCTCAAAGGGACTCCTGAGCCAAATACGACAGGCATCGGATCCGGACCTTGAGGAAGGCCGGATCTGGCGACCTCCGTCTCAGTCACAGGGGGCAGCAACTCTTCATGGCTCAAAGGGACTCCCGAGCCAAATACGACAGGCATTGAATCCGGACCTTGAGGAAGGCAAAGCAGAGATGTCTCTTTCATCAAACCGTCTGGAATCACCACCCTTGCCTGGACATCTTCTGCCCGTTGTTCCGTCCCCGTCGACTGCTGCTCAACGGGAGCTCACCCTGTCCCGGCTCCAAACTGTCAACCTTTCGGCTGGCAAGATTTACTGCAGCTGCAGCTGGGGATTAACCTGCTGCGCTAAAGTGCTTAATACTCTGTCTCACTGAAAACAGAATAAAAGTATTAATGACACACCCGCTGGCCAGCTCGGGCCTGGCTGTGGGGAAGGAGGAGCTCCTCCCTGACTTGTCTGCTCCGTGCAAACACTGTGGTCCTCCTGCTGCAGTCTGGCTGCTTTCTCGGCCTCGGCACGCACCTTCATGGCTTCGGAAAGTGCCTCTAGTTCGGGAGTCTGCCAAGAAAGAGGCAGGTGAGGGCCTCCTTCCTCCCACCAAAGAAGGCCATCATGCCAGCCAGGGAACTGGCAGCACCACGGTGGAGGGAGGGCCTTTGAGGACAGGAACGGCTCACCAGTTTTGATGGCTCGTTTGGATTGATCCTGACAAAGGAAACACTCATCCACTTTGGGCTGTCGGGGCACAAGGCTGGGGCCTGGAGGTTGGATGCTTCTTGGCGGGGCGTCTCCACAACATCTTGGGAAAAGATGCCAGGTTTGGCTGGGAAAAGACTCCTAGAAGGAAAAACCTGCCTCCTTCCTCCCTACCGCGCCTCCAACTTACCCATTTTCACCTGCATGGTCCTGTGGGGGCCATTCTCCCTGCAGGAAGGCAAAATGAAGCTCTCTGTTGGGTTGGGTTGGTGGCTGCAGGCTCTTCCCCCACCCCCTCACTATAAACCCCCGTCAATGAGGCGAGAGCAACATAAACTATCATGCTCTGCTTCCAGAGAACAGCCTCTTCCTCCCAGTCTCCTCAAAGCAATCAGAACAGGAATGGAGAAAGAAAGCGCCCACCTAACATGCAGCACTTACAAGTGACTGCTCTGCGAACAGCTCGGCTCTTTGCTCAAATTGTCCTGCCCATGTGTGCTCTTCAGAGTCTTCTTCCCCCCCTGGAAGAAAGAAAACAAAAGGAGGCCCTTCGCATTCTCCCAAAGAAGCCCTTGATCCAATAGGCTCCTTCTGGTAATAAGCCAGCAGGCATTGCATTTGCAATTACAACCAAGACCCCCAAAAGGAGATTTTTAAAAGTCCTTGTTGGACAAGTGGGCTTATTAACAAAAGACCCTCCCCATAAATATACAGCAGAGTAACTTATCAGCAGCAGTGTGACCCAGCACCAGTAGCCCAAAGTGAGAAAAAGAACAGAAACAAAAACACAGACCAATGTTACATCTCTTTTCTTTGTAGTTATATAATACAGTTGCGCTGTTTACAACAACAAGGTTTCCATAACACAAATAAAGTTCAGCCTTCACACTGGAGCTTATCACACCAGGCCTTCTCATATTGAGACCTACCGCACACTGAGGCCTACTTCACATTCTGAGGCCTATTCTCCCACTGAGGCATTCTCTCACACAGAGAGGCTTCTCTCACAGTTGTTGTTGTTCATTCGTTCAGTCGTCTCCGACTCTTCGTGACCTCATGGACCAGCCCACACCAGAGCTCCCTGTCGGCTGTCACCACCCCCAGCTCCTTCAAGGCCAGTCCAGTCACTTCAAGGATGCCATCCATCCATCTTGCCCTTGGTCGGCCCCTCTTCCTTTTGCCTTCCACTTTCCCCAGCATGATTGTCTTCTCTAGGCTTTGCTGTCTCCTCATGATGTGGCCAAAGTACTTCATCTTTGCCTCTACTATCCTTCCCTCCAATGAGCAGCCAGGCTTTATTTCCTGGAGGATGGATTGGTTGGATCTTCTTGCAGTCCAAGGCACTCTCAGCACTTTCCTCCAACACCACAGTTCAAAAGCATCGATCTTCCTTCGCTCAGCCTTCCCTAAGGTCCAGCTCTCACATCCGTAGGTTACTACAGGGAATACCATGGCTTTGACTAGGCGGATCTTTGTTGCCAGTCTGATGTCTCTACTCTTCACTATTTTATCGAGACTGGACATTGCTCTCCTCCCAAGAAGGAAGCGTCTTCTGATCTCCTGGCCACAGTCTGCATCTGCAGTAATCTTTGCGCCCAGAAATGCAAAGTCTGTCACGGCCTCCACATTTTCTCCCTCTATTTTCCAGTTGTCAATCATTCTTGTTGCCATAATCTTGGTTTTTTTGATGTTTAGCTGCAACCCAGCTTTGCACTTTCTTCTTTCACCTTGATTAGAAGGCTCCTCAGCTCCTCCTCACTTTCGGCCATCAGAGTGGTGTCATCTGCATATCTGAGGTTGTTAATGTTTCTTCCAGCAATTTTCTCTCACAGTCTGATGCGTTATTAAGCAACAGGCACATCTGCTTATATTGAACTACAGCTTCTTTGCATCCATTTAATCCTTTCAGTGCTTGACTCACGTGTTTGGAAAAATTAACACAGCTAGTTAATTTTTACTATTTCTGACAGGACTTATAACAAAAAGGCCAGATATTTTTTGTCCTAGGTATAAATGAACTCCATTAACAGCCAAACAAACAGTTTTGACACGAAGTACCACCCACCTTGGCCTTGAATATCTGGGGGATCCCATAAGAGATGCTCTCGGTGGAGCTGGTTGACAATGGAGAAGAGCAGTGTTTCCTCTTGAAGGCTCTCTTGTGGCCAGGGAGGGTGTCCAGAGTGCCAGGCCTAGGAAAGAAGGGGGAGGAGGGAGAGCATTGGCCTCGTCTCTCAACAGAGACCCCTCCCCCCACAATTTTGCCACAAAGTCCCCACAATGCTTGGCACTCACTGGGGCACAATGGATGCCGGGGCTCCACCGGACGCCGGGACTTGACTGGACCCACTTTCTGCACTCTCATAGCGACTGTGAGGAATAATAGAATAATAGGATTTGGAAGAGATCACATGACACTAGAAATAATGTCGTACGACCACATGACACAATTTCATTCATCCATCCATCACATTCCTTCATAACTAATGCCGCGACCTCTTAATGCAGTTCCTCATGTTGTGGCGACCCCCAACCATAAAATGATTTTTGTTGCTACTTCCTAACTCTAATTTTGAAACTGTTATGAATTGTCATGCAAATATCTAACATGCAAATGTATTTTCATTCACTGGACCAAATTTGGCACAAATACTCAAAATGCCCAAATTTGAATACTGGTGGAGTGGGGGGGTGGGGGGTGGTATTGATTTTGTCATTTGGAAGTTGTAGTTGATGGGATTTATATTTATCCTACAATCAAAGAGTAATCTGCCAATGATGGAATTGAACCAAAGTTGGCACACAGAACTCCCATGACCAACAGAAAATACAGGAAGGGTTATATGGGCATTGACCTTGAGTTTTGGAGTTGTAGTTCACCTACATCCAGAGAGCACTATGGATTCAAACAATGATGGATCTGGACCAAACTTGGCAATATGCCCAAATGCAAAGACTGGTGGAGTTTGGGGGGAAATAAGACCTTGATATTTTGGAGTTGTAGTTGTTGGGATTTATAGTTCACTTACAATCCAAGAGCACTCCAAACTCCACCAATGATGGAATTGAACCAAACTTCCCACACAAAACCCCCATGCCTTGAAGGGACTCCCTGGCCTGAGCCTCCCTCCAGCCTTGCATGCTCTCCCACGCACCATACTGCCATGTGCCAAGCACACCTGCTCTCCCCTCCCTGCTTGGAGTCTCAGAAACAGCCCTCTCCTCGGCTGAGAGGCCAGCCAATCACAGTGCAGGAGGGCTTTTGGTGGGAGGTTTCGCCATCTGTTTCCAAAAAGGAAGAGAAGGATAGGCAGAGAGATCCTCAGCCTTCTCTGCCAAAGGAGCTCCTAAGATCATCAGAAATATGTTTTCTGATGGTCTTTCGCGACCCCTCTGTAACCCCCCTCATCATCCCGCAAGGGTCCCAACCCCCAGGTTGAGAAACACTGAAATAAGCAGTTTGAAAACAGCTGTGAGTAGAGAAATTAGGCAGGGAGGTATCTTACAGCGCCATAAAAAAAACGAAATAGCAGACTCTTGACACAAATAAAGTTCAGCCTTCACGCTGAAGCTTCCCACACGAGGCCTTCTCATATCTAGGCCTATCTCACACTCTGAGGCCTACTTCACACTTCTCCCACTGAGGTGTTTTCTCACACAGAGAGGCTTCTCTCACACTGAGAGCTCTCACAAACTGAGGCGTTACTAAACAATAGGCACACCTGCTTATATTGAACTGCAGTTTCTCTGAGTCACTGCATCCATTTAACCCTTTCAGTGCTTGACTCGAGCATAACCTCCAGGATGCCGAATTTGCAAAAAATACTGACATATACCTCTATCTGTTGTCTGTCCTGTCCGTTCAATGGCGTTGAATGTTGGCTGTGTATGTGTTCTGTGATCTGCCCTGAGTCCCCTTCGGGGTGAGAAGGGCAGAATTTAAATGGTGTAAATAAATAAACAGATAGAGGTATTATGTTCGCATTTTCCCAACTTCGGCGTCCTGGAGGTTGTGCTGAATTCTGGCCACCGGGAGGTGCTCTCACTCCATTCTCTATGTCAAAGAGCCCTTGATCACAGACTTCCCCCTTCCTTTGATCGCTGACATTTTTCTGGAATTCCTTTTATGGTGCCATAAAAAGGAAGACCATCTAAACAATAAGACAGTGGAAAATACCACTGCCTGGGAGTCTGGTGGTGTCTCCTTCTCTGGAATTTTTCAAGCAGAGGCGGGATGGGCATCTGTCGGGAAGGCTCTAGGATTCTATGCAATCTTTCTTGACACAGATATTGGCTCCTTCTCACCTCCTCTTTTCCCTTCCGTAGTGATTAAGCTCCAGATCCGTTCCCTCTGCTTTCCTCTTCTCTGGCCTCTCCTTTTCCTGGAGAGCCTGGACCACCATCTCCCTCGCACATGGATCCGGAGTGGGGCTCTCGGCGGGAGTCAGTGTCAAACGAGAAGACCTTTGGTCCAAACTGACCGGAAGGAGACAGGAAGTAGAGCTGAAAGGCGGAAGCCTGGGTTTCCCTGCTCCTCTTCCCCTTCCCTTCCTTTTCTTCCTTTCCTCCCTTCCTTTCCCTCATACACCTCCTCCGTCTCAGTTCATCCTTTCTTTCCCTCATACATCTTGTCCCTCTTTTCTTCCTCTTCTTTTCCACTTTATCCCTTTCTTCCTTTCCTCTCCTCTCTCTTTTTTTTCCTTACCTTGCTTTCTCTCATAATACATTCTCCCTCTTTTCTCTTCCTTCCCTTTATTTTATTTATTTATTTGGAGTGCTTCTACCCCGCCCTTCTCAACCCCCTAAGGGGGACTCAGAGTGGCTTACAAAAGGCCTTTCTGTCCCATATCTTCCACTCTTTACTCTTCATTCCTTCTCTTCTTTCCTTCCCTCCCTTCGTCTTTTTCTTCTCTTCTTTGCTTCCTTCCTTTTCTTTCCTCTCCTGTTTTTTGTCACACACCTTCCTTTTCCGCTTTCTCTTCCTTTCTTCCCTCCCTTACTTTCTCCCCTTCCCTTTTTCTTTCCTTCCATTTTCTCCTGATTTTTGTCACACTTTCCTTTTATTCCTTCTTTCTCTTCCTGTCTTTCCTTCCCTCCCTTTGTTCCTTCTTCCTTTCCTTTCTCCTCTTCCTTCTCTTTTTTCTTTCCTTCCTTCTTCCTTTCTTCCTTTCTTTTTACTGCTTCTGTTCTGGAACAGCTGTTCCAGGAGCTACAGATTTATTTGCTGTGTTTGCATGTTTGTGTGCAATCCCATGCTTGGGATTTGTAGCAGGGGGTTTCCTGTTATAATTTACATTTATAGGGTAAGCCACCTGCCAGTTATAGTTAGGTTCCCTGATCCCGCCCCTTTTTGAGTTTTGGAGGGAAAAAAGCCATTTTGAGTTAGTTCCCACAGAGAAGCCTTGCGCACAGGACATAGAACGAAGTGGCTCCTGTAGAAAAGCTTCGTCTTTTACAGCTTGGCCTGGGTTATACAGCCCTACGGCTTGGCCAGGAGACATACAGCCACAGCTTGGCTGAGGGACTCCAGCCGGCCATCACAGCAACCTGAACTCCTTCTTTTTCCCTGGAGGTCTACAAAGCTCTGTTGAGGCAAGTCACTCGCGGAAGCCAGACGCAGTTGGTACCGGGTGCAGGGGCTCCACGTCAACAGAGGCAAGTACAGACTGCCCAGATTAGAAACTAGGATTTCCCCATCGGTTAGCTACAGTTAAGGAGACAGTGCCTGTTCCTAGTGGACAAGATTGAAAGAGCCTATAGACTGTAAAGAAAACCGTTAAAGTACCTGTTTGTTCCTGTTTGTTCCTTAATAAAAGAACTTTGTTGGACTTACTTTAAGCATTCTAAAGACTCTGTTTGGGGGAATCTAAGGGCCTTTATTCTGAGGCAGCCCCGGCGTCCCGTTGGGCACAGAGAATTTATGTCCTGTGTACGGTCTAATGTACAGGCCCAGCGTGCGACAGCACAGTAAAAGACGGAGCTGGTGGCTTCTGCTACCCGGGAATAGAGAAAAAGACTTTACAGCTACAGAACAGTGTTTAAGAAGCCTGTACAAGCCATTTCAAGTCTTCATTACCTGGATCCATCCATCTGTGTGTCTGAGGAGTTTCGGCCATCTTGAAGAGGAGCCCATCTGTCTGCGTCTCTTCATTTTCGGCCATTTTGGAAGACCAGAAGGGAGGGGCTGGCAGCCTCCTTCTTTGCTTCAGCTCTCATCCCACCATTTTAAAGATCTACTCAGTTTGCAAGTTGCTACATTTCTCCTCCAGTTTTTGCATTGCAGGTCTGCATGGAATTGCAACATTCTTCTCGTCCTTTCTAAAGTATCTACATAGCAAGCTCTGCTAGGTCCTGCTACAGTTTCCAGCAGGAGCAAGCTTTTCCCGCCCTTTTTGAAGCTCAGCTCTGCAGAAGCCTTTGGTGCTTGGCTTCCAGATTCCTGGAAAGGGTTTTTTGCAATCGCCTTTGGCTTTTTGCAGCCTTTCAGCAAGAGTTCAATGTGCATCTGAATTATTGCATCTGCTGTGTTTATTCTCTGCTTTAAAGTTATAAGGTTTTGAGTGTGTTTGCAACTGCATTGATTGAATTGCTTGCTCTGTCCTAACTGCATTGCTTTAAAGTGATAAGCCATTTGTGTGTGCGCATTATTGCTTTGATATATTGCTTGTTTTATCTGTTATATCTGCATTCTTACACTGACTGCTTTGTAATTGCATTGACATATTGCACTGCTCTATTGACTGGATTATTACTATACTGACATTATTTGTTATTGTGATTGCATTTCTATACTGTGTGGGCAATTTGCTGTCATGGCTGGCATCTCAGGTTCCCCAAAGTCTGAAGGTAAAGCTTATAGCCTCCGTTCCCAGGGTTCTAGACACCCATCGCACAAAGCCTTATATGCGCTTTTACAGCAGGAATCTTTGCTTACAGATAAGCTTGAAAGTGTATGGCTTTCTATTGTTGACCTCGACAGCCAGCGTTCTGAGGATTTGGAGAAATCCCAGGACATTGAGGCAGAGCTTAAGATTTTGATTAATAAGTGGAGAGTTTTAGTTGATGACATCACTCAGTTGCTTAGTAGAATAAATAACCAGGATGCAGATTGTAGGGCAATCCAGTTTTTGAACCGTGTTAAGACTAGGGAGGCTAGCTATGCTCATTTGTTTTATGCAGCTGACTTTAATCCCTCCCCCAGAAGGGACAAAGATGGTCAAGCTTCGCCCGTTGGCAGCGTGATCCCAGAGCCGCTTAAGCATTCCCCAAAGGCTTTAAGTGTGCAGAGCAGTCAGGGAGGTGCTTCTGGCCAAAGCAAGCACAGCCACACCAGCAGGAAGCATAGCAGCAGACATGGCTCCATGTCAGGATCGTCTGTCTCCAGAAGCAGCTCTTCATCGATGACTGCCCTTTACAACAAAGAAGCCAAGCGGATGGAATTGCAGCAAAAAATTCTTGAAGCTGAAGCTGAGGCAGCAGCGGCAGACCTAGGCCTGAACTTCGAGCGGGCTCAACTAGAGTTAGAGACAAAGCAGAAGCAGGCGCAAGCCGAGTTAGAGGCGAAGCTAAAGTTGTCGCGCATCCAGCAGGAGGCAGCACAGAAGAGGGTCCGTGCCAACATCTTGGCAAAGGCGCTGCAAGGAGAATTGTCTCAAGAAAATGTCAAACGTTTGCCAACACCTCCAACCACGCCTCTTCTGCCAGCCCACGTTGGTTTCCAAGATGGCAACCTGGTGCATGCGGACAGTGACATCGCGCCACACAGGCTGGTCGAGCAATTCAGGGCCAGGAGCCCACAGCCATCAACTCAGGTACCAAAGCCTAGCCCAGAAATCAGAGTGTCGCCCATTCCTGAGGCTACAGGTGTTCCTTGGAATGGACCTTCGACATTTCAGAAGAACTTCACCTTTACCCCTGACCAAACACCCCTTCCGTTCCTTCAGACTCCTCAGTTGCAGCTTGAGTCTTTGTTTAGGAAAACCAAGAAAAGATTTGAGGGACAAAGGTGTGGAGAAATTCTCTGACCGGCCAGAAGATTTCCTACTTTGGAAAAAGACTTTTCAGCGAGCCATTCAGAGTTTAAGACTCTCCTCTGAGGAACAATTGACTCTTTTGATCGCCTGGCTTGGTCCAGTATCGGCTCAGCAGGTGAGAAGGATTTTCTCGGCTCTCATCGACCAACCAGATAGAGCTTTGGACACTGCATGGAGAAGGCTTGATCAGCGCTACGGGACCAGCACCCAAATTGAAGCCTCACTGATGGACAGACTTCATAAGTTCCCAGTGCTCAAACCAAAAGACTTTGAACAGCTTTGGGACTTGTCAGACTTATTGACTGAGCTTCAGTCTGCCAAGGGAAACCCACATCTTCCAGGGTTTGCCTGCCTGGACCAACACTTGTCCCAAACTGCCATCATCCAGAAGCTGCCATTCTCCTTACAAGAAGAGTGGGGCAGAAAAGTCTTCAGATTCAAGCAGGCCAACCATCAGGTCTACCCACCGTTCACCAATCTTGTGGACTTCGTCACAAATGCTGCCATGCAGTTCAACGACCCACAGACGGGATTTCCAACTCTTTATGGGACTCCAAGGTCGGATAGGCACATCAAAGAGCCCGGAAACCTGCAAAGGACAGTGGCACCGAGAGAAGCATCGCCGTCAAGTCCACGGAGACCAACTCATCTCCAGCTGACACCAAGATGACGCCCGAGGATGTTTTGTGCCCACTGCATGCAAAGCCCCACAGTTTGGCCGACTGCAGGGAGTTTGCCAAGAAGCCTCACGCAGACAAGGTCGAGATCCTCAAAAAGTCCAGGATCTGCTTCAGGTGCTGCGGTGCAACTCCCCACCAGTCAAAGTCATGCAAAGAAAAGGTAAAGTGTGAGGTGTGCCAATCCGAAAAGCATTGCTCAGCCATGCATGACAAGGATTTCGTGCCCTCCAAGGTCAAGAGCGGGACCACCAGTCAACGCTCCACAGAAGATTCAGCTGGACCTTCATCGGGCACTGAGGCACCCTCTGTGGCCTGCACACAGTTGTGCGGCAGCCCAAAGAAGACTAGGATTTGCCACCCTATTTGTTTGGCAGAGGTTTTTCCTGCCAGCAAGCCTTGGATGAAGAAGAAAATGTACGTGGCCCTTGACAACCAAAGCGACGGTTCCCTGGCCACCCCTGACTTCTTCAAGATCTTTAAGGGGCAGGCAAAGACTATTGACTATTGTATTTCCACTTGTACAGGCAAACAACGAAGACAGGGCCGCGTTGCGTCTAGATTTATCATTTCGCCATGTGGCAAAGACATTTGTTTTGAGTTACCTGACCTTATTGAGTGTGCGTCCATCCCACGCAATAAGGACCAGATTGCTACCAGAGAGATGATGCAAGCGCATCCCCACCTAAAAGGACTACAGGACCTCATTCCACCCTTTGAGCTGGGTATCGACATAGTCCTGCTCATTGGATCCAACTGCCCCAGCTTGATGAGCATCCGAGCTGAAAAGAGAGGTCCTCCTGGTGCACCTTTGGCACAGAAGACTCCATTAGGATGGACCATACAGGGGCCTGTATGTGTCGACAAAATGCATCCTCCGTCTTCTCTGTGTCCAGATCAGCCAAACACCCTCAGCTGTGGCAGAGTCACCCTCATGCAGAGTTGCCTCAGCCACATTTCTGTTTGCTGCCAAGGAGTTTCATCTGAGTTTTCATCCATCTGCGATGTATCCCAGGACGACGAGAACACTGCGCTCTCCCGAGATGAACAAGAGTTCCTGAACATCATGAACTCCGAGGTCACTCTCAGCGAGGAAGGGAATTGGATCGCCCCTTTGCCCTTCAAAGCAGACTGGCTTACCCTGCCTCCCAACAGACAGGTAGCAAAGAAGAGACTGCCGTCTTTGAGACGCAAGATACAGCGTGATCCCAAGACCAAACAGCAAATCGTTCAGGCTCAAGATTTACACCATCTGAGCATCCCACGCCAACTCACGGCCAGGAGCCCTTTACAGAGCTTGCACACCGAACTCCATGTCTTTTGCGACGCTTTGGAGAAAGCTATCACAGCTGTGGCTTATGCCAGACAAAAAGGCTCTAGTTCTTGCTCTTTGGGTTTTGTTAGGGCCAGGGCCGAGATTGCTCCATCTGATGCCACCATCCCTAAGTTAAAAGTGCCCCCAGATAGGACCCCAGTGTCAATAGGTATTTGAGTACAGAAAAGGTTTCATGATTGTTTAATGTACTGCATGCGTCTCACATGGGGTGTGTGTGGGAACGTATGATTGGTTTGTATAGAAAGACTTTAAATGCTATGTTTCTAAAGTATAAGAATTTGACTCACGATGTTTTGGTCCGTTTATTATAGTGTAGATTTCTCATCATTGAGAAATCTAGGCCAGGAGTGTTCTGGAACAGCTGTTCCAGGAGCTACAGATTTATTTGCTGTGTTTGCATGTTTGTGTGCAATCCCATGCTTGGGATTTGTAGCAGGGGGTTTCCTGTTATAATTTACATTTATAGGGTAAGCCACCTGCCAGTTATAGTTAGGTTCCCTGATCCCGCCCCTTTTTGAGTTTTGGAGGGAAAAAAGCCATTTTGAGTTAGTTCCCACAGAGAAGCCTTGCGCACAGGACATAGAACGAAGTGGCTCCTGTAGAAAAGCTTCGTCTTTTACAGCTTGGCCGGGGTTATACAGCCCTACGGCTTGGCCAGGAGACATACAGCCACAGCTTGGCTGAGGGACTCCAGCCGGCCATCACAGCAACCTGAACTCCTTCTTTTTCCCTGGAGGTCTACAAAGCTCTGTTGAGGCAAGTCACTCGCGGAAGCCAGACGCAGTTGGTACCGGGTGCAGGGGCTCCACGTCAACAGAGGCAAGTACAGACTGCCCAGATTAGAAGCTAGGATTTCCCCATCGGTTAGCTACAGTTAAGGAGACAGTGCCTGTTCCTAGTGGACAAGATTGAAAGAGCCTATAGACTGTAAAGAAAACCGTTAAAGTACCTGTTTGTTCCTGTTTGTTCCTTAATAAAAGAACTTTGTTGGACTTACTTTAAGCATTCTAAAGACTCTGTTTGGGGGAATCTAAGGGCCTTTATTCTGAGGCAGCCCCGGCGTCCCGTTGGGCACAGAGAATTTATGTCCTGTGTACGGTCTAATGTACAGGCCCAGCGTGCGACAGCACAGCTTCCTTTCTTCTTCTACTTCCTTCTTCCCCTGCTTTTTGTCACACATCTTCCTTCCTTCCTTCTCTTCCTTTCATTCCTTCCCTTCCCTTCCCTCCCCTCTCCAATCCCTTCTTCAGGCCCCGGAGAGAGACTCACAGAGAGGAAGAGGAGGAGGAAGAGTTGAAGTAGGGAGAGTCAGCAGCCTCCCAGTGCCTCTGGGCCACAGTGGGAGTGAAGTCCTTCATGACCCAGCTGATCCAGGAGCCCGGGATGTTTGTTTCCACCATGCAGTGTGCTGGCGAAGTGGTCCTTGAACCCCTGCAAAGTGGAATCAGAGGGGGAAGGCCACACAGGAAGAACCATATAGGTATATATATAAGTAAAGGTAAAAGTTTCCCCTAACATTAAGCCTAGTCAGGATCTCCATTTCTAAGCCGAAGAGCCGGCGTTTTCCATAGACACCTCTGAGGCCATGTGGCCACTGGCATGACTGCATGGAGCGCCCTTACCTTCCCACAAAAGCAGTACCTATTCATCTACTCTTTCTTTCTTTCCCCTCTTTTCTTTTCCTTCCCTCTCTCTTAGTGCCTTTTCTTCCTCTTCTCTCTCTTCATTCCACCCATTCTCCCTCTCTTTTCTTTCTTCCCTTCTTTCCTTCCCTCCCTTCATCCTTTCTTCCTTTCTCTTCACTGCTTCCTTTCCTCTTTTTCTTTCCTTCCTTCTTCTCCTGCTTTTTGCCACACACCTTCCTTTTCTTCCTTTCTTCCCTCCCTCCTTTCATCCCTTCCCTTCCCAATCCCTTCTTCAGGTCCCGGAGGGAGACTCACAGAGAAGAGGTGGAGGTGGTGGTGGAGGAGGAGAAGTAGGGAGAGTTGTGGAACTTGGCTTCCCAGTGCCTCTGGGCCACGGTGGGAGTAAAGTCCTTCTGGACCCAGCTGTTCCAGGAGCCCAAGGTGTTTGTTTCCACCGTGCAGTTTGCTGGCAAAGTGGTCCTTGAATCCCTGCAAAGTGGAATCAGAGGGGGAAAGCCACAAAAGAAGACACGTATAGATATACATAAGTAAAGGTAAAAGTTCCCCCTGACATTAAACCTAGTCGGTCCAACTCTGGGACCTCCATTTATAAGCCGAAGAGCCGGCATTGTCCGTAGACACCTCCGAGGCCATGTGGCCACTGTCAAGACTGCATGGAGTGCCCTTATCTTCCCACAGTGAAAAAGGAGGATAAAGAAGCGATAACAAACTTATTAACTATAGCAAGACTGCTCATAGCAAGGAATTGGAAAAAAGAAATGAATGTACAAATAGAGGAGTGGTATAAGGAAGCATGGAAAATAGCAACAAATGATAAATTGACATGTATATTAAAGATTAAAAAAGGTACATGGAAACAAAGCGATTTTGATGCTGTATGGGGAAGATTTGTGGTAAATGGATTAAAAAATAAGGAAGGAAAATTACCGTCACAAGAAGAAATGAAATTTTGGACAGATGAAATGTAAGAATGGTGGCTTGAGATGGGTGGAGGGGAGCACTGTGGTGAAAAAAAGGAAAAAAGAGAAAAGGAGGGGAATTATCAAAGCAAAACAATAAAACAACATGTTAAAAAGGTTGATGTACAAAATGCAATAGTATGTAATAAATGTGATAAATCAATAAAAAAAATTAAGAAAAAAATCTTCCCACAGAAGCAGTACTACTCATCTAATCATGTTTCCATGTTTTCGAACTGCTAAGTTAGCAGAAGCTGGGTCTAATAGCAGGTGCTCACCCCACTCCTGGATTTTGAACCTCTAACCTTTCAAATACAGGAGGGCTTTGGGGGGAACTGACCTTCATTTTTGGGAGTTGTAGTTCACTTACAACCAGAGACACTGTGAGCATCACTGAGGATGGACCTAGACCAAACTTGGCACACATAACCCCTATGACCAACTGAACCTACTGGAGGGGTTTGTGGGGACTGATCTACCATGGCTACCAATATGATAGGAGACTTATGAGGGAGAGGAGGGCGGGTGGCCCAAGAGGTGGCTTGTGGCCGAGCTGGTCCAGGGCACACTGCGGCGCTCAGGCATGACAGCATTGAAGTCCTCCAGGAGGCCCCTGCTCCCTCTAAAGCCTATCTGGGAGGGCGAGGTGACCGCTTCCCCCACAAGGTTCGGCGAGAAGGTGGCCCTGTGGTTAATGCAAAGGGGAAGGAAAAGGAATCCCATTGGCCTTTGGACTTGCTGCCTCACACTCTGGGCTCACGTTCAGCTCCAAGATCTCTTTCACATGGACTGTTGTCGAGCCAGGAGTCACCCATTTTGTATCTTTGCATTTTCAGAAGGAGGATGGCCTCATTTCCATTGATAAGGGGCAGGAGGGAAGGCCACAAAGGGAGAAGTCTGCAGTCAGTGGAGGTGGCCAAAGGGACAGGAAAAGAATCCTATTGGCCTTTGGAGCTGTTGCATCACACCCTTGGTTTATGTTCAGCTCCAAGATCGTTTTCACATGGACTGTGTCGAGCCAGGTGTCACCCATTCTGTTTCTTTGCAGTTTAAGAAAGGGATTGGCCTCTCGTCTTCACCCAAGTAAGATGCCAGACCCTAGGGGCCAAGGAGTGGAGGGGGAGGCTGCCCAGCGGAGGAAACTTACAAGGAGGAGAAGTAACAGCAACCATAGAGGCCCTGGTTGCTGTCCCATCCATAGGAACCTGAGGGCATCCTGCTCTGCCAGAAGCTCTTCTGGAAGAACCTGGAGGGAGGACCCAAGTTTGTCCATGCCTGCACTAATGTCTATGAGGCTGGATCACCATCTGTCAGAAGGGCTTTGATGGTTTTTTTCCCGTTGGGCAGAAAGAAGGGAATTGGACTGGATGGCCTTTGGGGGACCCATTTATAACGGTTTCTTATTGTGCCAAGTTTGGTGCGGCGCAAAACTCTGTTGGGACTCATGTTCAGCTCCAATATTTTTCACACGGATTGTTGTCGAGCCAGGTGTCACCCATTCTGCATCTTTGCCTTTTAAGAAGGGGATTGGCCTCATTTCCATTGATAAGGGACAGGAGGGAAGGCCACACAGGAAGAAGTCAGAGGTCAGTGGAGGTAGCCAAAGGGGCAAGAAAAGAATCCCATTGGCCTTTGGAGCTGCTGCAAGATCTTTTTCACATGGACTGTTGTCAAGCAAGGTGTCACCCATTCTTTGCAGTTTAAGAAGGGGTTTGGTCTCTTGCCTTTGCCCACCAGGTAAGAAGCCAGACCCCAGGGGCCAAGGAGCGGAGGGAGAGGCTGCCCGGTGGAGGAGACTTACAAGGCGGAGGAGGAAGAGTAGCCCATGTGAGTCTGGTAGCGGTCCCATTTGTAGGCACTTGTGATCATACTGTTCTGCTGGTAGTCGTTCTGGATGTAGGACAGATAGTACGCCATGTGCCTGGAAAGGGGCAGAAGAAAGGAGCTGCATGAGAGGGTCAAGCACACTGCTTTCTTGGGAGTCTCGGGAAGTCCTGTGGCCTTATGTCGAGAAGGCTTTGATCAGGGCTTTCCTAATGTCTACGAGGCTGGATGACCATCTGTCAGGAGGGCTTTGATTGCCCTGCGGAGGAGACTCACATACAGGATCTTGATTGGCCGAAGAGGACCTGGCTGCTGCCCCAATTGCAAGTCCTGGATTCATCCCTCAAAGGGGTCCTTTGAGGAGGGGCCCACAGAGGGTTCGGAGGGTTCCTGAGAAAGAGGGAAGGAGTTAAGGAAGGGGACACAGAAGGAAGAAGCAGCAGCAGCAGGTGGTCAGGGGCCAGCCCTATGGCCCCCAACAGGGTCTCATGAGGCACCATCAAATTTCATGTCTGGAGTGACTTAAGAAACCGCACGTCACTTCTGGTGTGATAGAATTGGCTGCCTGTAAGGACGTCGCCCAGGGGACACTCAGATGTGTTACAATTCTATGGAAGGTTTCTCTCGTGTCCCTGCATGAGAAGCTGGAGCTGACAGAAGGTAGCTCACCCTGCTGCCCAGATTCTAACTGTCGACCTTTAGGTCAGCAGTCCTGCCAGCACAGGGGTTTAACCCATTGTGTCAGTGGGAGCTCCTTGATACATCTATATAAATAAAAATGTAATGCTCGTTTGTGCTATTCACAGAACTCAGAAACCACTGGGGCAGTTGACACCAAATTTGGACACTATGTCCCTAACAGCCCAATGTATGTTCTCCACTCAAAAAACAACGAAAACCAAAAGCAGAAAGGATTTCTAAACTGCATGTCCACAAAGGAGAAACTGCATGTCTACAGAGACCCATGGCCACGCCCCCTCCTCCTCGAGGGGAAACAGCCAGCTGTTAAAGCCAGGCGCACGTGCACGCCCCCCCCCCCCCACACACACACACAAGCGAGTGGAGTGGAGGTGGAGGCTTGCCGCATGCAGCCCCTTCTCTTTCCCTCCTGTCAGAAGGGCAGTCTCCTCCTCCTTTCCCTGTTGGAAGAGGAAAGGGCGGCTGAGTGCCAACAGCAGTAAGGAAGAAGGGGGGGGGGAGGAGGGGGAGGAGGAGGAGGAGGGGGTGGGGAAGGTCCACGGTGCTTGAATGAAAGACCTTCCTTCTCTCCATCCCTTCCTTCTTTGCTCCCTTTCCTTCCTTCCTTTCCTTTTCTTCTTTCCTTCTCCTTCCTTTCCTTCTTTCCCTCCTTCCCTTCCTTCCTGTCCCTTCTTCCTTCTTCCTTTCCTTCTTTTCCTCCCTCCCTCCCTCCCTTTCCTTCTTCTTTTCCTTTCTTCATTTCCTTCCCTCCCTCCCTCCTTTCTTTCCCTCCTTTCTTTCCCTCCTTCCTTCCTTCCTTCCTTCCTTCCTTCTCCTCCCTCCCTCCCTGTCCCTCCTTCTTTCTTTTCCTTCCTTCCCTTCTTTCCCTCCCTCCCTTCCTTTTTCCTTCCTTCATGTCCCTCCTTCCTTCCTTCTTCCTTCCTTCCTTTCTTTCTTTCTTTCTATGTAAGATATAAATACAACATTAAATGGAAGGAACAGTCAAGAAGTAACGAGAGAAGGAGGGAAAGAGGGAAGGAAGGAAGGAGAGAAGCAGGGAGGGAAAGAAGGAAAGAAAGAAAGAGAAGCAAGGAAGGAGAAAAGGAAATAAAAAAGTGAAAGGAAAAAGAGAGGGAAGGAAGGAGAGAAGGAACAAAAGATAGGGAAGGAAGGAAGTATATAACCAAAGAGCAAAGGAAGGAAGGAAAGAAACAGGTAGAGATGGAAGAAAGAAGAGAGATGGGGAAAGAAAAAGAGGAAAGGAAGGAAAGAGGGAAGGAAGGAGAAAAAGAGGGAGAGAAGGTTGGCCACAGTAACGTGTGGCGGGTACAGCTAGTAGATAGATAGATAGATAGATAGATAGATAGCTGAGTAGATAGATCGACAGACAGACAGAGATACATACATACATAGAGTTGGACTGGATGACCTTTGGGGTCCCTTCTCACTCTAGGAGTCAATGAGACAGACAGACAGACAGACAGCTAGCTGAATAGATATATAGATAGACAGAGAGACAGATATATGAATAGATAGACAGAAAGATAGGTAGATAGGCCTTTGAAAATTATTAGTAACATCCCCTTAATGTGGATGAGGTCTTTGTTTTATAGATGCACTCGGGTATTTGGCTTGTGTTTGAACTGTGTCTTAACTAATGTGTTTTTGATTGTTTATTGTTCAGTTATCATTATCATTATGATCATCTTTATTTATACGAATAATTATAATAATTAGAATATAATTAGAATAATAATTATATTAAAATTACTAATTGCTAATTATAATGATAATCTTTATTTATCTGAATAATAATTATAATAAGAAGGGGGCCAGGGGACAGTTCCATCTTGTCTCCTGCATATGTCATCAGTTGGGGACCCCTTCCCAACACCAACTGCCGCTCTGGGCCACAGTGGAGAGTGGGAAGGGCAGGGGACAGTTCCATCTTGTCTCCTGCATATGTCATCATTTGGGGACCCTTCCCCCCAGCACCAACCGTTGCACTGTGCCAGAGTGAAGAGAGGGGCCGGGGGACCATTCCACCTTGTCTCCTGTGCCATGCTAATAATATAGAATAATATAATGTAATATAATATATTGTATATACATATACTACTACTACTACTAATATGATATTATAATTATATATATTTATATTACATGTAATATTACTAATAATATTACAATATTATGGTATAGTACAATATAGTAATATATAATATTTATTATTTATTTATTTATTAACTTTATTTGTACCTCGCTAGCATCTCCCGCAGGACTCGATGCGGCGTACACAGGCCAGAGCCTCAAAACACAATACAATAGAACATAACACAATCAAGCAAAATAACAACAACAACTACCTCAGGACACAATTAAAACTGGTTCGGCCGGCGCAATGGGGTACAGGGGTTAAAATGCTGAGATGGCTGGAGGAACATGAATTAAAAGGTGCGGTGTGCAGTAACATCGGTTGTGCTAAAGTGCTTCTAGGACTTGGGAAGGGGGAAATTCCTAATCTGGGAAGGCACATCGGAACAGCCAGGTTTTTAGGTTCCTTCTGAAAACTGCTAAAGTAGGGGCCTGTCGGAGATCTTTTGGAAGGGCATTCCAAAGTCGGGGGGCCGCCACAGAGAAGGCCCTGTCCCGTGTCCCCACCAAACGCGCTTGCGACGTGGGTGGGATCACGAGCAGGGCCTCCCCAGATGATCGGAGTGAGCGTGTGGGTTCGTAGATGGAGATGCGGTCACGCAGGTAGGGTGGTCCCAAACCGTTCAGGGCTTTGTAGGTGAGCACCTGCACCTTGAATTGGGCTTGGAAAATAAATGGCAGCCAGTGGAGCTCCTTAAACAGAGGGGTAGACCTCTCTTGATAATGGGCCCCGGTTAACATCCTGGCTGCTGCCCGCTGGACCAATTGAAGTTTCCGCGCCGTCTTCAAGGGCAGCCCCACGTAGAGCGCATTGCAGTAGTCCATTCTAGAGGTGACCAAGGCGTGGACCACCCCGGCCAGATCTGCCTTCACGAGGTACGGTCGCAGCTGGCGCACAAGTCTCAGTTGTGCAAAGGCCCTCCCGGATACCGCCGACACCTGAGCCTCAAGTGTAAGCGAAGAATCCAGGAGGACACCCAAACTGCGGACCTGTGGCTTCAGGGGGAGTGTAACCCCGTCCAACACAGGTTGCCACCCTATACCCCGATCCGGTTTACGATCGACCAGGAGGACCTCTGTCTTGTCGGGATTGATCTTCAGCTTGTTCTTCCTCATCCAGATCGACACAGCGGCCAGGCACTCGTCCAGCACCCGAGAAGCCTCCTTGGAATTAGGTGGAAAGGAGTAGTAGAGTTGTGTGTCATCCGCATAAAGATGGCACCCAACTCCAAAACTCCGGATGACCTCTCCCAGCGGTTTCATGTAGATGTTGAAGAGCATGGGCGACAAGATAGAGCCTTGCGGGACCCCACAGGTCAAAGGCCAGGGGTCAGAGCAGGCGTCTCCCAGCTTCACCATCTGGGTGCGTCCCTCCAGGAAGGACCGGAGCCACGACAAAACCGTGCCCCCAAGGCCCATCCCAGAGAGACGACCCAGAAGGATACCATGATCGATGGTATCGAAAGCCGCTGAGATGTCCAAGAGAACCAGCAGAGTCACACTCCCCCTGTCCAGCTCTCTGCGGAGGTCATCCACCAAGGCGACCAAGGCTGTCTCGGTGCCATGACCAGGCCTGAAACCAGACTGTGACCGATCTAGGTAGTTGGTATCGTCTAAAAAGCTCTGGAGCAGAAGGGGGCCACCCGCTCCAGCACCTTACCCAGAAAAGGGAGGTTGGAGATTGGCCTGTAATTACTCAGCACCGTGGAGTCAAGGGAAGCTTTTTTGAGAAGTGGACGAACCACAGCCTGTTTCAGGTTAGATGGAAAAATCCCTTGCTCCAACGATGCATTGATAATCAACACAAACCAATCAACCAACCCCTCCCTGGCTGATTTAATGAGCCAAGATGGGCATGGGTCTAGAGGTGAGGTGGTCGCCCTCACAGCCCCAAGAACCTCCTCTACAGTTTCAGGAAGAACAAGCCTAAAAGAATCCCACAAAGATGGACAAGCAGGTGCCTCCGTCACCTCCTCTGGCACTGCGATGGAAGTGGAGTCGAGCTCGAGACGTATCTGAGCGACTTTATCTGCAAAATGGTGTGCGAAATCGCGACACCGAGCTGCTGGGTCATCAGTGAGCTCCTCCACCACAGGTGGGTGGAGGAGTTCCCCCACGACCCGAAACAGCTCCGATGATCTGTTTGCTGCAGACGCTATACGGGTGATCGTGAATGATTTCCTGGCCGCCCGTATTGCCACGGAGTATGTCTTAAGAGAGACTTTAGCCCGTGCTCGATCAGAGACGTCCCGAGATTTCCTCCATTTGCGCTCTAGCCCCCTTCTCGTATGCTTCATCACAGTCAGCTCCCCGGTGAACCAGGGAGATGGCCTGTCACGACGCAACGAGATGGGGCGTTCGGGTGCGATCATATCTAGCGCCCTGGACATCTCCCCATTATAGAGAGTTACCAAGGCGTCAATAGAATCGCCAGGCTCCAAGGCAGGAAGAACCCCAAGATTCCTCAGGAATCCATCCGGATCCATCAGTCTCCTGGGGCGGACCATTTTAATCTGTCCTCCACCCCTGCGGAGGTTAAGAGTCGCAGCAAGTCTAAAAGTGATCAGATAATGATCAGACCATGACACCGGAAGGATGTTTTGATCTTCCACTCTAATCATTTCGTTGTCCGCCACGAAAACAAGGTCAAGAGTATGTCCAGCTTGATGAGTGGGACCGGATATTATTTGTGACAGTCCTATGGCCGTCATGGTGGCCATAAAGTCCTGAGCTGCGGCAGATAGGGTGGTCTCAGCGTGGATGTTAAAATCTCCCAACACCACAAGGCGCTGGGAAGCCAAGGCCGAATTGGAGACCACCTCCGCTAGCTCAGACAGGGAGGCTGCTGGGTCGCGGGGTGGGCGGTACACCAGCAGGAACCCCACACTGTCACGGCTCCCCACTTTCAAATGGACACACTCGAACCCAGAAGCCTGCGGAACAGCGCATCTGATCACGGCGATGGATTGCCGAAAGACTACTGCGACCCCTCCTCCCCGCCCCCCTTGTCTGGCCTGCTGATGCACTCCGAAACCTGGTGGGCACAGCTGAGAGAGATTTACTCCCCCCAGCTCGTCCAGCCAGGTCTCGGTGATGCATGCCAGATCCGCCCTCTCATCCAGGATCAAGTCCTGGATGGCCGCAGTCTTACCATTAACGGATCTGGCATTAATCAGCAGGACCTTAGGACCAGGGGGACTGCCAAGGAGCCTACCACTACCTACCTTCTCCAGGGTCACAAGGACTCTGTTACGCTAATACTGATATTGTACTATGCTAATAATATATTGTATGTATATATATCTTGTAAACCGCTCTGAGTCCCCTTCGGCGTGAGAAGGGCGGTATATAAATGTCGTAAATAAATAATATATTGTATGTACATATAATATTTATAATATTATAATGTAAGACAATATAATACTTCTAATAATAATACAATATTATCATTATATATTTGATATTACATGTAATATTACTAATAATATTACAATATAATGGTGTAGTACAATATAGTAATATATAATACTGATATTGCACTATGTTAATAATGTAATACACTAGCTGTACCTGCCACGCGTTGCTGTGGCCAACCTTCCCTTTCTCTCCTTTTCTTTCTTTCTCTCCTTCCTTCCTTCCTTCCCCCTTTTCTTTCCCTTCCTCTTTCCCTTCTCCTTTCTTCCTTCTCTACCTCCTTCCTTCCTTTGCTCTTTGGTTCCATCCTTTCTTCTCTCTTTCCTTCCTTCCTTCCCTCCCTCTGTTTATCTTTCCTTCCGTCCCTCTCTCTTTTCTTCCTTCTCTTTTTTCTTTCCTTCCCTCCTTCCTTTCTTCTCTACCTCTTTCCTGCATACCCCTTTTTCTTTTCCTCCCTTATTCTCTCCTTCCTTAGTTCTCTACCTCTTTCATTCCTTGCTTGCTTCTCTGCTTTTTTCCTTCATTCCCTCTTTCTTTTCCTCTTTCCTTCCCCTTTTTTCTCCTTCATTCCTTCGCTCTAGACATAGGCTGGAAAAGAGTTGGGCTTGAGAGAGGTTCATCCCTTCTCCCTGCAGAGCAAGAGCTCCACGGTTAGTAAGCCGGGTATCTACATCTGTATTGTCATTTAGCTTTTTGGGGTTGTTAAGACCTTTCTGCTGCTTTTGGGTGTGTGTGTGTGTGTTAATGGGTGATGGTCACTCATTGGCCTAATAGGTTTATTGTGTCCAAATTTGGTGTCAATTCGCCTAGTGGTTTTTGAGTCATGTTAATCCCACATACGAACATTACATTTTTATTTATATAGACTAACTGTACCCGCCACTCATTGCTGTGGCCAATCTTCCCTCCCTCTTTCTCTCTTTCCTTCCTTCTTTTTCTTTTCCTTCTTCTTTCTTCCTTCTCTATCTGTGTCTTTCCCCTCTTCCTTTGCTCTTTGGTTCTATCCTTCCCTCTCTCATTCCTTCCTTATTTCACTTTTTTATTTCCTTCTCTCCTTCCTTCTCTACCTTTCTTTCCTTCTCTCCTTCTTTCCCTCTTTTTTCCCACCTTCCTTCTCCCTTTCTGTGTATATGTGTATTGTGTGTGTATATATGCATATATGTGCGTGTATATATTTGTGTATATATATATATATATATATTTCTGTATATTGTGTATGTGTTTTGTGTGTGTATATACGCATTTATGTGTGTATATTTGTGTATGAGTATATATGTGTGTGTGTATATGCGTATATGTGTGTGTATATATTTGTGTATATGAGTATATATGTGTTTGTGTATATTCTGTGTATGTTTTGTCTGTGTATATGCGTATATGTGTGTGTCTATATGTGTGTTTGTGTATATATGTGATTTTGCGCATGCATTGTAGTATATTATTTATTTTTTTTGGCTTTTAAGTCTCTTCCACTGTGTTTTTCAATGTTTTTATGAGTGATAGTCACTCATTGGCCTGAAAGGTGCACTGTGTCCAAATTTGGTGTCAATTCGCCCTGTGGTTTTTTAGTTATGTCAATCCCACAAACAAAACTAATTTTTATTTATATAGATTGTATGTACATATATCTTATAAGCTGCTCTGAGTCCCCTTTAGGGTGAGAAGGGCGGCATATAAATGTCATAAATAAAAAAAAAGATACATACATATTAGGCCTGTGCCTTCCCAGAATAGATAACTCCAAGCATCATGTCCCAAATGCACTTTACTAGAGATTTAAGATTGTCTGCATACTGCACTTATCTCCAAAAACCTATCCATTTCACCTGGTCATGTCCAGCATTTTTAAAAATTTTAATCATTACATTTGGCCCAGCCTTAGTTTTTAAATGTGTAGTGGTGTTATTGTCTAATGTGTATTGCCATTGTTTTAATGTTTATTGCTTTGTTTTATGAGTTTATTGTTGTATTTGTTATGCTGTTGTTTTACTGATGTATTGGGCCTCGGCCTCTTGTAAGCCGCACCGAGTCCTTCGGGAGATTTTAGCGGGGTATAAATAAAGGATTATTATTATTATTATTTATTTATTAATGCAGGGTTCTAAATGGTTCTAAAGTACTTACAAAACCAAAGTTCTGGTGGTGAAAATTTTAGAACTCTTTCAAAATTTAATTATTATTTCATTATTGGCGATTTTTATGATAGAACCAATTAGGAACTGCCATTTATAATGAAATTTTGAGAGTTTTGTTAGAGTTCGGAAATTTTCACCACCAGAACTTTAGTTTTGTAAGTCCTTTAGAACCATTTAGAGCAGGGGTCCTCAAACTAAGGCCCGGGGGCCAGATACGGCCCTCCAAGGTAATTTACCCGGCCCTCACTCAGGGTCAACCTAAGTCTGAAACGACTTGAAAGCACACAACAACAATAATCCTATCTCATGAGCCAAAAGCAGGTCCACACTTCCCATTGAGATACTAATGAGTTTATATTAGTTAAATTGTTCTTCATTTTAATTATTGTACTGTTTTAAAGTGATTTTTGCACTACAAATAAGATATGTGGTATACATAGGAATTCATTCATGTTTTTTTTCAAATTATAATCCGGCCCTTCAACAGTTTGAGGAACTGTGACCTGGCCCTCTGTTTAAAAAGTTTGTGGACCCCTGATTTAGAGCCATGTATTGAACAGGCCTAATACATACATAGGGTTGAATTGGATGCCCTTTGGGATCCCTTCCAACTCGAGGATTCAGTTAGGAAGGAAGACAGAAAGCTAGCTAGTTGGATAGAAAGATAGAACTACATACATATACATATCCTGTTCCAGAAGCTATAGTTTATTGCCTGTGCCTTTAAGGATCTGGGAGGGGGGAGGAGCGCAGCCATGGAACTGCAGTTATATTTTGTCAGTTGGAGTTTTGTATTCGAAGGAATCCACTAAAATTGAGCCTTCCAGGTGCTTTGGACTTCAACTCCCAGAATTCCAAGTTTGGTTTCCTTCAGAACTGTCTTGGACTCCAATTCCCGGAGGGCTTCTGGGAAATGGAGTCCGGGAAAGGGCGGGCCGCTCACCCCGGCGCCTGGCCTTTGATCTTCTTGGCGACCTGCCAGGCTCCGGCCCCGCCGCCCGCCAGGACGAGGAGGGAGAGGCCCCAGAGGGGGAGGAGCAGGCCGAGGAGGAGGAGGAGGAGGAGCAGCACCAGCCCTGCCCCAAAGGCCCCAAAGGCCGCGCCGCCGGCTAGGCACCGCTTCCCAAGCCCGACCCAGCGCCGCCGCCGAGCACGCCTCCAAGGCGCCTCGACCACGTAGCCAGGCATGCCGAACCGCGCGGCGATGGGGGGCAGCGGCCTCGAGGGCAGCCAGGACGAAAACCAGCCCAGCTCCATCGCTCTCGCTCAGCCTGAGGAGAATTCTAGGCGCGTTTCCGTTGGAAACAGAGGGGGCGGGGCTTCCCACAGAGATTGATTGGCTGAGGAGCCAGGGGGCGGGGCTCCCCGAACGGGAACCAATGGCCGAAAGGGGCGTGTCCTGAGCAGCTACATTGGGCGGGGCTATCCAAGGAAAAATGAATTCAAAGGGTGCGTCCTTTGAAAACAAAGGGGGCGGAGCTTCCAGGAAAGGAGAATGATTGGCTGAGGAGTTAAGGGGCGGGGCTTGCCAGGGACCAAGTGGCTCAGGCTCCCCAGAACGGAAAGGAATTGCTGGAAAGAGTGTGTTGTTGTTGTTGTTATTATTATTATTATTATTATTATTATTACTAGCTGTCCCCTGCCACACATTGCTGTGGCCCAGTCTGGTGATCTGGAAAATAACGTAATGAGAAAGTGTTGGTTTCTAATGTATGGAATTTCTTTATGCTTGTGGGTAAACAGTATTTCTTGCTATTGTCGAAGGCTTTCATGGCCAGAATCACTGATTTGTTGTAGGTTTTTTCGGGCTGTATGGCCATGTTCTAAAGGCATTTACTCCTGATGTTTCGCCTGCATCTATGGCAAGCATCCTCAGAGGTAGTGAGGTCTGTTGGAACTAGGAAAAAGGGTTTATATATCTGTGGAATGGCCAGGGTGGGACAAAGAACTCTTGTCTGTTGGAGCTAGGTGTGACTGTTTCAACAGACCACCTTGATTAGCATTTAATCAAAAACAAATCTGAAACAAAAAGGAATGGGAAATAATGGGTTATAAATCTCTAAATGGTTCAGGTCCCGCTTATCTTTGTCATTGCATCTCCCTTTACGAACCAGCGTGTACTCTAAGATCCACCGGCGAGGCCCTTCTCAGTGGTGGCCCCCCACCTCTGGAACGTCCTCCCCAGGGAAATAAGACAGGCACCATCCCTCTCCTCTTTTCATAAAAGCTTGACGACGTGGTGGTTTCACCAGGCCTTTGAGAATGAGTAATACAAGCTTCAACCCCTGGCCACTAGTTAGAATCTGGCCCTTTACCCCAGTCAGGCTCAGGAAATGAACAGCTACAGGCCTCATTATCACTATTGTTGAGTCTGGTTATGTACTTTACCAATTCCCCTGCCCCCCTATGGCTTACTTTGCACTAGCCCAGCAATCCCAAATTGTCCACGTCCTTTTTGAAATCCTGGCCTTAACAGTTAATCCTGACACAAAGAATAAGGTGTAAAAGTGTTGTGTTGATAATTTTTGTGCTTACGTTTTTGCTTACTTTGTATGTTCTTGTGTTTTTACGATTTGAAAACTGCCCTGAGTCCCCTTGGGGAGATAAAGTGGTATAAAAATAAAGTTTTATTATTATTTTATTATTATTGTGCTCCGCTTTCATTCTTATAAAAGGCCGGGCTTTTGCACAGCAGGTTAACCACCAGCTGAACTAAATCTTGTCAACCAAAAGGACTTTAGCCCAGCTTCTGCCTACCTAGCAGTTTCAAAAACAGCAATGTGAGTAGATAAATAGGTACCACTTAAGTGCGGAGATATTTAAGGCGCCCATAAGGAAATGCCAGAAAAATGTCAGTGATTTCATCAAGGAAGAAGTTTATGAACAAAGCTCTTCGGCAGGGGAAGATGGAGCGACAGCACCCCTTGTGGCTGGAACACAGCACAGGCCTCCAAGATGCCGAAGATGGGAAAGCCTATATATACACCTCTATCTATGTACAAGTTGTCTGTCTTATCAGTGTATAATGGCATTGACTGTTTGCCGTATATGTGTTCTGTGATCCATTCTGAGTCCACTTCAGGGTGAGGAGGGCAGAATATAAATACTGTAAATACTTAAATAACACTGATACACTAACACAAATGGATCTTTGAGATTTTACCTTTTTGGGATGATCATGCCTGGACTCTCAAATAAATTTAAGAGCAATCCATTTAAAAGCCAACTTTTTCAAACTCTGTAGAGAACATTGGCTGTGTTTATGTTGTGTACATATTCGGTGCTATGAATTAATGTTTTATTCTCTTTATGGATGCTTAATGAGCCTTCAATATCATTTTAAATGTTTACCGGAAACTAAGCCCTGGATTTATATTGCCGTGGTGAAGTAGCAACTCAACATGTATATTTTATGTTTATTATTTTCACAGTGCTTTGAAAGATCTATCCTCAGAAGTTGTATTTGCTCTTTACAACATTGTGTAAAAGTAGGCTTGTTAAATTGCCAATGTACTTCCTCCGACATCGAGACATCTGGCTAATTAATGAAAGCCAGTTCTTCTTGCGGTATTACGAGTCTGACTGTCTCAATTAGCTTTAATAAGACTGTTGCCAAGGTTTTGCCTGAAGGACCTGATGGGTGAGGAGGGAGACGAGAAAAGGACTTTAATTATCGTTAAAGCTCTGGTATTGCTCTCCAGTCTTGGCGATGTGGTTTTTGTGACTGTTTAGGTGTGTAGATGTGTGTTAGAGAAATTGCCACTTCTTAACTCGGATGAAAAAGCAAAAATGTGGGGAATAATGCACTTTTTAGAGTGTGCGGGTATATGTGCCTTCAAGCCACCTGTGGATTTATGGTAACCCCATGCATGTCTTGTTATGTCCATGTGACACAGCTACACACTGCAGGCAGCACACTTAACATGTTGTGACACACAGTTTGGAAAGCTCCTCTTAAGGGTACACAAGTCTCTACTTTCTCTATCCAATGTTGGCTGGAAGAACCTAGCTGTAGTAGTATAATTATTTATTTACTATACTTATACGCCTCCCTTCTCATCCACGAAGGGGGACTCAGGGCAGCTTACAAACTGTAGCAATAATTAAATGCCAGATTCAGACAATAACAATATCAGTAAAACAATATTATAAAACTGTAAAAACATATACATATCCATTAAAATAATATTCCAAATGATTAAAACATATAAAACATATCAAAGGTCTTTCATCAACTGAACTTTGTAAACATTGAACTAATTACTTTGCTGTTTTTCCATCATACTTATGGATCATAAGTATGATGGAAGGCTTGCTTAAATAGCTAGGTCTTAAGATTATTTCTGAAGCTTAAGAGCGAGGGGGCTGTTCTGATGTCACTAGGGAAGGAGTTCCAGAGCTGCAGGGCCACTACCGAGAAGGCCCTGTCTCTCGTTCCTGCCATGCTCTGCAGTTCTTCCGTCATACTTATGCAACATATTAATCCCCAAAGGCTTGCTTAAATAGCTAGGTCTTAAGTTACTTTCTGAAGCTTAAGAGCGAGGGGACTGTTCTGATATCACTAGGGAGGGAGTTCCACTGCCGTGGGGCCACCGCTAATGAGAAGGTCCTGTCTGTCTTCCCCGCCAACCGCACCTGCGATGAGGGTGGGACCGAGAGCAGACCCTTTCCAGAAGATCTTAATAGTTCTGGATCATAAAGGGAGATACGTTCAAACAGGTAAGCTGGACCGGAACCATTTAGGGATTTATAGGCTAAAGCCAGCACTTTGAACTGTGCTTGGAAGCAAATTGACAGCCAGTGGAGCTGACAAAACAAGGGTGTTGTACGTTCCCTATACGCCGCTTTGGTTAGCAATCGGGCTACTGCCTGTTGTACTACTTTAAGCTTCTGAACAGTCTTCAGGGGCAACCCTACATAGAGTGCGTTGCAGTAGTCTATGTGAGATGTAACCAGAGCGTGGACCACCGTGGCCAAGTCTGACTTCCCAAGATATGGGCACGACTGGTGCACAAGTTTTAATTGTGCGAAGGCTCCCCTGGCCACCGCTGAGACCTGGGGTTCCAGGCTTAGTGATGAGTCCAGGAGAACTCCCAAACTGCGAACCTGCACCTTCATGAGGAGTGGGAGCCTGTCCAGCACAGACTGTAACCCTCTATCCTGTTTGGCCTTGCGACTGACCAGGAGTACCTCTGTCTTGTCTGGATTCAATTTCTATTTGTTTGCCCTCATCAGCAGCCAGGCACTGGTTCGGGATCTGAGCAGCCTCCTTAGCAGCAGGTGGAAAGGAGTATAAATGACCTTTTCTTAAGCATTGGGACACAAATTATAAAAGTTTTATGCAGTTGATGTTGATACGCCACTAAGTACTAAGGCCTATCTGCTAAAGAGAGAAAAATGACCCACTTTGCTTCTGAAGAGTCTTAAATTTCACCCAGATCAATTACTGATGAAAAACAGATAAAAGAGATTATAGTCTATTTAAAAATGCACAAAGTCAGTGTTTCTAGTTTTGTAATCCGATTGGAGAAGCTCTTTTCATAGTAGGGGGAGTCTCTTGAAAACAGCTATTTTTATGTTTTCATACTTCAAACATTAAGAGTACCATACTTTATCACTATGTTTCCATGACACATCAGAGGGGATGAATAACATGTGACTTTAAATGGAAATCTGAAGTGAAAAATCAACCCAGTTTTGATTCTAGGTCCTAGAATCTAGGTCACCGATGTGTTCTACATTTACAAGAATTTGGAAGGATTTAAACTTCTGCAATAAGTTCCATATATTAATTTCCATCATATATGTTGGTCACTATGTATTTCCTTATGCCCGATGATAATTATAATTGTATGCTGAAAAACCAAATTTCTCTCATGTTTATCTTCATGTATTGATGTTTGTCCTACATTGTGGAAGAATTAACATGGATTCCATGGCCCAAATCTACTCCAGCTATGTTTGAAGAAGATCCTGGAAAAGATGCAGAAGAAGACCGTCTAAAACGTTTCTCTACCTGGGGGTTGGGACCCCTGGGGGAGTGTTGCGAGGGGGTGTCAAAAGGGTCAACAAAGACCATCAGAAAGCACAGTATTTTATATTGGTCATGGGAGTTCTGTGTGGGAAGTCTGACCCAATTCTATAATTGCTCTTTAATGATAGGTGAACTATAAATCCCAGCAACTACAACTCCCAAATGTCAAGGTCTGTTTTCCTCAAACTACACAAGTGTTCACATTTAAGCATATTGAGAATTTGTGCCAAGTTTGGTCCAGATCCATCATTGTTTGAGTATACAGTGCTCTCTGGATGTAGGTGAACTACAACTCCAAAACTCAAGGTCAATGCCCACCAAACCCTTCCAATCTTTTCTGTTGGTCATGGGAGTTCTGTGTGCCAAGTTTGGTTCAATTCCATCGTTGGTGGAGTTAAAAAATGCTCTTTGGTTGTAGGTGAATTATAAATCCCAGCAACTATAACTCCCAAATGACAAAATCAATCCATTCCCCCAACCCTATCAGTATTCATATTTGGGCATATAAGGTATTTGTGCCAAATTTGGTCAAATTAATGAAAATAAATCCTGTATATCAGATATTTACATTACAATTCCGAACAGTAGCTTAAATTACAAAATTGCAACAAAATATTTTTATGGTTGGGGGTCATCGCAACATGATGAACTGTATTAAGGGGTCGCAGCATTAGGAAGGTTGAGAACCACTGGTCTAAAATATAAGAAGTTAAAGCACTCAGGGCTCTCTTGCTCAGAATCATATTCTGTAATAGCTGTATGTTGACTGAATATAAGTTTTCATATAGTCCAAACAGCCCTGTATACACAGTAAAGGGAGGTATCCGCCTATTGTTGGGAAGCCTGAGGTTTTTCAAAGTACAGAAAGTATTAGGGCTGGGGATGAAACTAAGAGGATAAGTCTCATTCCAATCTATGAGTACTGTGCATGGCTCACAGGGAATTAAAGACTGATTCACTGCTTGGAGTCAGGAGCAGAAAACTAGCAAATGGGAGGAGGAGGAAAAAGTAATGGCTGGGGCCTTAAACACAAGCACATCTCACTGCAGGGTTTTGTAAGCTTTGCAAATATAAAAAGAATCACTGAATGGAGGTAGAGAAGAGGGCTGTATTTTTCTACTCTTGGAAGTACTGTATTTTCCTGTGTGTTTTAAGGACAAACCAGCCTCTAGCTTTTCACATCTTACAAATGTCAGAATGTTGTTTCCAACCCTAGGCCAATTCTCTCTAACTTTAGGTAACGTGGGTCAGAGCACTGAGCTGCTGAACTTGCTGACTGAAATGTTGCAGGTTTGAATCTGGGGAACGGAGTGAGCTCCCGCTGTTAACCCCAGCTTCTGCCAACCTAGCAGTTCGAAAACATGCAAATGTGAGTAGATAAATATTATTTATTTATTTAAAATGTTTGTATCCCAATCTTCTCTACGTAGAGGGACTCAGACTGTCTAAAAGCAAGGATTCAATCCTAACAATACAATCTAAAACATTGTAAATCAACAATAAATTAAAATACATATAGACTGAAATACATAAAAGCCAGTTCGTCAACATAAAATAATGTCCAACTCAGTCCGCATATGTGGTCGATAACTTTAGTCAATTGCCAGTCTCCGCCATCATTCTGGGAATGCCTTGTTCCATAGCCAGGATTTCACTAGCTTCCTGAAGGTCAGGAGGGAGGGGGCAGATCTGATCTCAATTTGGAGAGAGTTCCATAGCCTGGGTGCCACCACACAAAAGGCCCTGTCTCCGGCGGGAAGGTAACAGTGCTCTATTAAGTCATGCTGGCCACATGACTTAGGAGGTGTCTATGGGCAATGCTGGCTCTTCAGCTAGAAATTCAGATGAGCACCAACCCCCAGAGTTGGACACAACTGGACTTAATGTCAACCTTTACCTAAAGTTTTCTCTAACATTACAACAAACCATAGGACCTGAAAACGAGAATCAAGATCTCTGTGTGTTTGGCTTCTAAGTGTAAGCAACTGGCAGGATGGGGATGCAAAGTGATTCAGTGAAGGAGGTGATGGATGCTTTTGTTTACTTTACATTCTCCTTTTCCCACTGCATTGGGGGCCCTTCCACACAGCTCTATATCCCAGAATATAATGGCAAAAAATCCCACAATATCTACTTTGAACTGGGTTATCTGAGTCCATACTCAGATAATGTGTGATTTTCTGCCTTGATATTCTGGGATATAGGACTGTGTGGAAGGATCCTGGGTCTTTTATCATGTTGTAATTTTGGAAGGAAAACTTTGTTTTGTTCCAGTTCTACCATTGGAAGAGATTCACTACATCAATCAGCAGAAAGTGTTAATTTATCATATCTATTGGGTGTTTTGTTTGGGGTTTTTTTCTTTTTACTATCAAGGGCCCTTTTAAAGAAGCATATAATCCAAAATATCAAGGCAGATAATCCACAATATATGATTTAAATTGGGATATCTGAGTCCACACTGCCATATAATCCAATTAAATGCACCGGGACTGTGGCACAGCTGGCTGGGAATCAGCTGCATTAAGATCACTACTGACCAAAAAAGGTCATGAGTTCGAAACCAGCCCCGGTCAGAGTGAGCTTCTGACTATTGTGTAGGTTGAGTTAGGTTTTAATAACTACTAGTATTGGTTTTTAGCTTAAATTTTAAAACTTGATTAAGTTTGAAGTGTGTAACCCCTTGGGTTTGATGTGAATGTACGGATCCCCATGCTGTGATCTGGTTATCGAGCGTAATAAACTTTACTTACTATTGTGTGTAGCTTGCTGTCGACCTTTGCAGCCCGAAAGACAGTTGCATCTGTCAAATAGGAAATTTAGGTACCGCTTATGCGGGGAGGCTAATTTAACTAATTTACGATGCCATAAAATCTCCAGCAAGCAAGCAAAAAGAATGAGGAAGCAGTCCATCAGTGTCACAAATGGACGGTGAAGCAACAGCTCCCCTGGTGGCCAGAATACCCCCATGAAATCTGGAAAAGTAAAATAGCCTCTGTGTGTCTGTCTATATATGTTGTGTGTCTATGGCATTGAATGTTTGTCATTCAATGCCATCTGCCCTGAGTACCCTGCGGGGTAAGAAGGGTGGAATTTAACTAATTTACAACGTCATAAAATCTCCAGCAAGCAAGCAAAAAGAATGAGGAAGTACTCCATCAGTGTCACAAATGGACGATGAAGCAACAGCTCCCCTGGTGGCCAGAATACTCTAATGAAAAAGCTGGAATGTTAAATAGCCTCTGTGTGTCTCTCTATATATGTTGTGTGTCTATGGCATTGAACGTTTGTCATGTATATGTACATTGTAATCTGCCCTGAGTACCCTGCAGGGTAAGAAGGGCGGAGTATAAATACTGTAAATAAATAAATATTTGTTCCAGACGTATGTTGTATGTTGTGTCTGCGCTCTGTTTTTTATAAGGCCAACTGGCTAATCAATAATAATAATAATAATAATAATAATAATAATAAACTTTATTTGTACCCCGCTACCATCTCCCCAAGGGACTCGGTGCGGCTTACATGAGGCCGAGTCCACAGCACATAAATAAAAATTGTTGTTGTTGGTCCATATTTGCTCCAGTGAATTAAAATACATCCTGCGTATCAGATATTTACATTCCTATTCACAACACTAGCAAGCTCAGCAAAGGACAAGAGGGATCCTCTCACCTCTGCAGGAGTCTACCGTATACCATGCAGCTGTGGACAAGTCTACATAGGGACCACCAAACGCAGCGCCTAGACACGCATCAAGGAACATGAAAGGCACTGCAGACTACTTCAACCAGAGAAGTCAGCCATAGCAGAGCACCTGATGAACCAGCCTGGACACAGCATATTATTTGAGAACACAGAAATGCTGGACCACACCAACAACCACCATGTCAGGCTACACAGAGAAGCCATTGAAATCCACAAGCATGTGGACAATTTCAACAGAAAGGAGGAGACCATGAAAATGAACAAAATCTGGCTACCAGTATTAAAAAACTCTAAAATTACAACAGCAAAACAACAGAGAGGAAACAACCAGGCACAGATTAACACCTCCCAGCAAGAGATTTTCCCAGGCTCATGAGGAAGAACTTCCTGACTGTGAGAGCCGTTCAGCAGTGGAACTCTCTGCCCCGGGGTGTGGTGGAGGCTCCTTCTTTGGAAGCTTTTAAACAGGGGCTGGATGGCCATTTGTCAGGGGTGACTTGAATGCAATATTCCTGCTTCTTGGCAGGGGGTTGGACTGGATGATTCTATAAATATGTGATAGGAAGTCATTGGGAGGAGGGAGCAAGCTTGTTTTCTGCTGCATTGGAGACTAGGAGCAATGGGTTCAAATTACAGGAAAGGAGATTCCATCTGAACATGAGGAAGAACTTCCTGACTGTCAGAGCTGTTCAGCAGTGGAACTCTCTGCCCTGGAGTGTGGTGGAGGCTTTGAAACAGAGGCTGGATGGCCACCTGTCGGGGGAGATGTGAATGCAATTTTCCTGCTTCTTGGCCGAATGGGGTCCTTCCCGCTCTTTACTCCTCCTCCTCTGATAGGCTGGCTATAATGAGGGGCGTGTTTATGCTTTCGGGGGGCGGGTCACGTGAGGAGGGGCGGGGCCAAAAGCAGAGTCTTCGTCGGAGGCTCTGAGGAGAAGGACAGAGACGCGGCGGAAGGCAGGAGAGGAGGACGCACGCTCAGCACGGCCAGACATGGACGAGGAAGGCGGCGGAGGAGGAGGGGGCAGCGGTGAGTGCCTGCCCCTGAGCATGTGCAGAGGGCAATTCCTTTTCTCCTCTCTTGGTGTATCCCTGGCTAAAACCTTCCTCTTGAACAGGCGTGGGCAAACTTGGGCCCTCCAGGTGTTTTGGACTTCAACTCCCACAATTCCTAACAGCCTCAGGCCCCTTCCTTTTGCCCCTCAGCCGCTTAAGCGGCTGAGGGGCAAAAGGAAAGGGCCTGAGGCTGTTAGGAATTGTGGGAGTTGAAGTCCAAAACACCTGGAGGGCCCAAGTTTGCCCAAAACTGCCTGGGAGCCCCTCAATATATAGAAATAATAACATTGTCAGATAATAATGCTAATATATTAGATATAATATTGATAATGCTGTAATATAGTCTATTATATATTATATTTTCACAACTTATATTACTGCTACAGTTGAAGACAGTTCCATCTTGTCTCCTGTGCTTGACTAAGAATATAATATATTGTATATACATGTAATATTTATAATAATAATAATATAATTTATAATATAATAATACACCATAATTATATATTTTATATTACATGTGACATTACTAATAATATTGCAATATAATGGTGTAGTACAATATAGTAATATATAATACTGGTATTGTACTATGCTTTACTAATAATATAATGTAATATAATGTATTGTATATATAATATTTATAATATTATAATGTAATGCAATATAATACTAATAAAATAATACATTATTGTAATTATATATCATAGAATCAAAGAGTTGGAAGAGACCTCATGGGCCATCCAATCCAACCCCCTGCCAAGAAGCAGGAATATTGCATTCAAATCACCCCTAGCAGATGGCCATCCAGCCCCTGCTTAAAAGCTTCCAAAGAAGGAGCCTCCACCACACTCCGGGGCAGAGAGTTCCATTGCTGAACGGCTCTCACAGTCAGGAAGTTCTTCCTCATGTTCAGATGGAATCTCCTCTCTTGTAGTTTGAAGCCATTGTTCCGCGTCCTAGTCTCCTGGGAAGCAGAAAACAAGCTTGCTCCCTCCTCCCTGTGGCTTCCTCTCACATATTTATACATGGCTATATTTTATGTTACATGTAATATTACTAATATTACAATATAATATAATGTATATACATATAATTATAATATTAGGATGTAATGCAATATAATACTACTACTAATAATATATTAGTATAATTATATATTTTATATTACATGTAATAATATTACAATATAATGGTGTAGTACAATATAGTAATATATAATACTGGTATTGTACTATACTTTACTAGTATTATAATATAATATAATGTAATATATATAATATTTATAATATTATAATGTAATACACTATAATACTACTAATAATACAATATTATAATTATATATTTTATATTACATGTAATATATTTTTTGTCGTGTCAAGAGCGACTTGAGAAACTGCAAGTCGCTTCTGGTGTGAGAGAATTGGCCGTCTGCAAGGACGTTGCCCAGGGGATGCCCGGATGATTTTGATGTTTTTATCATCCTTGTGGGAGGCTTCTCTCATGTCCCCGCATGAGGAGCTGGAGCTGATAGAGGGAGCTCATCCGCCTCTCCCCAGATTCGAACCTGCAATCTGTTGGTCTTCAGTCCTGCCAGCACAGGGGTTTAACCCACTGCACCACCGGGGGCTCCATATTACAATATAATGGTGTAGTGCAATATAGTAATATACAATACTGGTATTGTACTATGCTTTACTAATAATATAATATAATGTAATGTATATACATATAATATTTATAATATTATAATATAATACAATATAATACTACTAATAATACAATATTATAATTATATATTTTATATTACATGTAACATTACTAATAATATTACAATATAATGGTGTAGTACAATATAATAATATATAGTACTGATATTGTACTATGCAAATAATTTAATATATTGTATGTTTATATATCTCGTAAGCCGCTCTGAGTCCCCTTCAGGGTGAGAAAAATATAATAATTATATATAATAATTGCAGTATAGTAGTGATAGTATAATATAATAATATGCATCCTACATGAGGCCAGTAGTTCTTATGTCTTATCTTGATTCAGTTTCAATTTGATTACCCTTGTTGTGGTAGTTGAAGTCCAAAAGTTTGTCCGTGCCTGTTTTAACCGCTAGTAATAGCAATGATGATAATTTGCCTGTTAGGTGAATGCATTTATAATCCATCTTGTGTAGGATGGACATTATTATATTTTACTATACTAATGGAACCCCCGGTGGCACAGCGGGTTAAATCGCTGAGCTGCTGACCTTGCTGATCAAAAGGTTGGTGGTTCAGATCCGGGGAGTGGGGTGAGCTCCTGCTGTTAGCCCAGCTTCTGCAGTTCTAACAGTTTGAAAACATGTAAATGTGAGTAGATCAATACATTCAGCTCCTGCGGGAAGGTAACAGCGCTCCATGCGGTCATGCCGGCCACATGTCCTAGGAGGTGTCTATGGACAACGCTGGCTCTTTGGCTTAGAAATGGAGATGAGCACCAACCCCTAACAGCCGGTTAGGAATTGTGGAAGTTGGAGTCCAAGACACCTGGAGGGCCGAAGTTTTCCCCAGACTGTGTTAAAAGATGAATGCATTTTTGGGGGACACTTTTGTGCAGAGGCTTGTGCTAAATACCACTTGTTAATCTTTCTGAGAACACAAAATGCTCTGCGATTGTTGTTTTTACTCCTTTTTGCCTGTTGCAGACTAAGTTAGGACATTTTTAATCCTCATTCCATCAATCCTTCCCCGTGCCATGTTGATGAAGCATATTTTGAACTGGAGGAGAATTGAGTTGACAGGGATGGATTAGAAGACTGGGTTCTGGCTCTCTCCGGCGGCTTTTGCCTTTCTTGCTGGACTTCTGATCCCGTAACGATTGCATGGCTCCACACCCTTGTTTTCCGAGGATTGCCTTGTTTTTTGTACTTGCAGTTTCTTGTAAGGATTAAAGTCCATCTTGGCTACACCCCTAAGCCTGAGTGCCTTGAAATCTGGAATGCAATGGACCCCTTTAGCGGAAATGTATCACCTAGAAAACTGACAACAAGGAGCCCGAGTCCTGTTGGATCAAACCTTTCCGTGATTAAAACGACATGCAATCTTTGCTCTGTTTTTCTTGAGCCTTGTTCCTTCTCAAGCTCCAGTTTTTCTACATGTTGTGATAGTTGAGTTTGATCTGGATAGCTCTGTGTGTGTGTTTTAAAGCAAACCTGTAGGAGAAAACTCTTTAAGCTAGCTGCAGTGGACACAACTTCGTGTTTAGCAAGCAACCTGTAGCAAGTGACATCCCAGAGAAAAAGTCCTCCCATTCCTTCTTTGATTTCTATATAGTATTTTGTCTTCTCCCCTTTACCAACACAGGCATGATGGTATTCTCTGCCGGTGTGTTCCCTGAATGTCTGTACAGGAAGTCCCCGAGTTACAAACATCAGGCTTACAAATGACTTCTAGTTAAGAACAAGTTTTTTTGAATTGTGTGAGAAGCAACTTGAGAAACTGCAAGTTGCTTCTGGTGTGTGAGAATTGGCAGTCTGCAAGGACATTGCCCAGGGGACACCCAGATGTGTTATCATCCTGTGGGAGGCTTCTCTCATGTCCCCACATGGGAAGCTGGAGCTGACAGACAGGAGCTCACCTTGTCTTGCGGATTCGAACCATCCACCTTAAGGTTAGCAGTTCAGCTGACACAAGGGTTTAACCCATTTTGCCACAGTGGCTCCATCAAGAACAGGGGTTAGACAACATTTATTTTATTTATTTATAATGTCAGGAGCAGACCAAACAGTTGTACTGCATTTTTTTAAACAAACAAACAAAACACAAAGTTTGCAAGCTTGGTAGTTGATTAAATGTTCTTTGACCAGTATCTGGCCACTTGGAGTGTCTCTGGTGTTGCTGCAAGAAGGTTCTCCATTGTGCATGTATCAGGACTCAGGTTGCACTGTAGCAGATGGTCAGTGGTTTGCTCTTCTCCACACTTGCATGTTGTGGATTCCACTTTGCAGCCCCATTTCTTAAGACTGGCTCTGCGTCTCTTGGTGCCAGAGCGCAGTCTATTCAGCGCCTTCCAAGTCGCCCAGTTTTCTGTGTGCCCAGGGGGGAATCTCTCATTTGGTATCAGCCATTGATTGAGGTTCTGGGTTTGTGCCTGCCACTTTTGGACTCTCGCTTGCTGAGGTGTTCCAGCTAGTGTTTCTGTAGATCTTAGAAAACCATTTCTTGATTTAAGTCGTTGATGTGCTGGGTGATACCCAAATAGGGGATGGGCTGGAGATGTCACTGCCTTGGTCCTTTCACTATTGGCTGCTACTTCCTAGCAGATGTCAGGTGGTGCGATACCGGCAAAACAGTGTAATTTCTCCAGTGGTGATAATGCGGCATGTCTCATTAAAAGCCACATCTGCTGTTTTAGTGTGGTGAGATATGTTCCACACTGGGCATGCGTACTCAGCAGCAGAGTAGCATAGCGCAAGGCAGATGTCTTCACTGTGTCTGGTTGTGATCCCCAGGTTGTGCCAGTCAACTTTCGTATGATATTGTTTCTAGTGCCCACCTTTTGCTTGATATTCAGGCAGTGCTTCTTGTGGGTCAGAGCACGATCCAGAGTGACTCCCAGGTATTTGGGTGTGCTGCAATGCTCCAGTGGGATTCCTTCCCAGGTCATCCTCAGAGCTCGGTTAGACAACAGAAAGTGAGAGAAATCTATCCCTTGGAAGGGAAATTCACTTCTGGAAGTTATTATGATGGGGAAAAAGCTGTACCTCCAATCCTTGTTTCCATAACAAGCCATATTTTCAAAAACCAATGATCACAGAGACAGAAAGTACTGTGTAATCTCCCAAATCATCTTGTGTCACCATCCTGTGGGAGGCTTCTCTCATGTCCCTGCATGGGAAGCTGGAGCTGACAGATGAAAGCTCACCCCATCTCGCAGATTTGAACCACTGACCTTAAGGTCAGCTGTTCAACTGGCACAAGGGTTTAACCCATTGCAGCACTCTTGGGCTCTTGTTATTCTTATAATACAATATATGTACCCTAAAATCTCACAAGTCAGTGCCACTGTGTCCTATGGGGTTTCCATGTAGGTAAATGTGTTCAAGGTCGCACCATCAACATATTTAATTCCTTCTATCTGTGATTCCACAACAAGCCATTTTTTCAAAATCCAGTGATCACAAGGAGAGAAAGTGGTGAAATCTCCCAAGTTAGGGCACAGACAGTAAAGCGAACACCACAGGGGTATTAACCCTTCCCCATGCTGTCCAAAGCATGGATGGATAGATAGATGGATAAGTTGGAATTACACTTTGAAATGTATCTGTTCCAACTTGCATACAAATTCAGCTTAAGAACAAACCTTGTTCGTAACTTGGGGACTGCTGAATAATCTCTGGTTTCAAAGATGTGATTAACAAGATTTCTCTGAAGACTTGCACATTGCTTCTGTGCACAGCTGTCATTTCACATTCTCACATAGCAACTCAAGCCGTTCTCCTATATGTTCACCATCCTGTTGAGTCAAATGCCTTCCTGGCTTCAGGTATCCCTTCCAAGCCTTCTCCTGTTTGTTGCCGTTCACAGCACCCTCCCCTTGCATGTGTTTCTCCCATAGTATTTTCCCTGTACTCCAAATACACACAATTCCCATTCATCTGCCTTTAACTCTGTGCCCACATTACCACCCACAGATTGCCTTTTTGCGTATTCATTTGTGCCTTTTAGGATCGGGAGCGGGACTGAGGTTGGTTTTTCTGACAAGGCAATAGAAGCACTGCCTGCCTTTGCTAACTCCTGCCTTTGCTGATCTTATTAGGACTGCCTCATTCATCGAGAGGACAATAGAGAACTCTGTGTTGTGGTCTACCCATTAATTTGTGAATTTCCCCCTCCTCGCTTTAAGTTGATTGAAAGGTCAACTGTTTAAATGAATGCATAGTGTTTAAGGGTTGTGTCAATGGTTAGAAAAGGGGGTGTATTAATGCAAGACGAAGCCTGAGTATAAAGATCTCATAGAAAGGAAGAGAGATTGTCTTGGGAACATTCGAAGCTACATGGAGATGCGTAGAGAGTTGATTCAAACACTTGATTCATGCCAGTGATGTTTTGTAGTTGACAGCAAATTTTTGGTTCTTTTTTCCCTGACACAGTGAAATAATTCTGTGTTCTTTATGCTGCTGCAATATCTTCTTGCTTGAAATTCAGCATATAATTTGCTGAAAACTATGCAACAGGAAAATTAATTACGATGGGATTTTTGCATAGTTGGACATGGGGAGTATTGCTGTCTTAGGGAAGGTGCAGCAGGAATGGCTGAGTAGTGGCTAATCCAGTTCCAGCAGGCATACAGTTTCCATAGCCATTTGCCTCCGTGCTTGTAAACACATCTCGTTAATAGCCAAGATGCACAACTGATGGTATCCTTAGCTACAGTATGTGTGGTCTTTCAGGCTGCTGTGTGATAATGTAGGCATAATTTGAATGGAAAAGAGATTGAGCTATTTCACATGTGTTTGGGAGGATTTGTGTGGGTTAACCCTAGGGTTAGCAGGTGATAAAAATCACAGAATTTCTCAGCTGTAACATATGCAAATGTAAGGTATAATTTCAGTGTTGAGAATAAAGTTTGTTCTGTTTTGATTATTGTATTTATTATACAAATATGCGCTCTTTAAATGTGGTATGAGTAATAGTAGTATTATGGCTGCTACTTCAGGTCCAGGAATAAGAAGCTGGGTGGGTGTGGTGTTTTTATCTTCACAGGAGGGAGAAAAAAAAAAGGCTAAGATGAATCAGTGACATGTTGCAGGAAGGCATCCCATAAACAAGCAGTGCTACCATTAAAATTTCCCAGCAAGTATTTCCTTAGCTTGTTCAGTTAGCAGGAGATGTTAAGGCAATTACTTTAAGTAAAGCAAAGATTTCTTACACATTCTAGGAGAAGAAAACACATATTACACAGTATTATAACCATGAAAAGTTGGATAAGTAGGCAAAAGGAGCAAGTTGAGATTTTGCATGTCAGGCATTTTTAAAAATAGGGTGTAGCTTATGTTTATAAATAATAGACTTTATGTATGATGCTGCTTATCTAATTTAAACAAAGAATTTGGTGCCCTTGAGACTGTCTCCTCTTTTATCTCAGTCTTGCATGAATGCTCCCTTGCCAGTGCATTTTCGTGTCAACTATGAATGATAAGGGACAGTAGAGAAGAGAACCCTTTGTGTCTGTTCCCTGCTGCTAAAGATCTTTTTTTGGAGGCCTGAATGAGTTCCAGTATAATATTAATTTGTAAATGTTGTTACGAACCAATGTACGTATTGAACAAAAATCTTTGGAATAGATAGCAAGGCTTGTTAAACTTTCTCGAACTTTTTCCAGAGTTTTTGAGCTTCCTTATATGTTTGCTACATAGGCAGCATTTTAACAGATGTATGAGGGTTATCCGGAAAGTAAGATTACAAGGCATGTAGTTTTCATGGGGAATTTTCACAGGAGAAGATGGTATCACTGTTGTGTAGCAGAATGCTAGCAGAAGCAAATGAGCAGTGCCGGTCGTCAGTAGCTCATCGACTGGCATTGTGGTGAAGGTTAGAGATGAGCTTCGTTATTCCATTCCCCTTCAAGTGCAAAGTTTGCACTGTACAAGGGGTATCCGGAAAGTAAGGTTACAAGATTTTTTTAAAATACAAGGAATGAATATATTTTAATAAAATTTACATGGATTATAGCATAGGTATTACATTATATTTCCACATAATTACCATTCATTTCAATACATTTTGTCATCTGTGGGACGGGTTTTCTGATGCCTGTGTGATAGAAGTCTCCCGCCGCCTTTTTTAGGCACGTCATCGGTTACAACGGATTACCGTCCACTTCTGTATTCATTGTGAATTTCCGTCCTTCTGCAATTGAAATTCCATACCTATTTTGCTACATGCTGTCTTAACATTATGTTCTCTTCGTAAACTGAAACTATCTCATGATGAATCGCAGCAGCGTTCATACCCTTGGCATTTAGGTAGCGTATTATAGTGCAAACTTCACACTTGGGGGGGAAACAGAATGAGGGCGCTCATCTCTAACCTTCATCACAATGTCAGTCAATGAGCTACTGATGACCAGCTCTGCTCGTTTGCTTCCGCTGACTTCCTGCTACACAGCAGTGATGCCAATTTCTCTCGTGAAAGTTCCCTGTGAGAGCTATGTGCCTTTTAACTTTACTTTCCAGCTTGGTTGCTGGAAAGATGTATAGCATAATTCTTGAAGCATGCAACTGGGTTTTCATTTTCTCTTATGTTCTGATTAGAAGGGACTTTGCACTTAGTTTTAGAGATGACACTGATTTCTCTGTTGGTTGGCTAACATTCTCCTACGTTTCTATAGCTTCTGCTGATGGGATTGTGTGTTCCTACATGGCAAAAGAGGGGTAGGACTGAATGGCCCTTGTTGGTCTCATCCAACTCTGTGATTCTCTGATAATCTTGGTTGCTAGTAGCTTTGGTCATAGATTCTGTGTGTCCTTTCAATATCAGTAAGCTTTATCATTAAAATAGTAAGACTTTGTTTTGATGATAGAATGCCATTCTGAGTTTAAAAGCAAGAGCTCCCTTGAATACAAATTCATCATATAATATAGCTTGCATACAAGTTGTGCTTGATTTATTGCTTCTTTTCTTGAAATAAGCTTCCAAACTGTAGCTGCTTTATAAGCTGCCTTTCTCTTTTCCTAATAAATAAGAGTTCTGTTTATGAATAGACTGTGTTATCAGGATGTTCTTTTTTGCACTGTTGAGAAGGATTTTCTGTTCTTGAGTTTTTTTTTAAAACTGAATATTTTAAAAGCAGCCACAGAAACTGTTGTTGGATATAAAGAGTTGTAATGTCATCTATTAATTTTTGCAGTGACTCAGGAGCTTAGTCTTTCTGTTTTCTGTGACAGAAGATAGATGTCTGCATGAAAGAAAGCAAACTGCATATGGCATAGTATTGTCTGAGGGATTCTGAGAGTTACAATTGCCCCAAAACTACAAAACAAAACAGATATTTCTATGATTTTGTTTGAAAGGTTACTTAATTAATTTGATAATCTCAAGGGGCTGCAGTAGAAGGCCCTTGCAATCTCTTCTAGTTCTGAAATCCTGTGATTATTTGAAATATTAGAAACTTAAACATTAATTAACATCAACACCAATTGTTGGCAAAAGAATAATATCTTTAATTGTAATTTTTTCATTTAAAACCTCCATGTTTGGACTTTTGGACAACATCACGTGTGAAATAATGTATTTGCAGCATTACAATTTATCCAACACTTCATATATATTTGCTTATTTATATAACTGAGTTCCAATAGAGTACTATAAATCACAGATTAATAATTTTAAATCAGTGGTTCCCAACTTTTTTTGATCAAGGTCCATGCACTGTCATTAGTACCAAAAGGGTTACGAATCAGTTTTTGGTCAACTTTAGATTCAGTTTGGTTATTTGGGGTGCTGATTCAGAAAACTGCATTGGATAGACCACATCAGCTCTAGTTTCTGATATAGAACATATGCCATCCACTAGTTGCTATCTGCTCACCCACTGAAAACCACATTTAGTAATCTAGAGCTGATGTGGTCTATCCAATGCAGTTTTCTGAACCAGCACCCCAAATAAGCCCAGGAACAGGCCTAAAAATGAAGACACCAAACTGTCCCCGCTTCCAGGAACAGCTCCACTCAGGGGGAGGGAGAAGGAGGAAAAGCTGCAGTCAGGAGGCTTGTTGTCACACCTTTCTGGGTAGTCTGCCTCTCCCCTCTTAACATCACAATTCCCTTGGCATTATAAGAGAGACTATTGTTGCAATGGTGTAGTATTGGTGAGACTGCGGACCATATTTTAGTTCTTGAGGACCACTGGTAGTTCACAGACCACAGGTTGGGAACCACTGCTTTAAACCATTGTTTGTGCATTTATCTGAAGTGAATTTTAATGAGGATTTCCAGAACGAGTGCCATGAATAATCTTCATTTATTAAGCCTAGCTTTTTTCCCCTTAGTCCTGTTCTGCACCCATTGTGTTACAATATGCATTGAATTTGTAAATCAAGATGGAGAAGATTTACTCCAGCAACTCTAAATCTGTTTTGAAATATTAGTGACCTAAATTTGGTTAATTTTAGTTAGTTTGACTTCAGAGTTGGATATAAAATATAAGATCTGGCAAATCTGAAAGCCTAAAGCAAAGATGTTACACAATTGTTGTGTTATTTTAGCCCATGACTTATATTGCTGCCCTGTAAATACATCTTACAAACAATACAGATTTTGGTTTCATAGTTTTGAAATTGAGAAAATGTGTCTTCATCAACAAATAGAGACTGACCTAAAAATTGTAAAAGTGGTAAAAACAATGGGGTCAAACATTTTTACCATAGGTGGTTGTAGGTTTTTTGGGGCTATATGGCCATGGTCTAGAGGCATTCTCTCCTGACGTTTCGCCTGCATCTATGGAATGCCTCTAGACCATGGCCATGTAGCCCAAAAAAAACCTACAACAACCCAGTGATTCCGGCCATGAAAGCCTTCGACAATACATTTTTACTATATTTGATAATATATGTATTGATAAAATGTTTACTATTGCAAGATTTTTAGGTTTAATAAGTATCTATTGTACAATCTGGATGTGGTTCACCCATTTCTAGTAGGAAAACGAGTATCTGCATTTCAATCAATATAAATGTAATGTTCATTTGTGGGATTAACATAACTCAAAAACCACTGGACAAATTGACACCAAATTTGGACACAATACACGTATCAGGCCAGCGAGTGACCATCACTCATAAAAACACTGAAAAACACAGTGGAAGAGACTTAAAAGCCATAAAAAAACAAAAAAATCACAATGCATGTGCAAAACCACATATATACACAAATAGGCTTATATACACAAATATATACACACACATTTGCACATATGTACACATACAATACACAGACTGGGCCACAGCAACGCGTGGCAGAGGACGGACGGTTCAGTATAAATGTCAACATTTCCTCCTGCTGTTCTTTCTTTTTTTGCTGCTTCAAAGAAAATATGTTCCATTGACCAACTGGAGAATTGTGCTATCCTAGGGAGGAGAATTAAGTTCGGGGTGTTTCCCAGGAAGCATTGATGCCAACAGAAAGGCATTCAGCCAGATGACTTGTAAAGTGGTCATACAGCAAGATTTAAATGTAATAGAACTTAGGAGGCATGTGGGTGTTCAGGTGGAGGATGAAGGAGATTTAACAACCGCATCATCCACTGACAATTATAAACGCTTCATTTGAATTAGACAGACATCCTCCAATAATAATGAGTGATTGTGTAATTGGAGCCTAATGTAAAATGCACACATAATCACTGGATCAAGAAAAAGTTGCATTGGCAGCTTTCATTTTGGCATCTCTTATTTCTGAATGATTCTCCTTGCAGCTTGGATGGTCTTTTGATTTGTTCTTCTGTGACAGTCATTACTCATCCTCGTAGTGTTACTTGGATCTTTTCTGTTATCCTATTCAGTTTTTGGTTGTGTAAAATATTTGCCCTGCAGACTGCTGGACAGCTGTATTTCCTTCTTCTTGTGTTTCTGTGGTCCCATGAGACTTCTCTGAGGGAGGAAATGGCTTGACCTGTTTAGTTGCTATGAAGTAAAAACATACTTGCTGGGTTTCTTTGTGAACATCTGTGTTTCATTTATTTAATTCCCTTTTTTTGGAGATTATTTAAAATATTGGTGCTGTTTCAGGCTGAAATTGCCTATCCCAATGATGCATCCAGTAGGATGCATTGCACATCTGATCTTGAAAGGAGAAGGCGACAGAATAGGGAAGGACCTTGGTGACACTTCCGGAAGATTTGAATTATTAAACAGGTTGAGCAAAGAGTAAGGATTTACATTTCAGTGTTTTCTTTTCAGAGGGTGGAGTGGAGAGACAAGGCTGCCAAGAGATGTATTTCCTGCACTGTGGGAAAGAAATGCCACTTGCAGTGGTCTGTAGGTCAATGTGGCCAGGGATAGGGTTGCAATGTATAGTCTTGTGGTAGTTGTGGGATGCCCACAAACCCATTCATTCCCATGTCTGTATTCTACATTAGGGGGAATTTAGAGCATTGAGTTAAGTCTATTAGAGTCCTAAATTACATTCATCTGCTTGCCTAGATGGCCATGCCCTCTTTTTCATAGCATTTTGTGGTTTCCTGGCTTTGCTGCATGTTTTCCTAATTCTAAAAGTTTAAAATCCCCCATCTGATGCTTAGTTATTTCCCGCAAGAGCTTTAAGATTCAACAGACTGGCATTTTTGCTCTTCTCCTTTGGTCTTTGCCCCTCACTGCTACTACAGTACTCTGGGGAGGGCTTCTCAGAAATTGAATTTGTCCCTCAGGTTGAACACACTTTCCCATCCTTGGTATGCAATATTCTTATCTAAGAGAACATGTGTCAGAACACTGTGCATAGGTTGAAGTTAGTCTCACATATATTTTCCCAACATAGAGATAATCTCTGTGCAGGAAAGGAATGTACTTTGTATTGTTTGCTCTCTGTGTGTGTTTTCCCGTGGATGCTTTTGGCATCCAGTAAAAGTGGTGGTTATTAGATCATTATATTTCTGTGGCAAGAAGCACATTCGGGACAATGTGGAACATATATTTCCTACTTACAAGAGTAGCTTGTTGTTTGGGGGGGAAACTGAGCACATTGAAGAGGCTTAAAAATGATTAAGGACCTAATTGATGTTAGCATCATATTTTATGGGTATTTCCCTCCATTTCTGTAAAGATCTGGCACCATTGGAAAGTGGCTTCTGGTAGTGTAGCTATTTGAAATAGCTTAGAGCTTGACAACACAATGTGAGAATGTTTTCTTTTGCTTTATATAGTTTTTCCTAGTTTTTTAAGATTAGTCTTTCACAGATTTCAGTCTCAAACTTCTATCCTTGCTTCCTTGCCTAGGCTCTTTTATCTGCTTAAAGTAATTTGTAAATCTTGGGCAACTCCAGCTTCTGTTCCTCCTCCTCCTAAAAAGATTGAGGCCTTCTATAAGCTAATGGATATGGAATCTGTGTGGTTTGGACAACACCCAAAGAAGGCATTTCATGCATTTGAGTCTCTACTTCAATGCAAGGTGTTGTTGTTGGTGACCAACAACTACAATCATGTATATCCTTCAGTAAACAGAGGCACATAATCTACCATGCTTCTCCAGCTGACCTAGTCCCTATAGGACTGATGCAATGAACGCAATATAATCGTATCAGCGATCCATCTTCCTCGAGAGGATGATTTTTAGTGGGTATTCTCCAAAGGGTGTTGGATCAATACCATGAGTGGATGCTTCATCCCAGGATACAGAAACCAATCTCCAGACATTAGTGGACACTGGTGGTGAATCTGGTCGTATCTGTAAAGAATACACTGTTCTAGGACTTGTCACACCATGTTGCGTGAAGATGCCTTTTTCCACTGGATGGACATCGCCATGTATGTTTTCCCTCCATTGCCACAGGTCACAATAGTAATGGCGAAGCTTTGTTGAGAGAGAGCAAATTGTAGTCAGATCACATCTGATTTGTTCCGCTTCTTTATTTGTCTATAGGAAAATGCTTAAGGCTACCAAACTATCCTAATACTGGGTTGTAGATTTTTAGGGCTGCATCACCATGTTCTAGAAGCATTCTCTCCTGACGTTTCGCCTGTATCTATAGCAGGCATCCTCAGAGGTTGTGACTTCACATGAAACCCTTTGACAATATATCCTAATATTCTGATCTTCAGATCTTCAGTTCATGTAAAGCGTTATATTGGATGTCCCAAAGGTCCCATGTATATTTATTTGTCTTCTCTGACAATCTAGCATAATATCAAGTAATAACTTATTTACTTACAATCCCTCATAGCCCACGGATGATGGTCCTACAAGTGTAGTATCTTGGCGGTGGGTCCGTAGGTGACAGTGGAGCCCTATTTGTGACCTGCATGTTCTTCTACAGTGAGGGCATTGGTTTCCAGGTGGAAGGTGGTCCCAGTCAGGGTGATGTGCCTTCATTCTCTTGGCACGTTTCTTCCTTTCACCCTCCATTCGTGCCTCTTCAAATTCCACAGCACTGCTGGTCACAGCTGATCTCCAGTTAGAGCACTCAAGGTCCAAGGCTTCCCAGTTCTCAGTGTCTATGCCATAGTTTTTAAGATTGGCTTTAAGCCCATCTTTAAATCTTTAAGTCCACCAACATTATGATTCCCATTCTTGAGTTGGGAGTATAGTAACTGCTTCGGGAGACTGTGATCGGGCATTCGGACAATGTGACCAGTCCAGTGGAGTTGATGGCATAGGAGCATCGCTACAATGATAGTGGTCTTTCCTTCTTCCAGTATGCTGACATTTGTCTGCTTATCTAATAACTACCAGCTGATTCATGTGTAGCATTGTCAGCTCATACGTTTTCGGTCTAGTTGTTTGTAGGGAAAAATCACTTTTTCCCAGCTAACATTGTGGCAACAAATACAAAAGATTAATAGTACTTTGCTAGACTAATAGCTGTATAATTTACAATAATAGAGTGGATTGACAGCAGCCTATCTTAATGTATCTGTTTTCTGAACATTTTTTTTCATTTTAAGATTTTATTTCCACCCAAAATTTAAATCCCAGTACACATAGCAGTTCCTCCACCTATAAAGATATCATAATTAACACTTTTTTCTCTTTCCATCCCTTTTCTCTACCCTTCTCTCAGATGACAAAGCCATGAATCTTTTCTTTGTCAACTTACAAATGACTTGTCTTCCAGATAATTGTGGGTATCGGCCTTCAAGTCACATGATATGGTGACCACTTGAATTTCGTAGGGTTTTCTCAAGCAACGAATACTCAGAGATGGTGTTGTTAGTCTCTTCCTCTGAAATGTAGTCTATAGCACCTGATGTTTGTTAGCGGTCTCTCTGCATGTTATCTGTATGTTAATCGTGACCTTTAATACTTGCTTTTCCAAAATCCTCCTTGATTCAGAGGAGGTTTAAATCCATTATTGCCTTGAGTAATGTAAGCAATAAATGGCAACTACGTAATCAAAGTTTTCTTTTATGTCCCCTCTTGCTACTCTTCTTAGTTTATTAATATTTCTGAAAGAGCAATAGGCCACATCCTATTTGACCACTTTTTCACTGAGAAATTTTCTAATGTTTTCCAAGCGTTACCTATTTCTTACCTTTGTTAACCTTAGTGCTATAAATCTTTAATCATATTTAATTTTAACTTCCAAATGTAGAAATTAATAACAGTTCCTCTCTAGAGGAGACATTTTGGCTCAAGATTTGATTTACCCATCCTAATACATCCTCTCCAAATCAGCATATTTTTGACAAGTTAACCACACATGATTCCAGTTGTAGGCACCCTCCAAGTTATGAACAAGACACATTCTATAGGTTTGTTCTTAAGTTGAATTTGAATGTAAGTCGGAACAGGTACATTTTTAAAGTGTAACTCCAGCCAAAAATATTGATTTTTTTTTAGCTTTGGGTAGCATAGGGAAGGGTTTACAACCCTTTGTTTTGCTGTCTGCCCCCCTGATCAAAAGATTTCACTGCACTTTCTGGCTGGTTTTGAAAGAAAAAAAAAACTTGTTGTGGGACCAGGAATTAGTGATAAAGCTTCAGTGGTGATATCTTTTTTCATCATAACTCTTTCAAGAGTGAATTTTCCTTCTGAGGGGCAGATTTTTCTCACTTCCTTTTTACCTCAGCCGCATTCTGAGTTCAGCAGCTCAGCGGTTTAACCCTCTATACCACCTGGGGACCCAATAACAACAAGATTAGTACCCAGCAATTAGTACCGTTGGAAAGTGACCATTCATCCCATTTCTGTCTGTTCCATCTACAGTGTTGTCCTTATGATGCACTTTCCCCCGTCCTAAATTGAAGGCCTAACTGTACTATTCACCCTTTTTGGGCTCAAATACACTTTTTCTACTCCTACCTCATCCAGGGTTTTATCATTTTATCTTATCCATTTGGCCTGCCCATTGTGTTTGATTTTCTATTACACTATTTTGCTTTGTTTACTTTATTTTGCCACTGTAAGTACTTTATTGTGATGTAATTTTTGTTGTTGTATTTTGCACTTTATTTTGTTATATTGTATCTTTGGGTTTGGCCTCATGTTAGCCATCCCGAGTCCCTTTTGGGGAGACGGTGGTGGGGTATAAATAAAGTTTATTATTATTATTTATTATTCCCAACAATGAGTTGTGTGTAAGTTGGATGGTACTGCCTGTGCCTTTTTTGCAATGTCTTCAATATAACTTTGATATTTCTTTATTAATTGTATGGAGTTTGGTGAATGTGTGACCAAGCTGGACGGTGTCCAAAGGAGCATGACTAAAATTATCAAAGGTCTGGAGACCATGAATCCTTCTGAGAAGCATCTTAAAGAGCTCTGTCTGTTTAGCTGAAGAAGAGAAGGTTGAGAGGAGACATGAGATCCATGTTTAAATGTCTGAAAGGATGTCATAAGGAAGAAGGAGCAGTACTTTATCTGCTGTCCTGAAGACTAGGAGCAATGGGTTCAAAAGACTAGAAAAGATATTCCACCTGAACCTTAGGAAGAACTTCCTGACCACAAGAAGAGGTGTTCAACAGTGGCACTCTCTGTCTCGGAGTCTGATGGAAGCTCCTTTTTCAAGGCTTTTAAACAGAGACTGGGTGGTCATCTGTTGAGGGTGCTTTGATTGTGCTTTTCTGGAGGGGGTTGGACTGGATGGCCCATGCAGTCTCTTCCAACTGAATCTATATGTAAAAGCCTGGTAGCTCAGCTAGTATTGGTTTGATTATTTTTCTTAACACATGTAATTAAACTGGAAGCTAAACATTTTACTGATATGCACTGAATTAGGTTAACTTGCTTTTGAAGATTGGCTTTTCGCAAAGGGGATTTGTATTATGAGCACATGGGAGCTGGAACACATGGAGAGTCACAAGTTGCCTCCTACCTGAGTGCTTCTCTGAAAAAGCAACTACTATATCAGTGAAGAGTTAGTTTGAGTTTTATTTATTTATTTATTTATCGTGTCAGGAGCAACCAGACATTTGTATTACATTTTTAACAAAACAAACAAACAGACAGACAAAACACAAAGTTTTCAAACTTGGTACTGGATTAAATGTCCTTTGACCAGTATCTGGCCACTTGGAGTGCCTCTGGTGTTGCTGCAAGAAGGACCTCCATTGTGCATGTGGCAGGGCTCAGGTTGCATTGCAGCAGGTGGTGAGTGGTTTGCTCTTCTCCACACTCGCATGTCGTGGATTCCACTTTGTGCCCCCATTTCTTAAGTTTGGCTCTGCATCTCGTGGTGCCAGAGCGCAGTCTGTTCAGCGCCTTCCAAGTCGCCCAGTCTTCTGTGTGCCCAGGAGGGAGTCTCTCATTTGGTATCAGCCATTGATTGAGGTTCTGGGTTTGAGCCTGCCACTTTTGCACTTGCTGGGGTGTTCCAGCGAGTGTATCTGTAGATCTTAGAAAACTATTTCTTGATTTAAGTCATTGACGTGCTGGCTGGTACCCAACAAGGGATGAGCTGGAGATGTCACTGCCTTGGTCCTTTCACTATTGGCTGCTACTTCCCGGAGGATGTCAGGTGGTGCAATACCAGCTAAACAGTGTAATTTCTCCAGTGGTGTGGGGCGCAGACACCCCGTGATAATGTGGCATGCCTCATTAAGAGCCACATCCACTGTTTTAGCGTGGTGAGATGTGTTCCACACTGGGCATGCATACTCAGCAGCAGAGTAGCATAGCGCAAAGGCAGATGTCTTCACTGTGTCTGGTTGTGATCCCCAGGTTGTGCCAGTCAGCTTTCGTATGATATTGTTTCTAGCACCCACCTTTTGCTTGATATTCAGGCAGTGCTTCTTGTAGGTCAGAGCACGGTCCAGAGTGACTCCCAGGTATTTGGGTGCGCTGCAATGCTCCAGTGGGATTCCTTCCCAGGTAATCCTCAGAGCTCGGGATGCTTGTCTGTTCTTAAGGTGAAAAGCACATGTCTGTGTTTTAGTTTGAGTTGAAATAGGTTAGCAGTATATGTATGTGTAAAGTGTTGCTGTTGTAAAATGTACAGAACTTAGGCCATTGCAAACCATCTGGTGGTCTAATTGTGACTTCTGCATTTAGAGCAATCATATGTCTAGAAATAGCTCAAAGGGATTGTTTATAAATTTAACATTGCAGCACAGATCTGAATGTAAAGGACGTTCTTTCATGTATGAGCTTTTCATGCTATCCCTCTAGCATCTGCTTCCTCGCTTCATCTTCTGGTAGGATTGTGTGCTTTGTTCCCTGTCCCTAGCCACTATCTAATCAGATTATTTATTTGTATAAATTACTCCATAGCATTCCACCATTGAAAAATTGTTCGTTTAATCTCTTTTTGCGATACGAGGCTAGGGCACCTGGAAGAGGACAAGTTCGACGCAGCTGGAGTAACTGAAAATACTCAGGCGACATTTGGAAGAGATGCTGATCTTTGCCCTGGCTCTGTGGAGGAAAGGCCTTATTCTGGCAGACAGGCTGCCTTGTGAAATGCTCAGCTGTGGTGTTTTGAAAGTTCACACGAAAAGGACTTGCCTTTGCCTCCCTGTGGCTAGAGAGGAAATGGGGCATGTGATGTTTCAGAGCCCTACTTGTATACAAACCTGCCTTAAAGAGCCTCCTTAAGCAGGCCAGGTAGATTTCTGCTTCGAACAGAATATGCATCTATTTTTTTTTAAAAAAAACATATCCATTAGTTTTGCTAGAGAGGTTCCATTATGTACTCAGAGGTCTTCTTCAGGTTCTTTGCCTTGCCTGCTTACATTAAGGAGAAAAAGAAAGGTAATGCTTTCCCATCTTAGAAGAAAATATAGGAATCTGAAAGTGCCAGTGCAACTTTTCAGGCAGAGCCTCTGGTGGCACAGTAGATTAAACCACCCCCTTCTGCTAGAAAGGAAGGGAGAATTACTATTATTATTATTATTATTATTATTATTATTATTATTATTTTATTTTGATACACAAGATGAATCCACAACAGACACTCTGCAGACTGTTGAATTGGCTCACATGTCGGACACTCCCCAAGTGTCTAGGATTGTGTGATGTATTGGCAAATAATGCGTGCAGATCCCAGTAAGGTGGCCTTCTACAGCTGGCAGATGGTAATTTTGTCAGCGCCGATTGTGTTTAAGTGCAGGCCAAGGTCTTTAGGCACTGCACCCAGTGTGCCGATCACCACTGGGACCACCTTGACTGGCTTGTGCCAGAGTCTTTGCAGTTCGATCTTTAAATCCTCATATCATGTCAGCTTTTCCAGTTGTTTCTCTGCAATTCTGCTGTCACCTGGGATTGCGACATCGACGATCCATACTTAGTTTTTTAACACGACTGTGAGGTCGGGAGTATTGTGCTCCAAAACTCTGTCTGTCTGAATCCGGAAGTCCCAGAGGAGTTTGACATATTCATTCTCTGTAACTTTTATTATTATTATTATTATTCTCATATAGTTGGAGCCCCTGGTGGTGCAGTGGGCTAAACTTCTGAGCAGCTGACCTTGCTGACCGAAAGGTTGGCGGTTCGAATCCGGGGGGTGGGGTGAGCTTCTGCTCTTAGCACCAGCTTTTGCCAACCTAGCAGTTTGAAAACATGCAAATGTTAGTAGATCAACAGGTACTGCCTATGAACCCACCAGGACTTTGAGATCTTCCGGGGAGACCCTCCTCTCGATCCCGCCTGCTTCTCAAGCTCGGCTGGCGGGGACGAGAGATAGGGCCTTCTCGGTAGTGGCTCCTCGGCTGTGGAACGCCCTTCCTACGGACATTAGACTAGCACCATCTCTAATGGTATTCCGCAAAAAAGTGAAGACCTGGCTGTTTGAGCAGGCGTTCGAATAATTGGTGCAATGATTGGTTAATGAACACTGGAATGGAACAATGGATGACGAATCTGGAACATGTTTTTGATGACGAGACGACAGTGAATGGGTATTGTAGTAACTGTTTATTAATTGTGTAATGTGTTAGGTTGTTAACTGTTTCTATACTGTAGCACTGAATTTTTGCTGTTCGTATTTGTTGTGAACCGCTGTGAGTCGCCTTCGGGCTGAGAACAGCGGTATATAAGTAAGGTAAATAAATAAATAAATAAATAAATAAATAATAGTGCTAGTGTGAAAGGACCCTAATATATGTGTGTAAGTCTTGATCCTAGCATAGCTGCCAGAGTAGTTGTTCCATCTTGTCCAACTTTGTAGTAGAATTAGCCAGATTAACTTTTCCTGAAGTGAATTAAGAAACGTTTTGGGACTGTAACTAGGAAAATGTACTTCTAGTAAGAACGTGGGATATAGCTTGCCATAGAGGAAGTTCTGGTTGCTGCTTCTCTTGTTCCATAGCAACACATTTGCAGAACTAAACATTAACAGATGCTGGCTGTTAGGAAGTAGAGTGCATTGCAGAGTTTGCGTTGTACGTTTCCATTTGTTCAGCACAAGGGTCTACATCTTTGTCAAAGAAGGGGACAGTTTGTTTCATTAAAATATGTAAACATTTCAAAATTCTGAACAGTCATTTTTATCATCATTGTTGTTCTCTCTAAAGCAGATTTAAGTGATTGGGGTTTTTTTTTAATGTTGGCATTAGGTGTGATGAAGGATAATGAATTAGACCAGTGTTTCTCAAACTGTGCTCCTCCTTTTGGACTTCAGCTCCCAAAAATCTCAGCCAGTTCACCAAGTGTTAGGAATTGTGGGAGCTGAAGTCCTAAACATCTGGAGGAGCACAGTTTGAGAAACTCTGAATTAGACATTATTGGAGAGGTTGAAATATAGATATACCTCATCTGGAATTACTATGATTGAGAGTGAATGCGTAAGAGTATATAAAAATGACTGGAGAGGAAACTCTCCTTAAGGCCAAAATCTTGAACAGCTAAGAGGCTGGTGGATGCTTCATTTGTGGGGCGGATAAGTGCTTTAATCCTCATAACAGAGTCCTTGTGCTGTCAGGGTATTAGAGAAGAACAAGTGTGTTGTCGAGAGCTTTCATGACTGGAATCACTGGGTCGCTGTGAGTTTTCCAGGTTGTATCGCTATGTATGACCACGGACCAAGCATTTGGGACAGTACAATAAGGCAGTAATAGGAAACTTCCTAGCCAATTTGATTCAATATGGATTATTTGAGACAGTTTTAAACAGTTGATTTTAACGTGAAGATAACTGATTTTAGTGTTTATGTATGTTTATAGTTTGTTTTTGCGCTGGCACTGAATGTTTGCCGTATATGTGTTGTGCTCCGTACTGAGTCCCCTTTGGGATGAGAAGGGCAGAATATAAATGTTTTAAATAAATAAACAAATGTTCCAGAAGCACTCTCTCCTGATGTTTCGCCCACATCTATGCCTGCCATAGATGTGGGTGAAACGTCAGGAGAGAATGCTTCTAGAACATGGCCATACAGCCTGGAAAACTCATAGCAACCTGAAGAACAAGTAGTTTTTTTGCCTTTTTCACTCCGTAAGGTGTACCACCTGACACATTCAGCTTCTCTAGTCAGAACATAAGAAGGGCCTTATCTACTCCAGAATCCTATTTCTCACAGTGGCCAGTGAGACAGATGCCTGTGGAAAGTCCATGTATGGGCAAGAAGCCTCCTGCCATATTCCCCCCAGCAACCTGGAGATCACTGCCATGAGTTGTGGGCACTGGTAACCTTTTATGCTGTGTTTTTACATGGTAAAGCTTTCAAGCAATACTTGCTAGCAGCAGGAAGAATGCTGTGCCACGTGCTCTTTCTGAATCCCATGTTCCACATGTTCTACCTAGTGCCAAGCCCTTGGAGCAAGAGGGAGGTATGGCGTGTTCAATGAGTGTCGGAACATACAAAATACCACAAAAATGTATTTTTGCAGATAGAAAACATACAAAATTCCACATAAAATGTATTAAAAATATATTTTACAGAGTTTTTTTAAAACCCAAGTGAACACAGAAGCAGAATGGAATGAGTCTTAGGAATGAACACATGCAAAAATAGCACAGATGAGAAACAGATGAATCTGTCCATCTCTATTCCTAACATCTGTGTGAGAGGATGTATCATCCCCCTTCTATCAATGCTGCATGAGTCACTGTCTCAGCAAGTTAATTTGTTGAGACTAGAGATCGGGGCTGAGGAACATCCTCCATGTTGTGGGATTGTAACTCCCATCATTCCCTATGCCATTTAGCAACCTTTGGAGGGTTTTCAACTTTCCAGGAAATTGTTTATGATTTTATGTGGGTTATACTCATGGATACTCAGGATATGTAAATAGGCTCTCTCACAATGACATATGAATGAATGTTTAAAAAAAGAGATATTATTAATGCAATGATGGCCAAAAAACCCCACTCTTAGTCTATTACTACATGTGACCATATTTGTGTACCTTTGGAGAATAATTAAGGTGTTGTTTTTAAACTTGTGTTAAAGGGCTGATCAAATTCCATGTATTGTTCTGAGAGGTTGAAAGGAATTGGTAATCAAAATGAATAAAACATAATTCTCAGCAGCCTGTGGAGCTGATGGTGGGTGGACTTGGCACACATATTCATTCATTGTGCTAAATTTAAAAGTCCATATGGAACTGATTATTTCCTTTTGGCATTCTGTAGTCATTATTGTTGTTACTTTTTTAAAAAAAAAGTTCTTTCAGCATTTTGAAGCTTAAATTCAGGAAAGAGTTGATGAGAGTCAAAACACAAACTCTTCGGTTCCATGTTGGAGAAATTAATTTATTAGGATGTAAAAATTCTTCCACTTCTTGCTTGGCTCTCGTGAATGTACCACATAGTCATTCTACATCTGGGAATAACACAGGATCCAGCTGTAAGGGTGGTTTTTCCATGTGTGTGAGTGTATGATCTGATAGTGGTCAAGTCTTAGTCATTGTGTAAAAATCCAGTGAAGGAAAAGGGTAGGGTGGGAAAGAAACGATGCGGTGTGAAAATGTTTGGGAAAAGCAACAGTACATCCAGTGCTTGTATTTCAAATATATTCTTCGACTCACACATTGAAATAATTAAACAACAAAGCCTACAAGTTTCACTTGGATTTAGAATAGGATTGTGCTGAAAGTATTTTTCCTTTAAAATACAGATCATAAAATGTCACATACTGTACATACTCAAGTATAAGCCGACCCAAATATAAGCCAAGGCACAATTTTACCACAAAAAAATTGGGAAAACGTATTGACTCAAGTATAAGCTAAGGGTGGGAAATGCAGCAGCTACATTTCCCATGAGTTACAAACAACTCATAGATAAGAAAAAAAGGGGTAAGACAATAGGAAGTGAGAGAAATCTATCACTTGGAAGGGAAATCCACTCCTGAAAGAGTTACCATAATGGAAAAAAGGGTCTCCACTGAAGCTTTATCCCCAATTCTTGTTTCCATAACAAGTCAAGTTTTTCAAATCTAATCATCACAGGGACGGAAAGTGAGGTGAAATATTCTGAACAGGGGCACAGGCAGAAAAATGAACACCACAGGTGGTTGTAGGTTTTTTGGGCTGTATGGCCATGTTCTAGGAGCATTCTCTCCTAATGCTTCTAGAACATGCTTCTAGAATCATTAGGACATGCTTCTAGGAGCATTGGCCATGCTTCTAGAACAGTGGTTCTCAACCTGGGGTCCCCAGATGTTTTTGGTCAACTCCCAGAAATCCCAGCCAGTTTACCAGCTGTTAGGATTTCTGGGAGCTGAAGGCCAAAACCATCTGGGGACCCCAGGTTGAGAACCACTGTTCTAGAACATGGTCATACAGCCCGAAAAACCTATAACAACCCAGTGATTGCAGCCATGAAAGCCTTCGACAATACATTGAACATCTCTATGGGGAAAAACTGCTTCAAGACGTACAAAAATTGGAAAAAAACTAAGGACCAGGAAAGCACATCTCCTGTGCTCTCTGACTTTCCTTCTATGCTGCAGAGACACAGATACTATCCCACAATTTCTCGCAGCCAAAAGAACTTCAAAACACCACAGGCTCATCTATGCTGTCTGGAACGCAATCTCATACGAGAGAGAATTCACACCATCTGCAAAGAACTCGCAAAGACAGACAAGGAAGTGTTTCACCTACATATCAGCATCAGCCAAAAGATGAATTCCAGGAGAGAATGCTTCTAGAACGTGGCCACGCAGCCCAAAAAACCTACAACAACGCAGTGATTGCAGCCATGAAAGCCTTTGACAGCACATTGAACACCAAAGGGGTCTTAACACTTCCCTATGCTACCCAAAGCTTAAAAAGTACCTGTTCCAACTTAAGTACAAATTCAACTTACTTTGTTAGTAACTTGGGGGCTCACTCTATTTATTTATTTGTTAATTTGCAGTATTTGTATAATGCTCTTCTCAACCCCGAAGGGGACTCAGGGTGGTTCACAGTGTCATCTGTATACTGTTAATTTATTGGTCATTGTTTACATTGTCATATGGTATTTTTCTGTTTCATAGCTGCAATGCCCTTACTTCATTTTTCTTTGACTCTTTGCTTTCTTTTTGAAGGAAGCAACCCCTTCTAGGCACTCTCAAAGACATTTGATGTTGGAGTTGGATGAAAAAGATCACTTTATTGCTTATCTCCCCACTTCCTCTTCAGTATGAAAAATTCATTTGGGGTGATCATATCTTACATGTTTGGACATGGGAACATTTGAGTTTTATTTTTTCCTGTTTTCCTCAAGAGAGAAAGCTTGGCACAGGACCAAAGCATTTCCTTTATTTCCCTTTCCATTTTCTTTTCTATATGGACATTGTTCTATCATGATGTTTCATTTTAGAAGACAGTTCGGTATTTTCTGGCATGTCTCTGTTGTATTTCAAGTTTTTCTTCACAACAGTCTTCTGTGTGATGGATTTTAATATGAGATGGATTTGGCACAGAGTTGCAGGACTACTGCTCTCTCCTCATGTGCTGCAGCATGAGTAGAAATAGGTGAAGCGAGCTTATACAAATTCTTGTGCAACTTATTGCACAATGGAACCATGAGAACTGCCCCCATTGCAGAATGAATAAGGAACAATATGGGAAAGGACCTCCTTGTTATTACTCTGAGCTCCTAGGTGGTGCATTTGCAGAGGCCCTTTCCCATAATATTTCTTATTCATTCCAATGAATTAAGTAAACCCTTCCCTCTTCCCATAATACCCATTATATTATCAGTATCTCTTGAAGTGAGATGCACAGTACAGTTTCTTGCTTATTTGCCCATGCTGCCACTTTATGTTTTGGTTGCTAAAATATTTATTTATTATTTACGATATTTTTATCCCTTCTTTCTCAAGCCCAAAGGCAACTCAAGGCGGCTTACTAATTAGCAGCCATTTGATGCCATAACACTCCACAATATACAATGAAAACATTTAAAACAACATAAAAACAATATAAAAACCATTTAAAACATATAATAGCCAATGTCGCCCTGTTAATCTCATTTTCCAGTAGCATCATCTAAGCCGTTCCATGTTTCAGACTTACATAATTCCGTGTTTGTCTATTGCACTGCATTTCCAAAGACTCGTTCAAAGAGCCAGGTTTTTACTTTTTTTCCGGAAGGTCAGAAGGGAGGGGGGCTTATCTAATATCCCTAGGGAGGAGGTTCCACAGCCGAGGGGCCACTACTGTGAAGGCCCTGTCTCTGGTCCCTGCCAGACATGCCTGTGAAGAAGGTGGGATCGAGAGCAGGGCCGCCCCAGATGATCTTAAATTCTTAGTTGGTTCATAGGGAGAGATACGTTCAGACAGGTAAGCTGGGCCGGAACCATTTAGGGCAGGTATCCTTAAACTGAAGGGCCGCAGTTTGAGGATGCCCGGTTTAGAGCTTTATATGCTAAAGCTAGCACTTATATGCTTTTTATTTGTTGCTGTATGTCTACACATTCTTTCTGACTTATAGTGATGCTTAGGTGAACCCATCACAGGATTTTTTGGGTAAGATTTGTTCAGAGAAGGTTTGCTTTCCTCTGAAGCTGAGAGAGAGTGATTTGCCTAATGGGTTTCCGTGGCTGAAGGAGGATATGGATCCTGCTCTCCAGAGTCCTACTTTTAAAGCCTGACAAAGATTTAAGTGCCACTTAGTAAACACAGCACAGAAATATAAAACAAATGTTTATAAATAGGAGATACCTTGAATTACGACTTTCTCAATCAACTTCTCTAATTCCTAAGAGTATGTATAGGCAGTCCTCGACTTACAAACATTTGACTTACAAATGACTCTTAGTTAAGAACTGGAGTGAGACAACAGGATGTGAGAGAAATCTGTCACCCAGAAGGGAAATAACCCCTGGAAGAATTATTATCATGGAGTGTCTCCACTGAAGCTTTATCATCAATCTTTGTTTCCAAAAGAAGCCAACTTTCCCAAAATCCAATTATCACAGGGACAGAAAATGAGGTGAAATCTTTTGAACATGGGCCCAGCAAAGAAAACATGACAGGGGTGCTATCCCAATGCTATCCAAAGCTAACATATATATTTGACTAGAGCTACACTTAAAATGTACCTGTTCTGACTTACACACAAATTCAACTTAAAAGCAAACCTACAGAGTAATTTGGGGATTACCTGTACATACATAATTTGGCTTCTGTTTTTCAAGAGACAGATAGAGAATAAATAATAATAATTTAAAAAAACTTTATATCCCACCACCATCTCGGGGCAGCTCGCAAATGCATTGAAAAATGTAACACACATAAAACGCAACAGTACGCGAGCGTATAAAAAATGACCATTTAAATTTACAACAGTTTTCTATAACACATCATATAAACCCTTATTTTAAAATCCAGTGAAACACAGCAGTGGCTGCGGATATAAAATAGGCTGTATTCAAGTATCAATCCCATAAAGTGCAATCAAAGTGAAATTAATCCTTCAAGTTTAAGAATTAAGATTCTAATCATGGTCGAAGACCTGTTTAAAGAGCCATGTTTTCAGGTTTGATCAGAAAACTTGGAGAGTGAGGGCTAACCTAATTTCTAGGGAGGGCATTCCAACGCTTGGGGGGCCACCACCGAGAAGGCCCCCTCTCTCGCCCCCACCAACTGTGCTTGAGACAGAGTGGGCTCGAGAAGAGGGTCTCCGCAGCAGATCTTTGTGCCAGTTCATAGAATGAGATGCAGTATTGAAGAGAGGTTGGACCCAAAGTGTAAAGGGCTTTATAGGTAATAATCTGCACTTTGAATTGGGCCAGGAAGCTTGTCAGTAAGTAGTCAGTGGGCCCGCTTTAATAGTGGCATGGTATGCTCCCTATAACTAGCCCCAGTTAACAATCTGGCTGTCAACTTTTGCACTAACTGCAGTTTCCAAGCTGTCTTCAAAGGCAGCCCTATGTAGAATGCATTGCAGTAGTTCATTTTAGATGCAACTAAGAACATAGCTATATCCAGATTCAGTATTTTTTTGAATCATTTATCACAGAATTGGTCTAAATTTGAAAGTACTACTAAGTACAATTTAGAGTTATGAAAACAGTCCCTTAGGTTCACATGTAACTCTCCTTTTCTCCTCCTGGGTCTCTGTGGAGATGTTGGAAGCTTCAATTTTGGACTAACCACTGATTATCATGTTGCCAAAATATAAATAATAACTAATCTTAACTATAGTTAGCAAATACAAGGTCAGCTGCTGCTGTCCTCTCCTTTTTGCCTTATCTTTTATTCATGTTGTATTTTGAAATGGTCATATGACTAGTCAAATAAATAAATATTATTATACTGACACAAAAACACAGTATGTCACAGCAAATGAGATATATATGCTGGATTTCGCATCACAAAATCACAAATCGAACACTTCCCAAGCATCTAGAACTGTGCGATATATTTTCGAACGATGCGCGCAGATCCAAGTAAGATGGCCTTTTGCAGTTGACAGATCGTGATTTTGTCAATGTTTATGGTTTCCAAATGCCGGCTGAGATATTTTGGCATGGCACCCAGTATGCCAATGACCATTGGGACCACCTGTACTGGTTTATGCCAGAGCCTTTGCAGTTCGATTTTGAGGTCCTGATAACGGCTAACTATAATAATAATAATAATAATAATAATAATAATAATAATAATAGTTGTTGTTGTTGTTAGCAGAAACAAGCGCAAGCTACAATAAAACTGGAAACCAAGTTTTCTTTATTTCTTATGAATCATTCTGAGGCTCTGGGGAGAAGTGGAACTGCACACATCTTTGGAATGTTAAACTATGAGATAGTTTTAATATAGAACTTGTCAATCACAATGCAAACGATTATTGGACAGACAATATTTTGATGATCTGAAATTACACAAATAGCTTGAGGCTCTTTTTTAAAAGACTGTACCTGGAATGTTGCCTACATATTACAAGCTCAGGGTGTGTCCATTTACATAAACTTTGTGAAAGGCATAACTTCCTCAATGGTGTCACTTGGGAATGTGTGTGGATTTTTTTCCTGTCCATTCATTATGTTTTGAATATGCGTTTATGTCCATAGTGCGCCATTCATTGTGGGAAAAATCAACAAAGCACACTGATTTAAAAAAATGCTTGGTAACAGGTTTGAAAACATGATGCAAAAAGGTAGATGGGAATAGAAAGCATGTATTCAATTTGCTTAAATACATATTTTCAATACTTTAATATTGCCGTCATTGACGTAAGTAAGGAGTTGAAAGGAACTTCTAAGTTCAGGGCTTGTTTACCTCTATGTTAAAGACATAAACAACATGAAAATGCTTTTCAAGGAAATTGTTTTACTGATGAAGTCATTTTTTAAAAAAAAGCAAATTATGATCTTTCCCTTCATGTCCCACCAGTCTTTAATGAGTTGGAAGAACTAGGTATGTGCTGTATTCATTATAGAATTATGTATATTATAGAATCAGTAGCTGTACCTAGCCACATGTTGCTGTGGCTCAGTCTGGTTAAATGGAAAAGAAAGAAAAGAGGAAGAGCAAGTTTCTAAGGGGGTGTCAGAAGGGTCGCCAAATACCATCAGAAAACACAGTGTTGGTCACAGGGGTTCTGTGTGGGAAGTTGGGCCCAATTCTGTCGTTGGTGGCGTTCAGAATACTCTTTGATTGTAGGTGAACTATAAATCCCAGTAACTACAACTCCCAAATGTCAAGGTCTATTTCCCCCAAACTCCATCTGTGTTCATATTTGGGCATATGGAGTATTTGTGCCAAGTTTGGTCCAGATCCATCATTGTTTGAGTCCACATTGCTCTCTGGATGTATGTGAACTACAACTCCAAAACTCACAACTCCACCAACCCTTCTAGTGCTTTCTGTTGGTCATGGGATTTCTGTGTGCCAAGTTTGGTTCAATTCCATCATTGGTGGAGTTCAGAATGTTCTTTGATTGTAGGTGAACTATACGTCCCAGCAACTACAACTCCCAAATGACAAAACCAATTTTTGAGTGATAGTCACTCCTTGGGTTAGTAGGTATTTTGTGACCAAATTTGGCGGCAATTCATCCAGCAGATTTTAAGTGATGATGTCACTCAAAACGAACAGAGCATTTAGATAGATAGATAGATAGATAGAGATGGATGGATGGATGGATGGATGGATGGGATAGATAGATAGATAGATAGATAGATAGATAGATAGATAGAGTTGGATGGCACCTCAGGTCTAAAGCATACCCAATGCAGGAACTCCATCCAGAGTATCTCTAGCAGGTAGCTGTCCATAGACATCTAGAGAAGGATGCCTCTTCAAGGCAATTGGTTCTGTTGCCAAACATTTCTTACTGTCAAGATGTTCCTTCTAAAGTTGGATTGAAAACGAGCCTTCTCAAACTCCGAACCACCACAGCATTTCTAGTTCTACCCTTTGAGGCATCCGATAACAAGCCTGCCAATCCTGAATGAGGCGTGGAAAGTTTTCAAAAAGGTTAAGAGGAAGCTTTAATTATGTAACACCATGAATTAGGTTGAAAATATGTGGATGTGGGGATGGCTAAAACAAATAGAAGGGGGAGAATATGAATATATTGTAGTGGTGCACCTTGGAGGTTTTCCATATTACAAATTGTGCTCTCAGTCTGAGCATTCAGAGGTTGAAAGTAAAATACGAGATGCCTGCCTGGAGGGGATTTCTGAGAACTTCACAAAAATAGACCATGTATATCAAGTCTTTTGTTAACTAGCAGCATCTGTACCCTGTGGCTCTCGTCCAAAGAGTCTGTGGAGCCTGTTCCATACATGACTTCCTGCCTTCCTCTTTGAGAAAGGAATCTGTGTATAGCATTGCTGGCTCTGCTGAGGATTATAAACACATGGTTTCCTTAGAAGTCTTTAGTAGTTAAAAAGCAAGTGGTAAGAGTTGATCCCACTATAAACCATGTTGGGGAGCCCAGAAAATTAGCTTTGTGTGACACTGATTTATGAGATTGGGCTATAAATTATAGTTTGCTCTATTGGTGTTGCAATATGACTGTTGCATAATGACTGAGCTGAGTGTTGTGAGTAAAGAAGTCGGACTAGTTTGTTGAATGACTGAGTTGGGGTTGCATTAATTGTAAAAATTAGTATCCTACAATCAAATCTTGACTAGAAGTCTGCTATTCTAGAACATTTTGTGAATTCTTAAGCTTTTTTTGCAATTGGTTGCAGCTTTGGGTATGAATGTTTTTATGGAAGCTGGAGATTCCCATGTTTAAGTAAAAAGGACATGCCTTTTTGAGTGTTCAGGCCCAGACTATTTGATTACCCGCATTCCCATCTACAATCCTGTTCAGACCTTAGGATCATTGGAAGGGGCCCTCCTCTTGGTCCCACCCCCGTCTCAAGTGCGGCTGGTGGGAACAAGAGAGGGGGCCTTCTCCGTAGCCGCCCCTTCCATCTAGAACTCCCAGGAAATTAGAACAGCCCCTCACTCCTCTCCTGTAGGAAAACTTTAAAAACCCATTTCCGCTCACTAGTGTGTAGCGAGAAGGAATTTTCTATTTTCTGTTTTATACAGAATTAATTGCCTTAATTGCTTAATTGCCTAATTTTACTATCTGAGTTACCTAACTGATTAGTTTATATCTTTACCAAAGTTGTCCAATTGTGTTCTAATAACCAATAATAACCAAGGGCAAGATGGATGGATGGTATCCTTGAAGTGACTGGCTTGACTTTGAAGGAACTGGAGTTGGCCACAGCTGACAGAGAGTTCTGGCGTGGGTTGGTCCATGAGGTCACGAAGAGTCGGAAGCGACTGAATGAATAAACAATAACAATATGTGTATATTACATACTTTTTGTTTATGGCATTGAATTTTGCCATTTTTGTTTTTGTCTCCCCTGTGTCCCTCTGGGGAGAGAGTGGGGGTTAGAAATAAAATTTATTATTTTAATTAGGGTCGGAAAGATACAGTAGGCAGGAGAGAACAGATACAGAAGAATGGACTGGTCAGGTTTGTGTTTAAAGTAGGTATTAACTTCCAAATGGGCATACGTTCAAGCTGACCCAAAATATCATGAGATTTGCTAGAAGAAATAGCAGCTAGAAATAGTGGGGTAGTGGTGGAAATGACCACATCTATATTACAAAGTGTTCTGTGTCTATTACCTCACCAAATAAGGGTGCACATTAGATTTGCATAATACAGTGATGTTAGTGCTGAGCTAAAGGAGGAAGCTGTTTCAGGAGCTGCACCTCAGGCTCCAATCTCAGGGACATCCTCTCTAATTTAATGGACAAGACTCAATGCAATGCGATCCTGGGACTTGTAGTCTGGTGAGGTATCAGCATTCTTTAGCAGAGGAGAATAATAATATAACAACAACAACAACAACACATTATTTATATTCCGCCCTTCTCACCCTGAAGGGGGCTCAGGGCGGATCACAGTACACATACATGGTAAACATTCAATGTTGCTTTGTATACACAATACACAGACAGACAGAACAGAAGGAGATGGTTTGTTTCGACTCAGTGTCCAACTGCTTTTGGTGTCATGGAAGGTTGGGCTCGAGTCCAGGGGATGCTGTTGTTCTATCCTCTTTGACGGAAGAGGTGTCAGGACTTCCTCCTTCCTTTTGGTCACCCAGCGTTTTCTGATCTTCTTTTTTTATGGTGTCGTAAAACATCTCTCCCGCTTTTATTGGTACCTAATTTCTCTAATCACAGCTGAAGCTGTTTTCGAATTGCTTAGGTAAACAATGAACTAGGCTGACAGTTGGCAGCTCACGCCAACCCGGGGCTTCAAACTTGCAACCTTTAGGTTGATATATCTTATAATTGCTGTGCTAAACCTTGTAAAACTGTGCCCAAGGCCTTGTAAAACTGCAGCCCCAATGACTCAATAGCATTGAACCAAGGCAACTAAAGTGGATTCATTCTATAGCAGTGGTTCCCAATTTTTGGGTCCCCAAATGTTTTGGCCTTCAACTCCCAGAAATCCTCACAGCTGGGAGTTGTGGGCCAAAACACCTGGGGATCCACAGGTTGAGTACCTCTGTTCTACAGCATAGATGCACCCCAAGATCTTCCTTTTTGTTGCTGGAAACTTTGGTGTTCTTTTTGTTTTAAAGGAAGAAATTCTAAATAGACAACCACTTTTGGCCAAATGATAAAGAGTGCACTTTTTGCCACTGTGCATTACATTAGGCAGCAGATACTTTTTTCTAGTTTCAGGGTTTTGAAGATTGCAGATAGTGATACACAGGAGCATCCTCGTATTATTGACAGATTTTAAACAAACCTGCCTAGATGTACGTTTTTAAAACATTCTGTTTTATCTTAAAATTGCTGTAGTTTAAGGGTTTATCTATTGTTAGGCATTGCAACATTAAGATTTCAGACTGTACCCTCTGATGCTTTTGAAGGTTACTTCAAGCAAGATTAGTTCTGCATATGTTGAAGTGGAACGTTTCTGTGTTTGCTGTACTACCGCCTTCAGATATGGCTTATACACAAGAGATAAATAAGAGAGAAAGAATGAGAGCCAACCTTTCTGTCCAGGCGAAACAAAACTTGGAAATACTACAAGGAGTGGTCAAGACAATGGAATATGCTGCCACTCTCCTTTCACCAACCTCAAAACCATCTTGAAAGATGCCACATTGTGGAGGAGGCACAAGTTTGTTTTCTGCTGCTCTAGAAAGTAGGACACAGATCAATGGATTCAAGTTGCAAGAAAAAAAGATTCCACGTAAATATTGTTGCGCTAAGCGTATCTCAGTCAAGACCAATGCAGAAGACACAATAACATTGCACCCAGGCAAGAGGAAAAAGAACAGAAGAACCTGACTCTTATCAGTAGAGTTAAAACATAAACTTGCAGTGTTACAAACAGTGCAACAAACTTACAAAGTCTTTGTAAGCAATACAGAATAAGGCTTCTTCATCTTCATCCAAATGAGAGAGCAGTAGAAAATGGTTGAGCAAAATACCTGAGCAAAGGCTCCTCAGAGCAAAAGCTGAACTGTATTCTAAAAACTATACAGTTATATCCCACCCGATGTGGTCCAAACTTACTAGTTGACCTACATTAGCAGCTGCACATAATAATTAACAGCATAAGGTTTTCTTTAACACACACATACTTGATCCTGTAACAAATATTAGGAAGGACTTCCTGATGGTGAGAACTATTTGGGAGGGAAATATGCTGCCTTGGAACAAGATCTTCTTCTCCAGATTTTTTTTAGCAGAGACTGAGTTTCATTACAACCCACCTTTTTAAAAAATTTATACGCAAAACAGTGCATGTATCACATCCTGAACTGTATGTGTTGTTTGTAAGGTGCTTCTGCTGGTGAAAGTTCATTTGGGGGAGGGGGGAAGAAGTAATCATAAGGCAAAATGGTTTAGGGAGCTTTTAGCAGCTTTTAAAAAGTGTCCGCAAGTAATTTGCTCTTAAGTTAGTCCTTCTAATTTTCTCATATGTAGATAATTTTGTGTGTGTGTCAGGAGCGACTTGAGAAACTGCAAGTCACTTCTGGTGTGAGAGAATTGGCCGTCTGCAAGGACATTGCCCAGGGGATGCCCGGATGTTTTACCATCTTTGTGGGAGGCTTCTCTCATGTCTCTGCATGGGGAGCTGGAACTGACAGAATGAGTTCATCCTGCAACCTGTCGGTCTTCAGTCCTGCTGGCACAAGGGTTTAACCCACTGCGCCACCAGGGGCTACATAATTAAATCATAATTATGTAGATAATTATGATTTAAAACCCAAATAAGACTACCTCCCAAACAAGGGATACCTCCAGGCAGCAACAGCCAGGCTTTGTGGCTGCAAAGCTACTCAATGCTAATCAAGTTGGCTAATTGCAACATTCACGCTTGCTTCAAACAGACAAGAGTTCTTTCTCCCATTCTGGACATTCCACAGATACACACACACACACCTCATTTGCAATAAACCTCAGAACAACTCTTTGAGGATGCCTGCCATTGATGCAGGTGAAATGTCAGGAGAGAATGCTACTGGAACATGGCCATATAGCCCGAAAAACACTGTGAAGAGTTCAGTCTGCCACTGAATAAAAATCAAATACTTTCAAGATTTTTGTGGTTTTCTGGTTTGAAATCTGAATGAAAATAAAAAGGGGTTTAACTGTACTACGTTTATCCTATTAAATAACTTGTTGTGAGTTCTGGCACTAAAAGAAATGGAAACTCCTTATGTAACATCATGTCAACATCATGGTATGCTTCATCTATTTGGTCATTTGGACTGAAACAGCTTATTGCCAAGTGCAGGAAATCGCCGGTTCCTTTTCTAAAATAACATCCTTGACCTTTCCTCTGAAATACTTCCTGCTGGTATGAATTGGACCACAATAAGGTTGGCAGCAGTTTGGGAGCTAGAATATAATGTATGCTTGAGGTTAGATTCCTGTGTGGAACGCTGTGCCAATGTGTATTATTTTAAGAAGTATAGTATAACTCCCTTATCCATAGATTTGATACTCATAGTTTCACTTAAACACACTTCAAAAATATATATCCCTCCCATAAGTGTCAATAGTTTTCTTTAAGACCTCCAGTGAAGTTCTAGAGTATGGTTCCAGTCTAAGTATAGTCAAAATATAGGGTTTGCAATTATCCAAAGTTTCAGATATCTATATACTTTATTCCAAGGATCCTCAACTTTTAAATTCGAGGGCCAGTTCAAGGTCCCTCAGACTGTTGGGTGGGTAGAGTACAGGTGAAGAAAAACATAAATAATAATAAAATAAAACTTTATTTATAACCCATCACCATCTCCCCAAGGCCATAAGGCCAAGCCCAACAAATACATCAACATAAAACAATACATTGATAAAATATAATAAAGCGATATAAGATAAGCACGCAATACAAAATAAAGTCAGAATAGTCGATCACGATGGGCAGGGCCAGTGAACAAATTCCTATGCATTCTTCACATACCTTATTTGTAGTCCAAAAATCCATTAAGGAACAACATTATATTTAGGTTGCTGCGAGTTTTCCGGGCTGTATGGCCATGTTCCAGAAGCATTCTCTCCTGACATTTTGCTCACATCTATAGCAGGCATTCTCAGAGGTTGTGAGGTCTGGTGGAAACTAGGCAAGTGGGGTTTATATATCTGTGGAAGGTCCAGGGTGGGAGAAAGAACACTTGTCTGTTTGAAGTAGGTGTGAATGTTGCAATTGGCCACTTTGATTAGCCTTGCAGTTTCAAAGCCTGGCTGCTTCCTTTGTTGGGAGGTGTTAGCTGGTCTTGATTGTTTCATGTCTAGAATTCCCCTATTTTCTGAGTGTTGTTCTTTATTTACTGTTCTGATTTTAGAGGTTTTTTTAAAATACTGGTAATTAGATTTTGTTCATTTTCATGGGGTCCCTCCTTTCTGTTGAAATTGTCCACATGCTTGTGAATTTCAGTGGCTTCTCTGTGTAGTCTGACATTGTTAGAGAGGGCCAGCATTTCTGTGTTCTCAAATAACATGCAGTGTCCAGGTTGGTTCATCAAGTGCTCTGCTATGGCTGACTTCTCTGGTTGAACTAGTCTGCAATTCACGTTATGGTCAGATCTAGTCTGCCTTTCATGTTCCTTGATTCAAGGTGACTAAAAGCAACATTCCCACTTGCCTCTAAATGGACAAGCATTCTTTCTTCCACCTTGGACATTATTCCACAGATATATTAACTTCACTTGCCTAGTTTCCAACAGACCTCACAACCTCTGAGGATGCCTGCCATAGATGTGGGCGAAATGTCAGGAGAGAATGCTTCTGGAACATGGCCATACAGCCCGGAAGAGTCACAGCAACCCAGTGATTCTGGCCATGAAAGCCTTCGATAAAATGCTACATTTAAAATGAAGAACGATTTTGACCAACATACACTTACAATTATTTTACTAGGAAGTGTGAGCATGCTTTTGGCTGATGAGATAGTCAAATTAATTGGGATTGTTGTTGTTGTGTGCCTTCAAGCTATTTCAGACTTAGGGTGACTCTAAGGCCCCTCACAGCTGTACAAAATGCACATTGAACTGGATTATATGGCAATGTGAACTCAGATAATCCACTTCAAAGCAGATATTTCTAACTAATGATGGTTTCTCGCAATGTTTGGTTTTAACTATAGTTTGTCAAAGCAAACCATGTGCTATGTGAAGTTTTGTTGTCTGATAATGATGTTTAAAAATAGCCATAGCTCCAAGCAAATGGTAGTTAATTAAAATGGAGAAAATGGTTTTCATTTCCTTTCAGACAGGAGCCAGGGGCCGGGGCCAAAGGAACAGTCATGTGCATATAATATTAAACTGTGGTTTAGTCATGCATACCAACAGAATTCCTACTCTAATTCATATGATATATATGTATGATCCTCTTACCCACACTTGCAGCCTCTTTACTCTCCCTTTTGCAATGGGAATAATCAAACCAAATTTTCTCTAATTAACAACAGTTTCTAGTTTCTTTAGCAATAGCTTAAATGGAAAACTTATGCGTTGGATATAAAACAGAGTGATAATAGAATTAAGATGAAGGAATGTTCCAGTATTTCCTTATTTCTGGAATAATAAGTGTAATATGAACACAATCTATACACATAATAGAAGTGAAGATATGTATGTATGTGTGGCTAGGGTGCCCACTTCCACAGACAGGCTCCCACTCTCACAAATAGCTATAACTCCCACTACTCAGAAAACACCAATGGCCCTCCCTCCAATGACATTGTGGGTTATAGGAAGCACTATAAACATGTACAAGAGCCCTGTCAATCTCTTCCACACACACCATACTGCCCATCACCCAAGTGAAGGCTTTCATACGGGGACAGTTTCATCCTAGATTTTCTGCTTTTCCTCCAGCACTGACACCCCAATGTTTCTTACTCTCTCCATTGGTGTTAAATTTGCATGACTCCACCCACTGCCTCTCTCATAAACCTTTCTTCTTTTTTATGGCACACTGCAAACAGAGGACTTGATCAGTAACTGAACATACAAGAGAGGTTTGGGGAGAATTCACCATGATTTATAGGAGTTGTAGGTCCTGGGATGTATAGTTCACCTGCAATCTAAGAGCACTCTGAACTCCACCAATGATGGACCTGAAACTAACTTGGCACACAAGAACCCCTACGACCAAGAAAAAATACTGGCGGTCTTTAGAGGAATTTATAGGAGTTGTAGTTCAACTACATCCAGAGTGCACTATGAACCCAAACAATGATGACTCTGGACCAAATTAGACATGCATACCCAATATGCCCAAATTTGAATACTGGTGGGTTTTGAGAGGAATTAGCCTGGTAATTTTGGAGTTTGTAAGCACTGGGATTTATAGTTCACCTGCATTCTAAACCTTCACCAAAGATGGAATTGGACCAAACTTGGCACACAAGGCCCCCATGACCAGCAAAAACATACTGGAGGTCTTAGGGAGAAATTCACCTTGATTTGGGGGAGTTGTAGTTCACCTACATTTAGAGAGCACTGTGAACCCAAACACAGATGGATCAGAACCACACTTGGCACACATACCTGATATGATGAAATTTGATTACTGGAGGGGTTTGAGGGGAACTGACCTTCCTTTCTGGAAGTTGTAGTTACCCACAACCAGGGAAACTGTGACCTCCACCGATGATGGACCTGGACCAAACTTGGCACGCAGAACCCCCATGACCAGTGTTATGGTCATGGGGTCGGGACTCCTGGGGGGGGGGGTCACAAGGGGATTTCAGAGGGGTCTCCAAACACCATCAGAAAACACATATTTCTGGAAGTTTGACCCAATGCTATTGTTGGTGGAGTTCAGAATGCTCTCTGATTGTAGGTTAACTATAAATCTCAGCAAGTACTCCCAAATGATAAAATCAGTCCTGCCCCCCAACCTAACCAGTATTCAAATTTGGGCATATCAGGTATTTGTGCCAAATTTGGTCTTGTGAATGAAAAAATATCCTGCATTTCAGATATTTATATTACAATTCATCACAGTAGCAAAATTATGGTTGGGCATCGTCACAACATGAGAAATTGTATTAAGGGGTCATGGCGTTAGGAAGATTGAGAACCACTGCCCATGACTAACTCAACCTATTGGAGGGGTTTGAGGGGACTGACTCACCATAATGGGAGTTGTAGTTTACCATACAGCCAGAGACCACACTGAACCCCATCGATGATGCATCTAGAGCAAACTAGCCCAACATAACATAACAAAGTACTGATGGAATTTCTTGGGGTTAACCTGCCATTATGTCAGTTGTAGTTAAATTACGACCTTATGCATTTTGTACAATAAAAATTGCCTTTTTCAAATAACCCCGACAACGCTGGGAACTCAAGCTAGCACAGAATAAAATGAAATGTACTTTGCCTTTCGTAGTGGGAGAATTGCTCATGACTTTCCTCCAAGCCTTAAGAGATCACTGCATTTGTTAATTAATTCATAGTTCTATGTACTTACACTGCTATTTTGCTAAAGGTTAGTTGCTGTGAATGTCATCTGTGTTGCATTGACATAAACCCTGTTGGTGCGAATGTGGTTTTTTCTTGTAGAACAGAGTCTAAATCAATTATATATAATTGTGTGTATATTCTTTTCCCTTAGTGCCCAGTGACCTTTCTGTAGAGGAGAGGGAAGAGCTTTTAAACATTCGACGCAGAAAAAAAGAACTAATTGATGATATAGAGGTAATTGTATTTCTTAAATAAAGAATATTTCTCCTACTACAAATAATGGTACCACATTTCTCCATGTGCTGAGTTGTGTTACATTGACATAGGTTTAAAATGCAAATTGCTGTTAAGATAATGTTATTGACATGACACATGTATATAAATAAAAATGTAATGTTCATTTGTGGGATTTACATAACTCAAAAATCACTGGATGAATTGACACCAAATTTGAACACAACGAGTGACCATCACTCATAAAAACACAGAAAAACACAGCAGAAGAGACTTAAAAAGCCCAAAAAATTAAAAATACTTTACAACGCATGTGCAAAACCACATATATACACATACACAAATATATACACACATATATACACTCACAAAACACATATACACAGACTGGGCCACAGCAACGCATGGCAGGGGGCGGCTAGTATATAATAAAATAATTTAAGTAGATAGACTGGAGCAGATATTTGTGTTAGGTTGTATATGATTGCTAATTTTTTAAAATTTTATTTTATTTAAGTAGACATACATTTGCAAGTGTTTGTTGCATACAGTGCAATACTTTCTATCTATTAATAGTTCCATAATCATTTATCTGATAATGTATTTCGGATAAGGGGTCGCAGTCTACTATCTAAATAATACATATAAAAATATCATAGACTCTTACTTTACATCTGCTTCTTCCTTCTCTACAATCTTATAGGGTCCTCTATATATTTTTTAATTTAATTTTACATTAATGATTGCTAAATTTTAAGGTAATAGTCATCTTAAAATTATGCCCTTGCTAGAAAAACTAGCAATATTGATTTGTACTTTTCTCTATTTTTGACAGCGGTTAAAGTTTGAAATTGCTGAGGTTATGACAGAAATCGATAACCTAACCAGTGTGGAGGAAAGGTAAGCTTGATTTCCAGTGTGTGTCCTTTATGGACAGGTAGCATCTTGTTCCTTACACCTTTTTAAACGATTTTTCAGAAACCTCTTTGTTTTTGATCCTGGAAGAATCATGGCTTTATAGCCACCAGTACACTATCTGTCTTGCCTCTTTTGGAGGTGAAGAAGAGACACACTGCAGCTTAACAGCTTAATTGAAATTGACATACCATTGTCTAGTTACTTGTTTACTCCACATGTCCATATAGCACTGGTTTTCCTATGCTATTGTGGATAATGAGACTTGAAGGTCTACGGATTTTGGCATCCATGATGGGTCCTGGAACCTTATTTACTTACTTAGGCGATCCCTCGTTGCCTGAGTATGATGGCCTTCCAAGTGTAGTGTCTTGGCAGTGGATACATAGGTGACTGTGGAGCCCTGTTCTTGACCCGCATGTTCTTCTACAGTGAGGGCTTCGGTTTCCAGATGGAAGGTGGTCACGGTCAGGGTTGGCTTGATGCGCCTTCATCCTCTTGGCATGCTTCTCCCTTTCGCCCCGCATTTGTGTCTCTTCAAATTCCACAGCACTGCTGGTCACAGCTGACCTCCAGTTAGAGTGCTCAAGGGCCAGGGCTTCCCAGTTCTCTGTGTCTATGCCATAGTTTTTAAGTTTAGCTTTAAGCTCATCTATAAATCTCTTTTCCTGTCCACCAACATTCCGTTTTCCATTCTTGAATTGGGAGACAGTGATCGGGCATTCGGACAAAGTGGCCAGTCCAGTGGAGTTGATGGCATAGAAGCATTGCTTCAATGGTGATAGTCTTTGCTTCTACCAGCATGCTGAGATTTGTCCACCTTTCTTACCAAGAGACTTGCAGGATTTTTTCAGAGGCAACGCTGATGAAATCGTTCCAGGAGTTGAGTGTGACTTCTGTAGACAGTCCACGTTACACAGGCATATAGCAGCGTTGGGAGGATAATGGCTTTATAAACAGGCACCTTGGTCTCCCTACAGATGTCCCAATCCTTAAACACTCTCTGCTTCATTCGGAAAAATGCTGCACTCGCAGAGCTCAGGCAGTGTTGTATTTCAGTGTCAATGTTGACTTTTGTGGAGAGGTGGCTGCCAAGGTAGCTGAAATGGTCAACATTTTCTAACATTACACCATTCAGTTATATTTCTGGTATTGCAGAGGGATTGGCTGGTGACCGCTGAAAGAGCACTTTGATTTTCTCAATGTTCAATGAGAGGCTCAGCTTCTCGCATGCTTCTGCAAAGGTGTTTAGAGTGGCTTGTAGGTGGTCTTCTGAATGTGCACAGACTACGTTGTCATCAGCATATTGGAGTTCTATAACATATGTTGTTGTGACCTTGGTTTTGGCTTTCAGTCCGCTGAGGTTAAATAGCTTGTCGTCTGTGCGATAGATGAGTGTTTAGAGTGGCTTGTAGGTCGTCTTCTGAATGCACACAGATTGCGTTGTCATCGGCATATTGGAGTTCTATAACAGATGTTGTTGTAACCTTGGTTTTGGCTTTTAGCCTGCTGAGGTTAAATAGCTTGCCATCTGCCCGATGATTCCCACTCTGGTGGGAAGCTTCCCATCAACAAGATGAAGTATCATAGCGATGAAGATGGAAAATAAGGTTGGGGCAATAACACATCCCTGTTTGACGCCTGATTCCACCTTAAATGGAACCAAACCCCAGCAGATACCAAGGGTTCACTTTACTTTTATTAGTGTGTTCTGTCTAGTACTGTGTGTTTTGCTCTGGTACTTATGGGTATGAAATGATAAATTATTGCTTTGTTATGCCGTGCAGATATCCCCAGCCTTCCACACAATCTTTTCCCTTTATGTCTGATCTGCAAAACATTTTTGTGTGATACAAGTGGCACAGTTTAGGAGACTCCTGTGGCTTCATTGGCAGATGTCCTGCTCAGCCACTGCAACAGTATGTGCTGGCAAAGCAGAAGTTCCAAACGCTTATTTGCCAGGGCAGTGGCTCAAAAGATTACGCTGTCAATTGGCTTGGATTGAAATAATCTAGTTTAACTGGTTTGTGGGTCGAAACCATAAACATTATCCTCTTCTTAATCTTTCTGTTGCTCTAATACGTGTCAGGGGATTTTAGTACAATTTATAAACATCTGATATAAAACAAAAGCTACTTTGAATTACTTTATCTGGTATGTATCTCTTTTTCCCTTTGAGGTAGGATACCTAGCTGTGCCATCCTCTGCATTCTCGCTATCTAACGATGAACATATGACAAAAGCGTAAAATTTAAATATCCAAGATGTTTAACTTCTGTTTTCCTATCACCCTCAAAACAGCAAAGCCACCCAAAGAAATAAGCAAATTGCTATGGGAAGAAAAAAATTCAACATGGATCCCAAGAAGGTAGGGTGGTTTTGTTTTGTTTGTTTTTCTCACTTGAGAAACTGTGCTTCTTATTGACTAACTAGCTGTCCCCTGCCACCTGTTGCTGTTGCTGTGGCCCAGTCCGTGTATATGTGTCTTGTGTGTGTGTACATATATACTGTATATACTCGAGTAAAAGCCTAGTTTTTAGCCCTTTTTTTAGACTGAAAAGGTCCCCCTCGGCTTATACTCGAGTCAAGGTTATTTATTATTTTACTCTGTTATTATTATTTTCATTTCATTTATTATTTTATTATATTTATTATTATTACATTTATAATTTTACTTCATTATTATACATTTATTATTTTACTGTATAATTGTTGTTATTGCTACATTCATTATTTTACTCTTTTTATTATTGTTGTTATTACATTTATTATGTTACTCTATTATTATTGGAAGGATACGTAAGCACATTTACATTGAAGAAGGTAAATAATCATTTAATCTGAGTTGGACAGTCTTGTCTTAAATTACCATTTTTGTAAATATTCAAAAATATATAACCTACTGATTCCTCAATTAATGTAATTTAATGGGTATCTATTTTTATTTTGCAATTTACCTGTAGCAGCTGCACTTCCCACCCTCGGCTTATACTCAAGTCAATCCGTTTTCTCAGTTTTTTGTGGTAAAATTAGGTGCCTCGGCTTATATTCGGGTTGGCTTATACTCGAGTATATACAGTATATGTGTGTATATGTGTGTATATATGTGTGTTTGCTTATATATATGTGGTTTTGTGCATGCGTTGTAAATGTATTTTTTATTTTTTGGCTTTTTAAGTCTCTTCTGCTGTGTTTTTCAGTGTTTTTATGAGTGATGGTCACTCGCTGGTCTGATAGGTGTTATTGTTTCCAAATTTGGTGTCAGTTTGTCCAGTGGTTTTTGGCTTACGTTAATCCCACAAACTAACATTACATTTTTATATAGCTGTATGATTTCTTCAGGCTATTCTACCTTTTGGTGATACCATTAGACAAAGTGAGGCACATGTTATGGGGTGGCAGTCCTCACAGCCATTTTTCTTAAGCATCCTCACCATTCCCACTGTTGGAAGGTGGTTGTGTGCACTCTTTGAACAAACCTCCTTGTGCTCCAACATGGCGACACAATCTGTCACTTAGTGTTGAAGTGTATTCCAGTTCCTAGTCTGGTTGGCATTTATATATACAATTGGAGAGGGGTGGCATTTTATCCTTTACCTCAAGCAGTAAAAAACTTGAGTAGGACCTATGCAAGGTAGCTTATAGACAAGTAAAAATTAATTGCAAAATACAGCATAATATAAAACTGAAAAATATCAAACCATTTGCAGTCCTAGGTAAAACAGTCAGTCCCAAAGCCTGGGCTGTATATATGTTTTGATCATTTGCCTTGATGGGGCTGATGCTGTCATGTCAGGGGTTTTTCCATTTGCCCTGTGCTTTTCTAGGCAGCTGCTTTGGAGGGTTTGGCTTTAGGACTGTTCATAACTCTGTCCATCTGTGTGCATAATACTCTTCCTATTGGAAAGCACAGCAAATAAAGCTGCTCAGTTTAGGTTCAGATTTGAGAAAATGAAACATGTAATCCTCCTTAACTCCCTGTTCCTCATTTGTTCCCTTTGGGCAGGACTATTATCATTTTGCTGGCCTTTTTGTTAAAACAAGTGTTTTCTGTTTACTTACTTTGTTTTGAAGGATGGTAATTTTTTTTCTTGGAACAGCTGAATATCCAGGAAGCATTAAAAACAAAGTAATTTTAGAAGCATGCAGATGGGGAAAATAGAGCTGACGTATGAGAGTTAGGATTATAATGAGTTCCTTAGCTGCTAATGGCTGCCAGTATGTGGGGAAACATGGCTGGCATGCATGGTAGTAAAATGTGCCTCCTCCCTTTGTAATTTCCAAAGAGGGGCTGATTGTCAGTCTTCAGGCTCTTTAGAGAGAGAGAAAGTGGCCAGGAGAAAGCGAATGGAAACAAGGAGGAGGGGGATAAAGCACATTTGTTGCACAGACTCAAAATAGCCTCCCAGACTGTTTAAATGGCATTTATGATAAAAGTAGGTTGGATTTGTTGAGCACATTGTCTTTGCTTGGCAGGATGGTTTTCCGCTGCTGCTGTTTCCATAAACTCTCTCTCTCTCTGCGTTGCCCAAACATACATTTATTTTGCCAAAAACCATTTTGTTTTTATTATTTCTATCTGAAGCCTCATTTCAACCCTTCATTGTTTGTTTTTTAAAATAAAGGACCACACTAGAAACTTATTATTCAAGGTTAAAATTAGTTACAACATCAGTAGTAAAATCACTGCAGATCCCAATTAAATGTCTTTAAAAATACACTGAGCCACCTGGTCGTTGTTGTTGTTATGTACCTTCATGCAGTTTCTGATTCATGGTGGTGCTAAGGCAAACCCCCAAGATTTGTTCAAAGCAGCTTTGTCATTGCCTCCCTCTGAAGCTCAAAGAGTGTGTATTTGTGGCTAAACAGGAATTACAACCCAGATATTCATAACTATAATCGAACACCGTGTGTCTCAAAACCACTGAACTTGCTGACCAAAAGGTCGGTGGTTCGAATTCAGGGAGCGGGGTAAGCTTCTCCTGCTAGGCGAGGTTCTGCCAACCAAGCAGTTCAAAAGCATGCAAATGTGCGTAGATCAGTAGGTACCGCTTCTGCGGGAAGCTAATGGTGTTCCATGCAGTCGTGCTGGCCACATGACCTTGGAGGCGTCTATAGACAATGCTGGCTCTTTGGCTTAGAAATAGAGACTTAGACACGACTAGACTTAATGGCAAGGGGAATCCTTTACCTTTTATACCCCAACAGAACCACCCAGATCTTCATAACTATAGTCCAACACTCAAACTATGCTGTGTGTCTCAGTGGTGCAGCGGGGTTGAGCTGCTGAACTTGCTGACCAAAAGGTCGGTGGTTCGAATTCGGGTAATGATGTTCCATACAGTCGTGCTGGCCACATGACCTTAGAGGCGTCTATGGACAATGCTGGCTCATCAGCTTAGAAATGGAGATTAGCACCACTCCCCAGACTCGTACCCAACTAGACTTAAAGGCAAGGGGAAGCCTTTACCATTTATATCCCAACAGAATATTAATAATTGAGGCAATTTGTATAGAACATGTTCTTACCTTTTGAATGTAGAGCCAGACCACCATATGTTACTCTTATTCTTATCAAACATCCTCTATGTTTGTTCTTTTTTTAAAAAAATCTAATGAAACTAGAGTTCCTTTTACTGGCTTTACGACTTACCATAATACATATCCTATGTTTTAGTTTGGAGTATATAGATATATGTCTTACTCAGAGATAAGTGCCACTATGTTTAATAGGGCAAACAGACTGTAATTCTTATCAAAAGAAAAGCACATGTTCAGATAATGGTACAATGCATTATACTTTGAATCCCATGTAAATGTCAAGATACTAAAATGCAGTTGAAGATAACGCTGGCGTTGATTGTCATGGTTCCAATTATTATAAATGATTTATCTGATAATGTGCTTTTTAATGATGTGGTGGTATCTCCTTCTCTCTCTAGTCAAATTTCCCAAAACAAGCTGTCTGTCAGATCATTAGCCTGTACAAACATCAATTCTATTATGAGCAGATTAACTCTGTAATTTGCATCTGAGGACTCATAAGGAATAGATAATAACATACGGTATCTAGTTCATTTATTATTAGAATTTTTCTAATGATTACCTTCAACAAAACCACAAGTGTTAACTGTTTTTACTTGTATCTTAACAATTACTAAAAAATAAGGGAAAAATATAAAAAGGAACGGAGCCCGCGGTGGCGCAGTGGGTTAAAGCGCAGAGCTCCTGAGCTAGTTGACCGAAAGGTTGCAGGTTCAAATCCAGGGAGCAGTGTGAGCTTCTGCTGAAGAGAGATATTGACAAGCTGGAATGTGTCCAGAGGAGGGCAACTAAAATGATCAAGGGCCTAGAGAACAAGCCCTATGAGGAATGGCTTAAAGAGCTGGACATGTTTAGCCTGAAGAAGAGAGGCTGAGAAGAGACATGGTGGCCATGCATAAATATATGAGAGGAAGTCATAGGGAGGAGGGAGCGAACTTGTTTTCTGCTGCCCTGGAGACTAGGACGCGGAACAATGGCTTCAAATTACAAGAAAGGAGATTCCATCTGAACATTAGGAAGAACTGTTCAGCAGTGGAACTCTCTGCCCCAGAGTGTGGTAGATGCTCCTTCTTTGGAAGCTTTTAAACAGAGGCTGGATGGCCATCTGTCAGGGGTGCTTTGAATGCAATTTTCCTGCTTCTAGGCAGGGGGTTGGATTGGATGGCCCATGAAGTCTCTTCCAACTCTATGATTCTATGAACTTTATTATTTATTTATTTATTTACAGTATTTGTATACCGCTTTTCTCACCCCGAGGGGGACTCAAAGCGGTTTACACATAAGTAATGGCAAAATTCAATGCCAGTACAAACAATTACAATTATACTTTACAATTAGACATAAATCAAGTTAAAAACATTACATCCACAAGTAATAAAATAATAATTAAAACAATAAAACAGTCTCTTCCGTCAAATCGCCGTTCCAGTCATTGTCTTTCTGAAATGCTGCATACATTTACTTCTACTGCCCAAAGGCCTGCTCCCAAAACCATGATTTTAATTTCTTTCTGTAAGCCAGGAGGGAGGGAGCAGATCTTACATCATTTGGGAGTGTGCTTCATAGGCGGGGGGCCACAGCCGAGAAGGCCCTGTCTCTCGTCCCCTCCAGATGCATCTGTGCTGTGGACGGGAGCGAGAGCAGGGCCTCCCTGGATGATCTTAGATTACGAGGTGGGACGTAAGGGTGGGTGCATTTGAACAAGTAAGCTGGGCCAGAACCGTATAGAGCTTTATAGGTCAAGACCAGCACTTTGAATTGGGCTCGGAGATGGACCGGCAGCCAGTGGAGCTGGCATAGCAGGGGGGTGGTATCCTCCCTGTATGCTGCCCCAGTTAGTAATCTGGCTGCCGCCCGTTGAACTAGCTGAAGTTTCCAAACCGTCTTCAAAGGCAGCCCCATGTAGACTGCGTTGCAGTAATCTATTCGGGATGTAACCAGAGCGTGGACCATCGTGGCCAGATCAGACTTCCCAAGATACGGGCGCAGCTGGTGCATGAGTTTTAGCTGTGCAAAAGCTCCCCTGGCCACCGCCGAAACCTGGGGTTCCAGGCTCAGTGATGAACCCAGGATCATCATCATCATCATCATCATCATTCTCTTGCCCTTTAATGTTCTTTGTCAGTGGCAACATTAGCTTCTGTGTCTCTGCCTCTGAATGAGAAGCAGAAGAGACAGGGCAGCCTGGTGTCTATATGTCTGTGTTTGCGGCTGTTGTAGTCAGTGAACTCATTTTGGCTGTCTCCAGCACAAGCGCCCTGCACATTTGCCTCGAACTTGGAACTCCCACGTTCAAGGAAATGGGTAATTGCTTTTCTGCTTGACTTTTCTAGCTGTGCTGCTTGTGCCAGACACCCCCTCCCTAGTTGGCCATCATCTGTGAATGAGGCTTTGCTGCGCCAAACACAATATAATGCTGTATTTGTCAATTGTGTGCAAGCTCTTACTATAAGATAGCTTGTTTCCTAGTATTTCCATGATATGACCTAACTTCTAGTCCCAACAAGGGTCCATCCATTGAATCAACTTGGTAAATCAAGATCTAGGAATGTTCCATTATTTCTATCTACTTGGGACTGACAATCAGGTTGAGTAATGGTGGAGTCGTTTGAATTTTGAACTAGGGCAAGAGTTGAAATTCCCTTTTACCTGGGGATTACCTTGTTCAGGAATTTTCCATCAACCACAAAATGGCAACTGAATAAATTTTGCCAGGAGAACCCTAAGATAGTCACCAGAAGTTGACTTGAATGCACATAACAACAAACATTGGGCAAGGGGAAAAATACTGAATTCTCCTTCTTCATTTAGGGAATCCAGTTTCTGATAGAAAATGACCTCTTGCAGAATACGGCTGAAGACATTGCACAATTCCTTTATAAAGGAGAAGGGCTAAATAAAACGGTCATTGGAGATTATCTTGGCGAAAGGTAAGCAGACACCAAACCTAGTTCGTATGATGTTAAACAGGATGTGGGGAGCCTTGCTTTGTTCCATTTTGTTCTCTTCTTCCTTGGGTATGAATGTGTCTGTGCTATACAGTTATAGTAGTTTGATGCCACTTTGACTGTTCTAGCTCCATACTATAGAATTATAGGTTTTGTAGTTTATGAAATCCTCATATTTCTTTCTCTAGAAAGCTCTAGTATTAGGACAGACCATTTGATCATCTAACCCAGTATTCTTTGCTTAGCTCAGTGGTTCTCAACCTGTGGGTCCCTGGACGTGTTGGCCTTCAGCTCCGAGAAATCCTAATAGCTGGTAAACTGGCTGGGATTTCTGGGAGTTGTAGGCCAAAACGCCTGGGGACCTATAGGTTGAGAACCACTGGCTTAGGTTGGGACCTCCGCATTCCTTGGTACCTGACCTTCCAAATTGGCAATGCTAAGCATTCTATGGATTCTATGGATGAACCATAGAATTATGATCCTTCTCTCATCTATTTAGTTATCTCTTTCCTGTATTGATCCACAAGTGCATTATGGTGGTAAACCATCCATACAAGTTTGGTTTAGGGGCTGTTTAAAAGAATAATGACTAAATAAGATAGTGCCATGCTGGCTATGCTCACCATCTCCTCTGTGCTCCTTCTAATTGATCATGGGACCTTCCATGTGCCAGACATATGCTTCAACACAGCTCGTATGATCTCATAAACATATATTATTATTACTTATTTATTTATTTACGACATTTATATGCCGCCTTCTCACCCTGAAGGGGACTCAGAGCAGCGGCAATTAGATGCTGACACATATAAATATATCATTTAAAACACGTTAAATCACATAATAAAATTCATATAAAAACAATTTAAAACAATAAAAATCAATGACTTCTATATACTGCCTGGTTACTCATGGAAAAACATTGGGGGGGAAAGAAACCACTGCACTGTGTTCCTTGATCTCAAAAAGGCATTTGATCAGGTTACAAGTAAAAAGTAAATACAATATATTATATTATTATCATAGCACAATATTAATATTATATATTACATTGTACTATAACATTATACTGTAATATTATTAGTAATATTACATTTAATATAAAATATATAATTATAATATTTAAATTGCTTTAAGCAATTCAAAAACTACACAGTGGAAGTCTTCCGAAGCTCCACTATTCTCTCCTTGCATCTTCCTCCAAGGCTTTAAAGCAGGTTTAAAACAACTGGAAAGAACGTCTCTGGACGTGGGTATTCCTACCCACCCACCCAACAAACTGCATTTTCAGAATTACAGAGACGAGAGAAAAGCCATTGCTAATCTTAGGATGCAGTTGATTCCACAGGCCTAAAGTCTATTCGTAGTCCCAACTGGAACAGGCTCATTTAATCAGATGGAGAGTCTTAAATAAATCTCATGTATTCAGTGAGTTTATGCTATAATTATTAGTTATAAGCAAGGGTATCGCCTACTTATTAATAGTATTTCTTTTTTGTGGTCCCTGAGTCACACATACCTGTCATTCTGGACCTCGGTGGAGATATTCAGAAATTTCTAGATCTGCATTTTGGCAGCAATCCCACTCCTTCCTCGACTGCATTCATAGAAGTCATGTGTTCCTGTTAACATCTAGTTTCTTGTCAGTCAGTACCATAGAGGAAATTGTGTTTTGGCACTTCATCAGTTCATCATTCCTTCTTCTCTCTGGGATTTTATGGCCCTGAAGATTTTTTTTCAAGAAGTGTTTAAGCTGTGGAGTGAAGATTCCACTTTTTGGCACAATAGATGCAATTTGTTTATTTGTTTATTTACTACACTTTTATCCCACCCCTTTCAGCCTGAAGGCGACTCAGGGCAGCGGCAATTAGATACTGAACACATATAAATACATCATTTAAAACAGGTTAAATCTCATAATAAAATTAATATAAAAACAATTTAAAACTATAAAAATCAATGACTTCTATATACTGCCTGGTTACTCATGGAAAAACATTGGGGGGGAACCACTGCACTTTGTGTTCCTTGATCTCAAAAAGGCATTTGATCAGGTTATCCATGACCTGATCTGGCGAGCACTACAGTGACATAGAATATCAGAAGACTATGTAACATGGATAAAGCTACTATACAATAATACAAGAAGTATGGTCTGCTGCCCTGAGGGGATTTCACCACCCTTCAACATCACTCTCACCACTACTATTCATACTCTGCATGGACACGGCTACAGCAAATTTGCAAACTATGCATCCCTGGACACTCCTATATGCAGATGACATAGCACTTGGCTACCAAACACATGCAGCTCTCCAACAACAAGGAGTGATAGACTGAGTGAAAATGGACTTCAACTGAACATACACAGAGTATCTGAGTATCTGGAATCTGACCTCCAAACTGGAAAAACAATTTGAATTAATGGACAAGCACTAAAGAAGGGCACCCAGTTTAAATATCTAGAGTCACTGGTCTCCATAGATGGTGACACAATACCTAGAGTTGTTCACACAGTAGTCCTTTATGGGGCAGAGTGACATGAACAAGCCCTTAACACAATGGAAATTAAAATGCTGAGATGGATGCTTGGCTTGACACTTCTTGACCATGTGCCAGATGGTGACATCTGTCAAAGACTAGGAATAAAAGCGATCAGCAAGAAAATGCAGGAAGCAAGACTATGGTGGTACGGCCATGTCATGAGAAGAGAATCAACATCAGTTGCAAAAACATCACTGCATTTGGAGATTGCAGGACGACGACCAGGTGGATGGCCAAAGAAAAGATGGATGGACATTATCAGGCGTGTAGTGAGGGGGGGGGGGTTAGGGGTTCAACCCCCCCTCCCCCCAAAATCTTAGAGGTTAAAAAAAATAAAGCTGGTTTACTCATGAATTTTAACTGGCTAGCCAAATCCCCATGCTAATTTTATGAGATGCAAAAAATGAAGAGTCCCTCCAGAACTGCAAGCACTATCTCAAGCAAATATTGACAATTTATCCACACTGTCATTACTTGGAGCAATACCCGATATAGCGAAGCAACCAAGTTGGGGTGGGGGGTGTTGAATGCTCTCATTAAGGAGGCCGGACTGGGTGGAGGTGGTTGACAGGGGCGGAGCTGCAGGCTATTGAAGGCTGCTCTGCCCCTACTGTGCTCTTTGCTTCAGCGTGAGCTAGGAGGCAGTTTTCAACTCCCCCCCCCCCAACATTTTCAACCCCCCCCCCCAACATTTTCAAAACTCCCCCCCCCAACATTTTCAACCCCCCCCCCCCAAAATTGTCAGTCCTCCCCGAAATCTTTTTCTGGCTACAACCCTGGACATTATCAACAAAGACATGTGTGCTGCCAACCTGAGGATGCCCAAAACAAAGCCCTGTTAAACCACAGTCACAGTTCTAACCCCCTCAATGAGGAAAATAGCTTAGAAAGAATAGAAGAATATTTGCAGAGTTAAGCTGTCTTGAGAACTTTTTTCTCCAATTTCGACTAGATTCCCTGGTCGGCACACAGTTTTCAGCTCGGCCCACAAACACAGCCTCCCCTTTAAGTGCCTCAAAATAGTACAGACTTTGGCAAGCTTTGAAATTTCTTTAATAGAGACCAGATGCCCTGTTGTGATGTAATGCTTTTAAGAGACAAGAATATGGGACAAACTCGGTTGCATTCATAAAATTGCAGAAATAAAGAGCTCTTCTTGAATGCACGACAAGTTTTCAAAATTATTTAATATAAACTGGGCAATAGAATTGTTCATATTCAGCATTGAAAAACTGTAGACTAAGTGATGGCTAACCAAGGTCTGCTTTTTGGAATATATTTTAGCTAGAAAGTCCAAATATATAGTTCCATGCATGTTTGCTACTCGCAGGATTACTGCCCACAGAAGTCATATAGCCAAGTTTTAAATAGTTTGTACAGCTGGCGATCTTCTGAGTCCACATTGCTACAGTTATGCACAGTTACTCTCTTTTAGATGCATGTTATATTGCTTTTGGGATCTAATCCATTTGTCTAGTTCACATGCACTTCCATACTTACATGGAAGTAAGTCCTGCTGAATTCATTCTTTTGTTCAACAAAGCTTATTATTGCGATACGTCATCTCTGAAATTTTAACCAAGTGGGGGTATTAACTTTAGCAATGTCTAGGAATTTTCCATTCTCTTTCCTGTCATGTCTTCCATTGGTTAAATGCCTATATGTGTGCTAAGAATATATCTAAGACACATTCCTTTGTGTCCACCTGTCTTTGGGGAGTATAAGTTTACAAGGGGGAAGTATACTGGTCTATATGTAGAAATATAATTTGATTGTATTACATGGGAAATTCCAGCTGAGGAAGTTTAATAAATGCATGTTCTGCTGCTGAAGCAGATGTTTCTTTCTAAAGGGATCTCCCCAACTATCAGGTGTTCACTGTTCGTTTCCATTTTCCAAATGAATGTGCCAGAGTACTTATGAATGTATTGATGTACGTTTGTACCCCAAGGGTTCCTCCATGGTTTGATGGATCTGGACCAAACTTGGCACATAGACTCTTCATTAATTTACTTAAAATAATTGAGTGGTTTGAATTAAATAAGCCATTGCTTTTAGAGCCAGAGCTGAAGGAAAGAGAAGGATCAGAGTGGATTGGGTGCTGCTAGGTGAAGTGGCCCCCTGTGATGTGACTGGGAAAGAGAAAGGAGAGAAGAGAGGAAGAGCAAGTGTATTATAGAACAAAGAGAAAACATATAGGTATTCCCCAAAAGATTATTTTTGAGTAAAGGTAAAGGTTTCCCCTTGACATTGAGCCTAGTTGAGTCCAACTCTGAGGGTGGTGCTCATCAATATTTCTAAGTTGAAGAGCCGGCATTGTCCGTAGATACCTCCAAGGTCATGTGGCTGACATGACTGCATTGAGCACTGTTACCTTCCTGCAGAAGTGGTACCTATTCATCTACTCACACTTGCATGTTTTCGAACTGCCAGGTTGGCAGAAGCTGGGGCTAACAGCGGGAGCTCATCCCACTCCTCAGATTCAAACCACCGACCTTTCTGTCAGCAAGTTCAGTAGCTCAGTGCTGCACCACTGGGGGCATATTAGGGAGCATATTAGGTAAATAACGTGAATTATTACCTTAGTATAATTCTTTTGGGAACAAAAACACTTCCTTTGGCATGCTGATCTACTTGTTTCTCGTTGGCACGGATTCTTGTAGTATTTATACATCAAAAACACAGTCATATCCTATTTAATGATTAGGGGTTTCATTGTGTTAATTAATATACTGGAAAAGATTTGTTTTGTTTCACTTAGGAGGTGATATCATGGAGGCAAAGTCTTTGCCAAATAAATCCACCTACTTCTTGTTGAGATGGAAGTTGATCTACAACATTTTAATTTAATGATGTGTTTCAAGCGCACCCTGAGGATTGCAGCCATTCATACCAATGTGTGCTAATGCTGCAAAAATTCAGAATGTTGCCTAGTCAGAATAATAGTGTTAGTTATATTATAATCTACCTTTTTCCCTTTGTAAAAATCAAAATATGTGTATCATCTAGTATAGCTCATGCTTCATTACTGTCTATTTTGTAAGAGTCTTGCACATTTCCAGGAGAAGAAATGTAACACTTCAAACCTATTAAATTTATCTGTGATGTACTGCTGCATAGCTGTAAATATATGGTTTAAAAAGCCTTTGGCTTCACTTAGATCTGGAGATTTCCAGGTTTGGCGTAAAGAAGGCAAAGTTTCTAAATCTCATTATTAAAACTGAAAATATGACAGCTTCGTCCTGTACTTTAGCATTCTAATTTTTCAGTTTGTAGTCTTAAGGGTTGCATATATACAGACATTCCTTAAATCAGTGGTTCCCAACCTTTTTTTTTTAAACCAGGGACCACTCCCCAATATTAGTACCAAAAGAGTTACAAATCAGTTTTTGGTCAACTTAAAATTTGGTTTGGTTATTTGGAGTGCTGATTCGGAAAATTGCATTGGATAGACCATATCAAATCTAATTTCTGATATAGAACATATGTCATCCAGTAGTTGCAATCTGCTCGCCCACTGCCTTAAATGAATAAAGAAAATTGTATTCAGATGCAAGTTGCTTCTTGGCTTTTGTCTACTCTTAACAGTGATTACAAAGAATCTAGCTCTTATTTGGCTCAATCTGACTACCATTTCACCTCCAGAACGGGTTTTTCTACACTGAAAATGCAGAAACTTTTTGGGGACTTTTGGTGACTGTTTGCATATTGTCTACATATCACAAGCATAAATATGTTGAGTACCTCACGGTTGGAAAAATCAATTCATTAAATGCGCCTTTTTTGTGTTATTACTCATTTTGAATAAATTATTTAGAATAAATTATTTACTTAACCTCAGTATGTACCAGCTAGGCAACTGGGAGACAGGGTAGAATTAAGTAAGACTTATGATTGATAGGTCCTGCCTTGGAAATATATAGGCTAAAATATAAATGATTTTGAATATTAAAATAAAAAGTTACCACCAGTTTACTTCTTTTTGTTTTGTTTTGTTTTGTTTTGTTTCACAGGGATGACTTTAATATTAAAGTACTTCAGGCTTTTGTTGAACTCCATGAGTTTGCGGATCTTAACCTTGTACAAGCCTTAAGGTGAGTTAATAAGAACAGCCGAAAGATTTCCTGAATATTTGGTTATTTTTAAATGTTATGAATATGTATTGTGTCAAGCAGACTTTCTTTTTAATCATGTCATAAGCAACTTGAGAAACTGTATTGGTGTGAGAGAATTGGTTGTCTGCAGAGACGTTGCCCAGGGGTGCCCTGATATGTTACCATCCTTCTCGTATCCTTGCATGGAAAGCTGGAGCTGACAGCCAGGAGCTTACCCCATCTCATGGACCTTCAGGCGGCACAAGGGTTTAACTTGCGCCACCGCGGCTCTAAGGCAGACATAATTTACTCAAAACTGTAAAGTTTCCTCAATGGCAGTGTGCACAAACTGGTGGTGATGTAGCAAAGCAAAATGTGTCACATACATCAGCATCAGAAGAGGGACAATTCATTCTCATTTTAAAATGAGGTAGCTAAACTCAGGTAGACTGTAATAAACAAATTCCATTTGCTTAAATCTTTTATTGATCTTGAATGTGCTGAACGTTGCTTGAATTGCCCCTCCTTTCTTAACTACGTTGACATAGTTACCGAGACTGTGGCGCAGCTGGCTGGCAGTCAGCTGCATTAAGATCACTACTGACTGAAAGGTCATGAGTTCAAAGCCAGCCCGGGTCAGAGTGAGTGTCTGACTAATTTGTGTAGCTTGCTGTCGACCTTTGCAGCCGATAGACAGTTGCATCTGTCAAGTAGGAAATTTAGGTACCGCCTACGCGGGGAGGCTAATTTAACTAATTTACGATGCCATAAAAATCTCCAGCAAGTCTGCAAAGAATGAGGAAGTACTTCATCAGTGTCACAAATGGATGGTGAAGCGACGGCTCCCCTGGTGGCCAGAATGCCCTCATGAAAAGTTGGAATGTTAAATTGCCTCTGTGTCTGTCTATATATGTTGTGTGTCTATGGTATTGAATGTTTGCCATGTATATGTACATTGTAATCCGCCCTGAGTCCCCTGCGGGGTGAGAAGGGCGGAATATATTTATACTGTAAATAAATAAAAAGACAATATCTTATTTAATAGCTGCTATGGGTGCATGTATTTCAAAAGAAGTGTGCTGCTGTGATTTGAAAAAGCTGCTTTGCTTTGCCTTAATTAAAGACAATTTTACACATTATTTGTAGAATCTCTGTAGAGAGATAAGAAAGGGATTTTGTTTATAGACTCAGCAAGCAATGCTTGAAGCTCTAGGCTAGTGTTTTGGTCTACAACACATTTGAAACAATAAACCTCTAATTGTGAAATGTGGTGCTATACTACCATTTCTGTATTTTACATAATTTTGGATAAAGATGTGTTTTAGGATAAGATACTCGAGCAGTTTCTTGTCTATCTTTACAGGCAGTTCCTGTGGAGTTTCCGGCTTCCAGGAGAGGCTCAAAAAATTGATCGTATGATGGAAGCTTTTGCTTCACGTTATTGCCTTTGTAACCCTGGAGTATTCCAGTCTACAGGTTAGTAATGATGAGACTCCCACTCATGTTTATTCCTCACTAAAGTCAGGTACAAATTAATTATAGAAAGTAAGCATGAAACTGGTAACAACCTTATTCTCAGAGCTGTGGCAATGAGGAGGAGTCATAGGATGAAGTTGCTCAAGAGAGCTTCATATTATAAGACAGCTTACACATTTGCTGTATCCCTTCCAGTCTTCTGACTTACAGCAACCCTGTTGTAGGGTTTTAATAACTACATTTGTTCAGGGTTTTTTTGCCTTCCTCTGAAGCTGGGAGAGTGTTTTCTTTCTTTCCGATCAGAGCGACTTGAGAAACTGCAAGTCGCTTCTGGTGTGAGAGAATTGGCCATCTCCAAGGACGTTGCGCAGGGGACGCCCAGATGTTTTACCATCCTTGTAGGAAGTTTCTCTCATGTCCCCTCATGGGAATCTGGAGCTGACAGATGGGAGCTCACCCCACTTATCCCAAAAGGTCCCAATTGAGCGGGGTGAGCTCTCAATTGTCAGCTCCAGCTTCTCATGAGGGGAGCAGTATGCATGAACAAGATCATGGAGTCCTCATGGACAACAAGTTAAACATGAAAGGAAGAAGAAAGGAAATCTTAAGTGTTTTTTTCTTCAATAGTTATAAGGAAGAATGGAAGTTTACTACATTCTCCTCCCCTTTTTTATTTGTCATTTTTCATTTTTCATTTTGGTATTTTTTGCATTTTTCTATTTTTCTATTTTCTTGTTTCTTTTTTGTTTTTATTTTCCCTCCCACCCCTCCCTTGATTCCCCCCCCCCAAACCCCAACTCGATTCCCTATCCCAACCTGTACCACTATCCAAATCCTGATTCCACCCCAAATCCGAACTCAATCACCTCCCCTTTCTTGACCTTCTTCCTTTTAATGTTTATCCACGGTGGTACACGCTTTGGTCACATCCCGCCTTGACTACTGCAACGCTCTCTACGTGGGGCTGCCCTTGAAGACGGCCCGGAAGCTCCAGCTAGTCCAGCGCGCGGCAGCCATGTTGTTAACCGGAGCGGGACGCAGGGAGCACACAACGCCCTTGCTGTCCCAGCTCCACTGGCTGCCGATTTGCTACCGGGCCCAATTTAAGGTGCTGGTGTTATCCTACAAAGCCCTAAACGGTTCCGGCCCAAAATACCTTGAGAACCGCATCTCGGCCTACGAGCCCACGAGGACCTTGAGATCATCTGGGGAGGCCCTCCTCTCGGTCCCGCCTGCCTCTCAGGCACGCCTGGCGGGGACGAGAGAACGGGCCTTCTCGGTGGTGGCCCCCCGGCTATGGAACTCCCTCCCTGCTGAAATAAGACAGGCGCCTTCCCTCATGGCCTTCCGCAAGGGCCTGAAAACCTGGCTCTTCGAAAAGGCCTTCAACTAAGTGCTATGTTTTTGGAATGACCACCGGAATGGACCATGACTATGAGATTGATTATGACCCCAAACAAGACGAAGCGGATTTTTAGTTTAATTAGTTGTGTATTCGTAAGATGTTGTGTTATGGTCTTGATCTATTGTAAACTGTTGTCTTTTCTATGTTCTATGTTTTATACACCGCCACGAGTCGCCCTCGGGCTGAGAGTGGCGGTTAACAAGTGCAAATAATAAATAAATAAATAAATAAATAAATAAAATAAATTATCCCTGAAAATCTTCAATAAAAATAATTGAAAACATGAGCTAACAATGTCTAGATCCCTCCCTATTCTGCCTTGGTCAGACCACACCTGGAATCACATTGTGTCCAGCTTTGGGTACCGCAATTTAAGGGAGATGTTGACAAGCTGGAATGTGTCCAAAGAAGGGTGACTAAAATGATCAAGGATCTGAAGAACAAGCCCTATGAGGAGCGGCTTAAAGAGCCGAACATGTTTAGCCTGCACAAGAGAAGGCTGAGAGGAGACATGATAGCCATGTGTAAATATGTGAGAGGAAGTCATAGGGAGGAGGGAGCAAGCTTGTTTTCTGCTGCCCTAGAGACTAGGATGTGGAACAATGGCTTCAAACTACAGGAAAGGAGATTCCACCTGAACATTAGGAAGAACTTCCTGACTCTAGGAGCTGTTCAACAGTGGAACTCTGCCCTGGAGTGTGGTGGAGGAGGCTCCTTCTTTGGATGCTTTTAAACAGAGGCTGGATGGCTATCTGTCAGGAGTGCTTTGAATGCGATTTTCCTGCTTCTTGGCAGAATGAGGTTGGACTGGATGGCCCACAAGGTCTCTTCCAACTCTTATGATTCTATGATTCCTGACACAAAGAAAAAAGAAAGAAAAAAACACTTTTTGGATTCGAACCACCTACCTTTTGGTCAGCAGTCCTGCTGGTACAAGGGTTTAACCCATTGCATCACCAGGGCTCCTGGGAGAGAGTGATCTGCCCAAGGTTATCCATTAGGTTTCCATGACCGAGCAGGGATTCAAACGTCACCCAGGAGTCCTTTCGATCACTTAAACCACATTGTTTCCAGATTACAAATATTAGGTAAATTAACTCATAAAAATATAGCACCAATCAATGAAAAGCACCATGTTCAGGCACTTGCTGAGCTGTTGAACTTGCTGACTGAAAGGTCGCAGGATCAAATCTGGGAAACAGCGTGAGCTTCCACTGTCAGCCCCAGCTTCTGCCAACCTAGCAGTTCGAAGACATTCAAATGTGATTAGATCAATAGGTACAGCTCTGGCGGGAAGACAACAGCACTCCATGAAGTCATGCTGGCCACATGACCTTGGAGGTGTCTACGGACAACGCTGGCTCTTTGGCTTAGAAATGGTGATGAGCACCAATCCTCAGAGTTGGACACGACTAAACTTAATGTCAGGGGGAAACTTATACTTTTACCTCAGGCACTTGTTCCTCCTAACTTTGGAAACTTTGTCATTGGATCCAGACCAACTCATGGTCTTCTTTTCAAGAGAAGACTTGAATAGGATGTTCATCTCACATTTAATATGCCTTTGAATGATGTTTCGCTAATGTTACAGGAAGTTGAGAATAATTTCTAAGTCTTCTTTACATCCAATTCTAAAACAACAACTTCCTGTAAATTTTCAATCTGACTTTCTCTTCCCTTGAACTTTTTGGATCCAGCATATAGATTTTGACTTTGTTGGAGGGTTAAGGGATACGCAAGTGCATCTCCTGACTTTGCATATTTACTCATAACCAGTTGTCGCCTGGTTTTATAATGATCATCCAAGACTAATCAATGTACTTTAATGTTGCATTTCAGATACATGCTACGTGCTCTCTTTTGCAATCATTATGTTAAACACTAGCCTTCACAATCACAATGTAAGAGACAAACCAACAGTAGAACGATTTATATCTATGAATCGAGGCATTAATGAAGGCGGGGACCTCCCAGAAGAATTACTACGGGTAAGCTGCTTTTAAAGTGGCCAGTGTGCTGCTGACTTGTTGCTTTGATGTTTGCTCAGGGAATTCATGTGTCAGTTCTGGCACTGATCCCTATGGGAACCAGCATCGTAGGATATTTCTCATGTGGCAGTGCATTTCTGCAGCAATAACAGCAACAATGATCCATCTTTCAAGGCCCATAGACTCATTCACATTTTCTTCTCCATTTAAAATAATAATAAACATAATAATAATAGTAATAATAATAATAATAATAATATACTTTATTTATATTCTGCTCTATCTCCCCGAGGAGACTCGGTGGATTACAGAACACATATATAGCAAACATTCAATTTTGTCGTGTCAGGAGCGACTTGAGAAACTGCAAGTCGCTTCTGGTGTGAGAGAATTGGCCGTCTGCAAGGACGTTGTCCAGGAGACACCCAGATGTTTTTTTTATGTTTTACCATCCTTTTTGGAGGCTTCTCTCATGTCCCCACATAAGGAGCTGAAGCTGATAGAGTGGGCTCATCCGCGCTCTCCCCGGATTTGAACCTGCGACCTGTCAGTCTTCAGTCCTGCCGGCACAGGGGTTTAACCCACTGTGCCATGACATTCAATGCTGTTATACAATTAGTAAGTCTCTCTCTTCCCCCCAAATGTTATCCGTTCTCACATTTGCCCCCCAAAACCCACCCCAAAAAGACGTTTGGCCTTTTTCTTCCTCAAGTTTTGTCGTTTCCCATATTCTTTCTCATTCTTCCTTCTGAAGCTTTATCAGCTCCCATGTGCATCCTGGACAAGAAAGACCCTCAAAACCACTGCAAAAGGGTCTGTCTCTCTCTTGCCCCAAATGTTATTAGTTCTCACATTCCTCCCCCAAAATCCACCCCAAAATCCACCCCAGACGCGCTCTTCTTCTTCCTCCTGAAGGAACAACAGTCACACAGTCCAGTCTTGGCAGTTCCCATGTGCATCCTGAACCCCCCCCCCCCCAAATGCCCCCCAATCTCTCTCTTTGCCATCTAACAAGATTTATCAGTTCCCATATGCGTCCTGGGTAAGAAAAACCCCAAAGCCCACCCCAAAGGAACTCTCGATCAGTCAGCCAGGCTGTGAGTGAGTGGCACCTATTAAGGTTCAACTGCTGTTTCACCCTTTTTATAGTCCTACATTCTTGCTATGTTTTATACATTTGAACATAACTTGTACATGCAAGGGGCCCCTTGGTGGCACAGCAGGTTAAACCACTGAGCTTCTGAACTTGCGTACCAAAAGGTCGACAGTTCAGATCTGGGGAGCAAGTTGAGCTCCCACTGTTAGCCCCAACTTCTGCCAACCTAGCAGTTCAGAAACATGCAGATATGAGTAGATCAATAGGTACTGCTTCTGCGGGATGCTTACAGCTCCCCATGTAGTCCCAAAAGAATTATACTAAGATTATAATTCATGTTATTTACCTAAAATACTGCCCTAATATGCCCCCAGTGGCGCAGCGCGTTAAACCCTCTATTTTTATTAGTTTTATACCTTTCTTTAATTGTGCAATGCTTTTGACACAAAATAGTTTAATAACCTTCACATTTGGAACCTACACATGAAAAAACAAAGGCCACACATAGGAGCGCACAAAGGAAAGGAGACGTCTCAGGATGCAAATGAAATGAGATTTAAAACATACCTTGATAAGATCCTGAGACATGTCTCTGTCCTACTGTTGCAACGGATGTTCTGTGGTTTTGCATTTTTTTTCCTTCTCAATCTGGAGAGATGCTTATCAGTCTTTTATGATGGAGAAGATGTGTGCCTTATGCATGGATGCATCTTCCTGCAGCTCTTCAAAGGGGATGCTTTATTTTTAGAAGAGATCTTTTTGTTTAACATTCTGTAACGTAGGCTCTTGGAACACGGAGAATTCCACGCATCCGTTTGGTTTCTGTGTGATCCTGGAGTGTTTTGAACGACCAGACATGTTTGCAGACTGTGATCCAAACCATGCTTTCCTTTTAAGTGCTGTGTAACTGCCTGTTGAGCAAATCACGCATCATCAGGCAAATATTTGTACTTCCTGCCTAAGAAAAGTGAAAAATGCTTGCGCAAACAGTCATTCAGATTATTGTCGAAGGCTTTCATGGCTGGAATCACTGGGTTGTTGTAGGTTTTTCGGGCTGTATGGCCATGTTCTAGAAGCATTCTCTCCTGACATTTTGCCTGCATGGCAGGCATCCTCAGAGGTTGTGAGGTCTGTTGGAAACTAGGAAAATAGGGCTTATATATCTGTGGAAAGTCCAGAGTGCGAGAAAGAACTCTTGTTTGTTGGAGCTGGATGTGAATGTTTCAATTGACCACCTTGAACAATTTCAACAGAAAGGAAGAACTGGGTTGTTGTAGGTTTTTTTGGGCTATATGGCCATGTTCTAGAGCAGGGGTCCCCAAACTATGGCCCATGGGCTGGATACGGCCCTCCAGGTCATTTACCTGGCCCTTGTTCAGAGTCAACCTAAGTCTGAAATGACCTGAAAGCACACAATAACAACAACAACAAACCTATTTCATCAGCCAAAACCAGGCCCTCATTTCCCATTGAAATACTAATAAGTTTATATTTGTTAAAATTGTTCTTCATTGTATTATTTTTAAGTGTTTTTTTACACTACAAATAAAATATGTGCAGTGTGCATAGGAATTCAATCATGTTTTTTTCAAATTATAATCCGGCCCGCCAACAGTTTGAGGGACTGTGACCTGGCCCTCTGTTTAAAAAGTTTGAGGACCCCTGTTCTAGAGGCATTATCTCCTATTTTTTTAATCTAATCTTTGAATTTTAAATTAAGTGAACTTTCTGGAGCTTGTTGAGCTGAGGTTCGTGTTTTTATGCTTAGAACATGACCGTATAGCCCAAAAAACCCTACAACAACCCAGTGATTCCAGCTATGAAAGCTTTTGACAGGAAGAAACCATGAAAATGAACAAAATCTGGCCACCAATTTTAAAAACTTCTAAAATTATAACAGTAAATAAAGAACAAAACTCAAACACAGGGGAGCTTCAGAGAAGAAACAATCAGGAACAGCTAATCACCTCTCAACAAAGAATTCCCCCAGGCGGTAACAAGCGACATCTAAAAACTGTCAGGCCATCAAATGCTAATCAAGGTAACCAATTGAAACATTCACACTTGCCTCCAACACACAAGAGTTCTTCGAGTTTTCCGGGCTGTATGGCCATGTTCCAGAAGCATTATCTCCTGACGTTTTGCCCACATCTATGGCAGGCATCCTCAGAGGTTGTGAAGTCTGCTGGAAACTAGGCAAGTGGGGTTTATATACCTGTGGAATGTCCAAGGTGGGAGAATGAATTATTGTCTGTTGAATGCAAGTGTGAATGTTACGTTGAATGGCCTTGATAAGCGTTGAATGGCCTTGCAGCTTCAAAGCCTGGCTGCTCCCTACCTGGAGACCTCCTTTGTTGGGAGGTGTTAGCTGGCCCTGATTACTTCCTCTCTGAAATTCCCAATTTTTTTAGTGTTGTTCTTTCTTAACTATGTTTTGGAGTTTTTTAAATACTGGTAGCCAGATTTTGTTTTCATGGTTGCCTTTTTTCTGTCCACAAGATGTGGCCAGTGGCAACATTCACATCTGCTTCCAACAAACAAGAGTTCTTTCTCCCACCCTGGACTTTCCACAGATATATAAACCCTATTTTCCTAGTTTCCAACAGACCTCTAAGCCATAGATGCAGGCGAAACATCAGGAGAGAATGCTTCTAGAACATGGCAATACAGCCCGAAAAACCTACAACAACCCAGTCATTCAGATTGTTGCTCTGAAAAGCACTGTCTCTTTGAGAACTTTCAACAGAATCTATTAACCATCTCTTGCCTTCCCAGCACTGAGGTTAAACTTTTCCTCATTTTCTTTCAGAATTTATATGAAAGCATTAAAAACGAGCCTTTTAAAATTCCAGAAGATGATGGGAACGATTTGACCCATACGTTTTTTAACCCAGACCGAGAAGGCTGGCTGCTGAAATTAGGTCAGTAGATGGATAATTTCCCTTTTGCCTTCTATATTCACCTGTGCTTTGTCCCCTGATCCTGCTTTTGTGAAAATCCAATGCATTGGGATTCCTGTTTATTTCTGATCAAAATGTCGCCAAGTAATTTTTGTATTATTTTTGTACCTCTTCCTAATTTGCAATTTTGTGTGGCTAAACCTGTCAGTAAAAATGGATCTCTGTCTTTTACAGAAATACCAAAGACAAATAGATAACCTTTATGTTTACTTTTGACCATTCCAAAGACTACTGTGATAAAGTATTTCATGAGATTTCTCTCTCTTCCAAACACAAATGAAGTGCTCCAGTCTGTTCCAAAGGTTATTCCTGTGTGTCTTTAGGTTCACTCCCATATTTGTGAATTTCTGTTGGTGTGACTTTTGGCTATGATTTTTTAAATGAGTGGTTTAAATGTGCCTTCTTGTTTTCCTTTTGGCCTATGACCTATCACCTTTCTGTTCTGTGACTGGCTGTCTCTGCTTATTCTGCATTAGGAGGTACGTACCTGATGGCTTTCTAGCCCCTCTCTTCTTCTGTTGCTTGTTCTTTCCTTATTTTCCCCCTTCCTCCTCCTGTTTTGCTCACTTTCCTTCATTTTAGCATTTGTGGGATTACCCTGCTTGTCATTTAATAACACTAACTTGAGATGGGTGAAGCCAATGGATTTCCAATCATGTCTATAATATTCCCAAACAATCACTGTTTCTTCAGGTGCTCCAAATACTTCACATTCGTTGACGTTCAGCCCTGGTTTGGCAAATCTTTGACTCTGTGGAATTAGTAGCCAGGTGTGATGTACTTTATTTCCTCATATTATGTACTAGCCGTCCCCTGCCATGCATTGCTGTGTCCCAGTCTGGTGATCTGGAAAATAAAGTAATTGTTTCTAATCTATGTAATTTCTTTATGCTTGTGGATAAACAGTATTTCTTGTTGTTTCTTTGTCAGTGTTGATGTGGAGATTGTCTGGTTTGCCTACTCTGGAGCATGTAACATATCATTGTCCTTCTTTAGGGGTCCCTTTCAAATCTATGATATTACATCTGTGTGTGTGTGTGAATCATATATATCTATCTATATCTATGGCTGGATGGCTCTTTGTTAGGAGGTCTTTGATTAGATTTTCTTGCCCTGGTGAAGAGAGTTGGACTGAATGGCCTTAAGTATTTTCTGTTGGTCATGGGGGTTCTGTGTGGGAAATTTACCCCAATTCCGTCGTTTGTGGGGTTCAGAATGCTCTTTGATTGTAGGTGAACTATAAATCCCAGTAACTATAACTCCCAAATGTCAATGTCTATTTCCCCCTAATGCTATCTATGTTCATATTTGGGCATATGGAATATTTGTGCCAAGTTTGGTTCAGATCCATCATTGTTTGAGTGGTCTCTGGTGTAGGTGAACTACAACTCCCAAACTCAAGGTCAATGCCCACCGAACCCTTCTAGTGTTTTTTTGTTGGTCATGGGAGTCCTTGTGTCACCTTTGGTTCAATTCCATCATTGGAGAGAATGCTTCTGGAACGTGGTCATACAGCCTGGGAAACTCACAGCAAGCCAGTGACTCCGGCTATGAAAGCCTTCGACAACATAGTTTGGGAATGCTTTGGAAAGATTGCCTTCTTGAAGGAAGGGTTGTATATCAGAATGTCAGAGCCATCTTCCCATATTCAGTAGGCATTTCTACTTCACCTATATCATAAAGCCAAGAGGTTGTAGACTCTTCCGTCTAAATATGTCCTCGATGAGATCCAATGTAGCTTGTTTGATCAGACATTCTGATTGCTGATTTATTTATTTATTTACTTACTGTATTTGTATACCACCTTTCTCAGCCAATTGGCGACTCAAGGCAGTTTCCAACAAATCAGTATACATAAAACATAATATAGATTAAAAACAGTAAACAATATAAAACATCACAAAAGCAATAAAAACAACATCATCAGTGTCGCATTATTCATGATTGCTGATTTAGAGGCCTAACTTCAATTGATCTCAAGGGCAGCTGGTGGCTGTTGCATTAAAGTGGGCAGCAGAGGAACCCTTCTTTTGCACCTTTTGAATTGTGGAATTGGCTGTCAACCTGTTGTTTGTATTCTCCTTGTGTATACCTTGTTTGCAGGTGATTATTGAGGGGGCAATTGCCCACCCGCCTCTCGCCTGCGCTCTGCCATGACCATTGTTGCTTTCCTTCACTGGGAGCCCAAGGGAGGCCACATTCGAAAGCGATTTGTGCTGCCCTTCCTTGCTCCAGCAAAGATGACAGATTCTCTGTGTCTGCATGTCTTGGATCAGGGAGCACAGCACAGCAGAAGCAGCAGCAGAGGGAATTGCAACAGCACTGTGTTGAGCAGACATACAGTACGTAAACCAGAGACTCTGGAGAGTTAGTGCTAAAGAAAGAAGATGGAGAGCCGTGTGTGTACAGCTTGACATGGCAGTGGCCAGTTATAATCTCACTGGCCACATAGGTCCCTGCCTGTGTTTCATCCTTGGAACTACAGGCAGTCCCCGGGTTACAAACATCTGACTTATAAACAACTCATAGTGAAGAACAGATGTGAGACAACAGGAAGTGAGAGAAATCTGCCCCTTGGAAGGGAAATCCACTCCTAGAAGAGTTATCATGGGGAAAAACTTTATCACCAATCTGATTCCACAACAAGACATTTTTTTCAAAATTCAATTGTCACAAGGCTAGAAAGTGAGGTGAAATATTGTGAACAGGGGCACAGACTCAAAGGGAAACACTACAGGGATGCCCACCCTTCCCTATGCTATTCAAAACTATATATCTATATAACTAAAAATGTAATGTTCATTTGTGGGATTAACATAACTCAAAAACCACTGGACAAATTGACACCAAATTTGGATAAAATACATGTATCAGGCCAACGAGTGACCATCACTCATAAAAACACTGAAAAACACAGCAGAAGAGATTTTAAAAGCAAAAAAACCCACAAAAAATACATTACAACACAGGCACACACACACACACATATATGCAAAAACACATATTGTATTTATTTATTTGTTTGTTTGTTTGTTTACTATATTTGTATAGTACCCTTCTCAGCCCTTAGGTGACTCAAATATATACACAAAAGTTGTTGTTGTTCATTCAGTCGTCTCCGACTCTTCGTGACCTCATGGACCAGCCCACGCCAGAGCTCCCTGTCAGCTGTCACCACCCCCAGCTCCTTCAAGGTCAGTCCAGTCACTTCAAGGATGCCATCCATCCATCTTGCCCTTGGTCGGCCCCTCTTCCTTTTACCTTCCACTTTCCCCAGCATAATTGTCTTCTCTAGGCTTTGCTGTCTCCTCATGATGTGGCCAAAGTACTTCAACTTTGTCTCTAGTATCCTTCCCTCTAGTGAGCAGCTGGGCTTTATTTCCTGGAGGATGGACTGGTTGGATCTTCTCGCAGTCCAAGGCACTCTCAGAACTTTCCTCCAGCACCACAGCTCAAAAGCATCTATCTTCCTTCGCTCAGCCTTCCCTAAGGTCCAGCTCTCACATCCATAGGTTACTACAGGGAATACCATGGCTTTGACTATGCGGATCTTTGTTGCCAGTCTGATGTCTCTACTCTTTACTATTTTATCGAGATTGGACATTGCTCTCCTCCCAAGAAGTAAGCGTCTTCTGATTTCCTGGCCACAGTCTGCATCTGCAGTAATCTTTGCACCTAGAAATACAAAGTCTGTCACAGCCTGTACTGGTCCATTTAGTTTTCTTGGCAAGGATACTGGGGTGGTTTGCCATTGCCTTCCCCAGGGATCACGTTTGGTCTGACCTCTCTGCCACGACCGTCCTGTCTTGGGTGGCCCTTCACGGTTTCGTTCATGACATCATTGAGGTGCTCAAGCTCCAGCGCCACGACAAGGCAGTGATCCTTTGCTGGAGTACACAAATATATAGGCATACATATTCACATATATACACACACAAAACACATATACACAGACTGGGCCACAGCAACGCATGGCAGGGGACGGCTAGTGTGTGTGTGTTTAACGAACTTATCTTGTTCATAACTTGGGGACTGCCTGTACTTTTCTGTTAAGGTTGGGGAAAGAGGGAATGGAGGTTTGCTTCAGGAATACAGGTGAGCCATGGATTTAGCAAGGAATGGGGGGAGTATTTCATGCTTCCAGAAAGCTACAGAGTCTCTTCAGGCTAAGGCGGTTTTGTATTTTCTTCAGGCTAAGGCGGTTTTGCCTTCACAGTCTTTCCAGAATTTCTTGCTCCCTATCTTCCAAATGTTTTCAGTGGCAGTATGGGTTGCAGTCCTTGCTCTCTACATGATCTTGTCAGGGATCTTGACATACCAGTTCTTGGGAAGCCAGAACGTGGATTTGCTCCCTTATTTGCAAAAATAAGGCCCCCTAGCAAGTGAACAGAAGTTGCTGATACCTTGGAATTAATTAGTGTTCTCCTTGCTAATGGTGGGAGGAAGAAAAAAAGATGTATATACAGGCAGTCCCCAAGTTATGAACAGGATAGGTTCTTTAGGTTATTCTTAAGTTGAATTTGTTTGTAAATAGCAACAGGTACTTTGTAAACTGTAACTCCAGGCGTGTTTGTGTGTGTATGCATTTGTATATGTATATATTACACAAAAGTTTTGCACAGAATAGGGAAAAGTTAACAGCCCTGTAGTGTTTCCTTTGCTGTCTCTGCCCCCGTTGAGAAGATTTCACCTCACTTTCTGTCCCTGTAAGAATTGGATTTTGGAAAACTGGGCTTTTTCCTGTCGTCTCACCTCCGTTCTTAACTGTTTGTAAGTCAGATGTTTGTACCTTGGGGAATGCCTATACATCAATTTACCAAACAACTTTTTGCAAGTGGCTTCCCAGCCATATTAGGAATCAGGGGATAAAATAATCTCTCTGTTTATTCATTCTTCTACAATTCCTGATTCCTTAAAGCAGTGTTTCTCAATCTGTTCTCCTCCAGGTGTTTTGGACTTCAATTCCCAGAAATCCCAGCCAGTTTACCAGTTGTTAGGAATTGTGGGAGCTGAAGTCCAAAACATCTGGAGGAGCATAGTTTGAAAACCATCACCTTAAAGCAAAGATGTTCACAGTGTATCTCAAGATCTCCATACAGGTTGCCAAGCCATTCTTGCATCTCTTGGAGCCCCAAACTTCCCAACAGAAGTGTTTTGTTGTTGTTGTTATTTTTTGGCCAGCAACAAAAGAAGTGACTTGCTACTCCTGAAGGCATCTGGGAGTAGTCCTTCACTTTTTAAATATACTACAGGTCTTTTAAATAAAAATAACCATAATGCATTTCTAAGCCATCCCAGGATGTTCATCCACTTCTGGTCTCACTCCCTCTTCTGAGGTCTGTTTGCATTAACTGAATTGTTGTTATCCTCATAATCCATAATGTTAAGGCATAAACACAGAGGAGGAATGCAGTGCTGAATTTTGTTCCAGTCTTCTCTGTATCTGGAAAATATTTTTTTGCGATCTCAAAACCTTGGTAACTTCAATGTTGGGAGGGAGGCCTGAGCTCCTTTCCTAACTGTTGGGTGAGTGGGCTTATTAACAAACGACCCTCCCCATGAATGTACAGCAGAGTAACATTACCAGCAGCGTGATCAAGCACCAGTAGCCCAAAGTAATAAAAAGAAGAAAAACACAGAGACCAGTGTTACATCTTCCTTAGAAGGATTTTCTTTGTAGTAAAATAATATGGTTGCACTATTTACAAGAGTAAGATTTCCATAACACAAATAAAGTTCTTTCTACTTCCTTCTTTGCTTCCATGCTGGGCTTCTTTCTCATGCAGATAAAAAGCTTTGCTCTCACAGAACCTCTTCTCACACCAAATTTACACAGGAATTTCACACAGTAGGTTTATACACACAGCAGCCTTCACACTGGAGCTTCACATAGTAGCTTTACACACGAGGCCTTCAACCAGGGTCTTCCACTCACAGAAGCTTCTCACACCAGGGTTTCTCATACTATGAGGCCTTCTCGCAGGCTAAGACCTACCTCAATCACACAGAGGCTTCTCACACAGACTGAGGCCCACCTCACACTGTGAGGTCTTCTCACAGACTGAGAACTTTCTCCCACTGAGGCAAACTAACACGGAGGCCTACTAAGCTACAGGCACACCTTCTTATATAGAACTGCAGCTTATGATGAGCCATTACATCCATTTAACCCTAGTTAGCTCCCAGTGGCGCAGTCAGTTAAACAGCCGGCGCTGCACAACTTGTTGACTGAAAGGTCGCAAGTTTGAATCCGGGGAGCTGCATGAGCTTCCGCTGTCTGCCCCAACTTCTGTCAACCTAGCAGTTCGAAAACATGCAAATGTGAGTAGATCAGTAGGTACTGCTCCGGCAGGAAGGTAACAGCGCTCCATGCAGTCATGCTCACCACATAACCTTGGAGACGTCTACAGACAACGCCAGCTCTTCAGCTTAGAAATGGAGATGAGCACCAACCTCCAGAGTCGGACACGACTAGACTTAATGTCAGGGGAAAACCTTTACCTTTTAGTTAATTTTTAATATTTCTGACGCTAACATCCTAATTTTAAAATGAGGCTGAATTTATCATACCAGCAAACAGACCTCTTGAACTTCCAAAACTTGCAGAGAACTTTTGAATTCATGCATATGTTTATTCAGAGCTGTGTCAATGCACTTAAGACCAGCTGCCTCTGGAAAGTGTGGCAATTGAAAAAGTGTGTCTTGCGAGTAAACTATTGGCAAAGAAAGCTAACCCAAGATCTCTGTAACAGATTCAGACACGAGTTTACTTTGGGCTACTTTTAAGGCATTGCATAAGGATTAATTGTGGGCAAATTGAGGAGGCGGTGGTTGAAATAAGATCCCTCCTCCGTGTCCTTCCTAGCAGACTTTACAGCTGGACAAAGATTTTACAGGCGACAGATCCCAGGATGTGAGTCTTCTGGTCTGTATTTATTCTTCTTCCAATAACAAGAGTCTGCTGGCAGCTGCTCAGCTAAACCGTCTAGTACTCAAGAATTTGTTGTAAATAACAAAGGTCTGGCTTTAATTATTTCCTCTATTGCTCAGGAGGTAAATAGGTTAATATCTGGTTCTGTTTTTGCCTTCTCTGAAGTCTTCTAATCTGGCAGCATCTCCCCACCTGATGAAAATGTGATGGAGCTGCAATCCAATAAACTTTAGGACACCAGGTTGGGGAAAGTTGTATCTGAGCCAATGTCATCATCCACAATTATGCTTGTTTAAGCTTTGCCTACATTGTATTGTTGAAGGCTTTCATGGTCGGAATCACTGGACTGTTGTAGGTATTTTCGGGCTATATGGCCATGTTCTAGAGGCATTATCTCCTGATGTTTCACCTGCATCCTCAGTGGTTGTGAGGTCTGTTGGAACTAGGAAAATTGGGTTTATATATCTGTGGAATGACCAGGGTGGGACAAAGAGCTCTTGTCTGTTGGAGCTAGGTGTGAATGTTTCAACTTACCACCTTGAGTCCTAAGAGGGAGCAACAATGTCCTTCTGTGGAGCAACATCCATTCTGTTGGTAGAGATCAACAATGTCAACCATGTGGCTGGTAGACCAGCAACCCACTTGTGGTTTGGTGGTACTATTTATTTCCATCTGCATAAAGGAAGGAACTGCAGTGGTGCAATGGGTTTAATCTTTGTGCTGGCTGAACTGCTGACCTGAAGGTCGGCTGTTCGAATTTGCGAGATGGAGTGAGCTCCTGTCTATCAGCTCCAGCATCCCATGCGGGAACATGAGAGAAGCTTCCCACAGGATGATGATGATGATGATGATGATGATGATGATAATAATAAACTTTATTTATACCCCGCCACCATCTCCCCAAAGGGGACTCAGAGCACCTTACATGAGGCCAAGCCCAGCGATACATTACAGCAAAATAAAATATGAACAACAAAAATAACATCACAATAAAATAAATAAAACATTCATGTAAAATAATCAGTGCGAAATAACATAATGGAAAATCCAGGCATCTCCTGGGCAACATCCTTGCAGACAGCCAATTCTCTCACACCAGAAGCGACTTGCAGTTTCTCAAGTCGCTTCTGACATGGAAAAAAAATCTGCATAAATTGGAAGCTTTGTGAAATGTGGCCAGGATTGGCCAAGGAGAGGTGGCAGCGATTGTAATACAACTACACACATAAACGTACCATTATGGCAGGTATCATGAACACTGTTGTGGGAGTTCCGGCTATGCTTTTCATAGTAAATAAACACTGATGGGTGAACATTTTGAAGGATGAGATCTCACCTTTCCGCTTCTTTCATTAACCAGCTGCAATAAGAGTGCATCTATACTGGAATTAATTCAGTTTGTCACCACTTTGACTGCCATAACTCAGTGCTGTGGAAACACGGTGTCTGTAGTCGGTGAGGCACCAGCTTTTTTAGCAGATCCAGTTACAAACCTTGGAAAACTACAACTCCTAGGATTCTATAGCATTAAGTCATGGCAGTTCAAATGGTGTCAGACTGCATTAATTCTACAGTGTAGCTACACTCTTAAGTCAAATTGCTCTCACCCTCCCAGTGGCATTTATTCCATCTGACTAGACCTACTGAATCACTGGGATTTACATAAGCACTGGCTTTATGTTTTATATTGTAATGTTGACTGTTTTTAATTGCACTTTTATGAATGGCTGGCATCGAATTATGCCAATCTGTAACCCACCTTGAGTCGCGGTATGGCTGAGAAAGGCAGGCTACAAATATTGCAAATAAACAATAAATTTACTATTTGCCAGTTTATTTAGTGGATCTATTCAGTGCAGTTGCAAGTAGTATTTAGGCCAGTGAAACAAAGCCACTTGATCATTGAAAATCCATCCGGTGATAATAAATGCCCCATCATCTTTACTTATTTACGTAGTTAGGTGATCCCTCATAGCCCAAGGATGATGGTCCTCCAAGTTTGGTGTTTTGGTGGTGGGTTCGTAGGTGGCTGTGGAGCCCTATTCTTGATCTGCATGTTCTCCCGCAGTGAGAACATCAGTTTCCAGGTGGAAGGTGGTCCCGATCAGGGTTGGCTTGACACGCCTTCCTCTTGGCCTGATTCTCCCTTTTGCCCTCCATTTGTGCTTCTTTGAATTCTGCAGCACTGCTAGTCACAGCTGACCTCCAGTTCTCGCTGTGTATGCCACCCAATGCAGTAGGTTCCCTGCAGCTTTCAGCCAGATAACAATATAAGGAGGTTCTAGATCAGGCATGGGCAAGCTTTAGTTTCCAACAGACCCCTCAACCTCTGAGGATGCCTTCCATAGATGTGGTCAAAATATCAGGAGAGAATGCTTCTGGAACATGGCCATACAACCCGAAAAGCATACAACATCCCAGTGATTCCAGCCATGAAAGCTTTCAACAATACCTTCAACAACATTTTGTGAGTTTACATTGCAGATCTGTAGATCAAAAACTCCAGGATGCAAAACACATTCCTGCAATTGTTCCGTAGTTTCAGAGGGCCTTTCCCCCCCTAATGACAAGCACATGCATGCAAACCTTTCTGGACCAAGTAGAAGCTGCAAGTGCTTTTTATGCCCCTGCCTTGATTTGAGCAACGTGATTGATTTAAGATGATTAATCCTCGGGTGAACCATATCTTTAATGAGCGCCTGATGTTCAAAGTATTGTTTAGTAACAAGATCAGCCTGACTGAGAGTGAAGGCTAATGAGATTTAATCGCAAAGTAATGGATGATGCAACTCGAAATCTCTTTAACTGCAGAGAAACCAGGCCTGCGTATTGATAACATCAAAAATCATATCTCTTCCGTTTTTCCCCTTACGGCTTGAAGAAAGAGAACTTTTTATAGTGGCGCAAGGAAGGATATACATTTCCGACGTCATTTCCTGCATAACAATTGAGCCACAGGCAATCCCCAAGTTGTGAACAAGATGTAGATTTCTCTCAATTCTTGTTGTCTCACCCCTGAACTTAACTATGAGTCGTTTGTAAGCCAGATGTTTGTAACTCAGGGACTGCATGTACTTGGTTAATATGGAGGAAGGCTGTATTCTCTTCAATTTGATATTGTGTTAATTTGTTTTATTTATTTTATTTTGCTATTGTACGTATTTTATTTTGATGTAATTTTTTGTTGTCTGCATTTTATTTTGCTGTATTGTATCTTTGGGCTTGGCCTCATGTTAGCTGCCCCGAGTCCCCTTTCCGGAGATGGTGGCGGAGTATAAATAATAATAATAATAATTATTATTATTATTATTATTTTATTTGGTACATATTTCTGCTTGCTGTGGTGCTTCAACTCTTGATTAGCAGTTCATAGAACAGATCCAAAGGCATAGCAGAGTCCCCCATGATTGTCTTGCAAACAAATGAGTAAAATGTGGGCTCGATAATACTCCTGTTGGGTGGATTTGTAATTGGTTGAGTGACCAAACTCAAAGGGTTCTTCTCCCCAATGGTTCCTCTTCATCCTGGAAAGAAGTGACTGGTGGAGTGCCATAAAGAGGGCTCTGTCTGGGCCTAGTGCTTTATCAGTGACTTGGATGAGGTTTAGATAGCAGAAGGAGGTTGGATTAGATGGCCCTTGGGGGCTCGTCCACCTCTACAATTCTGTGATATTGATATGGGTAAAGGAAAACATGAGAGCAATGAAAATTCTGTATTGTCGAAGGCTTTCATGGCTGGAATCACTGGGTTGTTGTAGGTTTTTTGGGATATATGACCATGTTTTAGAAGCATTCTCTCCTAATTTTTCACCTGCATCTATGGCAAGCATCCTCAGAGGTTGTGAGGTCCTCAGACCTCACAGCCTCTGAGGATACTTGCCATAGATGCAGGCGAAACGTCAGGAGAGAATGCTTCTAGAACATGACCATTTAGCCCGAAAAACCTACAACAACCCAATGAAAAATTTTCATCTCCCTCTGAAGTTGTCCTTGATTTCTGTCATTGGAGAAAGTAAGAAATTGAACATAGGGTTTCTGTGAGTTTTCCAGGCTTTATGGCCATGTTCCAGAAGCATTCTCTCCTGACGTTTCAACCACATCTATGGCAGGCATCCTCAGAGGTTGTGAGGTCTGCTGGAAACTAGGCAAGTGTGGTTTATATACCTATGGAATAATGTCCAGGGCGGGATAACAAATTCTTGTCTATTAAATGCAAGTATGAATGTTGCAATTGGATGAAGGTTTAGATAGCAGAAGGGAGTTGGATTAGATGACCCTTGGGGCCTCGTCCGACTCTACAATTCTGTGATTAGCATTTAATGGCCTTGCAGATTTGAAGTATGGCTTCTTCCTACCTGGAGGCATCCCTTTTTTTGGGAGGTGTTAGCTGGCCCTGGTATCCTTTATCCTTGAAGTGACTGGCTTGACTCTGAAGGAACTGGGGGTTGTGACGGCCAACAGGGAGCTCTGGCGTGGGCTGGTCCATGAAGTCACAAAGAGTTGGAAGCGACTGAACGAATACACAACAACAAAGCTGGCCCCGATTGTTTCCTCTCTGGAATTCCCCTGTTTTTTTAGTGTTCTTCCTTTACTATCCTAATTTTGGGGGTTTTTCAAAATACCGGTAGCTAGATTTAGTTCATTTTCATGGTTTCCTATTTCTGACCACAAGCATGTGGCCAGCAGCAACATTCACACTTGCCTCAAACAGACAAGAATTCTTTCTCCCACTCTGGACATTATTCCACAGACATATAAACCTCACTTGCCTAGTTTCCAGCAGACCTCACAATCTCTGAGCATGCCTGCCATAGATGTGGGCGAAACGTCAGGAGAGAATGCTTCTGGAACATGGCCAGACAGCCTGAAAACTCACAGCAGCCTAGTGATTCCATCCATGAAAGCCTTCAATAAAAAATTGAACATAGTTTACTTCTACAGCTCTTATTTTTTGCTATGTGTGCAGTTCTTTGGAATATCTCAACCCTATTTTCTAAATAGTTAACTGAGCGTTTAAGTTAAAAATTTGGTGAGTAAAGGGAAATGTCACTGGGTAGCTGAATTCCCGTTGGAGGTTCAGTGCTCTCACTTAGCCCAATAACTAACTCGGTATTTTAATTGCTATTGACTTCAGTAGACCTACATTGTCTTAAGTACGGTGAGAGCTTTTCTGAGTTGGAGAATATCATTTTTCCTTTTTTGGCAGACAGGCAAAAGCAGCTGTTTTGAAATGTCAGAGGAGAAGCCTCTATGGAGTGGATGAGTAAAGCAGTAACTAGGAAAAACAGAGGGTTTTAATACCCCAAAGGCATCAGATTCTGTCTCATCTTGGAAGCTAAGCAGGGTCAGCCCTGGTTAGTGCCTGGATGGAAAAGTGCCAAGGAATACCAGGTGTTGTGTGCAACATTTTAGAGGAAGGAGCCGTCAAAACCACTTCTGGGAATATCTTGGTTAAGAAAACCCTATAGAATTCATGGGGTTGCCATACATTGACAGATGGTTGCAGACACATACGCATTCAGGGAAGGGTGTTAAATGCATGTAGCAGAGAGTATCGCTGTAGCCACAGTTTTATGTTATTGTTTTGGACTTCAAATTAGGAGTTTCCTCTGTTCTGGCCAGCAGTCTACCCAAATGTGAAAATGTGGGTGTTTGTTGGGGTTGGATAGCCGTTGTGGAAAAGCCATGCTAGACATGTATTTCCTTTGTGTTTTTATTTGAATAGAGAAGTTAAGTAGAAAACACATATTAAGACCGGTATCTGTGATCTTTCTCACTCTCCAAAGACGGTTATGGAAATCAGTGTCTCAAGCTGTGTCTTGTATGTATCAATACCTTTCTCTCACTCATAGAAGTATAGAGTTAGAAGAGACCCCAAGGGCCATCCAGTCCCAACCACCTTCTTCCAGGCAGGGAAGACACAACCTAATCCCTCACAACATATGGCCATGCAGCCTTTGTTTAAGAGCTTCCAAAGAAGGAGCCTCCACGAGACTCCACTATTGAACATCTATTCTTCTGGGTTGTTGTGAATTTTTTGGGCTGTATGGCCATGTTCCAGAAGCATTCTCTCCTGATGTTTTGACCATAACTATTGCAGGCATCCTCAGAGGTTGAGGGGGTCTATTGGAAAGTCAAGTGTCCTGATTTGCCCTTCAAGAACAGCCTTAATACAACGTTGAAAGTAAAAGAAAAATGCTTTACTTCAGCAAACACAAAAGAACAGCAAATGCAGTTGAAAAATGCAAAAGAAAGCAAGGAAGCCTTAATGCAGACACAAAACTAAAGTCTCTGATAAAGTCCAAAAGAAACAGCAGTCTTACATCAGACAACGGCCAATGATTACTAAATCCTTAGAAGCAGACTTGAAGCAGGTACAATTGGAGCGAAGACATCAGCATCAGAGTTGTTTGTTACCAGCAAAAGCTAACACTTCTGATTTACAGCCCTGAATTCCCCATGCAGGAGGTGCTAGGGTGGCTCCCAATTACCTTGCCGTTTCTAGCTGATCGCCATCTGTGCTGTGTTTCCTTTCGCCTTTCCAGAAATGTGGGCTTTTTCAAGACCTCGTGGGTTGTTGTGAATTTTCTGGGCTGTATGGCCATGTTCCAGAAGCATTCTCTCCTGACATTTCACCCACATCTATAGCAGACATCCTCAGAGGTTGAGGGAATCTATTGGAAACTCCGCAAGTGAAGTTTCTGTATCTGTGGAATGTTTAGGGTGGGGTAAAAATCTTGTCTGCTTGAGGCAAGTGTGAATGTTGCAATTGGCCACATTGATTAGCATTTAATGGTCTTATAGCTTCACAGCCTGGCTGATTGCTGCCTGGGAAAATCCTTTGTTTGGAGGTGTTAGCTGGCCCTGCCTTTTGAGTGTTGCTCTTTATTTACTGTCTTGATTTTAGAGTTTTTCAATACTGATAGCCAGATTTTGTTCATTTTCATGGTTTGTGTTGAAATTGTCCACATGCATATGGATTTCAATGGCGTCTCTGATATGGTGGTTGTGAGAGCGGTCCAGCATTTCTGTGTTCTCAAATAATATGCTGTGTCCAGGTTGGTTCATCAGGCCCTCTGCTATGGCTGACTTCTCAGGTTGAATTAGAACCTCATCACACTAGAGAATAAATCCACTTTATATCCGGTTTCTGCCTTCTGCAGAATCATGGGGTTTGTAGTTTAATGAGGCTGTTAAAGGCGCCTCCCTAAACTACAAACCCCAAATTCTGTAGGAGGCAGCAACCAGATTTAAAATGGATTAATTCTCTAGTGTGATGAAGTAGTTAGTCTGCAGTGCCTTTCATGTTCCTTCTTATTGTCATGAAGTTCATCTTAATCTTCTTCTTAGGCAATCCCTCATTGTCCAAGTAGGATAGTCTTCCAAGATCAGTGTATTGGTCAGTCCATAGGTGACTGTGGAGCCCTATTCTTGATCTGCATCTTCTCCTGCAGTGAGGGCATTGGTTTCCAGGTGGAAGGTGGTCCTGGTTGGGGTTGTCTTGATGCGCCTTCCTCTTGACACATTTCTCTCTTTCGTCCTCCATTTGTGCTTTTTTCAAATTCTACAGCACTGCTGGTCACAGCTGACCTCCAGCTGGAGCGTTCAAGGGCCAGGGCTTCCCAGTTCTCAGTGTCTATGCCAGAGTTCTTAAGGTTGGCTTTGAGCCCATTTTTAAATCTCTTTTCCTGCCCAACAACATTCTGTTTTCTGTTCTTGAGTTCAGAGTAGAGCAACTGCTTTGGGAGATGGTGGTCGGGCATCTGGACAATGTGGCCGGTCCAGCGGGGTTGATGGTGGAGGACCATCTCTTCAATGCTTCTTCCAGCACGTTGGCATTTGTCCACTTGTCTTCCCAAGAGATTTGCAGGATTTTTCGGAGGCAGCACTGATGGAATCATTCCAGGCGTTGCATGTGACGTCTGTAGACAGTAAGACTCGCAGGCATATAGCAGGATTGGGAGGGCAATAGCTTTATAAACAAGCACCTTGGTATCCCTACGGATGTCCCGGTCCTCAAACACACCCTGCTTCATTCGTAAAAATGCTGCGCTCGCAGAGCTCAGGCGGTGTTGCATTTCAGTGTCAATGTTGACTTTTGTGCAGAGGTGGCTGCCAAGGTAGTGGAAATGGTCAACATTTTCTAATGTTACACCATTAAACTGTATTTCTGGCATTGGAGAGGGTTTGGCTGGTGACTGCTGAAGTCTTAATGTTCAGCTGGAGTCTCCTTTCCTGTCATTTGAACCCATTTCCCCATTGAGTCCTAGTCTCCAGGGCAAATATGAATGGTTCCAGATTCGGCTTGTTCCGAAGGTGACATGCTCTACACCTGAAGTAAAGGAGTGGATCACATCATCCATGTAGCACCTGGGATAGTCAACAATGCAAGAGGGTATTACCGAGATGAATGTCCAAATGTTCTACCTCCTGTCTCTCCTGAAACAGGGCTTTTGGGAGATTGTCTGAGCCTGTTCTGAGAATGAGTTTGGACTGTAGAAAATTGATCTTTTTTATCTTTCTTATGACAAAGATGAGGTCTTGAGCATAGTGATGTGGGGATGAGTGGAACATTGGGTAGATAGAAAAAAATTATGTATTTATTTACATTTAAATGCTGTCCTTCTCGCCCCGAAGGGGACTCAGAGCAGCTTACAATGTGTGTGTGTGTGTGTGTGTGTGTGTATACACACTCACACACACACACACAATATATTATATTATTAGCATAGTACAATATCAATATTATATATTACTATATTGTACTATATGATTATATTGTAATATTATTAGTAATATTACATGTAATATAAATATATAATTATATCATTATTATTATTATTAGTATTATTATATTGCATTACATTATAATATTATAAATATTATATGTATATACAATATATTACATTATATTATATTATTTATTTACAGTATTTGTATACCGCTTTTCTCACCCCAAGGGGGACTCAAAGCGGTTTACACGTAAGTAATGGCAAAAATTCAATGCCAGTACAAACAGTTACAATTATACACTACAATTAGACATAAATTAAATTAAAAATACATCCATGAGCAATAAAACAATCATTAAAACAATAAAACAGTCTCTTCCGTCAAATTGCCGTTCCAGTCATTGTCTTTCTGAAATGCTGCATATATTTACTTCTACTGCCCAAAGGCCTGGTCCCAAAACCATGATTTTAATTTTTTTCTAAAAGCCAGGATGGAGGGAGCAGATCTTACTTCATTTGGGAGTGTGTTCCATAGGCAGGGGGCCACAGCCGAGAAGGCCCTGTCTCTCGTCCCCGCCAGGCACATCTGTTATTACCATAGCGCAGGAGACAAGGTTTCACATTATTGATGTGAAAGTTTTGTAATCTCACCGTTCGGCTGAAGACTGCTGCTGAATCTTTTATTGGGTAGCCACCTTTCTCCTTTATTGCTGGCACTAGGAACCGTGTGTCTGGAAGAACCCAAAAAGGATGAGCATCACCTTTTAAAACCGTCTTAGACTCAACATGTCATTTCCAGTAACCCCTGTGTTCATTTAACCTTGGTTCAAATGTCTGTTTTCCACCTAAACCATCTTTTTTGACGAGCCTTAACCATTTAATGAAGTAACAAGGTAACCAACCTAACCTTTTTGCCCAATCCGTGGGGCTTTGGAACGGAGCTGATATAACTGGAGTATGCCTTGTGTCTTGCAGGCGGAAGAGTGAAAACGTGGAAAAGGAGGTGGTTTATACTGACAGATAATTGCCTGTATTATTTTGAATACACAACAGTGAGTATGTTGTATTGCAAATCATAATTCCCTTTGCTCCTAGTTCCAAACAACTCAAAAGTGTATACTCAATGTTATCTTTCATTAACCTCTAGGACAAGGAGCCCAGAGGGATTATACCCTTGGAAAACCTCAGCATACGAGAAGTGGAGGATCCGAGAAAACCAGTAAGGCTTTCTCCTTTGTTAAGCTCTGTCAAAAGGAAGGCAAGCTTCCCAAGTCCACAATAGTCTCATAGTAAGACAGTGTTTCTCAACCTGGGGGTCGGGAAACACAGAAAACATAGGATATTTATTTATTCTGTTGGTCATGGGGGTTCTTGTGTGGGAAATTTGGCCCAATTCTATCATCAGTGGGGTTCAGAATGCTTTTTGATTGTAGGTGAACTATAAATCCCAGCAACTACAACTCCCAAACGTCAAGTCTATTTTCCCCAAACTCCACCAGTGTTCATATTTGGGCATATTGAGTATTTGTGCCAATTTTGGTCCAGATCCATCACTGTTTGAGGCCACAGTGCTCTCTGGATGTAGGTGAACTACAACTCCCAAACTCAAGGTTAATGCCCACCAAACCCTTCCAGTTTTTTTCTGTTGGTCATGGGAGTTCTGTGTGCCAAGTTTGGTTCAATTCCATCTTTGGTGGAGTTCAGAATGCTCTTTGATTGTAGGTGAACTATAAATCCCATCAACTACAACTCCCAAATGACGACCCCACCAGGATTCAAATTTATGCCAAATGTAGTCCAGTGAATGAAACTACATCCTGCATATCAGATATTTACATTACGATTCATAAAAGTAGCAAAATTACAGTTATGAAGTAGCAATGAAAATAATTTTATGGTTGGGGGTCAACACAACATGAGGAACTGTATTCAGGGGTCGCAGCATTAGGAAGGTTGAGAACCACTGTATTAATTAATTAATTAATTAATTTCATACACTTTTACCCCACCTTTCTCCCCCCAAGAGGGACTCATGCCTTCAGAGAAGCCTGATGGAGTTAGGAATATGGCGGAGATATTGTAAAACACCAGCATCTGCATCATTGAGTATTTAAAGAAATATTCAAAAAGTGAGGAGGGTATTCATTTGAAGTTTTCTAAAAGCCCCCCTCCCTCCCCCTTTCTGCTTAACAGTCTAAAAATGCACTAAAAGGGTAAAAAAAAAACAATACAAATATGGAGTCAGGAACTCCTGATCAGTACAAGCTATATGGACTACTCTAGATTGGACTACTGTAATGCGTTCTACGTGGGGCTGCCCTTGAAAACGGCTCAGAAATTTCAGCTAGTCCAGTGGCGACGGCCAGGATGTTAACTGGTGCTCCTTACAGGGAGAGGTCAACCCTCCTGTTCAAGGAGCTCCATTGGCTGCCGTTCATTTTCCGGTCCCAATTCAAGGTGCAGGTACTCACCTACAAAGCCCTAAACGGTTTGGGACCTGCCTACCTGCGTGACCACATCTCCGTTTACGAACCCGCACGCTCCCTCTGATCATCTGGGGAGGCCCTGCTCATGGTCCTACCTGCGTCGCAGGCGTGCTTGGTGGAGACGAGGGACAGGGCCTTTTCTGTGGTGGCCCCCCGACTCTGGAACTCTCTCCCCAAGGGCATCAGACAAGCCCCAACGTCGGCTGTCTTTAGGAAGAGCCTGAAGACCTGGCTGTTCCAGTGTGCCTTTCCAGAATAGGAAACTCCTGGCATCAAGTCCCAAATGCACTTTGTTAGAGATTCAGGATTATCTGCACATTGCACCTACCTCCAAATACCTCTACATATTACCTGTCAGGCTCAGCGCTTTTAAATTTTGTCCATTACATTTGGCCCAGCCTCTAGGTTTTTAATTGCGTCATGGTGTCATTGTTTTATTGTTTTATTGTTTGCTTGATGTTTTATTATTTGCTTATGAGTTTTATTGTGTATTGTATGTTGTTGTTGTTGGCGGCCTTGGCCTTTGTAAGCCCCATCAAGTCCTTCGGGAGATTTTGCGGGGTATAAATAAAGTTAATAATAATAATAAATAATATGGGACAAGAAAAATTACATTAAAATAGCAGTTGCTTCAAGATAATCAAATTACGGCATATTTTCTCAAACATAAAATGCTTTGGTGTCTCAGTGGAATAAAGAAAAGGGGTCTCAAAATTCCCAACCAGTCAATCAATCCCTGCACAGTGCTTCTGGCCTTTTTGATCAGTGTATTGTCAAAGGCTTTCATGGCTGGAATCACTGGGTTGTTGTAGATTTTTCGGGCTATATGGCCACGTTCTAGAAGCATTCTCTCTTGATGTTTTGCCTGCATCTATGGCAAGCATCCTCAGAGACCTCACAACCTCACAACCTCTGTGCATGCTTGCCATAGATGCAGGCGAAACATCAGGAGAGAATGCTCTAGAACATGGCCATATAGCCCAAAAAACCTACAACAGCCTTTTTGATCAGCGTTGGCTGATCCTTAGTCGGAATTGATGCTTTCACCTCGTTGTGGAATGACCCTCGATTTATCCATGGGTCATATGAAAATCCATAATGTTGATCCCAAAACCTGCCCTTGACTTATACACGAACATACAGGCTGTCCTCTATGAGTGTGAGTGTGTGTGTATATATGTGTGTGTGCGTGCTTTGGATAGCATAGGGAAGGCTTAACACCTCTGTGGGGTTTGTTTTGCTGTCTGTGTACCTGTACAGAAGATTTCCCCTCACTTTCTGTCCATGTGATAATTGGATTTTCTAAAATTTGGCTTGTTGTGGAAACAAGGATTGATGATAAAGCTTCAGTAGAGACCCCTTTTCCCCATGATAAGCCTTTCAGGAGTGGGTTTCCCTTCTGAGGAAGGGATTTCTCTTCCTATTGTCTCACCTCTGTTCTTAACTCGGAGTTGGATGCAAATCGGATGTTTGTATCTTTGGGTCTGTGTGTACTAACTTGTGATATTGGTGCAAGACATCTTTTGCCCTGTCAATCAATACCAGCTTGTTCTCTCTTCCCCAGAATTGTTTTGAACTGTATAACCCCAGCCATAAAGGGCAAGTCATTAAAGCCTGCAAGACAGAAGCCGATGGCAGAGTGGTCGAAGGCAACCATGTGGTGTACAGGATATCTGCTCCCACTCCAGAAGAGAAGGAAGAGTGGATCAAATCCATCAAGTGAGTCCTTCTTTAAAGCAGAATTGTCAGGTGACCCACAAAACCTGTTGCATCCCGGATTAAAGGCTCCCATCCTGGGCTTTCTGGCCACTTCCTGGCACTCCACTCCACATTTCCTTGTGTTTAGTGCACCGTGAATCAGTCGCAAACACAAGCTACGAGGGCCATCTGGCCTAATGACTATCTGTAGGAAGTCTGTACCCAATTAATAAAGAATTATTTTCCATTTCATCAGCAAAAGAGAAGGGAGCAATATTTTGATGGCGAATTGAAAATTGACTTCTGAAATATTTTTGAGTGTTTAAAAACATTGTACATTTATTGAGTTCTTCTTTTCCACCAACAGATAGAAGGAATGCAAAATAAGAAAATAAGTACAGGCATCGGGTGGGAAAAGGGTCAAAGAGAAGACAGTTAGTGCCCAGGGATCATTATCTAGGGAGGCAAAGATCCATTGCACTTATGCAAGATGGAGCCCCCAGTGATGCAGTGGGTTAAAGCGCTGAGCTGCTAAACTTGCTGACTGAAAGGTCGCAGGTTCGAATCCGAGGAGCAGCATGAGCTCCCACTATTAGCCCCAGTTTCTGCCAACCTAGCAGTTCAAAAACATGCAAATGTGAGTAGAACAATAGTTACCGCTCCAGCGGGAAGGTAACGGTGTTCCATGCAGTCATGCCAGCCACATGACCTTGGATGTGTCTATGGACAATGCTGGCTCTTTGGCTTAAAAAATGGAGGTGAGCACCAATCCCCAGAATCAGGTATGACTGGACAATGTCAGGGAAAACCTTTACCTTTACTATGCAAGATGTGGAATACCTCTTTCCACAAAACCCCTGAAAACACATAGAGAGGTTATTCCATTGAATATCACTAAAATTCTGGCTTTAAAATGCCTGTACCTTATTTCACATTAGTTGGGAAGTGTAAATTATTGTGAATTTTATGAGGCCGGCCATAACCCATGGAGCCGTTTTTGTACTGGAAGGAAGAGTATTTCCAATCCCATCTGTGCCATCTGGTCTCTGGTTTTGATATCACATTATGAGCAGGGAACACCAACTCGTAACCAAGGGAAGAGTAATACTGAAGATAGTGTTGGATGAGTGGGCTTATTAACAAAAGACCCTCCTTATCAATGAACAGCAGAATAACTTATCAGCAGCAATGTGACCCATCACCAGCAGCCAAAAGTGATAAAAAGAACAAAATCAGATCAATGTTATCTCTTCCACAGGAGGCTTGTCTGTATAGTAAAATAATATGGTTGTACTATTAACAAGAACCTAGTAGTTCGAAAACATGCAAACCCTCACAAATGAAGGCCTACCTCACACAGTGGCTTCTCTCACAGACTGAGGCCTACCTTACACTGTGAGGTCTTCTTGCATACTAAGACCTTTCTTCCGCTGAAGCAAACTAACCCAGAGGCCTATTAAGCTACAGGCACAGTTTTTGATGAGTTGTTGCATCCATTTAACCCTTTTAATACTTGACTCACATTTTTGTAATTAAAAATACCTAGTTAGCCCCCGGTGGCACAGTGGGTTAAACTGCTGAGCTGCACAACTTGTTGGCCAAAATGTCACAGACTCGAATCCAGGGAGCAGCGTAAGCTTCTGCTGTCAGCCCCAGCTTCGGTCAACCTAGCAGTTTGAAAACATGCAAATATGATTAGATCAATAGGTACAGCTTCTGCGGGAATGTAACGGTGCACCATTCAGTCATGACCTTGGAGGTGTCTACGGACAACGCCGGCTCTTCAGCTTAGAAATAGAGATGAGCACCACCCCTCAGAGTCGGACACGACTAGACTTAATGTCAGGGGAAAACTTTACTTTAACCTTACTGATCTAAATGGAGGATATCACAATATGATAAGGTCCGTAGAGTGCGCTAACAAGTGTGCAAGCTGACAACTAATGGCGGTCTCTTTTCTTGTTAGGGCAAGCATCAGCAAGGACCCTTTTTATGACATGTTGGCGACCAGGAAGAGAAGAATTGCTAACAAAAAATAACGCTAATCCTGTGGACCCACCTAAGCCAAATTGCTAATGCATCATAAAGCCAAGGTAAAGTTCACAGAAAACAAGATTTGTATTAGAAGTGTTGCCACTTTCCTGCAGCTTATATGGAGTCTGTGAGCGTTCATTAATATTCCATGAGACGCTGGAAGAAGCTTCAAGTTCACGGACTGATCTATAGATGAACTTTACACTTTGGAAGGAAGTGTGTGCTGTTTTTTGTGTTGTTGAACCTGGGTGTGCGATCTCTCCCTCCTGCCCTGTGGGGCCTTTGCCCAGGATTGCTGAGTCTGGCCTTCCCAACAAGCAGAGCGAGTCCCTTTTCCTTCCATGATTGCAGATGTCTTTTGCTCTCCTTTGCTAAAATTCTCCTTAGCCTTTGCAACACAGAAGCCTTTTGGGCCTGGATGGTTTTTGCATACAGCTCACATCCAGCCTGCAGCACTTCATTTAGAATCTGCTAGTCTGGCAGCTATATGATTAACAGACCTCCTTCTCATAAACATCTGGCCATGGACTGAAAGCATGAAGCTCCCGAAGACGAAAAAGGTCATAAACATGCATTTCGGAAGCATTGCTACGGCTCATCTTGAGTTCTTAGATGCCTTGGAAATGTGTTATTGCCCTTCTCCAGATGTTAACCTGAAATGTCTTCCAAATCTGAGTTATGTCAGGTGTCAGTCACTGTTTTATATTGTTTTGTGAAGACAACATTGCTTTAACAACCTTTTTCTGCCCATTTGTGCAGATGGCCACAGAGTTATTTTTCGCAAACAACCAGCTTTAATTTTCTCCTCTTTTATTGCCATTTACAGGTTTAATTTTCTATCCCCTTGGGATCTTACCCTCCTTTCCCCACTGTAAATATTTAAATGTGTTGTAAGTCAGAAAGAGGAAGAATCCAGTATTTTGCTAATGAAGAGTGACCTGTTATACATCTGAAAGGTGTAGGGTCTTTTTACAAGTGCTTTCCTTTTCTTTGATCCTTTTGCCTTGTGTGTTTTTGTGTGGCACTTTGCCTTCCCTGAACCCTCTCCTGTCAATTTCTGAGGCACATCCAAGATGTAGAGTCCGGTGGAGTAGAGAGAGCTCATCCATTTTGGCCAATAATCTACCTTTTTGCAATCGCAGATACTGATGTAGGATTTTACCCCACAACTCTGGTCATTCAAAAGTAACCTTCATGGAAAAAGTATTAGTGCTTTTGTCCCGATCTTTCCAAAACATGAGGCAAGGAATTATGTTAGACAAACGTGAATGTGGGAAGAATTACTGTTGCATTGCTGTATGGCCATGCTGTATGGCCATGCTGCATTGCTGTATGGCCATGTCCCGGAAGCATTCTCTCTTGACATTTTGCCCATATCAATGGCAGGCATCCTTGGAGGCAACCTCTGAGGATGCCTGCCATAAATGTGAGTGAAACGTCAGGAGGGAATGCTTCTGGAACATGGCCATAGTTGCTGTGAGTTTTTGGGCTGTATGGCCATGTCCCAGAAGGATTCTCTCCTGACGATTTGCCCACATCTATGACATGCATCTGAGGATACCTGCCATAGATGTGAGTGAAACATCAGGAGAGAATGCTTCTGGAACATGGCCATAGTTGCTATGGGTTTTCCGGGCTGTATGGCCATGTCCCAGAAGCATTCTCTCTTGACGTTTTGCTCACATTTGTGGCAGGCATTCTCAGAGCCAACGTTTGAGGATACCTGTCATAGATGTGGGTGAAACGTCAGGAGAGAATGCTTCTGTAACATGGCCAGACAGCCCGGAAAACACACAACTACCCAGTGATTCCGGAAATGAAAACCTTCAACAACTCAATTACTGCTGCTTCTAACTCACCCACTGAAAAATCTCATCAGTGCAGAGCATGCAAACTAAGTCTGGTGCTCAGAAGCTTTTTGCTAAATGGAAGAGTAGCTCTTTGTCTAGCTGTATATAGAAAGCCTGCTGATGTTTGTATGTGACAGTATTAGCAGGGATTCAAACCAGAGAAATGGTTTTTGATTGCTTAAGGTACTACTTTTATGAAGAGGTAAAATTCCCTACTCCGCGCTCCCCTTTGGTCACAGGGACTAGTTTGATTATTCTGGCCACCAATATGGCAGAGTTATTGGGGTCCTGCTGAAGGAGTTATACAGGAAGATATAGCTACTTCTAGGTTACCCTACAATGAGGGCCAGATTCAGTAGATCAGTGGCTCTCAACTTGTGGGTCCCCAGGTGTTTTGGCCAACAACTCCCAGAAATCCCAGTTTACCAGCTGTTAGGATTTCTGGGGGTTGAAGGCCAAAACATCTGGGGACCCACAGGTTGAGAACCACTCCAGTAGATAAAAAAGGCAGTCTAACACTTCCCTAAAGTGGGAAGAAGCGAGGGAGAGGACCTCTTCTGAATCCATAACATACTTTCCAGAGTGGGTTGTACTTCTCCAGAAGAGTCAGCCCATCATTCCCTCTGATCTCTTCTCACAATGAGAGTAGAGCAGTTCTAGACCGGGCTGCCTTTTCTCCAAAGTTACTATTTAAACCTTGCAGACTCTGGGTTTTGAAGGGGCACGTTGTAAAGCACTTTGAGCTCAGCTGGCCTGGCAAGTGCTGAACCCGAGAAGAGAGGGAGGAAGAGATCAACGTGCTTGTCACAACGATTTGTTTTTGGACGGCATGGAAGTGTGTGGTACAAAATTAAAAAAAACTTTTAGAATACTTCGTATTTTTAAAATAAATTCTTATTTTTGAAAAAACGTAGTACATACATAACTTTCTAATGTGGCAGTCGAAAGGAAAGGGTTGGATCTGGCGAGACCGTAACATTGCCTTGCCTTTAATATGACTGTCTACAAGACCAAGATCCAATGAACACCGTACGATTCCCCCTTTCTTTCTGGTGGCTGGAGATGGCCATATCTCAGTGTTGGGTTCTCCCTCATCTGAGCTGGTGCAGCCAAAGGTGAGTGACAATGGGAGTTACATTTGGCCCTGTCCCCCATCTCTATCTCCTAGTTGGACCTTGGCCCCAAGGCCAGCCCTGGCTATGGCTCAGGAAGCCTCTGCTCCCGACGTATGAAGGAGGCCACGGCTGCCTTTGCCTTGGCCCTCTGAAGCCCAGATGCTGCAAACCTAACAAGTGGCTCACCACTTCTCTCTTTGTGTGTATTTTTCTTGGAGAATGTTTCTTATATTGACATTTAAATGTAAGCTATAATGTATATACTGTACATCTGTGTATTATTTGAACTTGGAAGATTTGTTAATCTTGTACGCTAACGAATTGCATGAAATAGTCTGTTATCTATGTTACACCAATATCTATGTGTGGAAGTCCTCTCGTGTGGCTGCTTTACATCGTCAGCGAGCATTGATTGAAGAAAAGACTTCACGGAGACTCCCTTCTCAGAAATAAAAGTATACATTCTACAAAAGTGGATTTTTATAAACACCACCCAAATGCTTGAAGAGTCGCAGAGCTACAGGTGTCTTAGTATGTATCTTGGGATAAAATCCTTTTGTGACTTTCACTGTAGGACTCTATTTCCTGGAGCAGCCCACAATGTGAGAACATTGGGTCACGCATGTGCCTTCAAGTAGGTTCGGTTCTATGGTGACCTTCTCGGGGAGTTTTCTTGGCAAGATTTGTTCAGAGGCCTTTTGTGTGTTACCGTAATTTTGGAGGACTCTCTTCTCCAAAATACTATTGTTCTGCCACAACCTGAAGTGGTACAATACAATATTGAGTCTACCTTCGGGGGCAAGAGCGGGGTATAAATATAGAAAATAAATAAAATAAATATTTAAAATTACTGTTTTAAATGACATAAACTTCCCAGTCTTTCAATGGGAAGTGTGGGCCTGCTTTTGGTTGATGAGAGAGTCAAGTTAATTAGGATGGTTGTTGTGTGCCTTCACGTCATTTCAGACTTAAGGTAACACTAAGTCTAAAGTTTAGGGCAGGGGGCCAAATAAAAGGACCCTGGGGGGCTGCATCTGGCCCACAGACCATAGTTTGGAGACCTTTGCTGTAGCCCTTCACCTTTATCAAATTCCAGATCTCCTCTAAAGGATACAAGCAGCAGGTTATCAACATATAGAGGGGCATATTGCAGTGCATTCATTGTATATTAGGAAAAACCTTGAGGGCTTTGAAATCATACTCCCACAACCTAGAACCTGATTGACATGTGGCACAGTTGCATCCCTGAATGTCCTCACTGTACCAAAAATGTATGTTCCCCACAGACGAAAGCACACACACCATCATATAGTTATCCAAGAATCTAAATCAGTGGTTCCCAACCTGTGGTCCCCAAGAACGAAAATATGGTCCACAGTCTCACCGTTACTAGTGCCGAGGGAACAGGGATGTTGGGAGGGGAGAGGCTGACTACCTACGAAAAATTACTACTACCACTTCAGTCCTAGATTATGAAATAAGATTTTTTGTGGGCGAGCGGATGGCAACTACTGGATGGCATATGTTCTGTATCAGAAACTAGAGCTGATGTAGTCTATCCAATGGAGTTTTCTGAATCATCACCCCAAATAACCAAACCAAATCTAAAGTTGACCAAAAACTGATTCGTAACCCTTGTGATACTAATGTTGGAGAGTGGTTCCTGGTCAAAGTGGTCCCTGGCCCAAAAAAGATTGGGAACCACTGATCTAAATCCTTAATTGACTCATCAACATGTAAGATTTTTGATATACATATCATTGGTTTAAATCCAAATGTCACCACTTTCTGACCAAACCTAAGAGCCTGTGAAATGTGGATGGAGTCAAACATGTCGCTGCCAAGGTGTTTGTATACAGAAATGAGCTCCAGTCAGGTAATTGAGGCAGAAAGGAAAGTGTACAGTACACACCGGGAAACCTTTTTTGACTTGCTGTATTTATATACTATATAAATTTTACATGCCATATTTACAAGTGGGGCAAGTGCTTTTATCTTTAAAAAAACAAAGATCAAACTTGAGACACCTCTGAACAACACAGCTTGTATAAACCAGACAGATTATTCAGATGAACTGTATTTAATACAGTTTTCCCCACTCCGTCTCCTGATGCAGGACCAGTGAATTAAGTGTATCACAGTTTGATAGCGTTTCATCATTTTTTTAAAAAAAAATTAAATCACAGTATGAATGTGTCTGAAACTAGAAACTTTGAAGGGACAAAAAAAGGAACCAGAAAACTCAGATCCGTCAAGACAACCATCACATCACAATATTATAATAAAAACAAAATTTAAAAACAACGGGAGAGGGAGAGCAGCTCTTTCTGGCCGGTGCCGGACTGAGGCAGGGTCAGGCCTTCGGAGCTGCAGCAGCCGTCACCCAAAAGCCTGGGAACGGAAGGAGGGCCCAGAGAGCGCAACGGAGCCAGGGACAGCTGTTGGGGGGGGGGGGTTAGGAAGGAGCAAAGGAGATGGAGGGAATGGAGAGGAACACAGAAGGCCACAAAAAGGGGCAATGACTTGAAGAAAGAAAAACCCTTCTATGGTGAAGGGAAACCTGGCTGAAGAGCCAGGAAGAGCAGAGTGGGGAAGAAGTGCAATCGGGGAGACCAGCATCTAGCCCTCTCCGTCCCAAGGCCTTTGGGGAAAGGCAAGAAGCCTCCCCATCCAAACCCTATTCAGCAGCTCCTTGGGACCTTTGAGGGCCTCCTAGGGAGGCGGCCCCATCCAGAGCAGCAGCAAAAAGGGGGCTTTGAACACGTTCTGAGATACATTCAAAAACAAGAGTCCAAACAGCACGCTTTGCAAAATCCGAGACTGGAATCCAACGGGGGGAAAGAAAGAAACAAAGTTGAGTTTCTAGTTGCAGACATCACAGAAAACAGATGAAGCTCTTGCAAAAATCCTAAGTTGTGTGTGATTTTTTAAAAAAACAATTCTTTAAATTAAATAAAGACGATTGCAGCTTGATAATTCTGTTGTTTCCTCGCTCCTTGCACCAGATATGTAGACGCGGAGCCATCGCACATGAAGAACACAATCAACCTGAGTCTGTAATGAAGCAGCATTTGAGATGTTCTGTCCCAGGGCATTAATCCTAACGGTTGCATTTACAGGGTAAAGTTTCACGGCATTCAGCCCCATTGTAGAAAGTTTCCATCTTCTTTTGTTTGTTTGCTTGTTTGTTTCCCCGGTGTTTAGTTTTTTTGTTTTTTTGGATTTCAGTTATTTTTTAAAAAAGTCTCAAAGTAAAAACTAAAAAAAAAAGGTGGGGGGGGGGTTTCCATGGTAAAATCCTGTACAGTATTTCTGAAGCACCAATTATGAATTATAGAGTTAATCGCTTTGCGGTTTATAAATATCCTGCAAGCTGTGGAGGAATGGCTTCCAGCGGACACTCTGGATCTGAAAGGCAAAGGAGATAAGGTTATTTTTGGAGACTGACCTGATAGAAGTCTTATGGCTCATATGCCACAGTCTGCAACAGCAGCTGAGACCAGCTGATATTTGGGGCCCTTTCTCTCTGACCAGTCTCTATTCATCCTGGGAAAATCTGTCCTTACATCCTGCAGTATGGTTTTAAACCCTCACATTCTGCATCAGATACGAAACAGCTAATTCTTATCCAAACTAAACTGAAATGAGATTATCAGCCATGCGCACTGGGCAATTTGGCAGAAACAAGCAGCAAAACCCAATATTTCTGGAAAGAAGCAGTTCTACAAGGGGCTTCATTAAAGATTTCACCTGACCCACTTGTATTTATCATAGGACGCTGAAACTGCACATGTGTAATGATATAAGTCTCTATAGGTTATGTGCCAGTTTACAACTCAGAACTGATAACAGTCTTGATTTTACAGGGGCTGAAGTGATGTGAGGTTTGAGAATGGACCCAGTGGAATACACAGCAGTCCTCAAGTTCCTTGACTTGAAAGGCCGGACACCAAAGACGTTAAATGAAATGAAAGAGGTTCATGGTGATGATTCTCCATCCTATGATTTAGTCTAGAACTGGCATTGTCACTTCCAATGTGTTAAACCCCTGTGCCGGCAGGACTGAAGACCAACAGGTCGCAGGTTCGAATCTGGGGAGAGGCGGATGAGCTCCCTCTATCAGCTCCAGCTCCTCATGCAGGGACATGAGAGAAGTCTCCCACAAGGATGATAAAACATCATAAATCATCCGGGCGTCCCCTGGGCAACGTCCTTGCAGACGGCCAATTCTCTCACACCAGAAGCGACTTGCAGTTTCTCAGGTCACTAGACACGACACAAAAAAAAAAAACAACTTCCAATGTGGTCAGGCTTCGGTGCAAACAGCTCTAATTTCAGGGCGACTCCGGTCTGCTATTGATGGACGCACCATTCAGCAAGTGGAGGTCGCCATTTTGGAAAATCGCTGTGTAAACATTCATCACCTAGCCCAAAATGTCAAGATTAGTGTGGTGTCCATGGAAAAAAAATCATCCAAGACCATCTTCACATGCACAAGGTATCCGCTCGTGGGGTCCCCCGGCTGGTCACACCTTTCCAGAAGTAGGAACAAGTTGAATGCTTTCAGGCTCTATTGACATGTGCCATGGAAACCAGGAGGAGTTTTTCAACAGACGGATCACGTAGGATGAAAACTGGCCCCATCACAATGATTTTGAGACTAAAGTCCAGTCGATGCAATAGAAGCATCCTGACTCACTGCCTCCAAAGAAGGCACGTGCCCAACTCTCGGCAGGCAAGGTCATGCTCACAGGGTTTTTTTTACCAGCACGGAGTAGGATGGATGGATTTCCTTGCAAATGGCACCATGATCACTGGGGCATACTATACTTCACTGTTGTGGAAATTGCAGGAGGCCATTCAAACCAAGAGACAATGTGGCATGCTCACCAAAGGTGTCCGCCTTCTGCAAGACAATGCACCACTTCACAGCTCACATGTTGCCCAAATGGAAGCATGCTCCTATGTTTTTGAAATTCTACCCCATCCTTATTCACCCCATCTCACACTATCAGACTTCCACGTCTTTCCAATAATGCAGTTATTTTTGAAGGGAATGCATTTTTCAGATGACGAGACTCTGATTTCTAAAGTCACAACATGGTTTTTGGAGCAACCTGTCGACTTCTACAAGCGAGGTGTTTACAGTTGCTTAAAAAGATGAGAGAAGTGTGTCCCTAGGTCACCTAGGACTCATAACTGTGCCAAGTTTCATTGCTTTCAGTCCACAGGAAGTGGGTTAGGGGAAATCTTTAATGAACGCCCCTCGTATGTGGCAACCGTAATCCTGCAACACAACACCAGGATTACATTTGGCTAGTTCCAGTTATCCCTACTTGCCAAAAATTTACAGCAAACCAACTGTGAAGATGTTTGGTAAACACTTCTCAAACTTCTCAAACATGAAGTTCTCATCCATCTCTTGTTCAAGCTGGCCAGCATACAAAAATATTATGTAAGCATAAGCATCACTGCCAAAGTATTTTCTTCACCTGTTCCCTTGCTATCTCTTTTTTCCTTTGTCATTGTGTCTGTTACACCGTAAGCCTATGGGTGAGGCCCATCGTTTGTTGGTACAGTGCCTACCAATGTTTTACTGACTTTAGATAGTAACGGCAACAGGTTTTGCTGAGAATGATCCACTGGGGTGAATGAAGGATGCCCAGCCCTTGCTTGGAATGTGGAAGGCTGTGACTGACATTACGGACGCAACCCTGGCAGCAACACCCTGGGAACAAATTCTGGCGCAATCCTAAGGCAGGGACATAAATCTAATACTGATAAATATAAGGAATCTGAATGAGGGAGAACACAGAAAACCATTCCCAGGATGCCTCGTGGGGTTTCCTTCTGAGTCACTTACCTACATTATGATCTGTAGAAGGGGAGGAGCCATTTCTGTTGCAGCCTTCTATACTTTTTGTTTTCTGGCAAACAGCGGTGTCTCCATCCTGGTGGCTCCTGCCATGCTTACTACAAGGCTCCAAAAAAGACTGTGTCGCCTCCCAGGTTTTGAGATTCTTGGTTTCCAAGCTTGTTGGCTTTGGAAGGGAAGAGACTGGAGTTTCACTGCAGTCTTCGGATTTCTTCGTACGCTTCTTCTTTTTCTTCTTCTTTTTCTTGTGTTTATGCCTGTGAGCCTCAGCCTCAGAACCGGATGCCGACGGGTCAGAATCCTGGCGATGCCTGGAAGAAGCAGAAAGGCGTCAAAAAAGAAAAATCAATGCTGCAGAGCATTGTTTTCCAAACATCAGACTCAGCGCAAGTGGCAGACAGTACTTCAGTTTACCCCACTGCAAAATATGGGACAGGGCCATAAAAGTGAGAAATGCACTATGGCTTCATCCTAGCTCCCTATTTTTGCATTTATACTTCATTCTTTGGGTCTCATCAAGGTCAGCTTGGTACATATAAGTTAAGCTTAGCTTTTCCTTATGTCCCTTCCCTACATAGAAACTCTATCCTATGTTTTTCCTGGCAAGAGTTCTTCAAAGGGGGTTTGCCACTGACTTTCTCTGAAGTTGAGAGTGTGGCCTGCTTGTTATTTTTGTCCCATTGCATTCTTTCTGAGCTTGTGTACAGGCATCCCTTTCACCCTATATCCTTCCTAAATCATCCCATCATCCTAATTGTTGGGTGTAGTTATGCAAGGAGAAGAAGTCATAGGAGGGCCCTTCGAACATTGGTTACAACTCCCATCATTCTTCAATAATGGCTATACTTGCTAGGGACGATTCGGAATTAAGAGTTAAGCAACATTTCATAGAATCATAAGAGTTGGAAGAGACCTCGTGGGCCATCCAGTCCAACCTCATTCTGCCAAGAAGTAGGAAAACTGCACTGAAAGCATCCCCAACGGATGGCCATCCAGCCTCTGTTTAAAAGCCTCCAAAGAAGGAGCCTCCACCACACTTGGAGGGATGCACTTTGTTTTAAATATTTTCTGGCATTAGACACCAGGCTCTAGTCTTGGTTTTTTTGAATAAGAGGTGATGGCCATTCCCACTCCAATGCATTGGAGTCAGGTACATTTTAATGATTTCCTGATTTGTCCTGTATGTATTAAACAGCCAGCAAACTCCTGTGCAGCTTATTAGAATACCTTACCTATTTTAATGTAAAATTGTTTTACTTTTTAAGATGCCTGGAGTCCCACAAGTGGGGGGAAATGAGGAGGAGGAGGAGGAGGATGTGCATTCCATGTGTTTGGCCTTCCAACTTGTAGTGATGTGATGATTTTAAAGGTGAACCACAAAGGCAGGGAAGACATTGGCCTATTCATTTTGGTTCCCTCCCCATTTCTTTTCCCACTGGTGCCTTGTCTTGTAAGCCTGAGGGCAGGAGCTCTTTTATTACTCATCTCTACTTCCTAGGAGTCTTAAATGCTCTGAAAGAGAGAGGCTGACAGGGAGAGGGGGGACTATAGCAAGAAATATGACTCATATTGTTGTGAGTCACATAACCTGCTTGTCAGCCTCTGCTATAGATCTGAACACATGCTTTTGTACCACTATAAACTCATTTTGGGATTCTAAAAAGCCACAACATAGAGTGTTAACATCAAATCATAACATTGGCACTTGCTGCCAGTTAAGGATTCTACAGCTGCACCCACTGACAGGTTGCCTGGCAGAACCACTCTTGCCATCACAAATTTCTTCCTATTGTGTGGTCGGAATATTTTCCCTTATAATTTCAATTCACTGATCCAGATCCTATTCTCTGGAGCAGTAGAATGTAAGAGACAGCCCATAATAATAATAATAATAATAATAATAATAATAATAATAATAATAATAATCTTTATTTCTACTCCGCCACCATCTCCCCGATGAGGACTCGGAGTGGCTTACATGGGGCCAAGCCCGGACAACATAATACAGCAATAAAATCAAAATATATACAACAGACAACAACAACATTATCAAAGTGACATTAAAAAGGGAAAAAAAGCCGTCCAGATATTTAAAAATGGCTATCACCCCTCAATCTTCCCCAGGCTAAAAACACTCAACGCTCTCAACGGCTCCTCCTCAAAGGGCTTGTTCTGCAGACCATTTGCCATGTTGGGTTATCTCTTTCAGACATATTCCAGTTGGTCAAATCTCCTTCAACTGTGATGCTCCAGGTGAGATCTGACCAAACCAGAACAGAGCGGTGCTATTCTTTCTCTTGATCTGTAAACTCCACTTCTGTTGATGCAATTTACTGGCTTTTTCTTTGGTGGCCACATCAACCTGAATATTTAACGTGTGTCCTGCTAAGACCCCTAGATACTGCTGCCAAGGTAAGGATCAATGTTTCCATAAAACCAATAAAGCACAAAAAATGTGTTTTTTCCACCTACGTAACCGTGAAGCCAACAAGAAATTGAAAGTTACCCGGGAAGGCCAAGAGCTCAAACACTGTTCCCACCCTAAATATCTCAGTATCACCTTAGAATGCACACTAACATTTGGAGAACTGTATGAACACCAAGCACAAAATAGCTGCCCGCAATAGCATCCCATGGAAGTTTACTGATAGTGCCTGGGGTACAGACTCAAAAATATAACAACATCAGCCTTGGCCTTGCCTTACTCGACTGCTGAGTATGCCTGCCCTGTTTGGCACAATTCTGCCCACACGAAGCAGGTGAATATAGCACTCAATGAAACATGCAGAATAATCACAGGATGTCTTAAACCTACACATGTTGATAGACTCTACAAGCTACCTGGCATTACCCCCCAATGTGCAACGGGAAGTTGCTGCTAACTGAGAGAAATAAAGTAGAACACTGTGAAAGCCACCCACTGCATGGTTATCAGCCTCCTCCCAGTAGACTCAAATCAAGGAAAAGCTTCACGAGAACCACCACTCCTCTATATGTTCCCCCAGCAACAGCAAGAGTATCCCTCTGGGCAGCTAAACCAGGAAATCCCAAATGAATGACCCACCACGAGGGTCTGCTTCCAGGGGCAAACCAAGATTGGGCAACTTGGAAGTCCCTGAACAGACTGGGCAAATCAAAAGACAACATGGGAAAATGGCACGACCTAGAAGAATCCTTCACCTTGTGTGACTGGAGCAGAACAAACAACTCCACATCTGTATGCTTGCCCACAATGCCCTGTCTCATGCACAGAGGAAAAACCACAGACAATGTGGTTGCTGTTGCCTATTTTTGGTCAAAAATTATTTAACTGTGTTCCCTCTATTTTATCAGTTCTATATTTATTTATAGGCCCCCAGGTGGCGCAATGGGTTAAACCACTGATCTGCTGAACTTGCTGAGCGAAAGGTTAGTGGTTTGAATCCAGGGAGCAGGGTGAGATCCTGCTGTTAGGCCCAGCTTCTGCCAATCTAGCAGTTTGAAAACATGCAAGTGTGAGTAGATCAATAGGTACTGCTTCTGCAGGAAGCTAACAGCACTCCATGGGGTCATGCTGGCCACATGACCTTGGAGGTGTCTACAGACAGCACCGGCTCTTCAGCTTAGAAATGGAGATGAGCACCAACCCCCAGAGTTGGACATGATTAGACTTAAATGTCAGGGGAAACCTTTACTATACTTATTTACGCAATGCTTTTGACATTAAATAAATAAATAAAATGCTTCTGCATCTACTCTCTTGTTCTGCAGTGGTGATCTACAACCAAAAGTAATATCCTTTTAGTTGGTTCACAGTTCATATGAGATCTCAACCCAGTCTGCAAAGTAAGGCTAATTCACTCCCAGTCCAAGGATCTACTGACTTCATCAATCCACTAAAGCAATCCCTCTCCTCAGCTGAAACGACCCTGCTAAGGATCCAATTTTTGCAGAGACCAGATTGGCATAACCAGAAGAGGCCCCAGCATCCGCCCCAGATCTTCTGCACATCTTCCTATGGGAAGCACAAGTAGCCTCTCCGCTTGCTTTCTTTTCAGAGCCACTCTTCCTCTCTTCGCATTTCTCAGCCAGCTGATTAACTGTATTCCTGTATTGTTTTGTTTTATTGCTGGATTTTGCAGTACTGTTCCTTATACAACAACTCAGTACCAAATGATAGAGGCTCCCCAAAGCCTCAGACTGGAATGTATTCCAGGAAATGACAAGGGATGGATTCTAGGACCTTTTTCATGCACTATCACACAGCTCCGTGCCTCTTCTAAGGTCAAGATTATTTAACTCTGTAGTTTGCTTGTTCTCAATTAAAAATAGCCAGGTGGTCTACCATCTTCTACCTGATGCATTCCAATGGGGATGCCGAAAGCTGAACCTGCATCTATCTCCACAAAAAACAAAGCACTCTACCAAAGTTATTGCTTCTATGTATTGTCGAAGGCTTTCATGGCTGGAATCACTAGGTTCCTGTGGGTTTTTTCGGGCTATAGGGCCATGTTCTAGAGGCATTTCTCCTGACGTTTCGCCTGCATCTATGGCAAGCATCCTCAGAGGCAACCATCCACCTCACTACCTCTGAGGATGCTTGCCATAGATGCAGGCGAAACGTCAGGAGAAATGCCTCTAGAACATGGCCCTATAGCCCAAAAAAACCCACAAGAACCTAGTTATTGCTTCTGTCTATGCAAATCACTGCAGTTAACAAGAATAACACTTGACTTCCCTGCCTCATTCTGCTGTGGATGTGAACTGGGACCACAAAAGCTACATGCCACCAGCAAGAGCTCTAACATCCTGCATATGAGATATTTACATGACAATTCATAACAGTAGTAAAATTACAATTGTGAAATAGCAACAAAAATAATTTTATGGTTGGTGGTCAGCACAACATAAGGAACTGTATTAAGGGGTCGCGGCATCAGGAAGTTTGAGAAACACTGACCAACATTGATGAGACAACGACAAAATCCATCCCCTCCAAACCCCACTGGTATTCAGGCCAAAAGCAACCGTAGTTCAGCAGAGTAACTAACATACAGACCAGTACAGCAGTGGCTCGCTTCCCGGAGGGGATTCATAAGCCACAGTGGCCCGAGAACCCTTTCTAGATGCCGGTTTCCCCGCTCCCAGCTATGCCACTAACCTGTGATCTCTTTCTCTGTGTTTGTCTTTCAACTTCTTCTTCTTCTTGGACTTCTTGTGTTTCCGCCCTTTCTGCTCACCCAGAGATTCACTCTGCACGGTCTTTTGGGGCCTCTTCTCCGGGGTGCCCTGGCTCCCCTCGGGACTCTGGCATTTCCTCTTCCTTTCCTGGTCATGAGTCCATCTGCTTTTGTGATAATCATACTTATAGGGGCTATTGTAAACATGACTCGACTTGTTATAGTCTGTGAATTTTTTATCCTGATTGTACCTGGGGACGTGGGAAGGATAAAAGTAATCGTAAGATCGACAGCCTTCCCATCTCCTGGGCGTATCCGGATAATATCGCTCTCGACTCCACGACCGTTCGTAACAATGTCTGCTCCTTTCAGACTCTGTTTTCCCTCGGCTGTGTGATCTATAAGGGGGGTATTTCCCAAAATTCCTCCCGGGATCCGGGCTGCATGGGAACCTGTAATAGTTCGTATTGTAATGCTCGCGCCAATAGTGCTCCTGTGGCCTCGCTCTCTCCTTGCTGTAGGAACACCTTTTCTTGTTGTGGTGCCCCTCCGCCTGGCTCCGGGAAGATGCTCCTCCTGTCGCCTCGGCCTCCTCCTCGCTTTCCGAGTGCTTCCTTTTGGAACGATAGTGCTCTTTGTCAGTTTTCCTGGAGGTGCAAACTTTCTCCCTGAAGGGGGAATGGGATCTCAGTTCCTGCCTGTCCATGTTTCCTTTAAACGGTTCACTATTCTCTCCTTGGTCATCCTTTGAACTCTCCCCAACCACATTTGGCCTCAAAGTGCAGGAGTTTTCAGTAGGCGAGGCATCCGCGTACATTTTCACATTGTCCTGCGTTTCCTGGCACTTGTCTGCCACGTTCAGAGCGACAAGCTTTAGAGAACTACATTCACTGTCAGTCCGTAAAAGAGGGCTCTGTGGCCCTTTTTCTGCTGCCTCGGCGTTTCCCCCGGCAGCTTCGGAGCTCTTTTCCCAAGTTGCCTTCCCTTCTTTTGGTCCTCTCGTCTTTTCTGCGTGGTCCTCCACCTTACTTTCTCCAGGCAAGTCCTCTTTCGCTCCCAGGGGGATGGAAGGAAGGCTGTGCTGCCCAAGGCTCTCAAGAGGCACGCCGTCTGTTTGGGAAGGAACCCTTTCGCAGGGGTCTTCTGTGGTAGAAGTGATTTCAGGGTCCGAAGGGGTTAACAGATTCTGGACATCATTGCTGAGGGGACAGGGGACCTCTTCAGAAGAGCCACCCTCTTCCAAGGGCTTTTCTGTTCCACTAGCACTGCAAAGAAGAGAGCACGAGAGAGATTAGGAACTGGCCAGAAAAAAAAAATGCAGTGAGACAGATTTGAAAACACACCTTCTTCACCTCCTGATTGACAGCTATAATTTTGACTTTGAATATTTCTAGCAATGTAGCAGTAGAGGCAAAAATTTAACACCGGGATTGTGGCGCAGCTGGCTGAGTGTCAGCTGCATTAAGATCACTCTGACCAAAAGGTAATGAGTTCGAAGCCAGCCCGGGTTGGAGTGAGTTTCCAACCAATTGTGTACCCTGTTATCAACCTTTGCAACCTGAAAGACAGTTGCATCTGTCAAGTAGGAAAATTAGGTACCACCTTAAAGTGTGGGGAGGCTAAATTAACTAATTTATGAGGCCATTAAAAAAAAAGACTCCAGCAAGCACTCCAGCAAAAAGTGTGCAGGGAATGCGGAAGTACTTCATCAGTGTCACAGATGGACGATGAAAGCGACCACTCCCCTGGCGGCCAGAAAAAGTTAAATAGCCTCTGTCTATGTCTGTATATGTTGTATGTCAAAATTGGCATTGAATGTTTGCCATATATGTGTACACTGTAATCCGCCCTGAGTTCCATGTGGGGTGAGAAGGGCGGAATACAAAAGCTGTAAATAAATAAATAACATCAAATAAATAAATAGATAATAATAATAATAATAATAATAATAATAATAATAATTCAGTGTTCCCTCACTTATTGTGGGGGTTATGTTCCAGGACCTCCTGCAATAAGTGAAAAACACTGATATAGGGATGCTATATTTATTTTAATATTTATACATTATGTTAGTAGTTGTACACTATTTTAAGTCTTTATAAACTTAAAATAAAGTGAAGGAAAGGAAGGAAAGGCCCTTCAAGGCTAAAGGGAGGGAGGGAGGACTGGGGAGGGAAAGTGCCTCAGAGCGCCGCGGTGGCAAAAACTCTAATAATAATACTTTATTTATATGCTGCTCTATCTCCTCTAGGGGACTTAGGGCAGTTTATAGCTCCATAGAAATCAAAAGTGAAAGAAAAGGGGGATATGCAGTATCTAGCAGACTGCCCTTCTCCCATCTGTTACTCTCGAGATGATGGCACAAGTTGCGATCCAGCACATAGGGAGAGTGCTAGGCTGGGGAAGGCTTTAATAAACTGAAATGTGCTATCATTTTGCACAGACCGTTTCTCTCTCCTTTCCCTACATGGCATAAGCAAGACTAGAATACGTTTTGGGCTTCAACTTAAGCATTTCCTGATGTCCAAGTATTGAGGATTACTACTGTAAAAGGCGTGGCACCTCCATCAGTCGATCAACAAACACATTTGTTTGGGATTTCCTTGTCCACTGAATGACCCCTGTCTCCACTTAAATCCCTACCCCATGGATCATCTGCATTGGATGATGGAGCCCTGTTTGTAGGTGACCCACTTTGCCATTCTGGAGAGCAAGAAACCATTGCTCATGTCCACATCTGAACTGCAGTGTAGCCCTCCTTGTGCCTCTGTTGTTTCTTCCAGCCTGGAGAAATACAGCACTGATAAACATAGTCTGCACTGTAGCTTTAGTGGGCCAGTAATCTTTTCTTACCAAAACTGAAAGCACTACAAGCTGATCAAGTGTAGGCCTACATTTCTCTGGGAGGCAGGATTTTTGAAGCTATGTCAACATATTTAAGCCAGAAAAAGTAGAAGCGCAAAGACAGTAGTGCAAGTCGTGCAGACAATTCCTCTGCCACTCAGGATATTCTGTGTTGTGGCAGCTTTATCTCCATTCCTAATTTTCACATCGATTCCAGAGAGAAAGCCATGAATATGGCATCTGTTAAACTAGGGGTGGGAATTGTGTAGTCCGACACCAGGAACAGCATGATTCTCATCTATACATACACTTCCCAACCTTCCCAGGTTGTGGCAGTACAGTGTATTGCTATGACTGAGGAGGAAAGAAGTAAGCATGCAGACAGAACAATAGGTAAACCTCTGAGGTATACTTGCATTAATAAAGGTCAGTGATTCCCAACCTTTGGGCCTCCAGGTGTTTTGGACTCCAACTCCCAGAAATCCCAGCCAGCTTTCCAGCTGTTAGGAATGGTGGTAGCTGAAGTCCAACACCTGGAAGCCCATAGGTTGGGAACCACTGCACTAATGTGACAACTTCCTAAAAGCATTCTGAAGCCCTGATGAACATCTAAGAGATAATACAAGGAAATTAATTCAGAAAAGGCATGGATGTTGTTTTTTTTACCTTATGTCTCCTGAAAAGGGTTTCAGTTGATTGTATCTGAAAGAGTCTAAGATCCTGTCTTCAGGAACTGGCGTCAAACCTGTGGGCGCACCCTGTTAATTAGAAACGGAGAAAGATTAGCACCTAGAATGAAAAGACCAAAGAAGACTCTGGAGCCTGGTCGGAATTACAGTACACAATTGCCCTCTGAAGATGGGCAGCAGATAAAACCAGCTGTGTGGTCCAGCATTACTATCGGAATAAAAACGTATTGCCTTAATGAAGGAGAAGACATCATCTGGCTGGAAGACACTTAACACAAAATGCGATAAATTGGAACTGATTCCCAACAGTACGGACACTGAGGATTGGTAGTTCCCAGATTTGGGAACTGGGTAAATGGCTGCCAAAGATAGGGCTGAATCCACCCCAAGAAGAAGGTGCATAACCCAGGAGTATCAACAAAGCCTCTCATGGCAGCAAAAGACCAGATCAACTCAATGGCTGAGAGTATCAGCTTTGAGTGACCTGCCAGCTATGGCCTTTTGTGATGACAAATAACGTACCTACAATAGTATATGTACCACTAGGTTCCCAATTAGACTTATACATGCATTGCATCATGGGGCTTCCCTTTACAGCAGTGGTTCCCAACCTTTTTTTTTTTCCAGGGACCACTTTGACCAAGGACTACTCTCCAACATAAGTACCAAAAGGGTTACGAATCAGTTTTTGGTCAACTTTAGATTCAGTTTGGTTATTGGGGTGCTGATTCAGAACATTGCACTGGACAGACCACATCAGCTCTAGTTTCTGATACAGAACATATGCCATCCAGTAGTCGCCATCTGCTCGCCCAAAGAAAACCATATTTAATAATCTAGAGCTGATGTGGTCTATCCAAGGCAATTTTCTGAATTGGCACCCCAAATAATTCCAAGAAAAGACCTAAAAATGAAGGCACCAAGAAAAAAAGGTTTTCTGGTTGGGCTATGTTATTATTAGTGGATTTTGTTAACACTTGTGTCAAAAAAAGAAGGGGCTGAAGTTGAAAAAAAATCAAAAAGTGGAGCGTGAGACCCAAGAAACTGTCTCTATTGGCTTTAATAATAATAATAATTATTATTATTATTATTATTATTACTATTATTATTATTCTACGGGGGACTAAGCAGGGTCTTACAAAGGGCTGCTTTCCCATTACAACTGATGTGTGGCAAAGGGAGCTAATAATAATTAATATTTAGCTCCCTCCAAGTTACTTGGGGGACTCTTCTTTCTCTTGCTCTACTCCAACGGCACTGGGGAAGTAATGAAAAGGTGAGGGCAACGGCACTGGCTTCCTTCCTTCCTTTCTTCTCTCTCTCGCTCTCCTCCAACCATGGAACACACCTCCAGCCACGGAATATATTTTAGGGCTCGTGGCCCACCAGGTAATGCAGGGGCAGTAGATAGATTATTAACAGGAACACCCTTCAAAAACATCTATTTTAAAGGGAACTGCCAATATGCTTCTAATATGAATTCAGGGCACTGGCCAAGATATTTAAAGTCCTAAACACCTGCAGGTTTTTATCTGTTGGGCTGATAAGCCATAACTCTGAGGGAGATTCCATGGTGGTTTAGAAACTGGAAACCAACCTGAGGGATGCTCACTCCACTTCCAGCCTGACTAACTCGTTCTCTGACTAACTTAATTCCCTCCACCAGGCCAATGCTCAACTGTAGCCAGCGCTGAGGTGGATTTCAAACTCTAGTTGTGACAGAATTGGATAGATGTTAACCATCGGTATTAGTTTACCCTGGGTCAAGAATGACAAAAGAAGGAAGTGGGAATGTGGTCTAGAGCAGGCACAGCTAGAGAGGAGCGTGGCTTTAATTTGTTTTTATATCCATGCCTTTTTGCCATGGCACTCTCTCGTCCAAGATGGAATGGAAGCTTCCCTCCCAGGCACTCTCCTATTTAACACAAATCAGATCAGACACAAATCTGATTAACTCCAACAAAACTGCTGCATCGTGTGGTTTCCAAGACCACACGCTGGGACCATGAAATCTGTGTTATCGATGGCTAGGAACTAGTGTCACAACTCCAATGAATCACAGAAACCAGAGTGGGAATGGACTCACTTTTCCAGGCAATCCATTCGTTTTGGAGAATGGGTTTTCTGACGATTTCACAGGCTTTGCTTGGCAAATGGAATCATTGCATATTTGTCCATTTTGTTTAGGGGAATCATTCAGACTAATGGAAAAGACGACTGTAATATTTTTGGATGGCTCATGTGGCGGTACCTCCTTCTCAGGATTGTGAAATGATGAACAGGAGCTCTCTAACACAGCGGATGCCTTTTCACTCGAAATGCCATTGAAAGGTTTGGAGTGGCCGTTCTCCTTCACGAGTCCTTTCAATTCCTCGTCAGAGTCTTCCGAAGACTCAGCCCCATAAGGGACCAGCATGCTCGGGCTGAGTTTGGACTTGCCGTTCACTACCAGCTTGGAAGACGGTTCGCTAGGAGCTGTCTGTTTGGGGACCTGGGTAGCAGCCAATGCTGTCGACGCACTTGAGGTAGATTGCACGGCAGAAGGGTTGGAAATGGTTGAGGACGGGGCTGGCTTGTTGAGGTTGTCCAAGGTACAGCTGGCATGAGAGACACTTTGGCGACCAGGCAGCTTGTTGTTGTGAATACTGATGGTTATTTTTTGCTTTTTGGAAGGGTCAGGCGCGGTAGCAGTGGCGGGCCTGTTTATTGTCCAGTTTGGGATGGATGTGGCCGGAGGGGCAGAAGACGGCCTGCTGAGGGTGGCATTGCTAGCAATCGCAGAACTGCTGGCAGGCTCTTTTAGGGATCCCGTTCCATTCAGATGATTGGACGTCTGCAATAATAAGAGAACAACCATTACGAAAGTGTACGAAAGTGTAACAACTAACATTTCAAAACATTTAGTAGTTTTGCTTATTCTCAGCTCACTTCTCCCATATTTACTTTATTCAGAAATGCTACTGACAAGGGTTAAGATTTCTTCACCGTGGTTTATCACATTTTCTGGATTTACAAACTAGAACTAGGTGTGATGCTAGGATTGAAGAAGGCAGAAGGGGTCAAAACAGTCCAAGTCGAGGCTCAAAGGGTGAATGAGAATAGAGTAAGTCAAGGCAGTCCGAGTCAAACACACAGGAAAGCTGGTCTGAGCAAAGGTTCTTGAGCTGCTACTGAAGCGGCGGATGAAGAGAACTGGAGACAGTAGCCCCTCCCACTGGCTATATATGCTTGCAAGGGGACAATGGGCAGGGCTACCGCCAAAATGTTTAATAAATGTCTAGAAGGTTCCGAAGCTATTCTGCACAGGCACAGAAAGTACCATATGTGCGATTCATAGGGACCACAATGGGAAACATCCCTTCTAACTTCTGCTGGGAAAATCCTTGCAAGAATCCTTGCAAACCGCCTTTGACCTGTCTCAGAAGACACCCTCCCAGAATCCCAGAATGCCCCTCCAGAGGAACGGTGGACATGATCTTCACTGCATGACAGCTCCAAGAAAAATGCATGTAACAAAACCAACCTCTGTACATGGCATTCATTGACCTTGTAAAGGTATTCCACACAGTGAATCGCAGTGCTCTCTGGACCATCCTCTAAAAAAATCGAGTGCCCTGACAGATTTGTGAGCATCCTACGGCTCCTCCACGATGACGTAATGGACACCTCAATGTTGTTGAGTCAGGAATGTGGTGGAAGAAGCAAGGCCTCTTCAAAGCCAATGGGACTATTTTCTTCCTTGTTAATTAATGGCAATTGATTGCTACTTCTGCTCCATGGCAAATACTTCCCATAAGGCAACTGCATTTTTCAGTATAGTCACAATCCTATCCTTCATTTCTTTCTTCTTCTTTTTTAAATTATATATGTTTATTTTAATACATACACAACATTTATAGTTCCCACCACCATGAGGATTGTTTTCTTTTACATATTAATCCTTTTTTAGATTAACCTTATAAATTAACATACTATATAACATTTGTATCCTATTTCTTTCTTTCTTTTTCTTAAATATTTTAATATTTTTTAAATTAATTATTTGACATAATCTCATACATAATCAGAAAATATACATTCAGAAATACTGGAACATGTCTAGATCTGTATGTAGACAGCAACTTGTACAAAGTAAGTGTAACATATTATACCATTCACTCAAGTTTAAGACACTTTCAAAGGAAAATCCATGCAAACTATTCCTAACTAGAACTGAGTCTATCTAGCTAGCAGCAATAGTGTCATCAGCTACTCCCACCCCCATATCATATGCAAAAAAAAAAAAAAAAAAAAAAAAAAAATTAAATGCCAATGTATTTTGGGGGGGGGGGGGGGGGGCTTATCCTTCGTTTCTTGAGTACCCTGTGGTTGTATTTTTGCGATCTATGGCTGCCAGAGAGCAATGTAATCTTTGTGGGTTGAAAACAAAGCTATGTTCACTAGCTTTAAAGTAGGAAATTGTGGTTCCTTTGTTTAAGAAGTCATAGTGGCTTAGTTCTATCACCATCGCAAGGCTATATCCATACATTTGGAATCCAAACCAAGATGTGATCTTCTGAATGCATCTCCTCCTTTGGATGAAGCTTCCTTGCTTAGGCGATCCCTCGTAGCCTGAGGATGACTACACTGAAGAATGCAGTTGCCTTAGGCAGAAGTATCCTTGCAGTCAGAACATCCTTGATTAAAGGAAGGTTGGGGACTGGATATATCAAATGCTTTCATTAAAGCACAGATAGATATACAACAGATTTATCACCTATACATCCAGGTGTTGCTGCTTTCCATCAATGTTGCAACGAGTAGCAGTTGCAATAATGCAATTTTAGAAACTGAAGCCTTCAATAAACACCTGCTCTCTTAACCAGCATACGTTATGTCAATCTCCACAAGAAAGAATTACCTTAATCATGTGAGGAGGGAGCTGTGGCCCAATAAATCCTGGGGAAGTCTGTTTATTATTGACCACTCGCTGATTAATGACCGGCCGGGGAGAAGACTGCCCTGGAGTGTGAGCAGAATGAATGTGTTCGCCGCCATTTTTCATGTCATGGGACCTAAAGAAATACATTAAAAAGACACAATTTCTTAACTGAGCCTCTTCATTGAGCTTTTTGCACAACCTTGTACTTATTGTACATGATTCAATCTTGTTTTCTAGAATGGTATATTCAATGTGTCACATTTGGATCCTACCCTTTTCTCCAAGAGTTGTGAAGTGGGGTTTTCACTTTACAGCAACAAGGAAAGCTAGACTACTACAAAGAAGATCTGAAACTAGGTTTCATCCCTATCAAAACTCATCATTCTGGTACCACAACACCCAATTAATGACTCTAAGGCTACACCACTAACTCTTTTCTTTTACAGTGACAAAAGGCAGTAAGGAAAAAAGACTATGGATTTAATACATGGCTAAGTCCCTTTTACTTTTTAGATTCAATTAGTAGTAGGCTCATGTTGTTATGTGATGTGAGACAGTAAAACAAGATAATCTCATGGCACCTTAAAGCAGGTATGGGCAAATCCAGGCCTGGGGGCCGGATACGGTCCCTTGGGCTCTTTTCACAGGCCCTCCTCTCTCACCGTCCTATCACTCCTTCCTCCTTCCTTCCCTTTCTCACCTTCCACCCTTTCGTCCTTTGATCCTTCCTTCCCTCTCTCCCTCTTTCTCTTTCCTTCCTTTTTGTATTTTTTCCTTCTCTCCTCCTCCCCTCCCTCTTTCTCCCTCCCTCTATTCCCTTCCAACCTTTCGTCCTTCCTTTTCTCTTCCCTTCCTTCCTTCCATCCTTTCATCCTTTCCTCCCTTTTGTCTTTCCTTCTTCCTTCCTTCCCTTCCTTCCCACTTTTTCATCCTTCCTGTCCTCTTTCCTCCCTCTTTCTCCTTCCTTCCTTCTTTTCCTTTTGTCTTTCCTTCCTTCTCTTTCCTTTATCCTTCACTTCCTTCCTTTATTCCACTCTTCTCTTCCTTTCTTCCTTCCCTTTTCCCTTCCCCCTCCTTCCCTTCCTTTGTTCCACCCTTCCTTCCCTTTTGTATTTCCTTCCTCCTTACCTCCCTCCTTTCCCTCCCTCTTTCTCCTTCCATCCTTCCCTTCCTCCCTATCGTCTGTCCTTCCTTCTCTTTTCCCATCTTTCTTCCCTTCCTTCCATCCCCGGGCAGCCAGTCCTCCTAGAATGCAGCACCAAGTTAGAAAATTTGCCCATGCTTGTTTATCATCAGCTTTCATACATGTCCACTTAAACCCACTTCAATCAGATGTACATTTACAAAGGGTAAAGGCTATGCCAAATAAAACCTGTAAATGCATAAACTGCCTCAAGACTTTTTGCTGTTTTATTACCATAGTCTCTCCCCCCCCCCCCCCCCCCCCCACTTTGCCTGCTGAAATTATAGAAAGACAGTGTATAAAGGAAAGCACCATTAGGAATATTTGATATTACCTGATATAAAAAAGCACATAGGCTTGCTGATTCAATACCGTTCTGATGTCACTGTTTGAAACCGTGGAGTCATTCATCTGATACCACTGCCCATTACTGGCCTATAATAGGGAAAAAAGAAGTCATTATATCTGCAAATTTATTATTCCTTAGGAGCAAAACATGATACTGGTTATGATATACCCTTTTAGAAGATATAGAAGACTAGAGAGTTAATGTGGTGTGTGAGAGAGAACCGATGAGGAACTCACTCTCAACAATCTTGGCCTAGTCTTTTGGTATTACTTAACTGATTACAAAACTGTGGTTTTCTGATTTTTATTCAGCTGAATTCAAAGTGAATTCTAGATCTGGAGTAGGGATCATTTGGCTCTCCAGATGCTGTCACAATGCAGCTCTCATCAATCATGGTCAGCATAAACCAACATCATCTGCTGGATCGCATGGTTTCTAGTCCTTCTTTGGAAACATCCCAATCTAGTTATTTGTTTGGTTTGTAGACTGAAACTATCTTCATGGATGATCTGCATGGGGAGCTGAACAAAGCAAGTGCATTCAGGCTTATTCAGCTAGACATCTCTGGTGCTATTTTTATCACTGAATCACACAAGGAATTTCTGCTACTGGAGTTTGGAGGGTTGTGCAAAACAAAGGGATCCTTGGAAAGGTCAAACGAAAATTGCTGAAACCCAATACTAAAGAAACAGATAACGTTTTCCCCTTCTGCATTATATTATATGTGCGTGTGTTTTAATCTATGCAATGTATTGTATTGTTTTATGTTCACATGTTTTTAAATGTGTTGCAACTTACCTTGAGTCATCAGGAGAGGTGGGTAATAAATAAAATGTATTTATTTATTTATTTATTTACAACATTTATATGAAGCCCTTCTCACCCCGAAGGGGACTCAGAGAGGCTTACAAGTTATATTATATATTATATCATCAGCATAGCACAATATTAGTACCATACATCCCCATATTGTACTACAAATAATATGAAATATATAATTTATTATACTGTAGTATTATTATTATTATATTCTATTATATTATAATATTATCAATATTATTTGTATATACAATATATTATATTATTAGCACAGCACAATATTAGTATTATATATTACTATATTGTACTACACCACTATACTGTAATATTATTAGTAATATTGCATGTAATATAAATATATAATTCTTATATTATTATTATTATTATTATTATTATTATTATTATTATTTGGAACACAACAAGATGAGTCCACAGCAAACAAAATCACTCTGCTGGCTGTTGTATTGGATCACACGTCGGACACTTCCCAAGTGTCTAGGACTGTGTGATGTATCAGTGAATAATGTGTGCAGATTTTTTAATTTATTTATTTACAGTACTTATATACTGCTTTTCTCACCCCTAGGGGGGCTCAGTAAGGTGGCCTTCTGCAGCTGGCAGATGGTAATGATGTCAGTGCCGATTGTGTTTAAGTGCAGGCCAAGGTCTTTAGGCACTGCGCCCACTGGGACCACCTTTACTGGCTTGTGCCAGAGTCTTTGCAGTTTGATCTTTAAATAATAATAATAATAATAATAATAACTATTATTATTATTATTATTATGGCTAACATTTCACAACAATCCAATGTGCTTAGAATTCTAAACATCCAGTAGGGTTGTGAACATTAGAAAGAAAATGCCTTGATGTTCTGAAGAAAGCAATCAGAAGCAAGATGAACTGCCCTCTAGTGGGAGAAGACAATGAAATTATCACTACAGAGCAAGTAGTGAAAGAAGGCAAGATAACAAGTATCTTGCTTAACAGATTAGTTAAAAACCGTTTACAAAAACAGGACGAGATTGTCATAGGAAGAGAGTCAGTCTTCCACGTAATTCTATTTTAGAGAAGTAGGAGGACTCGGCAGCTTGCAAATCAATATAGCTATGGGTTTAAACCAGCTAACTGGTGGGTGGGTGAACTTGCACTCGATTGAGGCCTTCACAAATCAGGTGACACTAAAGCCAAAGAACCCCAACCTCATCTCTCTCTAAGCATTTATCCATGTAGGATACCCCAAGTCCAGGAAAACCTGTCTGCAGCAAAACCTGACTTAGAAGATTTTGTTTGCTCAGGTATACCTCAGTTAATTAAATAGGTGAGTTCCTAAAATCTGTACCTGTTCTTTCCATGTTATTTCTTCCTCTCTTACCAATTTTGAATTGAGCTCAGAACTGTGCACTACTCAGACCACAAATGATTGTTACATATTTGTTTTATATTATACTATGTGTGGTTGTTTTTATACTGCTTCTGGATTATTAAATATGGTTTTCTGTGGGCGAGCAGATTGTGACTACTGGATGGCATATGTTCTGTACCAGAAACTAGAGCTGGTGTGGTCTATCCAAAGCAATTTTCTGAATCAGCACCCCAAATAACCAAACTGAATCTGGAGTTGACCAAAAACTGATTCATAACCCTTTTGATACTAATGTTGGAGAGTGGTCCCTGTCCAAGTGGACCCTAGTTAAAAAAAAGGTTGGGAACCACTGCTTTATAGTAAAGACAGCACTAACAAAATGAAGGGGGGAGGTGTGGGCGAGAGGCAGCTCTATGTGGTAACTTTCTAAAAACCTAGACAGTGGGGCTAACTTCCATGTGTCTCCCAGAAGTGTCTCTGTTAGCAGTCATTTTGTTTGGTTCTACTTGTGGGAGGAGGTGGTTGCAAGATTGCTAGGCTGCAAGGGAGCGACAACCATTTAGTCCCTTCATTCCAAGAAGTCAGGAATGAATTCTACTATCACATAGTTTTATATGGTATGCTAGAAACTAAACCAATATTGTATAGAGGACTCTGAGAAACCAGGTTCGAATCCCCACTCAGCCATGAAAACCCACTGTGTGGCCTTGAACAAGCCACATTCACTGAGCCTCAGAAAAAGGCAATAGCAACTCTATCTGAACCATTCATCCCAAGAAAACCTGGTGATAAGTTCACCTTAGGGTTGTAATAAGTCATGGACAACTTGAAAACACTAAACAGCTGGATCCAATTATTGTTTGCTGTCTCTGTACTATTCTCCACTTGAATCAATATTCTGAAGATGGCAAGTCATCAACCTTACAAAGCCTTGAATACTTCGTAGAGAGGCTACACATAGAAAATATTGAATAAATGAAGGGGGAAATTAAAGGTATACTAACTTTAATGTAACAGTAGTAGTGTCCTGCATGACAGCTGAAGCCAGTGTGGACCAGAACGGCATACAATGCATAAATAATTGGCTCTCCATTTGGCTGGGACATATACGGCCGAATATCCAAATACTCAGGATATTTTACCTCCTAAAGAGAAAAAAAAATACTTGCATTTTTTGGGAAATACTTCAGTAGGACAAATCATTCATTTACCATCTGTTTAAAAATACAAATCCTTTAAAAGTATGTCTCTATTTGACATAAAAATTATAAAGTGTAAAATATCATAAATGGGAGATATTAAAAAGTAACTATTCAATTAACAAAATTAACAGTATATTAAAATAGATGCAAACCAATAACATATACATAAAAAGAAGCCATTATAAAAAATTACATTTCCAGAAGTTCTATATAAGGGGTTTCTAATCTTTGGCCCTTTAGATGTTCTGGACTTGAGTTCCTGGAATCTGTCATACTTGGCCATGCTGGCAGAGGATTCTGGGAGATGAAGTACTAAACAAAGAGCAAAGATTGCAACTTAGCTGCCCAAGGACTTTAACTCAAATAATACATAACACTTGCTCATAGAGCAGATGAACAACAAAAACAAGAATGAAAGAAAAGATAATAAATGGACATTGTTGCTAGTTGCGTTCAATGCTCCTATCATAAATATGATTTATTTTTAAATCTTTTTATACTATTGGGTTGTTGTGAGTTTTCCAGGCTGTATGGCCAAGTTCCAGAAGCATTCTCTCCTAACGTTTCACCCACATCTATGGCAGGCATCCTCAGAGGTTGTGAGATCTGTTGGAAACAAGGCAAATGGGGTTTATATATCTGTGGAATGTCCAGAATGGGAGAAAGAACTCTTGTCTTTGCAGTTGGCTACCTTGATTAGCATCGAATGGCAGTTGGCCACCTTGATTAGCATCAAATGGCCTTGAAGCTTCAAAGCCGAGATGATGCTTAAATTCGTTTTCAGTACGTTGATTGTAACATGCTTTAACATTCATATGTAGCACTACAACATGTCATTGAGGTACAACTGTAGCACACTGTTACCTTCGTAATTTTGCCACCGCTGAAATTTGCAAATCGCTTCAGGGACAAGGTGAGGACATTTGAGGCTCGATGTACAGTAAACCGCTTTGATGCAGGGACCATTTTTTTACACCTAAAACATTACACAGAGAACAACCTCTTCATCTTTCGGGATTATTTTCTTTTGCATTTATTTTTCTTTCTACAGTCTACACAGTGATTTGTCATTAGTATACATGCCAGCGGTCATAAATAAATAATGTCAGTTCAAAATAGCTGATTCTAAAACAGTGGTTCTCAACCTTCCTAATGCTGCGACCCTTTAATACAGTTCCTCATGTTGTGGTAACTCTCAACCATAGAAGTATTTTCGTTGCTACGTACTTCATAACTGTAATTTTTCTACTGTTGTGAATCGTAATGTAAATATCTGATATGCAGGATGTATTTCCATTCACTGGACCGGAATTGGCACAAATATCTGATATGCCCAAATTTGAATACTGGTGGGGTTGGGAGTGGGTTGATTTTGTCATTTGGGAGTTGTAGCTGCTGGGACTTATAGTTCACCTACAATCAAATAGCATTCTGAACTCCACCAAGGATGGAATTGAACCATACTTGGCACACAGAACTCCCATGACGAACAGAAAAACTGGAAGGATTTGGTGGACACTGATCTTATGTTTTGGAGTTATAGTTCAGCTACATCCAGAAAGAACTACAGACTCAATCAATGATGGATTTGGACCAAACTAGGCATGGATACTCAGTATGCCCAAATGTGAACACTGGTGGAGTTTGGGGAAAATAGACCTTGACATTTAGTTGTAGTTGCTGGGATTTATACTTCACCTACAATCACAGAGCATTCTGAATCCCACAGCAATAGAATTGGGCTAAACTTCCCACAGAGAACCCCCATGATGTTTTCCGATGGTCTTTGGTGACCCCTGATACTCCCTTACGACCTCCCCCCCCCCCCAGGGGTCTCAACCCCCAGGTTCAGAAACGCTGTTCTAATGGGTTAACTCTCCCAAGCAAACAGAAAACAATTATTTTTGCAACTCACTCCATGTCTCATTTATTTGTCAAGAATGGGTCATACCATTAAGGTTTGGATTTTTGTATTATACACATATAAGGTTTAGAAATCTGGCTGGTCTTTTTTATTTTAGATATATCATCCAAAAGAGCATTTATTACATAACACAATAAGCCCTTAGTATCTGCTATTCCTTATGAAAATGGCAAAATCAAGGTTTGGGTTTGTGGGTGGGAATGTGGGGGGGGGGGGATATAAGGAATTCAAGCAGTGGATGTTTGAATCCATGGATATGGAAGGCCAACTGCAAGACATAGAAACCCATCCAGGTTTTTCTTTTAATAGAGATAGAAAGTAATATTCTTCTTACTTGCTACATTTATAGGCATTTTCACCATCAAGCTGTTCTGGTTTGACAAACTGCTCCAGAGCTTTATTGATACTTTGAGCAGACTAAAATGAGAGGAAAAGAAAACTGAATTGAGTATCACACATCACACATCAATAAATAAACATACTCGCTTTAACAACAGCTCTAAGATCTGCTGACTCATTACATGGAGATCCCTTCCACATACCAAGTGCTTTAAATCAGCGCATCGGGATTTCAAAACAAGAACCAAACACATTCCACTTGTACCAAGCCACAAATTTTGTAAACCCATATTCACAGTAATAAATCAGGGATGTGCAACTTGCAGCTCTCCATCAGTTGTTGGATTACAACACCCATGAACTCTAGTTGGCAGAGCCAGTGGTGAGGGATGATGGCTGCTGCAATCCAGAAACATCTGTAGAGTTGCAAATTAACCATCTCTATTTTAGTCATAGGCATAGCATGTTTTTATTTTTCCAGGACACATGCTGCCTGAAACAGTGAACAGTCCAGTGGCACCTTTAAGACCAACACATTTACTATAACACAAACTTCGGAGTACAGTCAGCCCTTCACATTAGTGGGTTTGACTTTTGCAGATATTATTATTCATGGATATGATCAAAATGCTATTTCGAGGAATCTCCAGATCAGAGGTGTCAAACCCCTGGCCCTCCAGATGTTTGGGCCTCCAACTCCCAGAAGCCTTAGCCAGCTTGTCCAATGGGCTGGAATCCAGGGAGTCCAAAACACCGCAGTTTGACACCACTGCTCTAGATCCTCCAGGGCAACTCTATGGTCAACCTCTATTGGAAGTTGATCATAGAGTCATGCTGAAGGTCTGCAAGATTCCTGGAGTGATAGAAAGAAGAGCAATTTTTATTTGTATTTTTTCTATTTTCGTGGGATCCTGTGCCCCTTACCCCAGTGAATGCGGAGGGCTGGCTGCAATTTCAGATATATATATATATTTTCAAAAGGTGACACTGCACTTTGGTTTAGCTGCAACTGACAAACACAACTAATCCTTTGGAAATCACCTGAGTTAAAGCATTTCTTCATAGAATGCATAATTAAATGTATGGAATTCACTGTCACATGATGTGGTGACACCCGTAAGGTTAGACGGAATTAGACAAATTCATGCAGGATTGGTCTGTCAGTGGCTTATTGATCATGCTCATGATCTGGCAGCATTTCCATATTCTGGATTGGAAAATAAAATGCATGGTAATATTTGTTTCAATGAAGTGTTTTATGTATAAACCTCACCCTCCCTCCAAATCACTCCACTGTGGTAGAAGAGCTGCATTAAAATTGCCCACAATCAGCATACCTTTATCTCTAGCGTGATATCCAAATAAGGATCGAATGTATCTGAAACTCCTTTGCAGTTCATGCATTTTACTGGAATTCAAAGAAAAAATAATACTATAAGCATAGTATGACAAAATAAAAACTTGAACTTACAGCATCCTGATAAATTTTGAAAACAGACAGAATTTGGATTATTTTATAATAATAATAATTATAATTATAATTATAATTATAATTATAATAATACTTTATTTCTAGACCTCCCTCTCTCTCCAAAAGGACTCATGTTTACACATTCAAAAAGGCAAGCATTCAGTGCCTGAGGTGAGTACAAACATATCAAAATAATACACAATAAAGCAACAGTAATAACAGTGAGCTTATGACAAAGAATTAAGCACTGTGATTAAAAATAAAACAATCCAATAAGACATATTTAACGAAAACATAAGTAAACATTACAACAAAAACCCTAAAAGCAATTTTGGGACATACCTCTAGATCTTAGATACCCTCCAAATATTTGGTGAATGAATGTGGTAGCCTGAGTATGTCTGTCCAATCTGAAAATTGTAAAAGTAGGAAGATGAATGAGAAGTCAAAACATACTTGAAATAACAGAGAAACAAATAGTTGGAGGGATAGGAATAATGATATTAATGTGTTTACAACTTACTTGTTGCTACCATTCAAACATGCTTTCTGCATAGCATCAACAGTGTACCGTAGAAATTCGTGTGCGTCTTCCTGATTGCCAAAACGGAAATGTTTTGCTATCCCTAAGAAGCAAAAACGACTGTTATACCAAGACAGTTAAGTTATTTTTTTATGTTTTTAGCAAGATGGGGAACCTGTTTCCCACATTCAATTTCAGGTTATTTATTTATTTACTCTATTTATATCCCACCTTTCTCTACCTCAAAGGGGACTCAAGGCGGCTTTACATATATTATACAATGCCTTTGTGCAACATACAATTAAAATACGTTTAAGTCCAAATTTAAAATTAAAAGTAAAGCACATTGAAACATATAAAAACGTGAGATGAGCACATGGAGGATTGCCAAAGGCAAAAAGGTGGAGCCAAAAACACCAGTCTATTTTAGCTTAAAGCATTTCAGCCTTTTAAAATGAGGAAAAACATGCGTGGAGACTAGGAAACCCAACAGTTTTATAACTGGAAAGGGACATGTTCACCTAGGGAACCCTTTAGGGCCAAGTAGGAATCCGAGGAGGTCTGAATTTGGCTCCAGGGCATGACTTCCTCATCCTATAAGGAGATCAAACCCGCATACCTTAGGACTTACTATACCGAATTCATCACACCAGCCACCTATGATGCCCTTCAAAGTATAGCTTAGTTCCTGCATTTATTGCTTTCTAGGAACTACCCAAACAGGAAAGGGCCCAACACAGAGGTCACAGGACAGGTCTGGCTGGGGGTGAAGGGTTATTGTGTTTGCAGGCCTAATTTGGAGCAAACCATATTGCATGCACTACATGTCAAAGCTGATAAACAAGCTTACGTCGAAGGTCATTTATGACAGGCATTGGCTTGATAACGTTGCCGGAATTCGAAAGGGCCTGGGTGATGTGACTCTGCATGGTGCACATCATGCAAAATCCTTGCTCATGACCTGTGGAGAGAAAGGCAAATTAGAATGATATTGTGTTTTTTGTGTCATGTAATTTCTGTTGTTTTAACTGCTGTTCGCCATTTTGAATCCCACCCATGGGAGAAAAAGCAGAATTAAATAAATAAATAAAATTATTTACTGTTGCAAGATGTATTCTTGCTAAGAGTCCATTAATATCTGATTCCGCATGAGACTATAACTCTAGAGCAGTGGTTCTCAACCTGTGGGTCCCCAGATGTTTTGGCCTTCAACTCCCAGAAATCCTAACAGCTGGTAAACTGGCTGGGATTTCTGGGAGTTGTAGGCCAAAACACCTGGGAGTTGAAGGCCAAAACATCTAGGGCCCACAGGTTGAGAACCACTGATGTAGAGGAAGATTTTGATAATTTCTTTTATAAACTGAACACAAGGAATAAGGTTTCTCAAATCAGCCTATTCCTTTCTCAACTTCAACACCAGCCTTTCCCAACCAGTTGGCTGCCAAATGTATGAGAATGCAACTCACATCATTGCCAGCCAGCAACATATTTGGATAGTGCCTGCTAGGGAACAGCTTTTTATTGACATATTTAGAGAAATGTAACAACTATCAAAATATACTCACATGTTTTGGAGTGTTCATGAGAAAGCATATAGTTGGCGAGTGGAGGGGTGTAGGTCAGACACTGCAAAGCTGAGTTCAGGAAGCACGTGTTGCCCAGGTTTTGGAGACCAGCTCCAACTCTGTGCATTTTTTGCCATTTTAAGCTGATCTTATCTGCTGGGAAAAGGACCTTCTGGGGTGCTGCGATGCCATCACCAATCGCTGCCAAAGAGAACAGTAGAGTAATTAAAATAATGACAAGTATAACGACTCAAAGACTTAAAAAAATATAGTGAACTAGCTGTACACACCATGCATTGCTGTGGCCAACCTTCCCTCCATCTTTCTCCCCTTCTTTCCCTCCTTCCTTTGCTCCCTCTCTCCTTTCTTTCTTCTCTACCTCTTTCCTTCCTTCTCTTTTTGCTTCCATCCTTCCTTCTCTTTCCTTCTTTCCTTTCTCCCCTCTTTCTCTCCTTTCCCTCCTTCCTTCGCCCCCTCTCCCCTTTCTCCTCTTTTTTCTTTTTTTCTCTCCTTCCTTCCTTCTCTACCTCTTTCCTTCCTTCCCCCTTTCTCTTTTCCTACTTCTTTCTCTCTTTCCTTCCTTGCTTCCTTCTCTCTTTTCTTTCTTGCCTTCCCTCTTTCTCTTCTTCTTTTTTCTTTCTGTCTTTCTTCCTTCTCTACCTCTTTCCTTACTTCCTTCACTCTTTGCTTCCATGCTTCCTTCTCTCTTTTCTTCTTTCTTGCCCTCCCTCCTTCTCTTTCTTTCTTTTTTTCTTTCTTTCTCCCCTTCCTTCCCTTTTTTCTGTATCATCATTGGGTTTTGTCATTTAATTTTGGGGGTTTTTTAAGTCCTTTCTGCTTTTTTTGGGGGGGGGGTTATGAGTGATGGTCACTCGTTGGTCTGTTAGGGGTATAGTGTCCAAATTTCGTGTCAGTTCATCCATTGGTTTTTGAGTTATGTTAATCCCACAAACGAACATTACATTTTTATTTATATAGATTTTATTTCCTAATTTAAAAAATTGAATAGACTGGAAACTTTGCCTGAAATGTGACCTTGGGAAAGCTGCTCTCTCTCAGCCTCCCTTCTGAACAATTTTTGCCAACACCCCTCCCCCTTCCCTAGTAATAATATGTTGTCCTTAGGGTTGCCCTAAGTCAGAAATTACTTGAATGCACACAATGACAACCCAATGATATAACGAAAGCAGGAGTGTTTTCTCTTTAATAAACGAAAACAGTAATGCTTACACAAATCTTTCTGAGCGGAGGCCTTGGATTTATCAGGTACAGATGAATTAGAATATACAGCAGCTCCCGGTACTGGTCCCAACGTGATTTTGTGTTTTGGCGCTTCCAGAGAAGAAGACACAGCACCCCATCCTGCAGAGCCTGAGTCCATATCTCCAGAAGCTGGTGCCACGGAGCTGAGAGGCTGCTTCTCAGAAGCCGAAGGCTTTGAGGACTCAGACGTCTTGTCAACTATGGTCATTGTTCATCTCTGAGAAACAAAAGGGGGGGGGGGGAGAAACATCAGTTTGACAAATGGCATGGCTAGAAGAGAGTTCAGTTCACCTTCAGTAATACAATATGCTTCTTTTTCCTATTAAAAGAAAATTCACCAAGGAAATGAGAAAAGGAGAAGAGTACATTTGCCAGTCACCATGCATTTCTCCCCCCAAAATCTCACCCCATTTGGAATGTTAATATTTTTGTTTAGCGAAAACATATACGCTCTCCTTGAGAACATAACGACATATGGTAATGGAAATATAAAGAAAATCCATTTGGCACAACCCTAAAGTGATTATGTTCTATCAACTGATGTATTATGTACAAACATAAGTTTTAAAAAAAAACAGCAACTGTTTTCTTTCTGCCTGAATGGGCAAGTATCATCTTGAAATACTCTTGGATAGCATACAACTTTTTGGAAAAAGCTTCTGAGGTGTTAAATGATTTTGACAGGTGTAAACAACTTGAAGAGAAGCTGCATTTTGTCTAAAGGAAATGAGAAAAGATCTCTACAAGTGGTGGCCAGCAACACAGACATCTTTAAAAGGGGATTTGATACATTTATAGAGAGGAGACATAATGGACATGCATTATCCCCAGTTTCAGAGGCAGCGTGCAGGACTATTGAGCTGTGTCTGGTCAGATGCAGGAAGGGTCTAATGTTCAAGAGTATTCAACAGCTTTCTCTAGTCATTACAAGGATTCAACACAGAGAAACTAAATTGATCAATGATACAAAAAAGAGCTACAGTTGCCATGTTCATTAGAAAAGCCTAAAGATGCACCTAGACCAGCACATTTCAGCTTAGCTGCTCACTTACACACTTTGCTATTTTCTAACTAAAATATATATTTCGTTTTCTTCCTCACTCGGCATAAACATAATATGTTTAGATGCCCAATCTTTCCTATACAGTGAATCAGAATAGATAAAGGTAAAGGTTTTCCCCGGACATTAAGTTTAGTTTTGTCCGACTCTGGGGGTTGGTGCTCATCTCAATTTCTAAGCCAAAGAGCTGGCATTGTCCGTAGACACCTTCAAGGTCATGGCTGGCATGACTGCATGGAGCATCGTTACTTTCCCACCCGAGCGGTACCCATTGATCTCACATTTGCATGTTTTTGAACTGCTAAGTTGGCAGAAGCTGTACCTAACAGCGGGAGGTCACGCCACGCCCCGGATTCGAACATGCAAGCTTTCAATCAGCAAGTTCGGCAGCTCAGCGGTTTAACCCACTGCGCCACTGGAGGCTCTATGAATCAGTGTAGTTTTATAAATTTCCATTTCCAATAATATATTTTATTCAGTTTATTAGAAACAGATGAAGGTTAAGAAGCTTGAGACCAAAGAGTAAAGCACCATGTTTACTTGAGACTAGATCAAATTATTAAATAAAATTAATAAGGTACAGAGTGACCACCATACCCACAGGAGTAATCTCCGCAGTTTCATTCACCCATATGTGACAAAATATGTATTTTCTAGCCGTTTTCTATGCCCTCCAAAGTGACCCCATGGTATTCTTGGGCCAAAAGTCCTTTACTTCAATAGTGTTTGCTATTATCCACACTTTTGCATATCCACATGAAACCCAACAACGTAACTCCTGTGGATACAGGTGCAGTCCTGCATTAATGTAAGTATACCTCAGAGGTTCACCTATTGTCCTATCACAGGCATGGGCAAACTTTGACCCTCCAGATGTTTTGGACTCCAACTCCCAGAATTCCTAGCAGCCTCAGGCCCTTTCCTTTTCCCCCTCAGCCGCTTAAGCGGCTGAGGGGGAAAAGGAAGGGGCCTGAGGCTGCTAGGAATTCTGGGAGTTGGAGTCCAAAACACCTGGAGGGTCAAAGTTTTCCCATGCCTGTTCTATCTGAATGCTTCCTTCTGTTCTTCCCAATCACAGCAATACACAGCACTGCCACAACCTGGGAAGGTTGGGAAGTGTATACAGAGGCGAGAATCATGCTGTTCCCAGTATCAGACTGCACAATTCCCACCCCTAGTTTAGCAGATATTTATGGCTTTCCCTCTGGAATCAATGTGAAAATTAGGAATGGAGGTAAAGCTGCCACAGCACAGAAGAGCATAAGTGGCATAGGAATTGTCTGCACAACTTGCAGTGCTATCTTTGCACCTCTACTTTTTCTGGCTTAACTAGGTTGACATAACTCCAAAAGTCTTGCTGCCCAGAGAAATGTAGGGCTACACTTATCAGTTTGCAGCACTTTCACTTTTGGTGAGAAAAGATTACTGGCCCACTAAAGTTACAGTGCAGACTATATTTATCAGTGCCGTATTTCTCCAGGCTGGAAGAAACAACACAGGTACAAGGAGGGCTATCCTGCAGTTCAGATGTAGACGTAAGCAATGGTTTCTTGCTTCCCAAAATGGCAAAGTGAGTCACACACAAACACGGCCCCATCATCCAGTGGCGCAATAGGCTGAAGACTGACAGGTCAGAGGTTCAAATCTGGGGAGGGCATGGATGAGCTCCCTCTGTCAGCTCCAGCTCCCCATGTAGACATGAGAGAAGCCTCCCACAAGGGTGGTAAAACATCAAAAACATCAGGGCGTCCCCTGGGCAACATCCTTGCAGACAGCCAATTCTCTCACACCAAAAGCGACTTGCAGTTTCTCAAGTCGCCCCACAAATACACACACACACAAATTCAATGCAGATGACTCATGGAGTAAGGATGGAAATGGAGACAGGGAGCATTCAGCGGACAAAGAAATCCCAGGCAAATGTGTTTTTTGGTCAAATGACGGAGGTGCCATAATAATAATAATAATAATAATAATAATAATACAACTTTATTTGTACTACCATCTCCCCAAGGGACTTGGTGTGGTTTACATGAGGCCAAGCCCGCAACAAAGGCAATAACAAATAATCAATACAAAACAGTTAAAATAAATCTCATAAACAAAAAATACACAATAAACAATAATAATAACATACAAGCATTTAAAACCTATGGCCGGGCCAAATGTAATAATTAAAATTTAAAAATAATGCTGGGCATGAACAAGGTAGGGTATAACTAGGATAGGGTTTTCAAAGAAAGATGAGGGTGCGCAGACAATCCTAAATCAATAAAGTGCATTTGAGGACATATTGCTAAGAGTTTTCCTTATTCTGGGAAGGCACACTGGAACAACCACGTTTTCAGGCTCCTCCTAAAGACTGCCAGTGTTGGGGCATATCTGATGCCATGCCTTTTACTGTAGTAATTCTCAATACTTGGACACCAGGAAACTCTTAACCTCTCGGCCTCCAATCAACAATGACACCCTTAGCAATATCATCACTGCTAGTCTGCAATGGAGAACAGTGGAAGCATTTCACACACAGAAGATTAAATCAACCAAACGTAACATCCTTCAGTGTTCTCAAAAACTATCAGCTCTCCAATGTCCTTGTTAAATAATGTTTCCTGTTAGAATTATAGGGCTCAAATCGCCGTAATTGCCCAATAACATAAGGAAACCGTCTCTGCACTGACACTAAACATGCCTGAGTATTTACTCATTTCCTGCTTGTGCCTGTTTGGTCTTAATTTGAATAGCAATGGAAGCAGAGGAGGTCTTAAATATAACTCACTCTCTCTCATTAATCAGCAAAAGGTACAATGTGCAAAGGAGAGTGAAGGAGGTGGACTGAAGAGTCAAGAAGTTCTCATACAAAGAAATCAATTACACAATTACAGGGAAAGATTTCACTTGCAAATCTTATACGTTTGGAGAAAGCTAAAAATGTAGCAGCCATAATTCATTTGGACAACAGTAAACCACAACTCAAGTACCTAAACCTCAAAGTACCTGGAGCAAATCTAGTAATAAAAAAAACCAACACTGAACTGTCAGCTATTCAGATAAGATAATTCAACAACCAACACAGATGTGAACCCAGACAAAAGAGTAACTTCAAAGAATGGATGGGTGTGCGTGAAGAGGTTTTTTTTCCCTCTTTCCTCCTCTACAAAATGAAAATGTTTCATCACCACTTTTGAAATGTGACAGTAATAAATCAAAGGCAAACAGGAAAATGCCACAAAACAAAAAGAAACAGGACATCATGTTAGCTGTACTGCAGCATTTATGCAAGCACTCTCTCTTCAGAACGTTGTCAAACACCTTGCCAATGTGATAAGAAAAAGAAGTATCTGACATCCCTCAGTAAGTGGCATCTGGCATCAAGCAAATATATCATCCACTCTTTTCAGCCGTCTGAACTATTTTCCTTAAGCAAGACCCATGCAAATGAATGAATGGCAAGAAATACAATTAAATGAATGAAAGGCTACAGTCCAATGTATACTCTATTTGCAAATTCAGCAGAAGGGACTAAAATATAATATAATATATTGTACATACATATAATATTTATAACATTATAATGTAATGCAATATAATAATAATATAATATATTATTATATATTTATATTACATGTAGTATTACTAATAATATTACAATATCATGGTATAGTACAATATAGTAATATTTAATACTGATATTGTACTCTGTTAATAATATAATATATTGTATGTATATAGATCTTGTAAGCCGCTCTGAGTCCTCTTTGGGGTGAGAAGGGCGGCATATAAATGCCATAAATAAATAAATAAATAAATAAAGTGTTGTATTTACATATTACTATAAACTACCTGTTTCTAATGTAGAACACACTGGAATATTTATTTATTACATTTATGTGCTCACTTCCTGCTTTTGAATTCAAAGCTGTGTTCTCCCTCAAAGACACTCCATCCTCTCATTATATTCTTACAAAATGTCTACAGCAGTGGTTCCAAACCTATTTTTTGACCAAGGACCACTTCACCAGGAACTACTTGACCAGGGGCCACTCTCCAACATTAGTACCAAAGGTGTTATGAATCAGTTTTTGATTAACTTTAGATTCGGTTTGGTTATTTGGGGTGCTGATTCAGAAAACAGCATTGGATAGACCACATCAGCCCTAGTTTCTGATACAGAACATATTCCAGCCAGTAGTCGCTATCCGCTCACCCACAGAAAACCATATTTAATAAGCCTCGGCACTATAAGAGGGTTTAGCAAGACCAGTCGCTCTCGTTGCAACTGTTTAAGTTACAGTGAGGTTGTGGACCGTATTTTAGTTCTTGCGGGCCACAGGTTGGGAACCACTGGTCTACAGTGTGATTTATATTAGACTGAGAAGTTATGTCTAACCAAAAATCAGACACAGAAAATCATGCAGCTGCTGGGGAGTTTTCTTCAGTCCTCAAATAAGTATGCCAACCATTATTTAACGCTGACACTCATACACAATGTTCTCACAGAAGAAGTGGAAACAGACTCTGAATATTTTAGTCTACTCTCCAGCACTGACAACGATTGCCTTGCTAACCTATTACTTACAAAGCAGAACTATCCTACAATGTATAGTGTAATCCTCCTAACGTAAAATACAGCATGTCACAACCAAAGAGGAGAAAATTAGACACCTACATAGCTCTAGGTAACTCCAGGAAAGTGAGTCAAGCTACATACATGGGAGATATTGCAAACATTCACAATCATTACCTAACCTATGAAAAGGGATGCTCCAGATCCAACTGTGGCAGTCAAGGTCAGGAGTTTGAGATTATACTTCAACAGCTACTCCTTTCCAACAAAAAGATCCTAATCCCCCCCCCCCCCAAAAAAAATAGTGTATGGTCTTAATTCAGAAGATTGAGCCTTCAATCACTGACATCTCCAGTTAAAACAGGACCAATGGAGTACAACTCCCACATTCCCAGTTTGGGCCCAAGAGAGCCATGTTTAACAACAGGAAGGAAACAAAGGTCAAACTTCCTGTTCCCTGAATAATAATAATAAAAAAACAAGCCCCCCTCCCCCATCCATTTACCTAGAAAACACAGAGACAGCCTAAATATATTTGGAGAACCATGAATTGCCCATACTTGCATGAACTCTTCTCAGCCAGCCCCTTTGTTCTCTCTAACAAGAGGGGAAATAATCTATATCCCTCAAGAGAGTTTTGATTACAATTCCCATCATGTTATTCCCTCGACTCTGGAACTCACTTCCCAAAGACATTAGGCAAGCCCCTATGCTGGCAATCTTCAGGAAGAATCTGAAAACTTGGTTATTTCAATGTGCCTTCAGTGATTGAACGTAAGGTGCTCCCTGACCAAAAGCTTTGCACTAAATGACCTCAGTAGCACTTTATTTATGGTTCGTGCAATTAAATCCTTCTTCATCCCCGGACCCCCCTCCTGATGTTTGACATTGTCCTATCTCCCAGTGTTTTAAATTTTTATAATTTTATCCTGAATTTGGCCCTGCCCAGTGAAATCTTTTGTGTTTTAATGTCTGATTTTATATTGTTGTTGCTATTATATTGTTTTGCATTTATGTATTTTATTTTTTGGTTTTATTATGTTCTCGTGTTATATTGTTTGTGTAATGTACTGATGGGCGTGGCCTCATGTAAGCTGCACCGAGTCCCCTTGGGGGAGATGGAGCGGGGATAACATTATTATTATTATTATTATTATTATTATTATTATTATTGTCCACCATTACTGGCAGGGACTGTGAGGGAATATCTGAGGGGAGACATATTCCCCCATCCAGATAAAGTTTTTGTGTTTTCTAGGTAAATGGACAGGGGGGCTTGCACATTGCACCTTTACATTCAGAATCTTTCCCCACCATCCTCTACTTCTATTCTCAGCAGATGAGAATTTAGGGTATTATACCAAGCTTCTGTCCTTGAATTCTCTATTGCAGGCTTCATACCTGAACCTTTCAACTTAATTGCAGGATACTATTTTACAACTAACTGGTCTTCTTAAAATAATCTATTCCACTATCTTCCAATTTAAGGAATTTATTTGCAAAAGAGGCTCTTCCTGTTTTAAATGTGATTTTAAGATACTGTGGTGTTTGTAACATCATTTATGGTTAAACAGAGTATAACGTCAGCATCAGCACAGCCTAAATACGACCTTTGAAAGGTGGGGGGGGGGGGGAGTGGTAGGCTAGCCAGTATGCACAAAAAGCACAACCTCTATGAATATTTGCTTCCTTTGCCCCTAGAAATGAACAGTACTGGAAGGCAACAGCATTTGGTACATTCCTCACTTGGGAAGATGGATTCTATAAGAAACAGGCATATTGATAGCCAACTCTGCTAGCCAGGAATATATCTATTGTGTTGGTGCTATAATATCACTCACGCAAAACACAGAGCAACACAGCCTGGATGTCAACAGGTCAAGCAGCCAGCGTCCATTCAGGGAAAAGAGCATCCATATGGGAGATGAGGACAGCTGCTCAAATAAAGCAATAGTTTCTGCAGCTGAACTGGAGTAAGAGCCAAACAGGAGAGGAAAAGGGTGGCTGTTTCAGCTTCAGGCCAAGAGACAGTGGAGAAGGCACAAGTGCTAGCTGCTGCTAATTCTCATCCCTGCCACATCAAGGCCCAATTCTGCCACAGAAGGAGGGAAGAGAAGAAGGGACTGCAAAGGAATCCTTCGTTTGAGAGGCAGTGTCCATGGCAACCAAGCACTGGGAAGTTCACATTGTAAAGGAATGACAACAGACTTCCCAAGCAAATCCCCTTCCACAGCAAGGGGGGGGGACATACACAGAGGAAAGGAAAGTGAAAATACCCTTACAAATAGAGGGGAGAGGGAGCAGAATGTGGACATGACATATGGGTACATGTTAACCATCCTTTATCTGGAACTCTGAAATCTAAAACACCCTCACATCCATAAGTGTCACATGCATGGCTGAGATAGTGCCACCTTCATTTTCTGATAGTTCAGTGTACATAGACTTTACTTCTGTGGACAAAATATTGTGTATTCTATACAATTACTTCCAGGCTAGGTATATAAAGTGTAGATGAAACACTAAACAAATCCCCTTTTTAGGCAAAAAAAAAAAAAATCCCACAACATCTGCTTTGAACTGGGTTATCTGAGGCTCCTTCCACACTGCTGAATAAAATCCCACATTAAATGCTTTGAACTGGAATATATGACAGTGTGGACTCAGGACCCTTCCAAACCAGCCCTATATCTCAGGGCCCTTCCACACAGCCCTATATCCCAGAATATCAAGGCTGAAAATCCCACAATATTTACTTTGAACTGGATTTTCTGAGTCCACACTCTGATAATGTGGGATTTTCTGCCTTGGTATTCTGGGATATAGGGCTGTGTGGAGGGGCCCCAGGATCTCATGACAGGTCTTATGCATTAAACTGGATTATATGAGTCCCCAGTGCTGGATAATTTGGCAGGAACGAGAGACAGGAACTTCTTGGCAGTGGCCCCCCAATTGTGGAATACGCTCCCCAGTGAAGTTAGGTCAGCTCCATCTCTCCTGACAAAGAGCCATCTAGCCATAGATATAGATAGATATGATTCACGCACACACACATATATCTATGACAGATATCGTATCATAGATTTGAATGGAACCCCTAAAGAAGTACAATTATATGTTGCATGTCCCAGAGTAGGCAAACCAGACAATCTCTCATTTGGTATTAGCCACTAATTGAGTTTCTTGGTTTGAGCCTGCCACTTTTGGACTCTTGCTTGCTGAGGTGTTCCAGCAAGTGTACTTAAGGTCATCTAATCCAACTCCCTTCAACAGGGCAAAAAAACGTAATCAAAGCCCTCCTGACAAAGAGCCATCTAGCCATATATAGAGATAGATATATATGATTCACACGCACAGATATATAGTATCATAGATTTGAAAGAGACCCCTAAAGAAAACCAATGATATGTTGCATGTTCCAGAGTAGGCAAACCAGACAATATCCACATCAACACTTACAAAGAAACAACAAGAAATATTGTTTACCCACAAGCATAAAGAAATTATATATATGAGAAACCAGCACTTTCTCATTACTTTATCTTCCAGATCAACAGACTGGGCCACAGCAACGCGTGGTAGGGGACAGCTAGTGTGTGATATCATGTTATACTGTGTTTGTATGTGTTTTGGCATCGAATTGGAGGTGGAGAAGGATGGGGTACAAATGTTTGAAATAAATAAATAAACAAACAAAAACTGAGATCAGATCCTGGGATATAGAGCTTGTCTGGAAAGGCCCTCAGATAACCCAGTTCAGATAACCCAGTTCAATGCAGATATTGTGGGATGTTCTGCCTTGGTATTCTGGGTTATAGGACTGTCTGGAAGGGGTTTGAGTCCACACTGCCATATATCCCAGTTCAAAGCAGGTAATGTGGGATTTTATTCAGCTATGTGGAATAAAAGGGGCCTAAGAGTGGGGAGGGGGAAGGGGCCTAGCACTGTTGGGAATTGTGGGAGTTGGGGTCTGGAGCGCCTGGAGGGCCCAAGTTTGCCCATGTCTGGCATAGACTCATATTGAAAGGGCTCAATATAATGCATGTTAACTACCTTAATGGAGGCTATGCTTATATAATGCAATTTCAAAAGGGATTTTATGGTTTAAGGTTAAGTTAAAATTCCTAATTATAGACTTATTCATTTTGGACTGTGGCGCAGCTAGTTAGTAGCCAGCTACATTAAATCTCTACTGGTCATGAGTTCAAAGCCAGCCCGGAACAGAGGGAGCTCCTAACCATTAATAGTCTAGCTTGCTGTTGACCTATGCAGCCCGAAAGACAGTTGCATCTGTCAAGTAGGAAATTTAGGTACTGCTTTATGTTGGGAGGCTAATTTAACTAATTTAGGACGCCATAAAACCTTCCAGCAGCATTCGGAAGAATGAGGAAGTACTCCATCAAGCTCTAAGTGTCCAAGAAGTGGCTTCATGAGCATACCCTCATGAAGCCGGAAAGCTGGAATGTTAAATTGCCTCTGTCTCTATATGTTGTATGTCTAATGGCACTGAATGTTTGCCATGTGTATGTGCATTGTAATCCACCCTGAGTACCCTGCAGGGTGAGAAGGGCGGAATAGAAATACTGTAAATCTATATAAATAAAAATGTAATGTTCATTTGTGGGATTAACAGAACTCAAAAACCATGGATAAATTGACACCAAATTTGGACACAAGACACCTAACAACTCAATGTATGTCCTTCACTAAAAAAAACTGATTTTGTAATTTGGGAGTTGTAGTTGTTGGGATGTATAGTTCACCTACAATCAAAGAGCATTCTGAACCCCACCAATGATGGAATTGAACCAAACCTGGCACACAGTTCTCTCATGACCAACAGAAAATAGTAGAAGGGTTTGGTGGGCAGTGTCCTTTGCTTTTGGAGTTGTAGTTCACCTACATCCAGAGAGCGTTGTGGACTCAAACTATGATGGATCTGGACCAAACTCTACACGAAGACTCAATATGCCCAAATGTGAACACTGGTGGAGTTTGGGGAAAATAGAATCTTGACATTTGGGAGTTGTAGTTGCTGGGATTTCCAGTTCACCTACAATCAAAGAGCATTCTGAACCCCACCAACAATGGAATTGAACCAAACTTGGCACCCAGTTCTCCTATGACCAACAGAAAACACTGGAAGGGTTTGGTGGGCAGTGTCCTTTGCATTTGGAGTTGTAGTTCACCTACATCCAGAGAGCGTTGTGGACTCAAACAATGATGGATCTGGACCAAACTCTACACGAAGACTCAATATGCCCAAATGCGAACACTGATGGAATTTGGGGGGAAATAGAATCTTGACATTTGTGAGTTGTAATTGCTGGGATTTATAGTTCACCTACAATCGCAGAGCATTCTGAACCCCACCAACGATGGAATTGGGCCAAACCTCCCACACAGAACCCCCATGACCACTAGAGTGGGCCACAGCAACGCTAGTAAATAAATAAAAATATTTCAGCATCTGGAGGACCAGAAAAATGGGCTCGGATTCTATAGTTTGACACATGTGGGTCTATTTTGAACAGTGAACGCTCAAGCAACGGGCACCTACGGGTGTCAGTTAACTGAGAGTCGACTATATGTATGTATAGGTATGTAAATCTGTAAGATGAAGGGGGAGAAAAGATCAAAATCCTCCTCAAGGTGTGGGAAGAGGGATGCTGGAGTTAAGTAGGCCTCGAGGTGAGTGGGGAAGGAGGAGGGCAGGCACGTTCCGGGCCTGAGGGGTCTGAGGGCTCCAGGCTAACGGCCGGCGTGGGCTGGGCCTTGCTTGGAAGCAGGCCTCGCTCGCTCTCTCGCCTCCCGCCATTGTCTCTCCCGAGGCCTCCCTCACGCCTGGGCCTCGGCCTGAGCGGCGGCGCCCCCGCTGCTTACCTGGCTCGGCGCTGTGTCTGCTGCCGGCTGCCTTTTCCGCCGCGTCGGGGAACAATGACGTCCCAGCATCCGGGGCCCCCGCTGCGAAGCCGGGAAAGGCGAAGCGGGCTCCGGGTCACGCAGGGACCAGCACCGCCCCTGCGCGCTCCCCGGGCGGACGGCAGGGGGCGCTGCGGGGACGGACTGCAGCCCAAGCGGGGAGGGGGCGTGGCTGAGGGCGCATGCGCAAAGGGCCAGGCGGTTCTCGCCGGGTGACGCGACGGCGCAGGCGCGGCCTCGTGGAAGGAACAGGAAGTCAGCTGCTGCCGCCAATCCCAACCCGCCTTCTCCTCAAGAGGAGCCATGGCCCAGCTTCGGCCCTCCAGGTGTTTTGGACTTCAACTCCCACAATTCCTAACAGCCTCAGGCCCCTTCCTTTTCACCCTCAGCCGCTTAAGCGTGAGGGTGAAAAGGAAGGGGCCTGAGGCTGTTAGGAATTGTGGGAGTTGAAGTCCAAAACACCTGGAGGGCCCAAGCTTGCCCATACCTGTTACAGTGAGACATATATATATGGAGGTTTGGCCCAATTCTATCGTTGGTGGGGTTCAGAATGCTCTGTGATTGAAGGTGAACTATAAATCCCAGCAACTACAACTCCCAAATGTCAAGATTCTATTTCCCGCAAACTCCACCAGTGTTCACATTTGGGCATATTGAGTATTTGTGCCGAGTTTGGTCCAGATCCATCATTGTTTGAGTCAACGTCAACAACTTAAATCTAGAAATAGTTTTCTAAGATCTACAGAGACACTCGCTGGAACGCCTCAGCAAGTGAGAGTCCAAAAGTGGCAGGCTCAAACCCAGAACCTCAATCAATGGCTGATAGCAAATGAGAGACTCTCCCCCCCCCCCCCCCGGGCACACCATTTTCTCTCCCTTAAAGGTATCCCTTAGATATGCAGATGGTCCCACTTTGATGGCTGAAAATGAGGAGGAGCTGAGGAGTCCTACACCACTGGAGAAATTACACTGCTTAGCCGGTATTGCACCACCTGACATCCGCTGGGAAGTAGCAGCCAATAGTGAAAGGACCAAGGCAGAGACATCTCCGGCTCATCCCCTGTTTGGGTATCAGCCAGTGAGCCCGAGCGCAGCGGGGAGCCCCGCCTTCACATTGGTGTGAACCGCAGCGGAGAGTTCCGCAGTTCCTGGACCAAGTTTTGGGACCAACAGATGAAATGTGCCCCAGCAGCCAGCCTTCCTTTTACTTTGTATCATTTCCCTAATAAAGGTACTTGAAACTTGCAACTTTTCCTCTCTCCGCTTGATACTTTTGTATCTTTCCTGGCTCCAATTGTAACAAACACTAAAATAAACCTTTTTCCGGGCTCCGGAGAGCCGTGAGCCCACGGGAGACGCCTCCGGGCGTCCGTTTAAACCGCGGATACGGAAATCGCCATTACAGACCCCCTTATCCGCGAAAATACATAAAATGGCGGATCACCGCCGTTCCAATTTTATATTTTTCTGCAACTAATCTTAAGACTAACTGCTATCTCCTTTTTTCTGTTTTGGGCTCCTACACCCAGGAATAAATTGGTTTTGTTTGAGTATTTTATCTTGCAGAGAAACAGCTGATTGTCAATTTGGCCGGGTTTTTCGCTTCTCCGTGGCAGCGCTCACTCCCATTTGAATCCAGCAATCAGGGACCCACGGCGGCCGCCCGTAGGAGCCCCGGAGAGGCGGCCAGGCATGGGTCCCAGCCTCTGACCAGGGAGATGTAGTTCTCTAAAGGACGTTGCCCCATCAAACACAACCCGGAAATCCTCTTCGGACTCCTTTGCCCTCTCTTATTGACTTTCTGCCCCCACGTCCCGGACTGTTTTCCTGCTGCATCTTTGGACACAAACTTCAGACCTGGCTTGCCTTAAAGAACAAGCAGCCTCAGCCTCCATGCGCCTTCATCAAGAAGACTATGAATTTCTCCTGATAATAAAATGAATCAACTATTTTAATAAACTTTGCTGGGGATGGGGATGGGATTTTGCTCATGAAATATATGAAATATATGTAATGTATATAATGAAATATCATATGGGATGTACTCTGGCCCCCTTTCCCGCCTTTCCCCTTTTGACCCTTGCCCCAAAAGGAATGTGACCTAGGGATTATTGCTGTAAAGAGGAACTCCTCTATCCTCCCGAAAATTGTCCTTGTTTACATTTGCATGGGCCGCGCTGATGATTTCCTCCAGGTCCTGACTTTCAGAGCAGACAGTTAGGGGAGGGGGAGTCAACAGAAACTCAGGAAGAAAAGACTGATTAAATCATTTTCAGGTATTTTGTTGATCCCCCTTTTGAGGTCCAAATGCCGCCGAAAGTTTCTTTCCATACTTCCTCCCAAATCCCATCACAGGCCAGGAAACTCATTGTTCTTCTATCTAACACCCCGCCGTGCAAAGACAAAGCCACACATTCCAGCTGACAGATGCCCCAAAGGCTGTCATTTCCTCAGCCTTTGTCAGGCTTCGTCCCACCTCCTGGCTGCCGATTGGTCCATCTTCGGAGGCGCTAGGAAGGCACTGATTGGCCCCCTAGAGGCGGCAGAGCCCGCTGATTGGACAGGAGGTGAGGCGCGCCGCCAAGCCTCCTCCCAGCTGTTCCATGACCAGCCAATCAGAGCGAAGCCGGCCGGCGGAGGGCGGGCGGGATTTTTGAAAATGTTTCCTTTTGTCTGAACCCTATAAAATGCTTGGAAAATTCTGTAAAATCATGCTTGTATGTGAATGATCACTGCAATCGCATCCTTTTCAGCTGAATCGCAGAAATAAACGCCTCGGTCACTGAACCTCTTCAGCCTCCGGTGAGATTAATTTTTAATATTTTTTCGTTCTTTGGATTGGCTTTCGCTGGCTGCTCACCGAGGTCAATGGACCCCTTTAGCAGTCTTCAGGGATCTCTCCCGCTGGGAGACCCCCACAAAAGAGCTCGATATCACCAGCACATCAACGACTTAAATCTAGAAATAGTTTTCTAAGATCTACAGAGACACTCGCTGGAACACCTCAGCAAGCGAGAGTCCAAAAGTGGCAGGCTCAAACCAAGAACCTCAACCAATGGCTGATAGCAAATGAGAGACTCCCCCCTGGGCACACAGAGGACTGGGTGACTTGGAAGGCGCTCTGGCACCACGAGATGCAGAGTCAACCTTCAGAAATGGGGCTACAAAGTGGAATCCTCGACATGCGAGTGTGGAGAGGAGCAAACCACTGACCACCTGCTGCAATCACCCTGAGCCCTGCCACATGCACAATGGAGGACCTTATTGCAGCAACACCAGAAGCACTCCAAGTGGCCAGATACTGGTCAAAGGACATTTAATCAACTACCAAACTCACAAATTTTGTATTTTGTCTGTTTGTTTGCTTTGTTCTGTTATAAATGTAATATAATTTCACTGATTGTCCTGACACAACAAATAAATTGTTTGAGTCCACAGTGATCTCTGGATGGAGGTGAACTACAACTCCAAAACCAAAGGACACTGCCCACCAAACCCTTCCAGTATTCTCTGTTGGTTGTGAGAGAACTGTGTGCCAAGTTTGGTTGAATTCCATCATTGGTGGGGTTCAGAATGCTCTTTGATTGTAGGTGAACTATAAATCCCAGCAACTACAACTCCCAAATGACAACATCAATTTTTTTTTTAGTGAAGGACATACATTGGGTTGTTAGGTGTCTTGTGTCCAAATTTGGTGTCAATTCGTCCTGTAGTTTTTGGGTTTTGTTAATCCCACAAATTAACATTACATTTTTATTTAGATAGGCTAGCTGTACCCGCCACGCTTTGTTGTGGCCAACCTTCCCTGTTTCTCTCCTTCTTTCCCACCTTCCTTCACTCCCTCTTTCCTTCCTTCCCATTTTTTCTTCTCTTCTTCCTTCCTTCTCTATCTCTTTCCTTCTTTCCCCCTTTTCTTTCTCTTCTGACTCTCTTTTCTTCCTTCTCTCTTTCCTTCTTTCCTTCCCTCCCTCTTTCTCTACATCTTCCCCCCTTCTTTCTCTCCCTCTTTCCTTCCTTCCTTCTCTAACTTTCCTTCCTTCCCCCTTTTTCTTTCCCTCCCTCTTTCTCTCCTTTCTTCCTTCTCTACCTCTTTGCTTCCATGCTTCCTTCTCCCTTTCCTTCTTTCTTTCCCTCTCTCTTTCTTTTCTTTCTTTTCTCCCCTTCCCTCCCTCTTTCTTCCCTTTTTTCTATATTGTCATTTAGCTTTTTGGGGGCTTTTAAAGTCCCTTCTGTTGTGTTTTTCAGTGTTTTTATGAGTGAAGGACATACTTTGGCCTGTTAGGTGTCTTGTGTCCAAATTTGCTGTCAATTCGTCCCGTGGTTTTTGGGTTCTGTTAATCCCACAAATGAACATTACAATTTTATTTATAAAGATTAAATGTTTTTAATTGATATGTATGTATGTATGTTTATGGCATCTTAATTGTTGCCAAGCTATGCGCAACCCTGAGTTGCTTTCGGGCTGAAAAGAGTGGGATAAAAATGCTGTAAATAAATAATTAATAAAATATATCCTACTTTTTCTCTCCATACGCAAGGCCCTTCCACACAGCTGGAAAAAAAACCAACATTATCTGCTTTGAACTGGAATATATGGCAGTGTGGACTCTGATAACCCAGTTCAAAGCAGATATTGTGGATTATCTGCCTTGATATTCAGGGTTATATGGCTGTGTGGAAGGGCCCAAAGCGGCTCACAATTAAAAGCATTATAGTATATACAACTTAACATACCCAAATATTCAAACCGCATTCAATGTTATTAATATTCAAAACCATTCAGGTTAAATCCATAAAAGCATCCCTGAACTGACTTAGAAGCAGAGTGGGAAGCTCAAAAGACAACCTAGCAAAATGGCACAACTTAGAAGAATCCTCCACCTTGTGTGATTGTGGAGCAGAACAAACAACTCTGCATCTGTATCATTGCCCACTATGCCCTGCCTTATGCACAGAGGAAGAACTTTGTAAAGCTACAGACAGTGCGGACACTGTTGCCCATTTTTGGTCTAAATCTATTTAGTAGCTTGTAATCCCTTTATCAGTTTTAAACCTATCTATTTATGTAATGCTTTTGACACAAAATAAATAAATTACAAAATTATTATAATAGCTGAGTGAAGGAAGATAGATGCTTTTGAGCTGTGGTGTTGGAGGAAAGTTCTGAGAGTGCCTTGGACAGCAAGAAGATCCAACCAGTCCATCCTCCAGGAAATAAAGCCTGACTGCTCATTGGAAGGAAGAATAGTAGAGGCCAAGATGAAGTACTTTGGCCACATCATGAGAAGACAGCAAAGCTTAGAGAAGACAATGATGCTGGGGAAAATGGAAGGAAAAAGGAAGAGGGGCCGACCAAGGGCAAAATGGATGGATGGTATCCTTTAAGTTACTGGATTGACCTTGAAGGAACTGGGAGTGGTGACAACCAACAAGGAGTTCTGGCGTAGGCTGGTCCATGAGGTCACGAAGAGTCGGAAACGACTGAACGAATTAACAACAAATTATAGTAGCTAATAATTACTATTACCTAAGTATAATTATTATTAGTATTAGTAAATGTTTGTATAAATTAATAGTTAGTGACAATGATAATATTGTAATTTATTAGGAACTAGCCATCCCCTGCCACGCGTTGCTGTGGCCCACATGGGGGTTCTGTGTGGGAGGTTTGGCCCATTTCTATCGTTGGTGGGATTCAGAATGCTCTGTGATTGTAGGTGAACTATAAATCCCAGCAACTACAACTCCCAAATGTTAAGATTATATTTTCCCCAAACTCCACCATTGTTCACATTTGGGCATATTGAACATTTGTGTAGAGTTTGGTCCAGATCCATCATCGTTTGAGTCCACAGTGCTCTCTGGATGTAGGTGAACTACAAGTCCGAAACTCAAGGTCAATGCCCATCAAACCCTTCTAGTGTTTTCTGTTGGTCATGGGAGTCCTGTATGCCACGTTTGGTTCAATGCCATAATTGGTGGAGTTCAGAATGCTCTTTGATTGAAGGCGAACTATAAATCCTAGCAACTACAACTCCCAAATGACAAAATCAAAATGTTTGAGTGAAGTACATACATTGGGTTGTTAGGTGTATGCTGTTCAAATTTGGTGTCAATTGGCCCACTGGTTTTTGAGTTATATTAATCCCATAAACAAACATTACATTTTTATTTATATAGATGTTAATGGTATTAGTAACAGGATTAAAAGTGGCAACTCTCTTGTTTATAATTTATCAGTCAATGTCATGATCTTGCATTGTATTTAAATTAATAATCTTTTCAGGTGAAAGGTAGATGGCGATTTAGTAGTAAAGTTCCAGGTAATAATTAAATAATAATGTACAATAGAATCTCACTTATCCAACTTTTGCTCATCCAACGTTCTGTATTATCCAACGCAGTTTGTCTCCCACCCAGATCTCATCTATTTCAATACATTGCAATGTTTTGGTGCTGCATAAGGTTGTGGGTGAACTACAACTCACATCATGCCCCCTCAAACTCCATCAGTGCTTAAAGTTTGTCATGTTGGGCAAGTTTGCTCTCTAGATGCATAATCGGTGGGGTCTGTGTGGTCTCTGGCTACAGGATGAACTACAGCTTCCACCATGGTGGGTCAGTCCACTCAAACCTCTCCAGTAGGTTCAATTGATCATGGGGGTTCTGTTTGATCCAGGTCCATCGTTGATGGGGTTAATTGTTTCTCTGGTTGTAGGTGAACTACAATTCCCAGAAATAAAGGTAAACCTTTCCCAAACCCTCCCCCCCTGCAGTATTAAAATTTAGGTGTATTGGGTATGTGTGCCAAGTTTGGTCACCATTTGGGTTCACAGAGCTCTCTGGATGTAGGTGAACTACAACTCCCACAAATCAAAGTGAAGTCTCCCCCCCCCCCAAAAGCCTTCCAGTATTTTTTGGGCCATGGGGGTTATGTGTGCCAAGTTAGGTCCAGATCCATCTTTGGTGGGGTTCAGAGTGCTCTTTTCTTGCAGGTGAACTTTAAATCCCAGTACCTACAACTCCCAAATGTCAAGGGCAATTTTTTACATTTGGGCTTATTGGGCATATGTGCCAAGTTTGGTCCAGATGTATTGTTCTTTGGGTTCATAATGCTCTCTGGATGTGAGCTATAACTCCTATAGCTGAAGGTCAGTTGCCCCCGAACCTCTCCAGTATTTTTCGTTGGTCATGGGGGTTCTGTGTGTCAAATTTGGTCCTAGTCCATTGCTGGTGGGGGTCACAGTGCTCTGTCCTGATGCAGGGTGAACAACAACTTCCATCATGTTGAATCAGGCTTCCAAACCCTTCTAGTATGTTCAGTTGATGATCAATTCTGCTCTGCTGGCTGTGTGCCATAGGAAATAATAGGAAAGTGTTAAGGGAGAGGCAGGGGGCGGGATCATGCAAATTCCACACCAGTGTTGAGAGTCAGAAAGACTGAGATGTCTGTGGTGGAGGAAGCACATAAAATCTAGGATTAAAGTGTCCCTGTATGAAAGCATTAATTTGGGTGGTGGGCAGTCTTGTGTTTGTGTATATGTTCACAGTGCTTGCTATAACCTGCAATGTAATTGGAGGGAGGGGTCTTTGGTGGTGCCAGATGGGTGGGGATCAAAGCTGTTTGAGTAAGTGGGAGACTGAGTAAGTGGGCACCCTAGCCCCACACATACATATTTTCACTTTTATTATGTAGATAGATAGATAGATAGATAGATCCTCCTCTGCAGATAATGGGGTTAGCACTCTTTCCTTTTTTTTTTGTTCTGTACACATTACTGTTGTTGAAACATTTAATATGCTTGGGAATTTTAAATAATCTATATAAATAAAAATATAATGTTCATTTGTGGAATTAACATAACTCAAAAACCACTGGACGAATTGACACCAAATTTGGACACAATACACCTCTCAGGCCAAGGAGTGACCATCACTCATATAAAACATTGAAAAACATAGCAGAAGAGACTTAAAAAGCCAAAAATCACAAATTACATAACAACGCATGCACAAAACCACATCTACGCAAACACATATATACACACACACAAAGCACAGACTGCACCACAGCAACACGTGGCAAGGGAAGGCTAGTGATTTTATTTTAAAAAGTTAGTAATGCAGAGATGCAGTATAATTTCCCCTCTTCTTCAGTAAGGGAAATCTTTTCCCTGAAACATTTTTCAGTTTTGCAGGAGGAATCAGAATAGATATTTCAGCAAGGTCACTGCTAAACCACAAGGTTATGGAAAAGGTGGAGAGAGGAGAGAGAGATTGTTTGATGAGTAGCACAAGGAAATGATGCCCTCCTGAAGTAGTTCAATGGGCGGCATCCAATTGTATGGCTACTTCAGAAGTATATCACTAATAGGAAAAGGGTCAAGATTTTGAGCCCTGGAATGGTACCTGGTGAATACAGAGAAATTAGATCTTCCAAATCCTCGCAATTCCAACTATCTAAAAATAGCACTCAGCATGCACAAGCTTTGAAAGCTGAAAAGTTTTGACGGGGGAAGAAAGGCCTCTGTTGAAAGTCAAAGAAACCCACACTGAGCAGAAAACATCAAGGGAAGCAGAAGCATCCATACTGCTTTTTGAAAGAACATATAATGGAAAGATAGACACTCCAAGCAGAAATGTTCAATTACTTGGACCTGGAAAGGATACGTTCTAGTTCGCTACCTTTATGTTTAATATTTGCTCGTTTTTTTAAAAACGTAATATTCTGCAAATTGGGGCTCCTGTTAATTAAACAGATGGCTACTGGGCAAAATATTGGTGAGATTTTACAAGAAAAAAGGCTGTTGCTATATTTACTTTCTTGGCTACAGAGTGGACCTCCAGAAATATAATGTTCACAATGAAGTCATTAAGCCTAGGAGGAAGTCGCATTCTAATCTAACAGAACATGTTTTTGTACACATATAAGATAACACTGTAAGAAGCAGTAATAAATTTTAATAACATGATTAATTAATGTGTTATTAATGTATAAATCTGTGAGGGAAAGTCATAGGGAGGAGGGAGCAAGCTTGTTTTTTGCTGCCCTAGAGACTAGAACGCAGAACAATGCCTTCAAACTATAGGAAAGGCGATTCCATCTGAATATGAGGAAGAACTTCCTAACTGTGAGAGCTGTTCAGCAGTGGAACTCTCTGCCCCAGGGCCCTTCCACACAGCTCTATATCCTGGAATATCATAGCAGAAAATCCCACAATATCTGCTTAGAACTGGGGGTCCTTTCTCACAGCCCTATATCTCAGAATATCCAGGCAGAAAATCTTACATTATCTGAGTGTGGACTCAGATAACCCAGTTCAAAGCACATATTGTGGTATTTCCTGCCATGATATTCCAGGATATAGAGCTGTGTGGAAGGGCCCTGGGGCAGAGAGTTCCACTGCTGAACAGCTCTCACAGTTAGGAAGTTCTTCCTCATATTCAGATGGAATTGCCTTTCCTATAGTTTGAAGGCATTGTTCCGCGTCCTAGTCTCCAGGGCAGCAAAAAACAAGCTTGCTCCCTCCTCCCTATGACTTTCCCTCACATATTTATACATTAATCAAAGTGGAAAATCCCACAGTATCTGCTTTGATCTGAGTTATCTGAGTCTACATTGCCATATATTCCAGTTCAAAGCAGATAATGTGGGTTTTTATTCAGCTATGTGGAAGGGGCATAAGTGGTCACTGTAGATGCAACCAGAGAGAAGGCAGATTAAAATTTATTTTGCTCTTTCACTGCTCTCCCAGTTATCTGTTTTGAACTGGATTAACTGAGTCCACACTGCCATATAATCCAGTCAATGTGGATTTTATACAGCTTTGTGGAAGAGACCTGAGTCTCATTGTGAGAAGAAAGCAGTATACAATAATGTACGAGGGTTATCCGGAAAGTAATGAGAAGGAACAACCCAGAACCCCCTGCCTTCAAGCTGATCTGAGCTGCAGCAGGGAGTTCCGCAGTTCTCAGTTGCCCGCTTGGGCCAGCCTCCATGAGAATGTGGCCACAGCAACAGCTTCAACCCAAGACTCTCTTTCTGTTTCACTTTCCTCCCCTACCTAACATTGTAACAAATTCCCCCAATAAAGTATCAATTAATTGTAACTTTTTCCTCTCTATAGTGTTACTTTGTGTCCTTCAATGCTTCCAACTATTCTCTGCATGAACTTTCTCTCTCTCCGGCTGCAGACAGCTGCCAGCCTGCCCAGGATGTGATTCTTGCATCCCGGGGAGGCCAAAACTGCATTACTCTGAACCCATCGGGCCCCCGTATCCGTGGGTCAACGGATCACTCCAAAATCGGTGCCATTCTTCTCCTAGGCTAATTCTAAAACTAATGGCTATCTCACTTTTGCTCCGCTAAACTCTCCACCCTTTTTGCACCCCAAAACTCAACATGGAGCCCAGCTGGCTCCCTGCTGCCATAACATCGCTGCCACCATCTCATTGATGCCCAAAGATCCCCAGATCCCATCTCATCAAGGACCAAAATGGCCTGTCGGTTTCCCGGGGGTCCCAAGGGGTGATGGCGGCAGGTTCACCATACGTCCCTAAATGGGTGATAACAAACAACATAATAGATACATCAAAAAAGGCACCCAAACCAAAACATTAAGTGGATTTGGGACCCTGTATGATGCTCCGGTGAGTAATCTAGCTGCCGGCCACTGGACTAATTGAAGTTTCCGAACAGTCTTCAAAGGCAACCCCACGTAGAGTGCGTTGCAGTAATCTACTCGGGACATTGTAATCCTTACAATGTCAGTGTAGAGTTTAAACCGCATGTTCCGTCTCCCAGGAGACTGGGTTTATTGCCTTTTTTGGTTGTTTGATTCGGCTGCCTTTGCCCTTTCTTTTAGAAGCTTCTGCAGCTTTGCAAGTCCTGGAGTTGCAGCCAAAGGCGGGAAAAAGGGGAACCAGCCTGCAAACTCTTTGCAGTGATTGGCCTAGGGGGCAGCTCTTAGAGGCCGCCCTTTTTCCTGGGGAGAGTTTTCCTTCTTGGAGTCTCCCTACCCTGTTCAGTTCCATAGAAGCCTTTTGGATGTGCTGAGGGCCAAATAGGGCAGCCCAGAGAAAACGACCGCAAAAACTACCAACTACCTACTACTGAGAATAAATAAATATTGAGCTATTGAGAATTAAGTACAATTGAGAACTATTGAATGGAGGAGTATTTAATTAAGTATAGTGAGATAAGTTTGACTATTGAGAGAACAATTGTATTGAGAACAACTGTTGAAATAAATATCCCCCTATTTGATGTTTAGACCTTGCAGTGGACTCCAGTTTTTATTATCTCAATTTTCTCCAGAAAGCCCCAGCGGTTCGCCCAGACATAGGAACAGCACATCTTAGTTTGTTTTATAAAGCGTCTGGGTGTAACGGCACACCGCATGATATGAGTCCACACTGACCACATAATGCAGTTTCAAAGGCATACTATGGCAAAACAGACGGGGCCTTTGTTCTGAGGGAAGACAATTAGGGCCCTTCTTCGACACAGCCATATAACTCAGAATATCAAAGCAGAAAATCCCACAATATCTGCTTTGAACTGGGTTGTCTTGAGTCCACACTGCCACATATTCCAGTTCAAAACAAATAATATGGGATTTTATTCAGCTTTTATTAAGTGGAAGGGGCAGCATGTGCTTCCCTCAACGGCCTGTGGGGGCGCCATTGGCCCTGTTTTCCCTCCAACGAAGAACCTGTGCCTCGTCTGCGCCTGCGCGGTCTGCTTCACCTTCCCTCAGTGGGACCTGCAGGGCCTCAGAGGAGACGTTGGTCGCCATGTGGCGAGGGAAAGGGGGCCAGAGGCGGCCCCGGGGAGCCGAAAATGCCTCGCCACCCCCGGCTTTGGAGTTCCCCGACGACCAGGCCGCGGGCCCGCAGTTCGACGGTGCGTTTGGGTCGAATGAAGGGGCGGGGCAACCACCTTGGAAATGCTTTGGTTTCATAAGGCCATAACCAGCTCTGTTGGGAATGGCCTTCGCAGTTAGTTAGGGTGACGATGCCAAACACTAGGCCTCCAGGTGCTGGGGACTTCAACTCCCAGAAGCCTCAGCTGCTTTGGCCAATGAGCAAGGATTCTGGGAATTGAAGTTCAAAACACCTGGGAGGCCTGTGTTTGGAAAACAGAAGTTAGAAAATAAATGGATGCAGTGTTAAAGTGCCAAAGTGTTTAAGTGCTTCTGGCAATTTTCTGTTGGAAATCGCAACCTTCCAAGCCTCCACTAACTGTTTATAAATGTGTATAATATTTATCTGTTATTTGTGAAGACATCTGCCCTTGCGCAATGCGACTCTGCTGCTAAGTACGCATGCCCAGTGTGGAACACATCTCACCATGCTAAAACAGTAGATGTGGCTCTTAATGAGACATGCCGCATTATCACAGGGTGTCTGCGCCCTACACCACTGGAGAAATTACACTGCTTAGCCGGTATTGCACCACCTGACATCCGCCGGGAAGTGGCAGCCAATAGTGAAAGGACCAAGGCAGAGACATCTCCAGCTCATCCCCTGTTTGGGTATCAGCCAACACGTCAACGACTTAAATCAAGACATAGTTTTCTTAGATCTACAGAGACACTCGCTGGAACACCCCAGCAAGCAAGAGTCCAAAAGTGGCAGGCCCAAACCCAGCACCTCAATCCATGGGTGATACCAGATGAGAGACTCCCCCCTGGGCACACAGAAGACTGGGCAACTTGGAAGGCGCTGAACAGACTGCGCTCTGGCACCACGAGGTGCAGAGCCAATCTTAAGAAATGGGGCTACAGGGTGGAATCCTCGGCATGCGAGTGCGGAGAAGAACAAACCACAGACCACCTGCTGCAATGCAACCTGAGCCCTGCCACATGCACAATGGAGGACCTTCTTGCGGCAACACCAGAGGCACTCCAAGTGGCCAGATACTGGTCAAAGGACATTTAATCAGCTACCAAGTTTGCAAAATTTGTGGGGGTTTTTTTGTTTTTTTTAATCTGTTTGTTTGTTTTGTTCTGTTAGAATTGTAACACAATGGTATGGTTGCTGATGACACGATAAATAAATAAATCTGTTATTTTATCTGTTGTTTTATATATATTGTTATGATGTTTTTTTCTGTTATTTTTTGTCTAATTGTGTTGTATTATTTTGGGCTTGGCCTCATATTAGCCACCCCGAGTCCCCATTGGGGAGATGGAGGCGGGTTATAAATAAAGATTATTATTATTGACACAAAAGCACAGTATGTCACATCAAACGAGATCTATATGCTGGATTTCGTATCACAAAATCACAAGTCGAACACTTCCCAAGCGTCTAGGACTGTGTGATGTATTTTAGAATGATGCACGCAGATCCAAATAAGGTGGCCTTTTACAGTTGACAGATCGTGATTTTGCCGGTGTTTATTGTTTCCAAATGCCAGCTGAGATCTTTTGGCACAGCACCCAGTGTGCCGATGACCACTGGGACCACCTGTATTGGTTTATACCAGAGCCTTGTTGTTGTTGTACTGGTTTATACCAGAGCCTTGTTGTTGTTGTTGTTGATTTTAACCTATATTATACGTACATTTTGGTTTGCCAGTTTGACTATACCTCTTTGGTGTGGGAGGGGCTTCAGACACAGGACTCAATTTTTGTCATACAGTAAGCTTTTAGACCTCAACGGCGGTGGATTCAGTTTATCTCTTTTCAACTTCAGTGAGTGCAGTTATACAGTTTGGACTACATCTATATGTTTAAAGACATTAGACTATGGAATAGCATAGACCACACCTGGAATATTGTGTCCAATTCTAGGCATCACAATTGAAGAGAGATGTTGACAAGCTGGAATGTGTCCAGAGGAGGGCGACTAAAGTGATTAAGGGTCTGGAGAACAAGGCCTATGAGGAGTGGCTTAAAGAGCTGGGCATGTTTAGCCTGAAGAAGAGAAGGTTGAGAGGAGACATGATAGCCATGTACAGGGTGAGGGAGCATAACTTCCTTTTTTCAAAACTTAATAAAACCCATTGTATGAATCAGAATTTTTTTATTTTTTTATAATGTAGGTACATACCTAAAGTTTTGTTTTATGTAGTTTTGAAGATCAAATTAGGTAGGTGATATCCCCCATTCTCCATACACTGAGTAAACTGATTTCTGACGTTTGTCATGACTCTTTCCAGCATAGCAGGCATTATGTTGGCAATTTCTTCCTGGATGTTGGTCTTCAAATCTTGAAGGATCCTTGGACGGATCACATAAACACAGGATTAAAAAAAAAAAAACCATAGAAAATAATCACAAGGGGCCAAATCTGGAGAGTGGGCCGGCCACTCCAAATCCGCTCGAAAAGTAGGCCTCAACGGCAAAAGCACATTCCTCACTGTTCCAACGCATGATGGCAACTGAACTGTGTCAGGACAAAACTTTATACTCCCGCCTCTCAAACGAGACCACTAGCGCTCCACTACGTCTTCAACTGACTGAATGGCGCGCATTTTAAAAAAAGGAAGTTATGCTGCCTCACCCTGTAGTTTGGACTATATCTATATGCTTAAAGACATTGGACTGTGGATTAGTATGCTGAATATATACAAGAACTTTGTTAATAAACCTGAGATGTTATTTTTAAAGAAGACTTTAGAGGGCTAACAGGTTGAAGCTTAATCCAGACAAGATAGAGGGGTATTGGGTGGCAACCTGTGCTGGATGGGGTTGCACTCCCCCTGAAGGTGCAGGTCCATAGCTTGGGGGTCCTCCTGGACTCAACGCTGTCGCTTTTTGCTCAGGTGTCAGCGGTGGCCAGGAGGGCCTTTGCACAACTTGAATTTGTGCGCCACCTGTGACCATACCTTGTGAAGTCTGACTTGGCCAGGGTGGTCCACATCTTGGTTAAATCCAGACTGGACTGTTGCAATGCGCTCTACGTGGGGCTGACCTTAAAGATGGCCCGGAAGTTTCAACTGGTACAATGGGCAGCAGCCAGGCTCCTTACTGGAGCAAACTATAGGGAAGCATACAATGCCCCTATTAAAACAGCTTCATTGGCTGGCGATAAGTTGCTGAGCCAAATTCAAGGTGCAAGTCATCTATAAAGCCCTAAACAGTTCGGAAGGGTAGCATTAGGACATGTAATGGTCAGATATATTTGAATATTTTTTTGAGTTTTTCACAGGTTCTGATATGTTGTTTATGCTGCTCCATGCTGCTAGTCAAACTAGATTGTTTAACAGTCTCAGTGTTCAGAATAGAGGGATTTATATAACCAAAGAGTTATGTAGTTGCATCAGTTTTCTTTACCTTCAGACAGAGAAGCATGGGGATGTTTCATCATTTCTTCCATTCTGTTTTATGGCTTTCTTTCCAGGGCTTTAGGGTACTGTATTGTTGCATCAGTTTCTTTTTTTTTAAAATTAGACTTGGATTGGAATCATGGGACTCTTCAGCTGTTGAACAAGAATTCCCAGTATTCCATGCCAAATAAATGTTGGAAGGAACACTGGAGATTGCTTTTTGATAATTGGAAGGTCACATAATTCTCACCCCCCTTGCATTACATGGAAGCCAACTATGTTATTTTTAATTCTAATGCTGTGCCCATTTAAAATGAGGTGATACATTATACAGAAACAAAGCAAAAAAGAAACAGAACAATAGACAGGGATAATAGCTAACTGCTCCCTGATGGTGAGGCTTTCAGTCATATTATACTTTCCTCATTCTAGAAGGCTGTTTGAAATTTACAAACTTGCACTTTAAAGGGAAAAAAATAGAATGTCCAGTGCTGCAGATTTGGAGTGGAGACTGCCTTTCTCTTACAGTTTCCTACTGAATATTTATGCTGGATGCAGAGGGATGAATGGATTCCTGTATTGACTTTTCTTTCAACCACTTAGTTACTTCCAAAGTTATTTATCATCTTTAGCTAGGCTGATTCTTAAATAGAAGCTGCTCTTGAATACTGTTGTTACATGTTGAAGGCAGAATTCTGCTATGTACTGCACTTAAAAAGTGGAATCTGTAACTAAAATGTTAGTGTGTGGAGGGCCAGTTAGGGAACCAGTTGACCACTCAATCGTGCTCTATTTGAGGACACTCCATTCCCCTATACAAACAGTTATTTCTATGTCCACAGAATATCTTGTTGGATCATTACACCGCAATGAGTCGCCCTTGGGCTGAGAATTGCAGTATATAAGCGAAGTATTATTTATTTATCTCAATCTCTTCATAATATAGGTTCTAAAGGGTTTTTTTTTTTTAAAAAAGGATTTATGTGAACATAGAAATTTCCTCAAGCATCTGTCTGGAAGTTATGTCTGCTCGTGTTCTGTAGGGGAGAATAAATATTGGGACACCGTTGCTTTAATTTCACAGTGTTTCTGTCTCTTCAATTTGATTATTTTCTGCTTCAATTTTTGCCCATTCATTTTCAGATTCTGATTGGCCTACAGAGCTTCGAGGTTTAAATGGTTCTCAAAAGATAATGAACATCACATCATCATTTGCCAACCAGCTACTCCTTGTTTCTCTACTAGAACATCTTTGCCACATCTACGCACAAGATCCTACGCGCTCTAGACGCCTGTTTCAATGTTAGTAAGAGTTTTACTTGTGCTTCTTAGTACAGATATGCTTATCAGTGTCTGAAGTATAAGACTGAAGACAGGCACTGGTATCTTTGTATTTTATTATACTCTTTATTAAGTAAGAATATTAGGGTGCAATCTTAGGCATAGTTTCAAAGGAGTAACATCATTGAATGCAGTGGGTTTACTTCCAAGTTGACATGATCCAGATTGCACCTGGAATGGTCACTATACTTTTCTGTATACTTCACTTTGTCTGTGTTTAACCATATTGTGAAAATGGTTTATTTTCTAGGAATTCTCTCCTTGGATATAGCTATTGTTTAAAGTTGATTTCTCAGTTGTAGATACTGGTGATAAAGGGATCCAGGATGTACACGTTGGCTGTCTTGAAATAATGCTAGATTATTTTTTATCAACCCAAACAAAAGAACGCTGCCACAGGAACACATAAGGCAAAATGTGGTGTTAACATTCAGTGGTAGTTCTTGCTATGTGTGTGATCCCCAGCATCCTATGATTGTTAACATGTAGAAGCATCGCTCTCAGATGATTTAATGATCCATATGCACATTGCCATGTTTTACTTTATAACGGCTTGTGTTGATACTTGAATGTTAATATTAATGGCAATAACAGCGCTAACATTTATTGGCTTCTTTAATTACAACCAGTTATCCTCACATATGCCCTGAATATGCATTTTCAAGGAAGATAAATTATCTGGAACCTTAATGGGGAAGAATCTGTTTTGGCAAGAAAGGAATCCAGTTTAACTGCTTTAGCATACATTGCAGCCATGTTTACGATATCTCCCCTAAAGTTTAACTGTTGCATTCCAAATAGTGGTAGGTTTTTTTTTTAAAAAAAAAATATATCATAGGTATGTCTTCCAAGGAAGACTGATAAAGAACTATATTACTTTACTGAATAAAGAGGTTAACCTTGGGTTGCTTGCCCAAGCCATGATAATCTTGTTTATATTAATTGCCGACATAAGCTTATTGATAAATTGCTTTTTCTACTTCAAGTGGTACTGCCATTACGTTCCTTTAAAACACCATTAATGCTATTAAATGTCATTTGATTCCTTTAAAAAACACAGAAAAGATGCCCCAAAACTTTTTATATTATCATACCCATGTTTGCAAATTGTTAGTTATGTCCCTGGAACCTTCTGGTTTTGAAGGAAATCCTCGTTAGTCTAAAAGAGGCTTAACCCCCCCTCCAATATCCTAAAATATCAATAGTCAGTTGTATCCTTTAGATTTCTTCGTATACAGTTGCCCAATTTTTGGCAAGCATGTGTGTTGGTGGGAAGGAGGGTTGGGTGCGTGTGAGACAAAAATGATGAATGCAGAGTGCATGTACCACTCTCAAGATTAGGCAGTGCATCTCCTTGTCCCTGATGTGTATACAACTGGTTTTCCATATTCGGGGATTTGGTGTGCAAAACCCCCATGAAAGTGAGGAAACCACACATTTCTTACCCCGCCCCCAAACACATTTAACATTTTAAAAAGGACAGTACAGTACTACCGTTTCAGAGTGTCGAAACAGCAAGTTTCATCAGTTCTTCCTCCATATGGGGAATTGCTTTGGACCCTGTGTTCACATACATCCTCCTTGCAAAAGTGCAAGACCAGGCTGCTAGAAAAAACGTAAAGCCCCCTCTGCATGTCTCATGATGGGAAGTGTTTCCTGGGCAGCATTCTGGCAATGTTCTTCTTTGCTTCCCCTGCCTATTAGTTCTCTACCTCCTCAGTCCTAGGGTAATTGTTCTCCATGGGTTTCCAAGGAGCTAGAGCTCCTGGTTGGGGATCTTGGAGCTTCAAAAAGCAAATCGGCAGTCTCCTCCTTTCTCCCTGAAGACCCATCCAGAGCAACCGTCCTATATCAGCAGTTGAAGGGAAAAGGAAGAGACAAGGGTGCATTGTCAGAAAGAACCCTGGAATCTCCCTTCTAGTTTCAGCCAAGCGGAAATGGCTGCAAGTCCTTCCCAGCAGCCTGGTCTTACACCTTGCCTTTTCCCCAGCCCAGCAGGTCAGCATAGTGAAGAAAAAACACACACACACACAAAGTCAAACAGTTAAATAAAACACATACATTTTGAAAGCTTTGGTGTATTAATAGTAACCTCTGGAGTTCCCAAGGTCAATATATAATCTATTAACATTTGTTTTGATAGCCAGCAATACTTTGTGTCAATATCAAGCCAGTTCAATTTCCAATTATCTATTATGTAGCATCAGTTGTTGAAACTATTGATCCTTTTGATGGCTGGTCTCCATTTTGGGAATATATTAGCAGATGTCAGGCCTCATTGTGACAAGCATTTAGAAAACCCTTACAGACTTTCTTTAGTTTTCCCCCCTTCTGCTATTACTCACTAGATTTTAATATTTTGAGGTTGAATTAATGAATTATTATTATTGCCTGTGTATTACAAGGTGTTTAATACCTTTTTTAATGTATGAGAGTTTCACCCTTAAAGATAGCCTTCACATAAAATAATAGCGATTTCTGAAGCATCAGGACATAAAAATAATGGCGCTTTTAAGAGTCTCAGTGTTACCTAAAAGTTTTTTCCTTCCTCTCTAAAGTATTTGTGTTTTAATCTTGTTTCTACAGTACTGTGTAAGACATTTACTCAAATGCGCTTGCTATCTGATTTTGCTGTATGTGAAGAATTTAGTAGTCTGAGACTGCAGCATAATAGGGCCATTGCCGCATTAATGAAAGCAGCGAACAAACAAATACTAAATGAGGTAAGCTTACCTGTCTTACCTTTTTCTGTACTTGTCAGTATTAGTAAAAATGGAATAGAATTTCAGACCTTTCTAGGTTTGCTTTAATATACAAACCATAAGATTTCAGATCTTTTCAGATTTGCTTTAATATACAAGCTACAGGATGCTGGAGATGTGATAATTTTGTTGTATTAGTATTCCTCCTCTGTGTTCTGACACTTTGATTTTATGGTACTGGAATGCCGCTTTCATGGGAGGAGAATATGTTGCAGGTCATTTGGACACCATATTCCATGATGAATTGTTCCAGCTACAGCTTTGAACTGAAAGTGTGTTTTTAATTTTTGAACACGAAAGGGGTAAAACATAGTTCAGCACAGTTGTCTTACTTTCCTTCTCCTTTTTCTCATAGCTCCGTCTCATAAATTCATTCTCATCCCTGTGGTTCAGTAATCTCTGGAGATAGAAAAATGGCTGTTATCATAATCCGTCAGTTGAGAAACACACCAGGATGAGAAGTAACAGCTAATACAAATGGTGATTGACAAATGTACATAAACTAGAGTTCTTGTTTTTGGGTAATGATAGGATCACAAATATTATTTTTTAAAACCTAATAGCTAGCAACTGGCACATACATTTTGTTAATTACTTACATCAGACACCTGTTACAGGTTGCCAATGTGGATTATGCAGAAGTCACAGGGTTTCTTGTTATAATATAATCCTGCAAGTGTCCCAGGGGGCAACAAAATCTTTTACAATACTGATATTTTAAAAGCTTATATCTGTCTGGTCATCTTATCTGTCATGAATATAAAAAAAATAGTTTTTCTGTCAAGGGAATTGTGGTGAAGTGTGAATTTTAACCTACAGTCATGTATAATTATAGATAGGTGTTTAAAGGGGTAAGTATTTAAAATAGCATAACTAGGGGGATGATAGCCAGCTCAGCTCACTCTGAGATGGGTTGCCATGGAAAAAGGGGAGGAGCCAACTGCCACTTGGCAAGAGCAGGCATTTTAAATAGTCTGTGGTCAGAGAACTGCAGGGAATAAATAAAGTTTAAAACCTGTCTAGTGGAAAGAACTGTCCTCTTAAGAGTTGTTTTATGAAAGGTTATAAATGTAACCACTAAAGAAATGTACCTCTAGGAGTTAAGAAACATTGAAACCATTAAACTTCCATACTTCAATAAACTTATTACAGTTTCTCTTAAATCCAAGTCTCTGTTTTGTATACTTTTGAGTCAAGCTGCGCTACACATCAAAGGAAGATAAACAACATATTACAGGCTAGTGACTGTGTTACCGATTTTGTAGATTCATTACAAGTTGTAGGAGACCCTGACAAATCAGTAACATCCCTTCAACTGATGGCGTCGTTACAGGAATGTTCCAAATTCTCATCATTTATGTGTTCACTGAAAAATTATGTAAAGATTTCAATTGAAAAGCAATTGCTGTGAGACACAAAAATTCAATTAGTTTCTTGTGTTGTAATGTGGCGTATATTGTGACACAAATGTGATTTATAGGGACAGAAGCCTGATTTTGGGATTAGGTTCATAATTTTGCTGATCACTTGGAAAGTTTTCCTTCAGAAATCTAATTTGGGGGCAGCCCCATCACTTGTGGAGAAGATTGTTGAGAGCCCTGCTGTTTCTTGCATAGTAGGAGCCAAGGTTACCTCTGCTGAACCTGGATTAACTATAGTAACAGAACAAATTTGAGCAATGCTATTTGTGAAGTAGAGCACTCCTGCACAGTCTGTATTCTTCTCTGTTCCTCTTGTGGGCCAAGATGTAGGAGATCAGTCAAAACTATTACACTGAATGGCCTTTAACAGTTTCAGTAGTGGTAGAGAACTTTTTTTAAAAAAAACCTACAGTCATAAAATAGGCCTTTAAGTAGGCTGTGGCCTAGGCTCTGTTGGATTATTAATATCGCTGTCAACATTGTTCTTGTCTCAATTGATTCATTGCTGCTAATTTCCCAAAGAATAAGATTGCTTCAGTTCTTGAGAGGAGAAGCTCAAGAGCGAGCAGATCCATTATCTTGTCATTTCACAATTCCTGAGAATTGCCTGCCAAGGCAAAAGGAAAGTCCCCAAGAGCCACCAAGGAACCTTTCTGAATCTTATCCATTTTTGGGATGGATTGTCTTAATAGGTCCTCCACCTTTGCAAAGGCCTTGGCTCCCAGAAAGTCTTGATGTCATCAGATAGTGTTCATGATAATGGAACAATAGAACATTTGTCCACTCCTAAATCCCCATCACTTCACTGGGCATGGAAAACAAGATCCAGAGTGTAGCCAGACATGCCTTTGTCTTCTCCCACAGAAGGGAGGAAGTCCTGAGCCGTTACTGCCATAAGAGGTGTTGAAATCCCCCAGAACCAAAACTGAAGAGCACTCCAACATCAACCCTGAGATTACCCTGGCAAGCTCAGGACAGAAGCAACAGAATGGGCAGTAAACTGACAGAAATCTTATTCTGTCCTGGCTGCCACTCTCACATTCACACCCTTAAACCCTTAAGGCTGAGATTGGGAGGGAATCGTGATAGGATTCCTGCCCCCGCCCCCGCCCCCGCGAGCCTTGGTTGCTGCACAAGTTATTATGGCTGGCAAGGCTGCTGTATTCAATCATGTCTCTGTCATATGAGCCTGATCTACATGCTCACCCAGAATCAAATCCAGAATAGTAATTGATTTCCTGTTCACACGCTGGTTTTGAGCAGCATAATTTTCAACCCAAGAAGAGTGTTACCATTGCTATTTTGATTATTGAAACCAGAAGACAGGTTGGAATCAACAGTACTCTCCCAAGATAACATGACTGGCCCCTGCCCTGCTGTGTTTTTTGCCGCTGAGATAGCTGCTCCATGAATCCCATCATTGCTTCCTCTTGTTTGACTTTAAATTAAACAAGACTTATAGAATTATAGTTAGATTTCCCTGACCATGCTTTGGTGAGAGAGCTATAAAGATTATCCATTTTAATATTGTTGGTCTTGTCTGGACAGATATTAATGCACTCAGTAGCAGGGCCGTAGCCAGAAAAAAATTTCGGGGAAGGTTGACAATTTCGGGAGGGGGGTTGAAAATTTCGGGGCTGGGGGTTTGAAAATTTCGGGGAGGGTTGAAAATTTCAGGGGGGGGGGGGGTTGAAACCTGCCTCCTAGCTCACGCTGAAGCAAAGAGCACAGGAGGGGGCAGAGCAACTTTCAATAGCCTGCAGCTCCGCCCCTGTCAACCACCTCACCAAGTCTGGCAGCATGAGAGCATTCAACAGACACACACTCCCAACTTGGTTGCTTCACTACATCGGCTATTGCTGCAAGTAATGACAGTGTGAATAAATTGTCAATATTTGGGGGGACTCTTAATTTTTTGCATCTCATAGACTTAGCATGGGGATTTGGTTAACCAGTTAAAATTCATGAGTAAACCAGGTTTTTTTTTAAAAAAATCTGAAATATTTCGGGGGGGGGGAGTTTGAACCCCTAAAACCACCCCCTCGCTACAGGCCTGCTCAGTAGGAGTTCACAGATGTGTTTATAAATTGAGTGAAATTGTATAGGTTTAGAGAAAACAAAATCGGCATTCCAGCTTGCTCCTTCACTTCACAGAATGGACTGGAGGAGTGGGGAATAGACAGAGGATATATGGTTGGAAGAGTGAGTATTGGGACATTCTAGATTTTATGTAAATATAAACAAAAATGAGCAAAGCTTAAGGCTGACATTTCTTTGATTTCAGTTTCATTTTAGTTTTGCTAGAGGAGGAAACAAGTAGCTGTTTTAAAATATACTGCATGTGCTACATCATTCATATACATTATTTAGCAATTTGTTTTATGAAATGTTTCCTTTTTGTTATGTTTCGCAGGAGTTTGGTAATGGCAATCCATGCACAAACAGGTAAGAGATCAAAGAACTATAACCAAGATTGAAGTTATAAACTCTAAAAGGTTATAAACAGAAAACTATGACAACTGTATGTGTTGTTTAGTCTTTTTATTCAGAAATTGGATCTGTTGAACTCAGCAAGGCTTATTTCCGGTGCATATATTTAAGATAATTATCAGCTTTTCTGTTTCACAGTTATAAAATGCAAATTAGTATTAGGCTTGGAACAAAAAGTAATTTAATGTTAGGTACCAAGCTGTAGAAATGTCAGGGCATCCCAAGATAATACTGAAAGCTTCATTTTTTGTTTTAAACATAGCAGAATTGCCTGTGGTGTTCTGAATTCAGGGAACTATATTTTCTTTCAACTATGTATTGAGAATAAACCAGGATTCAAAACCATGCTTTGTTTTTTGTCATGTTCTTAGTGAGCTTGTTTTGACAAGGATAGTGATATCTCATGAGAGTCAAGACGTTGACTAATTCTGCAGAACTTCCTGAGTTTTGGATAGATAGTCCATATATGTAGATGTTTGGGAATTACTACTATTTCAATGTAGAGACTTGTAGTGGTGCTATTTATCAGACAAGTCAATGTGTATCTTACATAAAAACATGTCTCTGGCATCTAGTAATGTCATACCTGTGTCTATGATTTGTCTGTACTAAACAATGTAAAAGTCTTTTAAAAGAAGGGTCTTTTTCAGGACTTTAAATTTTTGAATTTGTCTATTTTTTATAGTAGGGAAAGTATTCTTTTTGAAGCACAGACTTCTCGCTACATTAATGAATTTGATGAGATTTCAAGACTTGGAAAAGGAGGATATGGAACAGTGTACAAGGTATTTTAATGCTCTATATCAGCAACTTAATAAGAACTATTTACATTAAAATGAAGAACAAGTAGGATTACAATCCTGCACCTTATCATTTGAGGATATGCATACTGAATTTAGTGGCAATTTACTTCTTGATAGATTTGTACAGGATTGCAGAGTAAGTTACCTAATAGTATGTTTTCTTAAAACAGCATTTTAAACAAATATTCATGGCATTGATCTTCATGATCACTTCGACTAAAGAATTCTCTATATAATATTTTTCTGATTGGTTTGACCACACATCATCCTAGCCATCTTATGATTCTTCCTCTTTAATGTTTCTATGAAAATTGTATCATTAAGGAGGTATTTCCCTCTGTATTGTGGCTGGATTTCATATTGGAGACATTTTGAGATAAAGAGTATAAATAGACTTAATTCCATACAGAATAAACTAATTTCAAACCAATCACTAAATTAATTTATTATTTATTTATTTATTTATTTCTTGCACTTATTGACCGCCCCTCTCAGCCCGAGGGCGACTCGGGGCGGTGAACAGCAACAGAAAAGGACAGTGTACAATAAATCAAGACAGTACAAACCAGACAATACAACATAACATATACTTATACTAAAAATCCGCTTCGTCAAGTCCTGGGGTCATAGCCAAAATTCATAGTCCTAGTTCATTCCAGTGTCATTTCAAGATACACTCAGTTGAAGGCCTGCTCGAAGAGCCATGTTTTCAGGCCCCTACGAAAGGCCATCAAGGAGGGCGCCTGTCTAACTTCAACCGGGAGAGTGTTCCACAGCCGGGGGGCCACCACCGAGAAGGCCCGCTCTCTCGTCCCCGCCAGACGTGCCTGTGAGGCAGGCGGGACCGAGAGAAGGGCCTCCCCGGATGATCTCAAGGCCCTCGTGGGCTTGTAGGCCGAGATGCGGTCTGCAAGGTATTTTGGGCCGGAACCGTTTAGGGCTTTGTAGGATAACACCAGCACCTTAAATTGGGCCCGGTAGCGAATCGGCAGCCAGTGGAGCTGGGACAGCAGGGGCGTTGTATGCTCTCTGCGTCCAGCTCCCGTTAACAACATGGCTGCCGCGCGTTGGACTAGCTGAAGCTTCCGGGCCGTTTTCAAGGGCAGCCCCACGTAGAGAGCGTTGCAGTAGTCGAGGCGGGATGTGACCAAAGCATGTACCACCGTGGCCAAGTCAGACTTCCCAAGATACGGGCGCAGCTGGCGCACGAGCCGAAGCTGTGCAAATGCTCCCCTGGTCACCGCTGAAACCTGAGGCTCCAGGCTCAGCGATGAGTCCAGGGTCACACCCAAGCTGCGAACCTGCGCCTTCAAGGGGAGTGCGACCCCGTCCAGCACAGGCTGTAACCCTATACCCTGTTCGGCCTTGCGACTGACCAGGAGTACCTCTGTCTTGTCTGGATTTAGTTTCAGTTTGTTCGCCCTCATCCAGACCATTACAGCGGCCAGGCACCGGTTCAGGACTTCGACAGCCTCCTTAGTAGCAGGTGGGAAGGAGTGACAGAGTTGGACGTCATCTGCGTACAGGTGACACCGCACCCCGAAACTCCGGATGATCTCACCCAGCGGCTTCATGTAGATGTTAAACAGCAAGGGGGACAAGATGGAACCCTGAGGAACGCCACAGGTCAACGGCTGTGGCGTTGAACAGGAGTCCCCCAGCAACACCTTCTGAGTACGACCCTCCAGAAATGACCGGAGCCACTGCAGAGCAGTACCCCCAAGACCCATCTCTGCAAGGCGCCCCAGAAGAATACCGTGGTCGACGGTATCGAAGGCCGCTGAGAGGTCCAGGAGCACCAACAGGGACACACTCCCCCTGTCTAGCTCCTGGCGCAGATCATCCACTAAGGCGACCAAGACCGTCTCGGTACCATGTCCCGGTCTGAAACCAGACTGTGCCGGATCCAGATAATCCGTGTCTCTCAAGAATACCTGGAGTTGTGAGGCCACCACGCTTTCCATGACTTTGCCCAAGAAGGGAAGATTGGAAACAGGCCGAAAGTTGTCCAATTTAGTGGGGTCAAGTGATGGTTTCTTCAACAGCGGCTTTATAACAGCCTGTTTTAGGCTCGCTGGAATCTTGCCTTCCCGAAGGGAGGCATTAACCACCACCGTTACCCACTCGGCCAATCCCCCTCTGGCCTCCTTCAGAAGCCAGGATGGGCAGGGGTCTAGGATGGACGTGGTGGGTCTCATTCCTCCAAGTACCTTGTCCACATCCTCGGGTTTCACAAACTGAAAAGAATCCAACAAAATCGGACAAGCAGGTGCTTGTGTCACATCCGCAGAGACTGCATCTAATGTGGTGTCCAGCCCAGAGCGGATCAAAGCGACTTTGTCTGCAAAGAACCGAGCAAATGCTTCACAGCGCGCTGCCGAATTGTCAGGGCTCCCACCTGAAGTGGGGGGAGTTAAAAGACCTCTGACAACCCGGAACAGCTCCGCCGGACGGTTTTTTGCAGACGCAATAGTGGCCGCAAAGAAAGTTTTCTTTGCGGCTTTTATTGCCGCGGCATATGCCCTTAAAAAGGACACAAACCGTGTTCGGTTTGACTCGCTTGGGTCTGAGCGCCACACGCTCTCTAGAACCCTCTTCTTTCGCTTCATCGCTGCCAGCTCCTCAGTGAACCAAGGGGCTGGTTTAGCTCGGTTACTCGAGAGGGGACGTTCCGGAGCGATCTTGTCAATAGCCCTGGTCATCTCCCCATTCCAGAGAGCGACCAAGGCCTCGACATGATCACCTACCGCGGTGGCGGGAAACTCCCCAAGAGCCGTCAGGAATCCACTCGGATCCATTAGCCTCCTGGGGCGGACCATCCTAATGGGTCCTCCACCCTTGCGGAGGTTAGGGGGCGCAGTGAGCCTAAATCCAATCAGGAAGTGGTCGGTCCATGGCAACGGAGAGATAGACAACTCCTCCACACCGCCACCTTGCTCCCATCCCTGGCAGAAAACCAAGTCCAATGTGTGTCCAGCACAGTGGGTGGGGCCCACTGTGCTGAGAAGTATTGTTCATAAAACAAGGATGAAATCAGCTTGCTTGGGACAAGTTTTGGATATTACACTTGTTTAGCAACTATCCCGGTTTGCAGCTGTGATAATAATCTGAGTTTTCAGTGGGTGAGTTAAAAGCAGAAGGTGAAGCCAAAAGACTTCTCTTGGTGATAAACCTGCCTGTAAGTTTGCCTTATGTTTCCTTCCATTGTTATCCCACCTTTCTTTGTATTAGTGCTCAGGGAATCATTTTGTAGTATCGTGAGTGGACAAAAGTGATATAGAGTGGAGGTGCATATGGAACATCATTTAGCTAATTTTTATTTAAATTTGATGTTAATTGGCATGCGGGCAATCTATTTTCAGGTCCGAAACAAGCTTGATGGTCAATTCTATGCAATTAAAAAGATTCTTATTAAGAAGGCCACCAAAAGAGACTGCATGAAGGTATGTATGCATGCCTCAACCATTCACATCCTCTGAATCAAAAGAAGTCTTTTTTTGTTACATGAACGGAACCTGCCTTATTCTATATTGGATTATTTATCCATCTACCCTAGAGGTTCCTACTATAACCTTGCCAAATCTTCCACCTGATCTTTAGCCTGGAGACATCAAGAATTGACTCTGGGGTCAGCAGCATGGAAAGCAAGTCCTTTGACTTGCGCTTTGACTCTTTACCACAAGAATTATACTTTTATTGGTTTAAAAGTGGGGTACCTCTTCTTTTATTTCGGTACCAGTTTCTGAACTGTTAGAAATATGTTAAATGCTGGGTAGTCCAGTGCATTCAGTATGTTGTGTTTGGTCTTTTTTAAGGTATTACGGGAAGTGAAAGTGTTGGCTGGGCTACAGCACCCAAACATTGTAGGTTACCACACTGCATGGATGGAGCATGTTCAACCGACATGCATGAAAGGTGAATATAGCATATCAACGTTATGGCTTCTGTGTGTCACTTGTACCCTTCCATGCAGGAGTTAATATGTAGTGCATCCCAGGTTGCATCTACACTGCAGAATCACTTTAACTGCCATGACTAAATAATACACTTTATTTATATTCCGCCCTATCTCTCTGAAGGGACTCGGGGGTGGCTACCTTAATTTTTTTTAGGGAAGATAACATTAATTTTTGAAGTTTAATGTATTAGTATTTTAATTTCCTATACATTTTTAAAGTCGATTAATAATAATAATAATAATAATCATCATCATCATCATCATCTTTTGAGGTTGGAGAAATGAATGTAGGGGTATGTTGTAAAGTAAAATGTAATGTTTCTCATTCAATTATAGGTGAACCAAACCTAAATCTGCCATCACTCAAAGTGTGTTCTGAGCAAGGAAGTTCTGTGTATGTATTCCATATATGTTATCAAATTGCTCTTTAGAATGTTCAAAAATATCAGAGAATTGGTATTAATATTACAATTGGAATTGTAATACTGAAGAACAAAGTCTTTTATCTTTGTTTTTAATTAGGAGATTGAAGAAGATAAGTATTTCACAATGCTCGATTAATAGCAAATGTTTCCATAAATAGTATTAACAAAAAAGTAGAGGCTGTTTATTTTGTCTGTCAAAATCTATGAATTGAAACCTTCCAGTGAAAGTTGAGCGTAGAGTCACTATGGGAGAGCTAGAGATTACTAGACAGAACATATTAAATCTGAAAAAGCTAAACCCACAAGTGTGGAAAGTCTTCCTATTCGTCTCAATTCTTTCTCCAAATAGTGAGGATTCTGTGAGCTCAGTTAAATTACACTTTAGTGAAAGGGTTTAGGGGAGTTGAAGACTTTTTTTTAAGGACTTCTGCAACTGTTTGAGGATCACCCTCATATTTTTTGCAGAGATCCATGCTGTGATCAGGATATGGAAGACAGCAGTTCCATTGTCTTTGCCGACCTCAACCCTGAAGATTCTGTTGATGGAAATTCTGAAAGAAACGCTGTACACAAATCGCACAAAAACAGCTGCTCAAATGACAGTTCTGGTGTTTTAAAATACAGTGAAACCCCTGCATCGGTTGTGCCTCACCGTGATCAGGATCGACACAACATGAGCACAAATGATTCTTACAGTGATGAACAATCATCCCAGAAAGGGGTTTCTTTGCTGCAGCAGTGTGAGGTAAATACAGAACGTAAGCAGATTTGTTTCCAAACAGCCTGGGGCGGGACCTGCTTAGCCCCAAGATCGGGTAGCATCTGGTGATTTAGGTCTTTGGTCAAAACTGACAGTTCTGTTAACCCATTCTGGTTTTAAAATGCCAAGCATCTGCCACCCAGAAACAGTGTTAAATAAAATTTGCTCTGAATTGGGTTTGATGTGTCATTGCTTCTGCTTGATAAGATGGCATCTGTGGTGGGATATTATAGAGCCCCAGAGTAGCCTGAAATTTGTGGGGCAGCTGCCAGGGCTACAGAACATGCCTTGTACCATGCCTTAAATACTTATCTATTAACTGTGCCAGGATTTTTAGGTGGTTCCCTCTGGTAACCTTCTATGGCACTAAAAAGCTTTTGTCCAGTTCTCCACATTAAGAGATTTTGTGCATTGGAGAGTGATGCAGGAGGCATAGGATTTTGGAAGGCACAAAGACCATATTGGATACAGCCCTAGGTGGATATACATGTAGCACATTGAGAGAACCTTTATTAATTCTTCCTTTTCAGATGGAGTATCATCTGATGCTTCACATACAGATGCAGCTGTGTGAAATATCATTGTGGGACTGGATTGCCGACCGAAATCAAAGCTGTTTCAAAGCAGAGGATGCTTCCAGTAAGCTTTAAACTTTTTTTTTTTAAATAGATTGCCATGATTTTGAAATGTTATTTTCCGCTTCTGATGGTAGAATTTGTATCTAAATGATCATTATTTTCCAGGGCAGAAAGAAGTGCCATTTTTATGGGATCTACTTTACTTGCAGTAGAACCCTGAAACTCATGTGCAAAACATGCCAATTTAGTTACGGATTTTTGAACTTGAGTATCTGTTTTGAATATTGGAACTGAACAGAGGTATATTCATAAAAAGAAACATTCTTGGCTACCTAAATTTAACTTCATCCATACAATGTAGGATGGACGGTTAGAGAGTCATCTGTTTTAACAACTGTGAGTCTGAACTCCTTGCAGATCTACTGTGAATCACCCAGAGATCAACCTGTATATCTCGAGTTGCCTGTCTGCCTGATGTGACCACTAGATGTTTTCTGCATTTGCTGCTGCACAGCAATCTAAAACTCTTGCGATCCTTTCCTGTCCAGATTAATAAAAAGATCGCTGGTTAATGACGCTTTCTAAATCGAAAGTCTATTATCAGATTAATGGATCAAAAACATTTTGAATAATTCAAGAAGTTATATATGAAAGGAAGTCTTTCTAAAGAAGAGGGGAGCGTGCTTATCCTTAAGGTGAAGTTCATTTTTGTTTGAGCAGGTGCCATATTTAAAAGGCATTTCTTGAAGCAAAAGGGAATGTCTCCAAAAACATGGTATTTCCTACCTGCAGTTATGCAAGTATTTACCTCCCAAATTTGTTTGACCATCTAAACATAATTTTTTGTTCAAATAGATAGCTCTTTGAATAACTGGAAAAAATTAATTGGATCTGGGCATAGTGCAACAAATCCTTAAGGCCTCCTGCTTTCACAGAATAATCTAATGAGTATTGATCATACATCATGACTGCAGAGGTTTTAAGTGGCTGTTTGAGATGGAACAGAAAAGCTGTTGGTAAAATGAGTCTGGATGCAGATGGCAGGAAAACATTGGAATGAACTTCCTGACAGTAAGAGCTGCTCAACAGTGGAATATGCTGCCTGGGAATCCACTAGAGTTTTTTTCTCTGGAGGTTTTTAAGCGGAGGTTGAATGGCCATCTGCCAGGAGGGCTTTCATTGTTTTTTTTAATGGCAAAATGGGGTTGGACTGGATGGCCCCTGTAGTCTCTTCCAACTCTATGATTTTAACATGAATTATATGGTCCCGTTCCCTAAATAAAAATGAAAGAAGTAAGATTGACACATTGTAATGAATTATTCAAACTTAATTTCTTTGATTCTTTAACTCTTTCACTAGGTCCTGCATATATTATTCACTTAAGTTAGAGTATTGACTTATATACCTCATTTCTTTTTTATTTCCATTTCATCTGCTTCTTTATTTCACTTTTATTTAACTTCACATTTCATAAAATTAGTTTCTGTTTAAGTCTTGTTTTGACAGGAAACATGAACTGGACCAATCTAGACTGACATTTTCTTGAAAGGCTCACCTGTCATATCTTATTAAACATGGATAGAATATGTTTGTTAACATAGACAGATGCTCTGTATTGTTTTTGCATATTGAAAAACAATAACTACTTGCATTTTAAAGGTCCTTATCACCACGTAGACAATCAAGGGACATTAAAAATCTTCCAAGAGCTACTTGAAGGAGTGTATTATATCCACAGTATGGAAATCATGCACCGGGATATTAAAGTAAGTTAAAATACACTTTTCAGACAGAAGACTGTGGCTCTTTAACTTTCTTCGTAAAGAGAAATCAGTTCCCACATTCTACAGTGAATTAAAAATTAAGATGCTAGTTGAAATATATAAAATAAAGATTAAATATACTGGCTTAGATCCAGGAAAGGTATAGAATAGTAAAGGTAAAACTTTCATCTGACATTAAATCTAGTCGTGTCCAACTCTGGGGTGTGGTGCTCATCTCCATTTCTAAGCCAAAGAGCTGACGTTGTCCATAGACGCCACCAAGGTCATGTGGCATGCATGAATGCATGGAGTGCCATTACCTTCCCGCCAGAGTGGTACCTGTTGATCTACTAACATTTAGAATACTTTTGTATAGAATATTCTTGTTCAATCCTTTCTAATTAGAACCATGTCGCTGCTTTTACAGTTACAGGTTTGTCCATGTCTTTATTTCCTTTTTTTCCCTCAAGAAATAACTCCAAACTTCACATAAGCTCTGTTATATCTTATTGTTGTTATAAAAATAAAGTGCAACTTTATTATTGCTTTCCTCAGTTCTTTGATGCTTGCTTGAAGCTCTGTTATATCTTATTGTTATTATAGTTATTGTCACCATCTGTACCTTCATAGTAAAGACAAAACTTGTCTTTTTTCATGAAAATGTACCTGTATGTATCTCTAAACACGGTGGTCTTGTTGTAGGACTACTTCACTATTTTATGTAAATAAACACTACTGAAATATTCAAGAGAATTAGGACTCATTGAGAAAGCGCAGGCAATTCTACATTCATTTATTTAGCTAGCATAGTGGAGCTCCGTTTCTGGTCTTCTCATTTAATGATGTTCCAAAATGAATGTTGGGCCTCAAGTAAATTAATCATTTCATTTTTGAAGCATATGAATATTCTTGACGAATATATATGGAGTTCCACAACTGGGCCGGAATCATCCCTTTTAGCCAGCATTTCATGGTTCCTCTATATACTTTCCTGACATTGAATTTGCAGATGTCCTGCAAGGACCAGACTTGCGCAGCCATATCCCTGAGCAGGTCATGCAGTAGCTCACAGCTGGGATTGTACAGCGCTTTGGGGAGATGGCCCTTGGAGTTCATTAATTTCAAAGGATAGGTTAGGCGTAGTAGCTCCCTCAGCACATTTAGCTTCCTTAAATTGCTTGGTTTTTCAAGGAACAGAAACAGTGGAGACTCCTCTTCTGGGGTTAAAGAGTTCACATCCGCCCCATAATTGAACAAAAGCTTAATGATATCTTCTCTGCCATTTCGACAAGCTTTGTGAATAGCTTCTTGTCCTTTCCAGTCTTTCATGTGTATGTTTGCTCCATTAAACAACAGCAACTCAACACACTTGCTACCTGCCGCTAAGATGATCCCGGCTTTGCAAGAGGAAGACCGGACTGCTAAATGGAGTGCTGTTTCTCTTGTGGCAGGGGTTATGAGGTTTACGTTGGCTCCGCAGCGGAGTAAAAGTGTCATCGCCTCTAGGTTGAGCACTTCGGATGCCAGATGGAGAGCAGTTCGTCCTGCCATATCTCTGTCATTTATTTGTGCCCCACGCTTTAGCAAACCTGGTATGATGTGAGGATATCCAGTGACGATTGCTAAATGAAGAGGATGGTAGTCAGGGGGAGGGAACAGAGGCCTCGTCTTGTTGAAGTCTTCCTTTAGTTTGAGGTGAAGTGCAACTTTATTATTGCTTTCCTCAGTTCTTTGATGCTTGCTTGAAGAACATCCCGTTGTCTCTCGACTGTGTGGATAGTGATAGAAGTAGATGGTGACATATGTGCAGTTTCTATTTCTCCTGCGCTACAATGTGTTAGCATCCCTGAATGGCACTAGGTTGGGGATATTTGATCTAGAAGACAGCCTCCTCACCTTATCATTGGGGAAAGCCTGTCAGGCAGATCTCTTCAATCTGGCACGTGAAAGGGCCACAGGTTGAAGAGGCCTGCAGTAAAATATCAATCCAGTACTATTGACAATCTCTTCCTCTTATGCGCCTTTAAGCGTTACCCCTTTAGTAAACAGGAGTAGTTTTCTTTCATGGAATTGCCCAGTGTTACTCTATTAATCCAGGTGTTTGGGACTTCAGCTCCCAGAAGTCTAAACTACTTTGGCCAGTGATCAGGGATTCTGGGAGCTAAATCCCAAACACCTGGATGACTAAAGGTTGGGAACCTCTGTTGTTAACATTTTCTACTAGGCAATTATATTATACCCTTTGGGGTGTATGTTATAGGAGTGCAAGATATGCCAAATACATTTTAAATCTGTTCCAGGCACAGCACAAAATACTGGGCGAATGAAGCCGCAATCCTGGGTTTGAGGGCCTTGGGATTTTCTTTTGTCTTCCACCCGATCTGAATTCCAGTGCCTTTTATAGTTTTGATTAAACACTACCTCATTTCAGGATCTTCATTCTGTGTATTTTGTTTCATCCATCTTCCACGTGGTTTCTTTGTCAGCTTTGATTGTGCCATTCATCCCAGAGAGGAAAGAAATTAAAATAATAATGAAAAACAAGTTTAGGTTTGCAAGTTCTTGCTCAATGGTTTTTCTTACATGTTTGCAGGACTGTGATAATCTTATTGGGTTAGTTTCCCGAGCTGAAACCCTTGAATTGAATTGTAGTTCTTTGTGAAGTTGAAATAAAATGTGACTCAATTCAAAGCCTTTATAGTTCTGTGGACATAGAAATATGTTGGTTGAAAAATGGTTTTCAAAAGCTTAAATTTTAGATGTATTCTGATTATTTTTATATATTTAGAATCTAGAGCTGGAGACATAGGAGTTTAAAATCTGGCTGGGTCTTTTGGAAGGACCAGAGTTTGGGAGGAGAGGATTGAGTGGAAAAGGAGTGGGTCAAGATGGAAAGGCTGCCAGTTTAAAATCTAGCAGATACTGTTGGAGGGCCAGGTGATTGTGAAGAGGAAGTGGCAGCTACAAACCTGTGAATAATCAAATCACAAAAAAAAAAAGAAGTCTACCAATGATATGGGGGGACAGCTATAGTAACCTGAAAGAGCAGCAGAATTAAAATTGGAAACATGAGATACTTTCAGTTCCGATTTGTCCTTAATTTTGTCTATTTCTAGATCTGGGGTTGTTCACATCAACTGATGGGACAAATATTTGGCAAAAACTGACCACTTGGATTTGATGTTTTTATCAAAATATAGTTGACATTTTTGATATACAGAGGGATGCGTTCACAAGAATTTAGTATGATTTAGCAAAATTAACTCTCTCTACAACTAGTTGTGGTACTTTGATGCTGGTCATTTAGAAGTAGACCCTGAAACTAATAAGCTGATAGGCTGAATTTTGAAACATGACATTAGTCATTATGGCTTTTGTTATTTCTGTCTGGTACCTTGTTGTTCTGCCTGAAGGAGCCTCCAGTCAGATTGCCCATCTTAGGAGAGAAAATGCCTCACTGTGAATCCTTTGTCTGAGGAAAATGAAGTCCAGAATTCTGGGCTTGGACCGGCAGTTATTTGTGATGATGCAGTGTCTAGTTCTAGAACCAATGAAAGTAATAATAGGGAATGTGTAACTTTCAAGATGTTTGGCTATTACTTTTCATCTTGTACCATCAGCGATGCTATCTAGGGCTAATGGGAGTTGTAGTCCAGCTTCTGTACGGTCACACATTTTCTACCCTGAATTGGATGATTGAGTGGTTCTCCTGCCTTGGCAGGGATGACACCTTATTTGGACCTAGGAAATACCTGTGTAGAAAAGTCTTTTTTACATAATTTCCTGATTTGTGGTTTAGTTTTGCTTTTAGTTTTGCTGGAGCCCCCGGTGGCACAGTGGGTTAAAGCGCTGAGCTACTGAGCTTGTTCACCGAAAGGTCACAGGTTCGATTTTGGGGAGCGGAGTGAGCTTCTGCCAACCTAGCAGTTCGAAAACATGCAAATTTGAGTAGATCAATAGGTACCGCTCTGGCGGGAAGGTAACGGTGCTCCGTGCAGTCATGCCGGCCACATGACCTTGGAGGTGTCTGGACAACACTGGCTCTTTGGCTTAGAAATGGAGATGAGCACCACACCCCAGACTGGACTTAATGTCAGGGGACAACCTTTACCTTTTACCTTTGCTTTTTGCAGCCAACATGCTTTTGCAGATAGGTGGAAATGCCTTCATGAGACTGGAAAATGCTTGCATTTCTTGTTGTAAAAAATTGCCAAAATTTTCTGAAACAACTAACCCAGAGCTCCTGCTTTTACAGCCCAGAAATATCTTTCTACAAGGATCTGACTACCATGTGAAAATAGGTGACTTTGGGCTGGCCTGTAGAGACATTATACAAGAAGATCCAATCCACTTGCTAAGTGCAAAGAAGAGAACGGGTAATTTCAAAGATTTGGTTTGAATTGGAAATTAATGTTTCAGATGATACTGCTTCAGGTTAATACTTTTCTTAATGTAAACCTGAAATTGTCCCTTTGTTGTTTCTTTGCACAGAACTAATGCATACATCTGGAGTTGGCACTTGCTTGTATGCTTCACCCGAACAACTAGAAGGTTCTCACTATGACGTTAAGGTAGAATAACCTAAATCTAGTTGAGATATCATTTCTTCAAGTGATCTCAATTGCAGTACAGTAGTCTTGCTTATCCAAAATAAACGGGCCGACAGAACGTTGGAAAAGTGAAAATGGTGGATAATGAGGTGGGACTAAGGAAACGCCTATTAAACGTCAAATTATGTTATGATTTTACCAATTAAGCACCAAAAGATGTTTTTCAACAAATTGACAGAAAAAGCAGTTCAGTACACTGTAGTGTTATGTAATAATTGCTGTGTTTACAAATTTAGCCCCAAAATATCGCAGTGTATTGAAAAATTGCAATATCCGGGCAGGAGGCAGACTGCATTGGACAAAACAGAATGTTGGATGAGCGAAGGTTGGATAAGCAAGACTCTACTGTACTTCTGTTATGTTGAAAGCATAACTGTTATCTTTCAGCATACATGTTCAAAAGGCTGGTCAAAGTAAATGTTGGAAAGGGGAAACAAAAGTGTAGTGCAGCCATTTGGGTAATTACATGCCAATTAGGAACTCCCTCCCAGGGAAGGAACAAGTGTCTCCTTCCTTATTTGCCAATACAGTGACAATGTCAGCTTTGTATAGTATCCATTCATATATGTAATCCCAAATAATTATAGTTAAAATACTATCTTCACAAATGATTTCAAAATTTAGCAGAGCCCATATTTTTCATTGTATTATAATTAAACTGAAGCTATTTTCAGTACTTAATATGCTGTGAACAACCTTTTCTTTAGTTTTAGACATTATTTTATGATAATACTGAACTCCTCTCTTTTCTGCCTCTAGTCAGATATGTACAGCTTGGGTGTCATCCTGTTTGAGCTTTTCCAGCCATTTGGAACTGAAATGGAGAGAACTAAAGTTTTGATGGACTTAAGGAATAGCAACATTCCCCTCTCTTTTAGCAGTAAATGGCCAGTACAGACCAAATACATTAAGCTGCTAACCAGCCTCAAATCTTCAAACAGACCAACTGCTGCTCAACTTCTTGAAAGCGAACTATTCCATAACACAGCAAATGTATGTTTTTAGTTATTTTTGCATAAGTTGAGAGTTCATTCTTGTATGCAAATTAAATCTTCTTAGCAGCTGTCAATATACTTGTTTAATTTACAGTCTTGTAGAAAGTGCTATCAGACACAGCATTGATATCTGATACTGTATAAAACTGACTACTTCATGACCTTGTTTCTAATAACTAACTAGAATTTCTTGTAACAGTATACCATCTGGCATTTTATATACAGTTAAGAATAGTTGGAGGGATCTGCAGCTGTCATGGAGTCTAGAACTAGAGAAGCCTGTACATCAGGCAGTCAGTTGCACATATCAGATTGGGGGGGATGTCAGTTTAAATAGTGACATAAAAACACCTCCTTGCATGATTTTACAAAAGGAAAATAGCCTTTCTCCTATATGATACTGGATTGTGGACATGTTGGTAGTAGAGCTTTAATTTCTTTCTTCACTATCAGTTCTTTGATATCACACATTCATCTTAATTTAGCTTAATTCCGAATTGAGGAAGCTATGGGAAGGAAAAGATCAAAACAGCATAATGGAATTAGAGAATAATTTTCTTTGTATTTGTGTGAACTTTGACTTTTGTCAATAACTACTAGTAGTTACCATAGTACTAGCATTTGACAAAAATGCCTTTGGGGGCAGTAAGTGTAATTTAACTGAAAACACCTGCCACGGGTACATAATTAGACTTATATAAAACAATCCTGGCATGCTGACTTTTATGGAGAAAGTGTCTGATATTAAGATATGGCGCTCTTCAGGATATAAAATATAATCATTGTATTCTTCATCTTTAGGTTATTTGCAGTCTGCAACAGAAAGTAATACAGCAAGAAGAAGAAATCAGGTTGCTTAAAGAAAGAGTCCAGCTATTGCTGCAAGAGAAAGAGGAAAGACACAGAAGTCAGGAACTTGGC